>NW_020954576.1:65758450-66121205 GCF_900497805.2 Vombatus ursinus
TGATCCTCACAACCCCATGAAGGAGATAGTATTCTATTGGTGTTAGATATCATTATTCCCGTTTTTCAGATGGGAAAACTGCAACTCCATATAGCTAAGTAACTTGTCCAAAATCACACTGCTAATAAGTGGTGGAATCATGACTTAAACCAAAGTTTCAATCAGTTTTATATTTTTTGTACTACACTTTCTCATGCTGAAACACCACACCGACACTGAGTCCCACAACTTTGATACTCAATCGCTTTAAATCATTGAAACTTAAATTGGGCAAAATTTAAGACATCAAAAGTGCTAATGTAGCACCTTACTGGTAACAGCAGGGTATTATGAATATACAATGTAGAAGGAAGAGAGGGGGAACAACATTCCTCGTTGGTTAACTTCTCCAAATCCTCATAACTACCTCGTAAGTAGTAAATCTACTTCCTCTCAACTTTTTTGAAACCTGGGATTGAGAGGGAACAGCAGAAAGAATGATAGATTTGGAGTCTGGGGATTTTGGTTCAACCCAAGCTCTACCACTTAACTACCTTTGAGATCTTAGGAAAGGTCTCTTAACCAGTCTTTGCCTTAGTTCACAGGCTGGTCACTTGAGTCACCGGGATTTGAGTAACATGGACTCTAAGATTCCTTCCAGCCCTAAACCCATGATATGATCCATCTCTCAATCTCCTCGAGTTTCCTATTGCCCTTATTCACTTATATAATTACAGTGACTATACCGACTGGGATGAGTCAGTTGTTATTCAGTCATTTTTCAGTCATTTCCAACTCTTCATGACCCCATTTGGGGTTCTCATAGCAAAGATACTGGAGTGGTTTGCCATTTTTTTCTCCAGCTCATTTTACAGACAGGGAAACTGAGGCAAACAGGGTTAAGTGACCTGCCCAGGGTCACAGAGCTAGTTAAGTATCTGAGCCAACTGGGGAAAATGAATCTTCCTGACTCCAGGCTAAGTGCTCTATTCACTGCACCATCAGCTTCACAGAAAAACAGAATTTCAGAGTTGGAAGACATATCAGAAGTCATCTTGTTCAATTAGTACCTGAATAGGAACCCTTTCCCCAACAGCCTCAATAAGTGATCATGAAGGGAAGCTGTAGTATAGCAAACTCTGATTCAGAGGACCTAGATTCAAACCTTGCCTCTGATGCTTACTACCTGTATGACCTTGTCCTGGGCCTCAGTTTCCTCATCTGTAAAATGAAGGGATTGGGACTACATGGCGTCTAAGGACCCTTCCAGGTCAAGATCTATGATCTTGGGAATCCCAAGAAAATCCATCCTACTTTAGTTTGTTTGATTGATTTTTAATTAAGTTTTATTACTTCTTTTTTTTCCCCCTTGAATCTGATGGTGTTTATTTTTTGGTCTTTTTTCTATTTATTATTTATTTATGTTTGACTTTTCAAAAGTTCTTGAGTTCCAAATTCTCTCCTTCCCTCCCTCCCACTCATCTCCCATCCATTGATAAGGTAAGCAATATTATATCAAATATACATGTGAAATCATGCAAAACATATTTCCATATTAGCCATATCACCAAAAAGCAAGAAAATTATATTTAAATTTGCACTCAGAGTTCATCACTTCTCTCTCTGGAAGTGGAGAGCACTTCTCATCATGAATCCTTTGGAATTGTCTTAGATCATTGTATCTATCACAGTAATTAAGTATTTCACAGTTGATTATCATTACAATATTGCTGTTATTGTGTTCAATGTTCACTTCACTTTGCATCAGTTCATATAGGCCTTCCCATGATTTTCTGAAACTATCCCCAGCATCATTTTTTATAGCATAGTAGTACTCCATCACAATAATGTGCTACAACTTGTTCAGCCATTCCCTAATTGATAGTCATACCTTTCCAAATCTTTGTCACCACAAAAAGAGTTGCTATAAATATTTTTGTGCATATGGGTCCTTTTCCTTTTTCCTTCATTTCTTTGGAGTACAGACCTAATAGTGGTGATTCTGGGTCAAAGGCTGTGCACAGTTTGAACAAAATTTCAAATTGCTCTACTGAATGGTTGGACCCCAGTTCACAACTTCACCAACAATTCATTAGAGTACCTATTTTCCCTCATCCCCTCCAGCATTTGTCATTTCTGATAGATGTGAGGTGGTACCTCGGAGTTGTTTTAATTTGCATTTCTCTAATCAATTCTGAATTAAAGCATTTTTTTATATGCCTATTGATAGCTTTGATTTCTCCTTTTGAAAACTGCCTATTTTATATCCTTTGACCATTTATCAATTGGGAAATGCCTCTTACTTTTATAAATTTGACTCCATTCCCTAATATGCTTAAGAAAACAGGCATTTCTCAGAGAAACTTGCTGTTTATTCTGCTATCCACTTCTGTTTTAAGGGTGAGTTCATTCTATTCACATTCACAGTCACAATTAATAACCGTGTATTTTCCTTCATCCTATTTTCTTCTATTTATTCTTCCCTCTCTCTTTTTATCCTGTCCTTCCTCAAGTCTGTCTTGCTTATGACCATTGCCTTCCTTAATCTACCCTACCTTTGATCATCACCTCCCCCTTTTTCTTGTCCCCTTCCCCTATTTCCCTTTTGGGAAACATAGATTTCTATACCCAACTTGAGTGTGTCTCTATGTATACTTCCCTCTTTGAACCAATTCTGATGAGAATGAGGTTAAAGCATTGCCTCCCACACACTCCTGCATTTTACCGTCCACTGTAAAGCTCTTCCTTGCATGCCTCTTTGATATGAGTTAATTTTCCCCATTCTGTCTCTCCCTTTCCCTTCTCCCAGTGCACTCCCTCTTTCTCAGCTCTTCATTTTTTTTAGATCACCCCAATATAATTGACTTAGACCCATGCCCCCTGTATATGTAAGACTTCTTCTAATTGCCCTAATAATGATAAAATTCTCAGGAATTACATGTATCATCTTTCCATATAGGAATGTAAGCAGTTTAACTTTATTGAGTCTCTTTTGATTTCTCTTTCATGTTTACCTTTTTATGCTTCTCTTGAGCCTTGATAATTTCTTGGAATATGAAGTGTATGCTCTTTTTTTTTTTTTATCATGACTTTCAGGTAGTCCAATAAATCTAAAATTATTTCTCCTCAATCTATTTTCCAGGTTAGTGACTTTTATGATGAGATATTTCATATTTTCTTCTATTTTTTCATTCTTTTGATTTTGATTGCTTCTTGATGTCTCATAGAGTCCTCAGCTTCTACTTATTCAATTCTAATTTTTAAGGAATTATTTTCTTCAGTGAACTTTTGGCCAATTCTATTTCTTTTTCCATTTGGCCAATTCTATTTCTTAAGGAGTTCTTTTCTTCAGTGAATTTTTGTACCTTTTTTTCCGTTTGGTCAATTCTACTTTTTAAGGAATTTTCCCTTCAGTGCATTTTTGTGCCTCTGTTGTCATTAGGCCAATTCTGTTTTTAAGGTGTTATTTTCTTCAGCATTTCTTGTGCCTCTCTTACCAAGCTGTTGACTCTTTTTATAATTGTCTTGCATCACTCTCATTTCTTTCCCCAATTTTTCTTCTACCTCTCTTATTTGATTTTTAAAATCCCTTTTTGAGCTTTTCTAGGAATTCTTATTGGGCTTGTATCCAATTCATATTTTTCTTTGTGGCTCTGCTTGTAGTTGTTTAGGCATCGCTGTCATCTTCTGATTTTGTGTCTTGATCTTGCCTGTCACCATAGTAACTTTTAATGGTCAGTTTCATTTTTTTTATTATTGTTTACTCATTTCCCCAGTCTATTTCTTGACTTTTAACTTTATGTTACAGCTGGGCTCTGCTCTCAGGGTGGTGGGGTACTGTCCCAAGCTTCAGGTTTTTTGTGCTGGTGTGTTCAGGGTTAGTTTTGGAGGTCTGTGAGTTTTCAGTGCTTCCAAGGTGGTACCATCTAAGGAAAGGTGTGGTTATTGTTCTCCCGGTCTGTGCTCTGGTTTTTACCCAGGAGGGGACCTTGTTCCTCTGTTGCTATAAGTGCTAACTCCTCTTGGCCTTGGAACTGAGACCAGGTCCCCTGCTCTCCTGTAGCTGCAAGCATTAGTGCTCCTTTCTGCCTTGGAACTGAGACCAGGGCCCTGCTTCCTTGTGAGTGACTGCAAGCACTCTTCTACGTCCTGGAGCTATGACTAGGTCCCCTGCTTCTCTGTGGCCACAAGCATGAGTGTTCCCCTTTGCCCTGGGACTGCAACCAGGAATGGTGTATAGGCAATACAACAGGGTCCTGGACCCAGTGCCAGCAAGGGATCCCCTCCCCAACAATCTTTTTCCGACCAGTTGTCTAACCCCCTTACAATCTGTGGGCTGAGAGCTCCCAAAGTTGCTGCCGCCACTGATGCAGCCACCTGTGAGGCCTGCTGCTGGCGTTGCCTTGGCATGGCCTGAATTTTGCTTGAGGCCCAAACGCCACCCTGGTGTGATAGACCTTTCCTGCCAACCTTCTAAGTTCACTTTGGGCTAGAAAATCGTTTCACCCTAACTCTTTGTTGGTTCTGCAACTCCAGAATTTGATTTGAGGCATTATTTTAAAGTTGTACGGAGGGGAATTTAGGGGAGTTCAAGTCTTTACTCTGCCATCTTTGCTCCACCCCCTAGCCCTTCTAATTCTCTTCTTTTTAAAATTTTTTTTTTATTTTTAGGCAATTGGGGTTAAGTGACTTGCCCAGGGTCACACAGCTAGTAAGTATCAAGTGTTTGGTCTGAAGCCGGATTTGAACTCAGGTCCTCCTGAATCCAGGACCAGTGTTCTATCCACTACACCACCTAGCTGCCCCTAAAAGGACTAGGTCATGAAGGACTTTTTTTTTTAATTTTTAGGCAATTGGGGTTAAGTGACTTGCCCAGGGTCACACAGCTAGTAAGTGTCAACCGTTTGGTCTGAGACTAGATTTGAACTCAGGTCCTCCTGACTTCAGGGCCAGTGCTCTATCCACTGCACCACCTAGCTGCCCCTCTAATTCTCTTTTCATATTTTTCTTGCATCACTCCCATTTCTTTCTCTAGTTTTTCCTCTACCACCCATGTCTTTCTTTAAGTCTTCCAGGAATTTTCGTTGGGCTTGTGTCCAATTAGCATTTTTTTCTTTGAGGCTTTGGATGTAGCTGTCTTCATGTTGTTGTCTTTTGAGTTTGTCTTGCTCTTCCTTGCCACCATAGTAGGTTTTTATGATCTTTTTGTGTTTGCTTATTGTCCCAGGCTATTTGTTCACTTTGAACTCTATGTTAAAGCTGGGCTCTGTTCACCTCAGCATGGGGAGGCACTGTCCCAAGCCTTAAGCTTTCTCACGTTGCTGTTTTCAGAGCTTGTTCTGGGAATCTGGAAGTTTTTGGTTCCAAGCTGGTGTGATAGGGAGAAACGTGGGGTCATTGCTCTCCTGGCTTCACTCTGGTGTTTACCCAGGAAAGGCCCTAGCTCTTCTGCAGCCACAAGTACTAGCACTCCTCTTAGCCCTGGAACATTGACCAAGTCCCCTGCTTTCTTGCAACTGCAAGTGTTAGTGCTCCTCTCTGCTTTGGAACTGCAACACAGAACTAAGCATGAGCAATAGAGTTGTGTCCGTCAGTGCCAGGTCTACCTGGTGCCAACAAAGGTCCCCTGTAATCTCTTTCTGACCAATTGTCCTAGCACCTTAGCATCTCTGGGCTGAGAGCTCCTGAAGATGCTGCTGCCACTGTCGCAGATGCCTCCAAAACTTGTTTCTTGTCCCTGGATTCTGGGTTGGTCCCCACCCCAATGTCACGGATCTCTCCTGCTGACCTTCTACGTTGTCTTAGGCTGGAAAAATGTCTCACCTTGACCTTTTGTTGACTCTGCCAGTCCAAAATTCTACTTGAGGCATTATTTCAAAGTTGTTTAGAGGGGAATTGTTGGGAGAGTTTAGCTGGGTGTTGCTGCCTCCACTCTGACACCTTGGCTCTGCCCTCTAAAGAGTTTTGTTATTTCACAATCATCCTCTCTCTTCTCTCTCTCTCTCGCGCTCCCCTCCATCTCCACCATTGAAAATAGAAAAAGAAAACTAAATCACCTGTGACAAATATGCATAGCTAAATAAAACCAATTCCCATACTGGCCATGTCAAGAAATGTGTGTTTCTCTCTACGTATGTAGTTCATCACCTCTGTATGAGAAAGGCAGCATTCTAAATCATTAGTTCTCTAGAATCCTAACGCAGCACTCCACTGATCAGAGTTCTTATGTCTTTCAAAACTGTTCACTTTTACAGTGTTGTTATACTATAAATTATTCAGCTGGTTCTTCTCACTTCACTCTGCAACAATTCAAAGTAAGATTCAAACGATGCCTGTTCCTCAACCCTTTTTATTTGTTGTTTGTCCTTCGCTCTCGAAGAGGACCATGACATCATGAAGATGATGCCAGGACAGGCTAGCAAATTGGATTTAAGTGAGGGAAGACTCTGCAAAGTCACCAGCCTCACTCTCTCCTCTGGACCCATCTGGTTCCAGTGGCCCGATGCACATCTGGATGACTGGAGATGACCCTGGATGCAGTGGAAAGCCCTGGTCTTTTAAAGCTAAGGTCTTTAGCAAGTCTCAGTTTGACTGAGGCAACACCCAATTCAGTGATTAAAGCTAGATAAAAAATGAGGCAAAGAATGGCCTCTTTAACCTAGTCCAAAAAAATAAAATCAAACTGGGAGGGGAAGCTGCTCTGGGTGTCTGGCCAAAATAGAAACAATTCCTATTTACATTCACTGAGTCAATCAGGGCCCAAACAATGACCAAGTAGGATTTGGCCTGGGACCTAATGTTGGCCAGTCAGTGACAGCCAGAGTAATAAGCTTCTATTAGTACTTCCAATTATTTGAGATAAGTTTCTCCCATTTTTCCCTTTTTGTTCCCTAGAGAATAATTTTTCCACCTCCATTTCCTTTCTTCTTTTAGGATTGCCAGAACAGAGCAAAAATCACTCCCAGGCCCTCTGTCTTATTTGACACCCCCTGTGACCCTAGCGGACAGTATGGTTATCAGGAGATTCATGTATCAGCCCCCCCTCCCCCGCCCCCATCCACATAAGAATGCAAACAATCAATCAATCAATAAGCATTTCTTAAGTGCCTACTTTGTGCCAAGCACTAGGGATAAAAAAAAAAAAGGCAAAAGACATTCCCTGCCCTCGAGGAGCTTACAATCTAATGGAAGAGATAATATGCGAACAAACAAACATATACAAAGCAACGAAGAAAATTCTGGGAAGATGGTAGAGCAGGTCAGAAAACTTTTGGCTCTCGAAATTTCCTTCACAAAAAAGACTTTATCACCTCAGAGGGAACCTGGAGCAGTGGAAATAAGCAAAAGTTAGGGTAAAGCAGCTGTTCTCCTAAGAAAACTTGAAAAGACCCCCCCCAGGAAAGACCCCACCTCCTGGAGCAGAGGTTTGGCTTGAGTGAAGTGCGGACTCTTCTAGGCCAACTCTACAGAATCAAAAAACAACAAGCCCTGGGGGCAACTGGGGTTGGGAGGCAGCCTTAGCCTTAGAAACTTTCATCTCATAGGCAGTGTGGGGGTCTGAGGGCTGAGTAGGAGAAGATCGAAGGACCTTTCACCGTTTAGGGGTCTAGGGACATCAAGCACAGCTGTGCTGACCGGACACAATCTGGACTGGGCTGTTGTTGAGGGAAGAAGGAGCTAGCACACACCTTGTGAGTACAATAGCAGAGGGGCAGGGACTCTGATAGCTATGGGCACTGGCAGAAGAGCAGTCCTTGGTTTCAGTTCCAGGGCAGAGAGGACAGATTAGTTTGAAGTCACTGGAGGGACCACAGAGAGCAAGAGCTTTTGAGGGATAGTGTGGCTGGGGGCCCTAGCCATGGTTTAGGAGTGGAGAGAAGAGTCCAAGGCTGGGCGCCAAGACAGACCTCAGGAAACAACAGTAAGAAGAACCTGAGGCTTGGAGTATCATTCCTTATACCTCGGGACTAGAACTTGATTACACTAATAGCGGCTAAAAACAAAATAAAACAAAGTAATTGAATAAGCAAAGGAGAAAGAACCCATCCACAGATAGCTACTATGGGTATAGTATCTGGGTTTATATTCAGAGGAAGATAATGGAACTAAAAATGCCTTTCCTTTTTCAATGAGAAACATCAAATGGAAATGGTCTCAAGGACAAAAAGAGTTCTTGGAAGAACTTAAATAGGATTTTAAAAATCAGTAAAGGAGATCAAGGAAAAATTAGAAAAAAAACAGCAATCCAAGAAAATCAAGAAAAATATGAAAAGGAAGTCAACCAACTTGAAATAAGGAATCAAAAACTTAAGGAGGAAAATAATTTCTTGAAAACTAGAACTGGGTAAAGGAAAACTAATACCATTCTAAGATATGGAGAAATAATAAAACAAAACCAAAAGAATGAAAAAATAGAAAAGAATGTGAAATATCTCATCAGAAAAACAACTGATCTGGAGAACAGAATGAGGAGAAATAATATAACAATAGTCAGACTACCTGAAAATTATGATAAAAAGTATCTTGATACAATATTATAGGAAATTATTAAGGAAAATTGCCCTGAAGTTTTAAAACAAGAAGGCAAAGCAGAGATAGAAAAAATCCACTGATCACCACCTGAAAGAGATCCCAGGAGGAAAATTTACAGGAATATCATAACCAAGTTTCAAAGTTCCCAGGTTAAGGAGAAAATATTGGAAGCAACAAGAAAAGAAATTTAAATATCATTGTAGAAAATGTGGTTGGGAATGTTGCTTCTGAATATCACTGATCAGGGTGTGGATTAAGTCCTCAAAACCCCTTGATGAATAGCTGTTGGGGCATTGACAGCTGTAGGCTGTTGACTAGGAAATGTGGGGAGTGGGAGATGTAATTAGGGAAATTAGGTGCTTTGGATAGGCTGTAAACCCTGCATTACCCAACCAATGGGGAAACAGGGGAGGGAACTGTGATTCTGGCCTAGGAATAAAAAGCCTTGCTCTCCCTTCTGTAAGGTGTACCCACACTTGGGACATCTGGCCTTGCTAGACCATTAATAAGAGTTTTGGTTTTTTCCTGGTTCACCAATAGCTTCTTGGAACTTTTGCTGCTAACATCATGGAATTACAATAAGAATTAAAAAAGACCTAGCAGCTACCACATTGAAGGACCCTGAGATCCTTGTTTACAACCAAGGGTAACTTACCCAGTAAAGTTAAGCATAATCCTGAATGAAAAAAAAAAAGACACTTATCGAATCGGGTATTTTTGACAAAAACAGTAGCACTTAATGAAAAATTCAACATATAAGATCCAGGAGAAATACAAGGTAAACATTAAAGGCCAATTATTAAGAGACTCAATAAAGTCAAATTGTTTACTTCTTATATGTGAAAATATCAGTACTTTTATGATTGTCAACATTATTTGGGTAGTTTGAAAGAAAGGCTTTGGCTGAACTGAGTGTGAGGAGGTGATTCTAAAAAATAAAACTGTAGGCAGATACAAAAAGGAGTAATTATCTCATACAAATGAAGCATAAAAGGAAAAATTGGTGCAGAAGAAGCTAGTAGGGGGAGAGCAGATAGTGCTGGATAGTACTCTCATTGGGGATGGGTTAAAGAGGGAACAACATACATATCTAGAAAGATATAAAAGTCTTCTAAATTTAGAAAGAAAGGAGAGGGCAAGAGGATAGGGTAGGGGGAGAGGATAAAGGAGGGACTCTTGGAAGGGTGGATAAGAAGGCAAGGTAGAAGTAAAGTAGAGGAGTGAGGAGGAATAGGTGTAGGGTGAGGATAGTGAGGAAAAATAGGAAGGAGGAAAATACACAGCACGTAATTGTAGCTTAGAATGTGAATGGGATGAATTTACCCATAAAATGAAAGCTGATAGAAGATTAAAAATTTTAATTCAACAATATGTTGCTTTCAGGAAATGTTATGAAAATGAGAGATACACACAAAGATAAAATAAGAGTCAGGAGTAGAATTTATTATGTAAAAAAAGCAGGGGTAGTAATCATCTCAGACATCTCTTTTTTCTCTTTCCACAGGGTATCACACCCTTACAGCCAATGCTTTGCCCAAGGAAATGTAAATTTTAATCTCTGAAACTTTTTTTGTTCTGGTTTGTTCTCTTAAAGACCAGCCTTAACCCCAAATTACTCTGGTCTAGACCAAGTCCTCCTTGGTCACAGTTTGGGCCCAGATTGGCTCAGAATGAATGTAAGTAACAATTTCTGTTTTGGCCAAAAACCCTGAGGGTCTTCCCTTCCCAGATCTTTTCTTTTTTTAAAAAGGCCATTCTTTGCCACTTTTCTTATTAAGCCTTAATCACTGAATCAAACTGAAACCTGTTAAAGACCTGAGCTTGTAACGGCCAAGGTCCCCCATTGCATCTTGTGCCATCTCCAGTTTTCCAGATCCATATCTTGCTACTGGATCTAGATGGATCCAGTGAGGAGGAGAAAGTGAGGCTGGCAACTTTGCACAGCCCTCCATCACTCACTTAAATCCAATTCATTTGAATGTCATGGGATCACCATGTCAGAAGAAACAACAACAACAATTCTCCATATGGATCAGCACCAAGGAGATACTCCCCTGATCCAAAGCCAGTCCTTCCTCCATAAGGAGGAAAAAAAAGGATTATACCTTATACAGTCATCTATGTTATCATTTTAAAATCTCCATTCTTTATTAAACCCATACCTTTTACAAATCACATTTGGGAGGTACATTGTGTGGGATTCTTAGTCTTAGACAGTATTATAAATCATTGATTCACTCCTTATGCTACTTGCTAGCTACCATCTCCCCAGTGGAAGCAGTCTACTTCAACATTCCCCCTGAGGCAAAAAAGACTCCTTAATTTACAAGAAATACAGAAAGATTCAAAACCAATATTGCAGATATCATTTTCCCCCCTTCTCTCAGGTTCCCTACTTTTCAGTTGAAGAGGAAAGATTAAAAAAAATAATAGAACTTTGGCTCTTCAATTCCTAGGAAGCATCTCATTGTAGTTGTGTGTGGGGAGTACATTCTTTTCTTTATAAACAACAAAAGGGTTACTGTGTATGGCAACCAAAGAGGAAAAAAATGCAAATTAGACTCTGGGTGTGATTGACTCCCTAGGCTGCTGCTTAAAGTGCTAACTTGGCTTTTTCTCTTGGGGCCCAATCTCTTGTTTTCTATTGTGCATACCTAGGTAGTAAATGTCATGTCTTCAATAGAAGGGCATTGAAGCAAAGCCCAGAGTCATCCTTAAGTCTGCCATAGCTCATTCCTCTGGGAGAGGCAAAAAGGTAGAGCATTGTTTTCAGAATACCCACTGTTAAGATAATAGCTCCCATTAGATACTGGCAACCTGAGAGGGGAGACATCTCTTCCACAGAGTTACAGAATCTTAGAACTGGAAGAGACCTTTCTTAGAGATTACCTGGTTCAACCTCTGCCTGAACAGAGTTCTTCTATAAAAACCTGCAGTGATGGGGAAACTTTTCTCATGGAAATCTGTCTAAATATAACTTCCATGCATGGTATTTTGTAACAACCTTTGGTACAAAATAGAATATCTCTATGCCCTCTTCCACATAAGGGGAGATAGACAACTGACCAGTGATTTCATTGGTATAGGGAACTCCCAGATGAAGAAATTTTATCTACCAATGCAGACCAGCACTTTCTCTGCAACTTAAAGTCTTAAAAAGTTGCTTAAAGGAGTGGTGTCAAACTGAGATAGAAAGGCAGACACTAAACAATACATAAAGATCCCTTTGGGTAGCATATTGACTTAGAAAACTACACATTAATATTATCTATGTTTTATTATATTTTTATTTTGTTAAATATTTTTCAATTACATTCATTTGCTAAGTCAGTCTATCGACTATGGAGTATAGGCAGTGTAAAGGCTAGCTCATTCTAAGTTTACATTCAACTAAAATTCATACATTTTTAAGTGAAAGTTAACTCCTACTTTCACCAGCCTGCTGGCCCCAGAGGCCAACTACTTCTCCCCTCTGGGTTCTAGGGGTAACACTAAGAAGTTGCAAGACCCCCCCCCAACACACACAGATATGCTTCCCCTGTTCATTATTGAATGATATCAATTAGCTATTCAGAGTTACTTAGCTTTAGATATGAGCACAAGAACAGTTGGTACAAAAACATCCCTTGCAAATCTGGGGCACATTCTCCGGCAAATTTATACAGACGCCAGGGGAAACAGTACTGCACATGTGGCAAAGGGCTAAACTCACAGTGTTTAGTTGCTAGAAATTCTATTCTTCTTTTGTTGAGTCTTTGTGTTTCCCTTAATTATGCAGCTTTTGAGTGGATTTCATGTAGAGGAAAGCTGCCTTTCTTCCGTGTCTAGTTTGTCCTTGGCTCCCTATGTAGACATTACCATTCTTTTTTTGTTTGTTTGTTTGTATTTGTTTTTGTTTTTGTTTTTGCTAGGCAATGAGGTTAAGTGACTTGCCCAGGGTCACACAGCTAGTAAATGTTATGTGTCTGAGGCCGGATTTGAACTCAGGTCCTCCTGACTCCAGGGCCAGTGCTCTATCCACTGTGCCACCTCGCTGCTCCTAGACATTACCGTTCTGGGGAGATGGTTGGGGTCCCTGTAGGAAACCCAAAATTGCCTGACCTTTTGAAGTTCAGAAGACCGTCCTCTGGCCAAAGGGTGGCAGAGAGAGGCTCTTTTCCTGTCCCTCAAGCAACTTCCTCTCAGGGACTTGGCTTGAACTGTTTCCCAATGTACAAGTGAAGAGATAGAAGAAGACATCCCCAACTTATCCCTCTGTGAAAGTTCGAGGTCTGCAGGTGTTACACGCTGCATGTGTTTTCAGACTTTTTTTTTCAAGATAACAATATATAGGTGTTGAGGTTAGAGGTTTAGGGGTACTGGGACCCCAAAATCACGACACGCAGGTCCTGCCCAAATGAATTCGACCCCAGCTTTCTTTCAGCCAAAGGAAGGTTTATTAAAGATCAGCCATATTGGCCAGACTCTTAAGGAATCTAAGCATTTGTATTGCTAATGCAAGCAGGCCAGATCTTAAGAATCTGAGGGCTTGGCTAGATTTTAAGAATCTCAGCACCTTAATGGAGACAAGATGAATCTTATACACAGAAAGACTGTGGGAAGGATCTAGGTCAACTGGTCTGGGGTGACTGGAAGAGGGGTCTACCGGTGAATCAGGATGGGAGTGGTCAGTAAACTGGGGTGAACGGAAGACCAGGGACCTGGATCAGGTGACCAAGGGAAAATGGAGTCTAGATAGGATTAAGGGTGGGAAGTGGCCAGGGGTAATCCGGAGGTAACAGAACAGAATTGGGAGATGGCATGCAGTCACAATGAAAGGCCAGTGGAGTGGATTACAGCCTCAGGCAAATACCAGGGATTTGGGAAAAGTCTAGGGATTTTCTTTTTTGGGGTTCAGATCCCATCCCCAATTATAGGTAGTATAATCAATATATATTTTTCAATATATCAATCAGTTGCACTGACTTTTTTTTTTCCTTTCTAGAAAATACTATTTGTCATATGAGATGACTCTGAGAAAGGGTCAGAGAGGGATACATGGGATACTATAGTGCTATAGGAGAAACAGAAAATATCTACAAAACTTATTAAAAACAACAACAGTTAACTAACTACCTGTGTGACTATTGCTGGCTTTATATCCTTGAGCTTCATCTGTAAAGTGAGGTAGTTAGAACAGATGACCTCTTAGGCCCCTTCCAGATCGAGGTTATTCAGTGAAGCTACCACATTGGTTCAGGGGAGCACAGTTTCCTTGTGCTGGTCATGATGTCAGTGAGCCACCTCGGGGAGGAATTTGGAACTCCTTGTGGCCTGATCCTATATGACCAGGAATCTACATCAACAATTTGAGCAATGAGGTCTCTGTCCTTTCTTAAACTAAGGCGAAGGCCTTAGAAAAAACTAGCCTAATTCACATGGCAGGAACCTAGAAAATATTGCTTTTATCACAGGTAGGGTAGCAAAAGTCTGGAGTGGGAAGTACCGCTTAGTGAGAAGAGGCCTGAATAGAACTCCACATTGTGGTGGGGGTTGTGGGAGTGGGGTATGTATGGATGGAAGTTAAATCAGGAAACTTAGCCAACCCTATTACCCATCAGACAGAGAAGAGCTTCTCTTTCCTCTTCATACCAGTTATATCTTTTCCTATTTCTTCTTCTGACTTCCTATCTCTCAAAGTTACAAAATATAGGAAGGGAATATGCACATATCCTGGAAGATTAAGAATAATGGATAGTTTGTTTTAAAAAAATACAAACTCACAAATGGTTATTCTTGATTTGAAAAGGTTTATTTAAAAAGTATGATTTTAAAATAGAAAAGGAATTCCCAACCCTGTGAAATAGTCACTATAGCATAATTAATATACAGAGAATGGGGACAGTCATGGACATTGTATCACATATTTCATCATTTCGCTTTCTCTCACCTCTATGAGGGAGGGGATTATTGAGGTCAGAACATAGGAGTAGAGTTTGCAAGAAAGAGGGCAAAGAGAGTACGAGAAAAGATGAAGTGGAAGAGAAGGGATGGATCTAGCAGGTATTTTAGATGGTGCTATAGAATATGTCTCTGGTAAATTAATGTTGAAAATAAGAACATATAATTATTTTTCATTAAATTAGAGCTAAAGAGAGAAGATAAAAATAGAGTAGCTAGCAATGGATCGAGCATTGAACCAGATGTCAGTAAAACCCGAGTTTAAATCTAGCCTTTGCTATTTTAGCTGGGTGACCCTGGGCAAATCACTCAGCCCCTGTCTACTTCATTTTCCTCAGTTGCAAAATGGGATTAATAATAGCACCTACTTCCCAGGGCTGTTGAGAGGATAAAATGAGATAATATTTGTAAAGTGCTTTACAAACTATATATATACAAACATATATATATATATACTATATATATATATACACACAAACAGCATTTCACTTCCTAATTTTTTCAGTTGCAAAGTGAGTTAACAAGTCATAATGCTGCTCTGCTGAAGCAGTATTTACCAGTCTGCTGACTCTGCAAGGGACCCAGGCCAAGAGAAAACACAGCTAGTACTGCCAAAGAGGTGATAGTAATAGAAGGAGATGACATTTTTGTGGTGCCTTTAAACTTTACATTCTCTCATTTAATCTTCACAATAAACCAACAAGGTAGGTAATGGATGTTTTATAATTCCCATTTTACTGATGAGAAAACAAAAATTGAGAGGTGACCCAACAGGTAACAGAATCAGAGCTTTAACTCTGGTCCTTTCATTCTAAGACCAATGCTGTTTCCCTACTCTAAATCCCTGTTATCCTAGTGCATTTTGGTTTGTGCTTGGCTCAACCACTGAGGACAAGCTTCTGGTGCTAATTGGTATATCCATCACATATGCTTCCAGGAGTTAAGCAGTACTGCCTAGGACAAAGAGGCAAAGGCAAGAGAGACTGTTTTTCCTATTTCAAATAAACTGAGGCAAAGGCAAGAGAGACTGTTTTTCCTATTTCAAATAAACTAACAGAGGCAGAAATAGAAAACTCTGCCTTTGATATGGCTGAAAAAGCATTTAAAAGTGTTGAGGGAGCAGGTTTCCAGGGAGAAAGGCTAACCAGTTAACTCCTTCCCCAAAGATAAGCAGTTTCTTAAACTCTGCCCTTTTCCCCCTCACTCCTTTTTCCCTCTCCCCCACTGACAGGTTCTCAGTGTTGGAAAGAACCTCAGAAGTCACACAATCCCTTGTGTATCCATAATGGTGATCAAATCTACCCCCTCTTCTACATTCCCAACACAGGGTCATCTAACCTGTACTTGAAGACCTCCAGGGAGAGGAAACCCACTATGGTACGTGATACTATGTTACCATGTAAAGAACATTGCTCTTTCTATTGCTAGAAGACTTGGGTTTGAATCCTACTGCTGCAAATTACTTAACCTCCCCGAGATTTGGTTTTCTCATTTGTAAAATGTGGGCTTTGGGCTCCATGGCTTCTGGGGTCCTTTCTAACTCCATAGCAATGATCTCACAATCTCCCAAAGCAGCCTATTCCATTTCTGGACAGCTGTTTTCTTTTGAATTGAAATGAAATCTGTCTTTCTATAAATTATCATTAGAGCTGGATGGGTTCTAAGAGGTCATCTAGTCCAACTACCTCATTTTGCAGATTGACCTCAAGGAAGTGAAGTCCCCTGAAGTCACACAGGGAGTTGGTTACGTGGAATAAATAACGTTCAAACACCCCATCCTCAGACTTCAAGCCCAGCAAGCTTTTTACTGAACCACACCATTGGCTCCTAGGTTCTGCCTTTCGTGGTCAACCAGAAGTCTATTCCCTCTTTCACATAACACCCCTTAACCTACACTTACATGGTTTTCCAGCCATATCAGGCTTTGATGCCTGCCTTCAATTTGTCACCTCCCCCTTAATCTGTTATCAATAATAGCTAGCATTTACATAGCACTTCACGGTTTGCAAAGCACTTTATAAAGTGTAGGAAAGCTATCTTGTCCTAGGCAAAAGAGAAATTGAGTAGGCAACTAAAACAACAACTGATAGGCCAACAACCCTTCTCCGGGGTTCTCAATTAAGTAAAACCCAAAGCAAATAACCAAGAACGAGAACCCGTTCCCCTTGCTCCCTTGGGCTCTTGAGCAGGAGGGGGCTGTGCTGCTGTTGCCCCTGCTGCTGCTGCCGTGCGCCCCACCTCCCAACCCTTGGCCAGCAAACAGACTGATTGATGGAGAGGGGAAGGAGGACTGGTTTCTCGGTGGCTGCTTCGGGCTCTTGGCAGGAGGAGCCCTTGCTGCTGCTGCTGCTGCTGCTGCTGTCCCCTTCCTCCCTTCCTTGGCCAGCAGACAGTGACGGAGAGGGGAAGAAGGGCTCGTTTCTCGGTGGATGCTTCGGGCTTTTGAGCAGGAGAGAGACGTGCCGCTGCCCCTGCCGCTGCGGCTGCGGTTAAGTTGCCAATCGCTGACAAAGGCAGCGCTAATGAATCACTCAGGCAGCGCCGCGATCATGTGGTGCCGGGGCCGGAGGACCCAGGGCAGCCAAAGAGGAAGTGCGAGCTTGTTTTCTTTCAGTTTCTGAGCTCCTAGCCCAGCAAGATGAAAGGGGGCGGCGGCCGGAGCAGGAGCAGCAGCAGCAGCAGCAGCGGCGGCGGCGGCAGCGGCGGCCGGAGCAGCAGCAGCGGCAGCAGCAGCGGCGGCGGCGCCTGCAGCCTCCGCGGACGCAGCCCAGGGACTCCATGAAGTCCGAGCGGAGCCTGCAGCCCAGTCCGGCCGAGCCCTCGCTTTTCTGATGGAGGTCCCTCAATGGGACCCACTGAGAAATGACTCCCTGCCACCCACCCTCACCCCAGCCGTCCCCCCCTACGTGAAGCTCGGCCTCACCATCGTCTACACCATCTTCTATTCGCTCCTCTTCGTGTTCATCTACGTCCAGCTCTGGCTGGTCTTGCACTACGGGCACAAACGGTTCAGCTACCAGACTGTCTTCCTCTTCCTCTGCCTCTTCTGGGCCTCCCTGCGGACCATCCTCTTCTCCTTCTACTTTAAAGATTTCGTCGCCGCCAACTCGCTGAGCCCCTTCGTCTTCTGGCTGCTCTATTGCTTCCCGGTGTGCCTCCAATTCTTCACCTTGACCTTGATGAACCTGTACTTCACACAGGTGAGGCGTTGGGGTGGGGGGCCCGCAGCCCCCCGGGGGAGGGCGTGCAGAGAGGCGCTGGCTGACTTGTCAGTCAAACGGCATTATTCAGCATCCGTAATGGGCACTGTGCTAAGTGCTGGGGTTACAAAGAAAGGCAAAAAAAAGGAGCTTACAGTCCATTGGGGGCGACGACATGCAGACAGCTATGTGCAAGCAAGATATATACAGGATAAACCTGTCTGTCTGTCTGTCAGCCTGCACCTGTCCACCTTCCCAATACACCCTCACCAACCCAACCTCTCCTGTAAAACAGGAGCAAAGGGCATAAGGATTTCAGTTTCAAGGTTTGGTTTCTAGGACAGAGGAATGAGAATGTGAAAAAGGGATCTGAGAGTGTTGGCATACTATAATTCCACTGGGTAGCCCTTCTCACCTGGCCTCCCAACATTTTTTCTATCACCACTCCTTCCAGTCCTCAAGAAACTGAGGTAAAGGTGTGGAGTAGAGGTCATCACACAATACAGTTTACAGGTATAACCAATATTTTCCCCTTAACCATCACTCTGACAGCTTGGGCTGTTTCCCAGGACTAACCCCAGATTCTGAGCTGGGATAATTCTGGAGCATTTAGGTGCCTTTCCCCTTTTGGGAGAAGAGGAGATTCAAGGGTCGATTGTAGCTTCCAGAAGGCTAGAATCCCTTCTTATAAGTATGTTTTTATATCCCCCATAAACTATTTCTGGTTTCCATTAAGTACAGAATTCCTGCATGAAATCACTGTTGTTGGGGGAGGGGAGGGAAGGGGAGGGGAGGAGAGAAGAGAAGAGAAGAGCTGCTTGGATTTCAGAACCTGAGTAATTCCTGAGCAGGTGATTCCGAATTCTTCTCCTTGGGAGCATTTAAACACGTTTTACCAAAGGAATCTTAATGAATTGAGACCTACAGGCTCATTCCCCAACAATTGTTACACAACCCTCCATAGCAGTAAACACTCATCTCCATACCTAATATGAGGTTAGGCTTGATGCCTGATTAAGGACCTGGCTTTCTCATCTTGGAGGCCCAGGGAAAGAACCATAAAACTTGGTTGAGAAACTTTTATAGGAGCACAGGACCAATTTTTTTTATGAGGCATATTATTAATAGTCCAATTTAAGGACATTCTGGTTGGCTCTGCTACTGCTTTGACATCAATATAGAATTAATAAATGTCATTAAAAAGCATTTTGCAGACAGCATATAAGTTACTGCAGACAGGCTTAAGAGAAGTGACTCCATCATAACCATCTCCTATTATTTCTTTCATCGAAATCAGGCACTAAATTTCCATTTTGATTAAGAACCAGACCAAAGACAATGACCATTGTCTTCTGATGAGTTGTCAGAAGTTATGTTGTCTAGCAGGCTGAGCCTAGTCATGTAAGCAAGCCCTTATTTCGTTTGGGGCCACTAACTTCTTGACCAACTCTGTATCTTTAATGTAAAAACTATGGATGAAAATAGAACTTGTCATACCTGCCTTTTTTCACTGTCCCCTTTTCTCTCAACATCCCTTCCACTCTCCAGGTAGTGAAAACAATACTGTGAATATTTGGATGAAACATTTTTGTATGAAAAGTATAGCATGTTATGAATATTTTCTAGATATTAAAACCAGTGATCAAAATGGAACTCTTCTTGGTGCCTTTCACTAGTCTGTTCATTCATTCAGCCAATTCATTCATTCATTAATCAATCAACTAACATTTAAGTACCTGCTTTGTCAAGCACCCTAATTAGTATTGGGGATGAAAAAAAAAATCCTCGTTCTTCAGGAGTTTACAGTTTTTTTCTGGATATTTTTGGTTTGTTTTTTAATTTTAAATTCAATTTTATTTTCAGCTCCAAATTCAGGAGTTTACATTCTATCAGGGAAAACAACATGTACAAATATAAGTAAATACAGAATAAAGACAAAGGAAATACAAGGAATTTTTATTTTTGGAGGAGGGCCTGGTTGGGAGGCGTCATCTAAGAGCTGGCACGTGAACTGAGCTTTTCAGGAAGCTAGGAATTCTAAGAAGTTTAGGAGAGAGTGCCGAGTGGTGGGGGGGGGGAAACACAGCCTATGTAATGGCATGGAAACGGGAGCTAGAAAGAGTAGAAAGTAGGCCAGGTTGGCAGGACCAGATTATATGAAAGGGAATAAACACAGAGAAGTAAACTGGGCCCAGATTGTGAAGGGTCAAACAAAGGAGTTTGTATTTGATTCTAGAGGTAATAGGGAGTCATTGGCACTCTCAGCAGTGCCCGTCAATTAGATTATTTTTGTTTCTCCAAACGGCAAATACTTATCGAGCATCTGCTGTTTGTAAACTACTGTGATAGGTGCTGGAGAAGATTTTGTTGTTCAGTTGTGTCCAACTCTACATGACCCCATGGACATTTTGCATGGAGTTTTCTTGGCAAAGATACTGGAGTGGTTTGCCATTTCTTTCTCTAGGGCATCCCCATTTTACAGATGAGAAACTGAGGCAAATAGGGGTAAAGTGACTTGTGGAGGGTTACACAGCTTGTAAGTATCTGAGGCCACATTTGAACTCAAATCTTTCTGACTCCAGGCCCCGAGCTCTATCCCGAGCTTGCCATCCCCTACTGGAAAAGATACAAAGACTAATAATAACTAATGTTGATATGGTACTTTAATTTTATACAGTATTTTATATGCATTATTTCATCTGAGCCTTACCACAAACCTCTGAACAGGTACCACAGGTTTTACTGTTCCCAGGCTCAGAGATGTTACCTAACTTGCCCATGGTCGCACAGCTTGTAGAGTCAGGACTTGAACCCAGGTCTTCTTGATTTCAAGTCTAGCACTCTGCAACACTGAGGCCCTCTTGGAGTTCAGTCTAAGAGTGTTATATAATACATACAAAAATGAAAATTGTGCACAAATGAATAAAAGGTACAAACCTAGATGAGTTCCAAGGGTGGTAGGAGGGTCCTTAATGTCAGGGAAGGGGACCCTTAGGGTGGGCTTAGGATCATAGCTTTAGAGCTTAAAGGTCATCTGGTCCAACTCACTCATTTTATAGATGAGGAAACTTAGGCCCGTAGAAGTTAAATGACTTACCCAAGGTCATACAAGTAGTAATCGAGAAAACTGAGATTTAAACTGAGGTTATAGAATTATAGTTTTAGAGGCAGAAGAATACTGAGACGTAATCAAATCTAAAACCCTCATTTTATGGATCAAGACTCCTTTTTCTTGGACCACATAGCCTCCCTTTCATGTTAGAGATAGCATTTGAACTAGAGGAGATGAGTGGGGGAGGGAATTCCAGGTGTTTGAAACATGAGCAAAGGCCAGAAGGTGGAAGAGCAAGGGATCAAGTACACATTTCTGTGTCAACATATGAGTTGTACATTGTCCATTCAAATACTATGCAGTCTATGCAAGTTTGCAAATTAGGGTGTGGGACTTGGTAATCACCAGGGTCCCTTCTAGCTCGAAAATTATGTTTCTATCATAACAACTTTAAATGTTCTTAATATTATAGGCATTATAGACTTCTAGTGGAATTGCAAAATGAATTTAGGAAATATTGAGTTGGGTAAGTAGATGTTACTGCACGGAATGATGTATAGAGTGATATCCTTTCTTATTCATTCATTCAACAAATATACAGTGTTTACTATGTTTATAACACTATGGAAACTTAGGTACTAAGGGAGATGCCACAACTAGAGAGTTGGGGGTCCTAGATGCTAGGCCCTACTCTGTCACTAACAATGTTTGATCATCCTGACACTGGCCCAGTCACTTCAGTTCTCTCTGCCTCAGTTCGTTCCCTTGTCCCTAAAATGAGCAGATTGGATTAGACCAAAGCTTCTTAACCTTCCTTCCTTTCTTTTTTTCTTTCTATGTGTGTGTGTGATGGACCCCCTTGGCTGTCTGGTAAAGTCTATGGGCTCCTTCTGTGAATAATGTTTTTAAATAAATGAAACAAATGCTAAATTTCAATTACAGATTAGTGAAAATAAAGATGTCATTGTTTTTCCCCTCCACATTTATTTGTCCCCTGAACTCTATCAATGGACCCCGGAGCAAGGGAGGAGGTTCTGAGGATTCCAGATGTAATAGGTGATTTCTAAGGGCCCTTTCAACTCAATAAGACAATGACTCCTTTAAAAACACTTTGATTGGTGTAACATTAGACATGTAGTTCTTTATCCCTCAGTTTTTAAGGGAGAAAAAATAGTGGAAGGAAAAAACAGGAAGCTAAGGTTGCTTACTAATGATCACATATGCAAGGAAACCTGAAGCATGATGAGACAGAGCTTACAGGTCTTTGCTGCACCATCTGCTGGTTAATAAGTAAATACCTGGCAAAGGGAAGAGTTCACACCCATACTGTGCTTTCTTTGGCTGAAGATGTAGCTGGGCAACAGCTCTAGCCTGAGAGGGAGGCATGGGGGGCCATGCTTTTGACTCCTCTTCTCCCAGGTCTGCAGAAAGCATTTTGCCCAATAGCAAAGTACTTATCATCCTAAAGCCTAGAGTCCCTCCCAGATTAGAGGAGGCAGCATCTCTGACTTCTTACAAATCAAAGGCATTTCTTAGCTTTTTAAGCAGATAATTCAGATTGCTAGAGAGTTGTTTACAAGTACTAGGAAGAGGGTGGTTGTTGGTTGTGGGGTAGCTTTTCTTTTGATCTCCTAGCCCCAATCCTGGGTAGATTTTTGGGTCTCCACATAAAAGGATCATTATCTTATATTCAGAATAGAATAGAATTTTCAGAGTTTGAAGTGATTGTAGAAATAATCTGGTCTCAATACATACAATACATACCTCACAGTTGAGGAAAGTGAGGCCCAGAGAGATTCATTGCCCAAGGTCATTCAGTTGGTCAGTAGCAGAGCTGAGACTAGTACTGGTAACATTTATATAGTGCTTTGAGATTTGTAAAGCTCTGTATACATGTTATTTCATTTGATTCTTTTAACAACTCTGTGAGGTAGATGCTATGCCCATTTTACAGATGGGAAAATAGGCAGATAGAGGCTGACTTGTTCAGGGTCACACAGCTAATAAGTATCTGAGTCTGGATTTAAATTCTGGTCTTCTTGAATCCAATCCTGAATGCCACCTTATTAAAATATATGTCCATTTCTATAGATATATAGTGTTTTAAGATTTACAGAGTACTTTACAAATATTATCGCATTTTATTTTCACAACAATTTTGAAAGATAGGTGCTATTATTTTCTCTATTTTATAGATGAGGAAATTGAGGCAGATAGCAGTTAGGTGATTTGTCCAGGATCACATGTGGTCTGAGATTAAATCTCTGGGTCCAGCACTCTATCCTCTGTGCCACCTAATTGCCGATAATAGCATTTATGTAACTAGCATTCTTTACAAACATTATCTCACTTTATCCTCACGAATCTATTGTTACCCCCATTTCACAGATGAGGAAACTGAGGCTCAGAAAAATTAAGTGACTTACTTGGGATCACATAGCTAGTAAGTACCTGAGGCTGGATTTGAATTCAGGTCTTCCTAACTTCAGGTCCAATTCTATTCACTGTGCCACCCATTTGCATCAGTTCCTGATCTCCTGACTCTCAAGCTAATTAATGCTCCTTTCCATTATACTTCCTTTGCTTTTACTATCCTGTTTGTTTCCCACAGCTTTTAGAAGGTGAGTGGTGATAAACATTACTACTACTACGCATGGAAAGAAAACACTGAGGAGATGAAAGAAACAAATGAACATAATTTTCATATTCATTCTTTCAGCAAGTACTTACTAGTACCTTATCGTATGACCATCACATGGCAGTAAGTGGGAGATGAGGTCATAGGGGGGAAGAAACTTCGAGGGAGGTCAACAGACCCAGGTTCCAGTTCCAGACTAGCAGTGTGACTCTGGGCAAGTTATTCAAACTCTCCGAGCCGCATTTGTGAAATGAGAAGTGTGGATTAGATAGCCTATAAAGCCTCTTCCAGTGCTAAAAATTAAATTTCATTCTAATTGTATGACCTGATCCCTGGACCCAAAAACTACTTAGGGAGACAAGATCACAGTAAATGTTAAGAAATAATAAATGTTGAACAAGAAATAGTAAATGTTAAACATAGTTGATGCTGCAAGAGTTGGGAGAAAGCTCTATTGAGGTTGGAGCAGCCTCCTGAATCTAATATTCTATGACATTCATGTGCCATAATTTATTTAACTCTTCTTCAGATGATTGGGCATTTACTCTGTTTTCATTTCTTTGGTACCACAAAAAGTATGCTGAGCTTTCTGTCTTGGATTTCTTTGGAGTTATATGCCTAATAGTGGGATCTCTAGGTTAAAAAAAAAATGGGAACTTTGGTTACTTTTTGGATTTAATTCTAAATTGTTTCCCAGGTGTTGGAACGTGCTCCATCAGTAATATATTGATATGCCTATCTTCTTACAGCACCTTTATTTATTTTTTGTGATCTTTTCTAATATTCTTGTTGTAAAATAAAGCCTTGATTTGCATTTCTCTTTAGTTATTCAGAGCAATTTTTCATTTAGTAGCTAGTACTTTATAGCTCTTTTGAGAACTATCCATTTCATTTAACCACTTATCTGTTAGTGAATGGATCTTGGATTTATTTATGGATTTATGATTACCTCCTTATCTTGGGTATAAGACTGTTATCGGAGATTTTTGTTGCAGATTTTTTTCCTAGTTGACAGTTTCACTTTTTATGCTAGCTTGATTAATTTTGTTCATGCAAAATATTTTCAATTTCATGTAATCAAAATGATAAGTTTTATGTTTAGTGAGCTCCTCTGTCCCTTGCTGGGTAAAGAATTTTCCCCTTAGTCATAGTTGTGAAAGATAACTCTATCCATTTTCTTTGTTGTTATTGTTTTTTTCCCCGTGATTTGACCTTTTATGTTTAGGTAAAGTATTAATTTAGAATTCCTTGTTGTTGAATGTATGGTGTTAGGTGCTGTTCTAAACCATCTTTTTTCCAAACTGTTTTCCAGTTTTCACAGATGTTAGCAAATAGAAAATTGTTTACCAAATAGTTTGTTTTGGAGTTTAACAAATACTAAGTTACTTAGATCAGTTGTTTCTGGTTCTTACTTCATTGATCTAGTTTTCTATTTGTTAACTAGTACTCCTAAATTTTGATCATTACTGCTTTACAATATAACTTAAAGCCTGAAAGTGCTTTCCCTTCTATTTCTTCTTGTTTTATTTATTTTCCATGACAGTCAGGCCTTTTTCCCCCCTCCACATAAATTTTGTTTTTTTTTAATCTAGTTCAGTAAAATATCCCCTTAGTACTTTGATTGACTTACAATAAATTTGCAAATTAATTTAGATTTATTAGTCATTTTTAATTACATTGGCTTGACTTAACAATGAGCAGTGAATAGCCTTCAAATTATTTAAGTCATTATTTCTTTAAAGAGTGTTTCTGTGATTGTAGTCATAGAAGTCTTGAGTATGTCTTGATAGACTGAATCCCAGACATTTTCTGGATTTTGTAGTTTTCTGTTATTTCCTCCTGAATTTTGTTATTACTATATATAAATGTAAACAATTTTTGTGGATTTATTTTACCTCCAGGTACATAACTGAAGCTATTGTCCCATTTAGTTTTTTTGATAATCTCTGGGATTATGTGTATTTAAATACAAAATGACCAGTGAGTGCCCTGGGCATCCACATCAGTCTTTAGATAGCTCCTGATTTTCTTCTTCTTCATTGGGAGAGATTTTGTGTGTATCTTAAAAATTTCATTCTCAAGAGGTTCCTTTTCTTTTTTGTATACTTCTCCTGTAGCATTTTCTATCACAGCCTAAATACAAACCTTTACTAATACCTGTCTTGTCCAAAACAGGCTGTCACAGTAATGCCTTTAACTACTATTTAAACTGCCTTACAGGCAACTGACTATATGGTCTCCAACATGGCTTCACCTCAGGTTTTGGTTATGTTCTGAGAATGACTCAGACCAATATTTTTATCAAGTGGAAATTTTTTTTTTTTTTTATCATTCCTGTGGGGCAACCATTGTGGAAAGGACTCTGATGCAAACTTTAGCAGTCACTGGTTTGTTTCTTCAATGGCTACAAGTGAACCTTCTCCCCAACCCTTCAGACATAGTGAGTGTTTGTGAGACTGGATACAGCAAATATAAGTTGTGAGTCAAAGGAATGTGGTCGGCTTCCCTAAAGTCGGACTTGCCTTTAGCTTCAGGCCAAGTATGACAAGTTCTTGCCATTATAGGTAGTACTTTTTGAAAACAGTGAAAAGCTGAAAAATCTTAGTACAGAATGTGGAAGTGGCTAAATGTGCTAAGAGTGAGGAGAGTGAGTTATTTTGTTTTAGAATTTATTATCTATACACAGTTGCTGTTAACTGTTTATTTATGCCCCAGTGAGGTAATTCTAGTATTCTAACCTCTTTTTTTACAGATGAAATCACCAAAACAAGTTAAGGAAGGAAAAGTTAATTGTCTTTAGCTGCACAACAAGTCCATGTCTTATACCTGGGGTTAGAACTTGATTCCACCCTGAAGCCCAGTTCATTGTTTAGCCAGAGGTATCAAACTTAAATTCCCAATGGGGGGGGGGAACCTGCCCAAGTTCTTCAAAACTCCCGAGTGTTATCAAAATCAGATTAAAATTTAATTGGGAAATGTTTAACAAAATAACCATACAGCAAAGATGATGTTAATTTGTGGTTTTCTAAGTCAACATTCTGGCCAGCAGGGATCTAGGAATCACTTCTCATTGTTTGACACCTTTGGCTTAGATCACTAAGTCAAAATCTTTTGTCCAGATTCTAATTTCTGATTTAGCTTGTATCCAAACTTTTTTTTTTTAAACATAGTAAGCCTCAACTTGTACATCTATAAAAAAATAAAGCGGTAATTCTACTCTCATTCTTTTGGGAGGGTTTGACTAGTCCTCAGTTAAGAACATCTTCAGCCCTTGAATTCTAGTGCTGGTAAGGACTTGGAGATCACCTATTTTAGTTCCCTTATTTCAAATGAGGAAGCTGACGTCCTCAGAGCTTAAGCAATTTACCCAAATTCACACAGCTAACTGGTAGTAAATTTGAGATTAGAACCTATGTTTTCTGATTCTTATTTCAGCAATCTTATTATATCATGTTTCATCCAAAGGACTTCAAAGTAAAAGCTGAGTCATCCAGGCTATGTTATTTCTCACTAGAAGGAGTACAAACTAGGATTTGGAATTGACCTTAGAGATTATGTAATCTAACCAATCACCATTAGTTGTGTGAATACAGACCAGGAGTGGGGAGACTTCGGCCTCCTAGCCCTCTAGCTCCTCAAGTTCAGTCAAAGGGCTAAACTTGAGGACCTAGAGGGCCCCACCTGGCCTCGAGGTCGAAGATTCCACACCTCTGATACGGACCATATCTATTCTCATCTTTTGTTATCTTTGCCAATTTGCAGATGTGAGGTAAAACTTCAGGGTTGGTTTGATTTGCCTCTTATTATTAGTGATTTGGAGCCTTTTTTCATATGAATGTTAATAGTTTGCAGTTCTTTTTTTGGGAACTGTTCATATCCTTTGACCTGGCTTTTGGTGCATGTGTGTATGGGGATATGTATTGTGTGTGTACGTGTATATGTGTACACTATGTACTTACATGTATGTGAGTACATACATCTGTATACATATATTGTGTGTATATGTATGTATGACTATATGTGTATATACATATATGTGTATAGAAAAAATACATAGGTAAGTGTGTAATATATATCTATACCTACATACACACACATATATGTATATACACACATTGTTTATATATATTGGATACCAAACCTTTAGCAGATAAATATGATGTAATGATTTTTTCCCCCATTCAACCATTTTCCTTCTTATCTTAGGTTCTTTAATTGAATTCTACCCATATCAGCCTAAGCAAGTGGTCAACTTGAAAACCACTCTTTCACACAGGTGATAACCAATTTTGTTTCTTATCGTTAACTGATATCTTCAGCCTCTTTCAGCAGGTGTCTATGATACTGGCCTTCAGAAGGGTATCTATGAACCTTCTTTTTCCTTACACCAGGAAAAGGGAAACTCATGACCATAATAATAAAAGGTCTCTAGTCTACTACTCTTAGATAGCAGGAAGGATTATATTTAGGGCTCTTGGAAATTTTTGAACAATAGATAGAAAGAAGGTTTGGAAACAAACCACACCATGTTTCTCACCAAACTCACATTTTCAAATTTTCAAAGTGTAAGACTTCATAGGAACAAGGGAGTATCTTTCTACCTGCTACTGCCCACATTCTGTCTAATCCTCTGATGTGGGCCTTACCTACTCTCATTTGTACCAGTAATACAGAATAGGAAGGAGTAGGATTGCATTATGGAACTCCCATGGAAATTCTAGTTTAGATCCATCATCTTAACATCCACTTCCCTGACTTATTAGAAGCATTTTTAGCAATGCATCTCCTATCTTATTCTAGTTTCAGTGCTTGGTCCTCTGCAGGTTCTTTATACTCTACAGATTCTTGTGGCTTCACTGGGAATATACTCCCAGCAGCCTCACAGGAAAGGAAATTTAGCTGATACCTTCCGCATTCCTTGGAATACTCAAATTTCTTACTGTACCACCCAGAAACAAATCTCATTTCCCATTACAAATCCATTAAGTAAAAGCAAAGACTGAGAGCTGCCAATCTAATCACTGAAGGAAAACAACTAAGCCTGAGGAATTTATGCAGACCTTCATAGCTCATTCTCACTAGTGCTTACCTGTCTGCCCACCAATCAGGAGGTTTTTGTGCCTACATACCATGACAATTGAGGTGGAATTCTTTTTCCCTTTACTATGTTCTCCTGCTTCTCCACAGTGCAGACAAGTAAGAATCATTGTGTAGGATTGAAAGAGAGTCTTGTTTTGGGTTAACTATCTCAAAAGAGCTATGGCAGACCAATTTTTGCTTAATGTTAAAGTTCTGCCATCTGGCAGACTCTTTCCCTCCACCGTAACAAATAAGATTATTATGTTATTTTAAATTTTCCATTAGTCTGATCTTGATAAATGTCAGCAAACACAAGCATTTCAGTATACAAAGAACAGAAAAAAGAAGATTGTATACAAAACTGCAAATCTCCATTATGGACAGGGTTTTGTAAGTATAAACTAAATTCAGCATATTCATTCCCAATCTGTCCTGCTTACTTGTTTTTTTTTTCCCTCTCCTTCTGTTCTCTCCATTTCTAAAAATACTTCATTGATACTTTTTTCTTTCTCTCTTTTCCTTTTTGGCATCACTATCATTAACCCTCCCTTCCTAACCTCCCCGCAAAAACCCTCCTTTGTGATGCAGCTCGGTCGCGCAGGGTATGGAGTACCAACTCTGAAGTCAGGAGGACCTGAGTTCAAACCGGCCTCAAACCAAACACTTGACACTTACTAGCTGTGTGACCCTGGGCAAGTCACTTAACTCCAGTTGCCTTAAAAACAAACAAACAAACAAAAAAACCTCCTTTGTAATAGATCAAGCAAAACAAATCCACACATTGGCCATGTCTGAAAATGTGCATCTTATTCTGTACCTCTAATCCATTACCTCTTTGTTAAGAGGTGGTAAGGATGCTTCATCATTTGTCTTCTGAGTTATAGTTTACCTACATTAATCAGAATTCTTAAATCTTTCAAAGTTGCCTTTTTTTTTCTTTACAATTTTGTAGTCATTGTATAAATTGTTCTTTTGGTTCTGTTCATTCTTCCTGTAAAAACTGCTTATTCAGACCCAAGGACGGATACTGGCTTACATCAAAACCTATCCCTACGCTTCATTCCTCCTGCTTTCCATTGCCGTAGAGACCCCAGCTCCAGGTTTGTGGAAGTTTCTTCAGGTCTCCATAGCCAGCTTGGCCATAGCCCTGCAGGAGCAAAAGCCTGCTGAGGGCTGCAACCTAGAAGTACCAGTGCTGAGGAAAGCAGGCCCTGAACTGCTAGCTCCAGGTCAGAGAACTGAGAAACAGAGGGAGTGGGACAGATCACCAGGACAGGAAATCATATGTATGGGGACCTGCAGCACTCCACCAAGCCTGAGGTCAGGAGTACTGCATCCAGCTGGAGCCAGTTCTGACCACCCAGAAGTCCTGGGGCAGAGATCAAGGCTGATGAACCATGAATTGCCCGGTGGGAGGGAAGCTGAGACACTTTGAGATTCAGTCTCCATGGCTGCAAACTCAAGTAGTTAAATTTAACAATTCAATTCAGAAACAACAAGTTCTGCAAGCCTTCTGGAGAAAGATCTTCAAATACAAAGAAAAGGACATTTGAGTAATGCAAATCTATTCCATATTCACTAGAAAAAGGAAGAAGGAAAGGAATAATGTGTTCTGAAGAGCTGTAGAGCTCAGGATGCTGCCCAGGGTGACTTATCCTGAAAGTTTGAGCTTAACTATACAGGATGAAAGATGGACATTCAGTAATAAAGAAGACTTTGAAACATTTTTAGAAAGAAAATCAGAACAGAAGACATCATTCACCTCTTGAACATTCCAAACAACAGAAATGCAAGAGGAGTGAATGAATACAGCAGTTAAGGACAGTAATAGCAACAGAGTGACAATAGAGAGGCCAAGAAGAGACTTCTTTCTAAATGTACACAAGGAGACTGGTGAAGGTGGAAATCTGGCACAGAAGAGGCAGATGGGGTATTACAGGTAGAGCCTAGCAATATCCTGCCTACAGGTGAATCATTGCTTCTTTTGTGAGACTAGAACAGATTATAACATGGGAAGGTATATAAACATTGGGAAGGGGAGTAAGGCAATATAAGGAGTGAGTGATGCTCTGGGATCCAATCAAGGACTAATAATAAGAGGAGGGTGACCTCTGTGATCCCAGAAGGAGAAGAGCCTATGGGAATGAGTGAGGAGGAAAGGGAAAAGATTGAGAAGGAGGGCGAAAGGAAGGAGGCCTTGCTTTGGAGGTGGAAAGAGGTTCCACTGATGAATGTTCCTATGAGTGAAGAGAGATGGGTAATAAAAGGATATGAGGATTTTACGCTAGATGAAGTCTGGTAGATTTGGTACTTGAAAAGTCTACTTGTCCTGGGGGAGGGGTAGATAGAATTGGAACCTCTGGGGGCAACTGGCACCTGGAGGAGTGGGAAAACATGGAGGAAATTTCTAAGCAAATGTAGAAAGGAAAAAAAAGGTCAATAAGAGACAGTATAGAACCGTGGTGGACTTTATAATCCAGGATATGGCATTGAGGAGCCGTACCATGTGGCACCACTAGGTAGTGCAGTAGACAGAGTGCCAGGCCTGGAGTCAGGAAGATGTGAGGTCAAATCTAGTCTCAGACCTATACCAGCCCTGTGACCCCTGGCAAGTCAGTCTGTTTGCCTCCGTTTCCTCATCTGTAAAATGGAGATAATCATAGCCCCTACTTCCCAGGGTTGTTGTGAGAATCAAATGAGATAATGATTATAAAGCTCTTAGCACAGTGCCTAGCACATAGTAAGCATTATTGAAATGTTAGCTGCTGTTAATATTATTATTATTATTATTGTTAGACATTGTTCTGGAAATGGGGCACAATGGAAAAAGAGAATCCATGGAATGGGCCCTGAAAGGCAGTGACAGAAAGCGCCAGAGGCTCAGATTCTTATAATCTAGCCAACAGCTCACTAATGTTCAGATTCCTTAAGAGTCTGGCCAACATGACAGATGTTCTAATAAGCCTTATCTTTGGCTGAAAAAAAAAGCGCCTAGAAGGGAGACCCTAGAATGGATATCTTGGAAACTTTGATAGTATAAAGAATACAGAAGAATATCTCCAAATAATTATAGGAGTCATTAATCAAGAATAAAGGTCTAGAGTAAACAGAAAGAGAAGATGGATAATGAAGAGAATGAGAGAAATTCTTTTTGGGAAGGGGTATAAAAAACAAGAAATTTAAGAACTAAGGAACAGGATTAGCAGAAGGGGAGGAAAGAAGGGGATGTATCAGATGAGAAGGGGTGGGAAAAGGCCCATCTTAAAAAAAAGGATTAAAGTAAAGTAATTAATGGAACATAATATGGCATAATTGCATCCAGAATAAGAAAGGAAGTGCTCAAATGGGAAAAAAAAAATCTTTGTGTCAGATTTCTCTGATAAGGGCTTGATATACAAGGTATATTATTTATGTATGACTAATAGCCATTTCCCAATAGATAAATGGTCAAATGACATAACAGTTCTCAAAAGAACTGCAAAGTATTTACAACCACATGATAAAATTCCCCAAATCACTAATAATAAGAGAAATGCAAATTAAAACAACCCGGAGGCTTCAAGCATTATACCCTGCAAACTAAAAAAAATGGCAACACTCAATATTGGAGGGGTTGTGGAAGGACAGGCACACTAATACGTTGTTGGTGGAACTGTGAAATAGTGTGGCCATTTTGGAGAGCATTTGGAATTATTCAAATAAAGTGACTAAAATGCCCATACCCATTGAACCAGAGATTCCATTACTGAGTTTACACCCTAAGGAAGCCATTGATAAGAAAAATGTACCCACATACTCCAAAACATTCACAGCAGCATTTTTTGTGATAGCTAAAAATTGGAAACAAAGTAAATGCCCATCAGTTGAGGAATGACTACACAAATTGTGATACATGAATGTAATAGAATATCACTGTGCTGTCAGAAATGTTGTGTGTTATGAATACATAGAAACAGAAAGATCCATATGAACTAATGCAGAGTGAAGTGAGCAGGGCCGAAACCAAGCAAAACAATATACACAGTCACTACAACAATTTCAATGGAAAGAACAACATGCCAAAAAAAAAATCAAGGAACTATAAAGAATTCTAAAACTCAAGTGGGACTTGAGAGATATAAAGAGATATGAGAAGACATCCCCAATCCACCCCTTTGTGGAAGTGAGAGGTCCAGAGTTGTTGAATATTGCACATGTTTTCAGATTTTTTTAATGTATCAGTCAGTTGTGCTGACTTTTCCCTACTCTTCTTCTTCTTTAGAAAATCCTACTTGTCATATGGGATGGCTCTCTGGGACGGGGAGAGAGAGGGAAACATGGGATACTATGGTAGTGTAAGAAACAGAAAATATCAATAAGAACATTTAAAAAAAAGAGATGATTGGTAACTTTGGAAGCACTTCAGCTGAATGATGAGATCAGAAGCCATATTACAGAAGGTATACTCCATTATGATCATACACCAAAATTTGTTCAGCCAAACTCCCCAGCTGATGGATACCCCCTTCATTTACACTTCTTTACTAAAATAAAAAAAAAATTCCACTATGGATACTTTTGTATATATAGGTCCTTTCCCTCTTTCTTTGTTCTATTCCTTTGCTTTGGGATACATGTCTCAAACTAGTATCACTGTGTCAAAGGGTATGGCAGTTTAGTGACATTTTGGATATAACTTCAAATTGCTTTCCAGTGTAGCTGTGACAATTTTTAGCTCTACCAAAGCTGCATTGGTGTGCTTGTAAGGCAATTTAGGTAGTATTTTATCATATTGGCATGATTAAATCACAAATGATTAATTAATATCTTTCCTAATATTTAGGGCTATCTTTATTTTTATGAAGAGTATCTTGTAGTTGTATTCATATGATTACTGTGCATGTCTTGGTAGGTGGACTGCCAAATATTTTATATATTCTATAGTTATTATAAATAGAACTTTTCTTTCCGTCAATTCTGGTTGGGTTTTATTGGGAATATACAGAAAATTTTATTTGTGTTGATATATTTTATAACCTGCTACTTTGCCAAAGTTAATGTTTGAATTAATTTTAATTGATTCTCTAGGGTTCTTTAAGTGGAACATCATATCATTTGCATAAAGTAATAATTGTTTTTAATTTTTTCATATGTTTATTACAATTCTCATTTTTTTTCTTGTCTTATTACTATAGCTGGTATTTCTAGAACTATATCAAGTAATAGTGTTGATAATGGTCATCCTTGCTTTACTTCTGATATTACTGGAAGGGCCTCTAATGTTTTTTACACGTAATACTGACTCATTGCTTTAGATAATTACTAGTCAACATATTAAGGAAAGATTTATTGATGCCTGTGCTTTTTAATATTTTTAATAGAAATAGATGTGTTTTATTTAAAATTTTTCCTTTTGATATAATCATGTGATTTAAAAATTATTTTTGTTATTATTATGGACTATGTCTGTAGTCTTCCTAAATATATTGAATCATGGCAGCTAGATGGAACAATGGATAAAGCATCAGACCTAGAGTCAGGAAGACCTGAGTTCAAATGTGGCCTTAGACACTTACTAGCTGTGTGACCTATGGCAAGTCATTTAACCCTGTTTGCCTCAGTTTCCTCATCTGTAAAGTGAACTGGAGAAGAAAAGGGCAAACCACTCTAGTATCTTTGCCAAGAAAACCCCAAATGGGGTCATGAAGAGTCAGACATGACTGAAATAGCTGAACAACAATATTGAACCATCTATTCATTCCTGATATAAATCCAATCTGATCATAATACACAACCTGTTTAACATTTTGATCATTAGTAATATTTTATTCAGTATTTTTACATCACTGCTCATTAAGGTTATTGCTCTATAGTTTTTCTTCTTTAATTTGTCTCTCCATGGTTTGGGTATCATGACTGTATTTATATCCTAGAAGGGAGTTGGTAGGATCCCTTCTTTTTCTGTTTTTGCAAATAGTTTATGTAATGTTAGAAGCAATTGTTCTTTAAATATTTGATAGAATTAACTTGAAAACCCATCTATTCTTGGAAGTTTTCTCCTTGATTATTCATTTAGGCTTTTTTTAGTTTCTTCTTCTGAAATTAGGTTATTTAAATGGTTGTCTTTTTATACCAGAAAACATAGGAGTTTAAATTGCCTGAAAGAAATGAGGAGGTGGACAAGATAGGAAAATAAGAATATTGAAGGATATTTGTGAATATGATATTACTAAGATATTCTTGGACATTCAGAAATAGCAAAAAAGGTTGATTGTATGATCTTGTGATGGAGTTTCTTAGTTAAGTTTCTGATTAAAACTGAAAGGGTCTCTCCTTGTTTATGTAATCATCTTTAATGTTTGTGTTTCTAATATATTTATCAATTTTAACCAGTAATCATTTATTAAATACCTACTATGTGCTAGGCACTATGGTAGGCATTGAGGAAAAAAGACAAAAATGAAACAGTTCATACTATTAAAGAACTTGTATTTTAAAGAGGATATACGGTATATTCACTGATAAATCCATGTGTACATGTGTATTGTATACACACACACACACACATATGCAATGTATATGAAGTTTACAAAGTGAGTTAGGAGTTGAACATTAATAAGTGAGGGAATTATATAAGAATTGTTGAAGGAGTAGGCACTTGACCTTAGCATTGAAAGGAAGAAAAGGTATTTCAGAGGGAGGAGAGAGAGCATTTCTAGAAGGGAGGACAGACTGCAAAGATGCAGTACAGAAAGAAGAAATATTACATGCGGGGAACAGTAAATAGGCAAGTTTAACTAGAGCAGAGTATGTAATGGAGAGTAATGTGTAATTAACTTGTAAAGATAAGCTAAAGGCAGATTGTGAAGGGCTTTAAATGCCCTTCACAGAACGGCAGAATTTTGTGTTTTGACCTAGAGCCAATAAGGAACCACTTGAGTTTTTTGAACAGATTAAGTGACCTGGTCAGGAGAAGAGAATGGTTGGAGGGAGACCAATTAGGAGACTGTTACAACACTACAGGCAAGAAATGTTGAGGGTTTGATGTAGGGCAATGGCCATGGGAGTAGAGAGAAGAGAACAGATGTGGAAGATATTGAGTAGATAGAATCACCAAGACTTGGTGATGTACTAGAATATAAGGGATGAAAGTGGTAAAGAGTTGAGGATGACTGTGGAGTTGAGATCCTGAATGATTGTCAGGGGCCTTTCATAGAGAATGGATTTTATCTTAGACTTGTTGAGTTTGAGATGCTGAGGGGACATCCAGTTGGACATGTCCAGCAGGCACTTGGTGATACATGACTGAATGGAGCTCAGGAGAGAGGTGGTTTTGAGAAATATCTAAATAGAGGTGAGAATTGAATCCATTGGAGCTGATGAAACCACTAAGAGGGAGGTAACAGAAATAGATATAGAAACAGAACTCAGACCTGAGAAATGACCCTGGGAAGCAGCTTAAGTATTTCATGAAATAGGTTAACAGACAACACTGAAGTGACTTGCTAACCTTTCACTTTTCTTTTATTCTGTGACTATAATTCAAAACCATGTCACCTACAAGGAAGGATATAACCTGAGGGATATTTATCCTGCCAAAAAGGTGGTTTCCTAAGATTGCCTTCTGAGGGAAAAGGGATGGAGCAACACGCATATGTATCTGCATATACACACACACATACACACTTAGCTCCCATACCTAACCTGTCCTAGCCCAAAATGTCAAAAGGATCTCTGACCTAAGTTTCTTTCAGAGCTTTCAAACAAAGAGCATTATTTTTGTCTGTATCCCCAGTGAGTAGAGATTCAGCATGGATAGAAGGCAGTCCTCAGAGCCAGGAAGGCCTGGGTTCAAGACATGCCACCAAACCATGTAACATTGTGTAACACTGGACAAGTCACTTAACTTCTCAGTGATCTAGGTCAGTGGTGTCAAACTCAAATAGGAAAGGATCCCTGTGGGTGGCATATTGAGTCACATATTGATTTAGAAAACCACAAATTAACATTGTCTATACTTTATTTTATTTTAATTTATTTTGTTAAACATTTCCCAATTGTATTTTGCTCTGCTTCTGCTGCACCTGGGAGCTTTGTGGCCTGAGCCTGACCCGTCTCATTTTTTTTTTCATTTTTTTTATTAATTAATTTATTTTGAATTATCAACAATCACTTTCATAAGCTTCTGAGCTTCAAATTTTTCTCCCTCTCCTTGCTCATCTCCCTCGCAATCTGATATAGGCTATACATATACATTCCTATTAAACATTTTCACATTAGTGATGTAAGTAAGAATTAGAGCCAATAGGAGGAACTGCCAGAAAGATGAAAAAAAAACAGCAAATAGTATGCTTCGATCTGCATTCAAACTCCATAGTTCTTTCTTTGGATATGGATAGCATTTTCCATCATGAGGCCTTTGGAGATGTCTTAGATCCCTGTATTGCTGAGAAGGGCTAAGTCTATCAATGTTAGTCATTGTACTACGTGGCTGCTACTGTGTACAACATTCTCCTGGTTCTCCTCACTTCACTCAGCATGAGATCATACAAATCTTTCCAGGTTTTTCTGAAGCCAGCCTGTTCATCATTTCTTACAGCACAATAGTATTCCATTACATTCCTATACCACAACTTGTTCAGTCATTCTCCAATTGATGGGCATCCCCTCAATTTCCAATTCTTTGCCACCACAAAAAGAGCTGCTATAAATATTTTTATACATGTGGGTCCTTTTCCCATTTGTATGATCTCTTTGGGATACAGCCCTAGAAGTGCTATTGCTGTTGACCCCTCTCATCTTGACAAGTTTCTAAGACTGTGAGTTGCAGAAAAGTTACTGACCCACACTGGTAGACAGAGTTTCCTCATGGGGAATTCGCTATACCAATGAAATCTCAGGTCTAGTCCCTGCCTCTACCTTCCTCCATAGGTAGTACAGTTCCTAGCACATAGCAGCTACTTAATAACTATTTGTTTACTTGAATTGTGTGAAAAATTGGGCTCAGGAATTCATGATATAAAGAATATTTTCTACCAAATCATATAATGATCACAAAGCCTGCCACCGGTTTCATTCAGAGACACAATCCTGTTGCATTGGAAGAGGGACAAGGTAGCAGGAATGGGTGAAATGAACTCCAGGTTCCAGAATGGTGGCCCTGCATCAGGAAATGATACTTAAGGAAGACAGGGATTTCTGAGTGTTGAAGGAAAGGGTAAGGTATCAACCCACTATTTGTTTTTTCCTCTTTAAAGCAGCCCATACTTGACAGGGCATGCTATCTATATAACACAAAAAGCATATTGTAGGAAGCAATCCTCTTAATCAATTAATCCATCACTATAAACTGTTACTGCCCCTGACTTTGCAGGTGAATGACTCCGTATCCTGGTATGCGACACTGGGTTCTCACACTCAACAGCTGTCAGCTGATACGGCCTCCTATAAATGGCCATGCCCTATAATGTGTGACTGGCACCAGACAACTGAGGGAAGTGGGTTGTCTTGTGATCAACACTCACTCCCTTGAGCTATATGGCTGAAGGTCATACCCCAACTATCTTTTTATTCTGAAACCTAGATTTGTTTTCCCCTTGATTTGATAACTTATATCCATTCTAGGTCCATTCTAGGATTTCTTGGCTTTCTCAAATCATATTCCAAAATATTTTATTGCCTTTAAAATAAAATGAATGATGAAATAATGAAGTCTAGCAAATATACCAAGAAGGAGCAAAATTACTCAATTGAAAATATCAAAAGGATGACTGCACAGATAGTAAAGAGGTTAGGGTAGGAAGGGATCATTGGGTTCATCTTTTTTGGCCCGTTCAATATGAAAATGAATAAACTGAAGCCCAGAGTAATAAAGAATATTGCCCAAGGTCAGAACAGAGTCAGGATGTAAAGCCCAATCTTATAACTCAAGTTGAATTTCCTTCCTCTCTCCCTCCCTGGTACCTTCCAGAGTAAATATATTATTGATGTTATTTTTTAAAAAACAAAACCCAAACCTTTCATTTCCCAGTATTTCTGTCTCCCTTCATCCAACAGAGCTCTTCCTTGTAACAAACACAATTAAGCAAAACAAATTAACACCTTGACCACGTCTAACAACAAATGCCAAGTTTTGCACTTATGATCCACCACACCTTTGCTGAGAGGAGAGAGGTATGCTTTGCTGCCAGTCCTTTCAAGATACAATTGGTCACTGCGTTGATTAAGAGTCCTGATGATTTTTAGGGTTGTTTTCCTTTGCATTATTATAGTTATTGTGTAATTGTTCTCTGGTTCTGCTTCCTTTGCTCTGTTAGTTTGTGCAATCTTTGCCGAGTTTCCCTAAACTCTTTATATTCATCACGACTTATCATCCAATAACATTCTATTTCATTCCATAGGCCACAGTTCTTCAGCCATTTCCTAATCAATGGGAATCCACTTTGGTCCCAGTTTCTTAACTCTGAAAATAAACCACTGCTATAAATATTTTTTGTACATAGCTCATTTCCACAGGAAGTGCTTCAATCCAGCTCCCTCTTCCTCCCACATGTATATATGGGATCTTCTTCTCTGACTTTAACTTCCTTGGGGAAGTTTCCACTGTCTGGAAAGTTTTCAGTGGAAAGTCAAAGAAATGAATTTACTTCTTCAGCCAAATGCTGTCTCCTCTGGAACACTTTTTCATTTGGAAGCAAATGGTTTTTATACCTTTTAAAGTATGTCAAAGCCAGTTATAATGACTCCTACTTTATTTTCATTTCTGCATTGAAAATATCACTTTAGTATAATGAATACATTTCCAAATTTCAACCAATGATCCATATTTCAACCAGTATCCACTGCAAAGAATTTCTAATATTGCTCAATGGAATAATTCATATACCTCTGAGGTTCATTGTAGCAGGATCTAATGTGTACTTTTATGGAACAAAATGGAGAATTGTTGAGGTAGAGGATCAGAAGACAAGACTAGATGTTTGTTGGTTATTCCCAGCCATCTCTTCTGCAATTGCAGAATGTTTTTCTCCTTATGAACTCCAACTTCTATCTACTTTTATCTATGGTGAAGGCAAACTAGGTTATCTTTTGCCTCAATTTTTACCTAGCCTTTAACTACTGAATGGGTGTTACCTCAGATAAACCCAGACCTGGGAAAGACCTTAGCTTAAGAAGGCCAAGATCTCACACTGCATCCGGGGCCATCACTAGTTGTCCTGAACTATGTTTTGCTACTGGACTCTGTCATCTGACTCTGGAGAAGAGAGTGAGGCTGATGACTTTGCACAGCTCTGCCTCACTTAAATCCAATTCACTTGTAAGAGAAGACATCACTCTCCTAGTGTCATCGGTCCTCTTCAAGAATGAACAACCAAAACAACTTTTATCTATACAGCACCAATCTGATTCTAGGAAAACCTTGGGAATGTAAATTCAAATCGGGATTAGTAAATTGGGGATTGGGGAGGCGAAAGAGCACTCTCTTCTGGTCCAGAGCAGCCACAGGAATATTGAAATATCCCCAGCATCTGGGTAATTTTCCTGCCAGTGGGAGTGAAAGAAAGGAAAGGAGACACTATACTAAGTCTCTGCTTTAGGATTATCAGTCTTTGAGATTAGATCACGGATGGCTTAGGACCAGACCCAGCCTTGTGGGTATGCTTTAGATGATATTTCACTCTCTAGTCTACTGTGATGCAAAATGATGCCCTTGGAGTTGGCTACATCAGCAAAGATGTGGTGGATCATAAGTACAAAACTTGGCATTTGTTGTTAGATGTGATCAAAGGTGTTGATTTGTTTTGCTTAACTGTGTTTGTTACAAGGAAGAGCTCCCTTGGATGAAGGGAGACAGAAATACTGCGAAATGAAAAGTTTGGGTTTTGTTTTTTTTTTAATAGCACCAATAATCTACTTACTTTGTAAGGTACAAGGGAGGGAGAGAGGAAGGAAATTCAACTTGAGTTATAAGATTGGGCTTTGGAGTAAGGGAAGCAGAGTGATGCCCCATTAAATCTGATTTCTTGCTAACCTACCTTATCATTGACTAGCCTATGGCTCTAAGGTGACCATCTCACCTCTCATTGCCTGCTTATCTTCTTCTGTAATATTCAGACTAATGATTAACACCAACCTCTGAAACAGTGTTAAGTGAAGGTGGTAGCCTCTCTCTTATTGTGTCATGGATGAGAGATTGCATAGCCATGCATGGTACTGTTGGTATCATTGTATGGCTCACTGCTATTGCCACAATCTCAGTTATTAATTTATTCCCTTGTTACTTTTCTGGCTGGGCCCTACCCATTATTGTTCTTTCAAACTCAGAGGTAAAGGGCAGTGCTATCTTATTTAGGAAAGGGGGAAGGAAATAAGTGCCAGAAACTGTGCTAAGCATTTTCACAGATATCTTATGTGCTGTTATTATCCTTTGTGCCGGCCGCGCCGTACACTCTCCTCCTATAATGAGCAGGCTGCTAGAGTCATACTACTTACCAGTCTTCGGTGCCTACCCGGATAAACACACAGAGACGGAACCTACCAGGAGGTGCCAACACCCGAGCTTTATTCAGAGGCCATCACAGCAAGGCCAATCAGGAAGGCCATAGCAACAGAGCAGGAGCAAAGAGAGAGCATGCTCCCACCGACCGTTCCTAAATACCTACTTAGCCCCTCCTCCTCAGCCCGCCTGCTAGTCAATGATTGTAGGGTCAGATACCGGAAGGGGATGTCTGAGTTTAGCGCACCAAGGGAGAGGAAGTGACGCAGGAGGCTAGGACCGGATACAGGAAGGAGGCATCTGGGATTAGTGCATAGACAAAGAGTACGTGACCTAGGAAGTCAGGCCTAGATACCAGGCGGAGGCGTCTGGGGTCAGTGCTACACAAAGGGAAGGTACGTGACCCAGGAAATCAGGAAGGACACAGGAAGGAGGCGTCTGGGTTTGACATTGCATTTAGGGAGGGGACTAAGCAAAGGGAACTCGTCCTCTGCCGTCCCACTCCCACGTGGCACCGCCCCTAGCCTCAGGAGCACATGCTCCGGCTACTTCCTTGCACCCAGCTTATCTCACATAGCACTGCCCACTGCCTCAGGACTTCTCCGTATCCAGCCCATCCCAGTTCACCACAACTCCGCCTACCACAGCCCCTGCCTCAGGAGCGTGAGCTCCGGTTACTTCCAAATGCCCAGTTCCTACCCCAATCTTGCCACAACCCCCACTTGGCAGTAGCCAACATCAGACCAGTCCCTCACAATCCTTGTTTTACACTTGGGGAAACTGGGGCAAATAGGGTCACCTAGCTAGTAAGTTCTGAGGCTAGATTTGAACTCAGGTCTTCCTGAATCCAGGCCCAGCACTCTGGTCATTGCACCACCTAGTTTCCTATTTAAGACTTTCCTCTAACAATCACCTCCTTTGCCCTTCACCTCCATTTTCCAATGACCTGATGAATGGCCTCTGATCCTTAGTATATTAGAATCTAAAAGATAATTAGTAGAAGCTTCATGGAGGAGGTAGGATGATATGGAGAATGCACTAACCTAACAGGAGAATCGGGTTCTATTTCCATCTCTGCAACCAACTTGCGTCTGTGAATACTTCATCTCACATTGCTCATCTGTATAATGAAGGGGCTAAATAATCTCTAAAGTCCCTGATAACTGCCACTTTGTGACTTCTCAGATCCGCCCCATTTGAGACCTGGAAGATCTTAGTTTCCTCTGCCTCCCTTTTTTTAAATTTTTCCAAAAAGCAGAAAAATGATTGCTTTTTCAATTTTGATTATCTCTTAAACTTTTTCTTTCAATTAACAAACATTTATTTTCTCTCCCTTCTACCCCTCACCCCAATCCAATTGTAACAAATATAGTCAAGCAAAACAAATTTCTGCCTTTGCCGTGTCCACAAATGTATGTCTCCTTTTGAGTCTCATCTTGAGTCTGTCATGTCTCTATTAGGAGGTGAGTAGTGTATTTTCTCATTGGTCCTCTGAAATTAGGGCTGGTCATTCCATTGATCAGAATTTTTACAAAGTTCTGCTCACTTCACTCTGTATCAGTTCATATAAGTCTTTTTTTTTTTTTTTGGTTTTTTTTAGACAATTGGGGTTAAGTGACTTGCCCAGGGTCACACAGCTAGTAAATATCAAGTGTTGGTCTGAGGTCGGATTTGAACTCAGGTCCTCCTGACTTCAGGGCCAGTGCTCTATCCACTGCCCCACCTAGCTGCCTCGAGTTCATATAGTCTTCCCAGGTTTTTCTGGAATCATCTTTGTCTTCATATCTTAGAGCAAAATTGTATTCCATTACAATCTGATGCCATAATTTTCTCAGCCATTCTCCAATTAATGGCACCCCCTTTGTTTCCAGTTCTTTGTCACTCCAAAAAAAAAAAAAAAAGGTGATATGAGACAGAGGGAGAAACAGCTATTTAGAAACAAAGAAGAAAAAATGTGTGTGTGTGTGTGTGTGTGTGTGTGTGTACACACCCATCATTTTCTTCTTTGTTTATGGTATAGGCCTAGTTCTAGTATCACTGGGTCAAAGAATATACACAGTTTAGTTACTCTATGGGCACAGTTACAAACTTTTCCAGAATGACTAGACTATTCAGAGCCCCACCAATAATGCATTAATCTGCCTAGTTTCTCATAGCCCCTCCAGAATTTGTCATTTTCCATTTTTGTCATCTTCATTAGTTTTATTGGCATGAGTTGAAACCTTAGTTACTGAGAATTAGAGAAATATGTATTTATTAGTGATTTTGAACATTTTTTATGTATTTATTGATAGCTTGGATTTCTTCCTTGAAAATTACCTATTTACATGTTTAGATCTTTTTGTCACTTGGGAAATGGCGCTTCTTACAAATTTAAATCCAGATCTTTTATGTATTAGAAAGCAGACCTTTATCAGTGAAATGTGCAGCAAGATTAGAAGTAAGTCTTGGATGAATGAGAACATAGAATGATGACTTGGGGGCACTGTATTAATTATTTAGGGCAGAGAATAAAGAAAGTATGTGAACCATAGTCTACTTAATAGTATTTCTTTAGTTCTTTCATGTAATGATCCATCCTTTTTTTTTTTTTTTTTGGTAAGTCAATTGGGATTAAGTGACTTGCCCAAGGTCACACAGCTAGTACGTGTCAAGTGTTTGGTCTGAGGCCGGATTTGAACTCAGGTCCTCCGGACTTCAGGGCTGGTGCTCTATCCACCGTGCCACCTAGCTGCCCCCTGATCTATCCTTTTTTAAAGGCCTTCCTTCCCCATGTGATATGCTGGCAGAACTCTAATAATTTAGGCAGTTCTGTAAATTATTAACCAGTTCTTAACTGTCTGTTCTAAGGAAGGACTGCATTGCTATAGATCCTCTCCAAAGCTTTTCTAGTTTATTTTGTTGTTCTTTTCTAGTTTATTTTGACCCTCCTAGTTCGTCTTACTTAATTTCATGTCATTCCCCTTGGTGGAATCCGTGGTATAATAGAAGGAGTGCTGGATTTGGAATTGGGCATCCTGAGTTCAAATTAGCGCTCTGTCACTTGCTTCCTGTTGACTTTGGATAAATTATATGTATATAATATAAATATATAAATTATAATATATAATATTAATATGTATAATGTATAACCTCATTGGACCTTGGTTTCCTCCTTTCTAAAATGAAAACATTAGGCACACAATTTAGGGGTTCTGAATCATGGGTCCAGGAACTCATTTTTTAAATAAATATTTTGATAATTATATTTCTATACCATGGCTTGGTCCTGGGCCTTCTTCTCTTCTCTCTCTAGACTTTTTCATTTGGTGAACTCATCAGCTCCTATTGGATTTAATGACCCTTTCTATGATGATGATTATCAGATCTACTTATTTAGCCTTAACCTCCAGATTCACATCTCTAGCCCTATTGGAAATCTCAAACTGGATGCCCAGAAGAGAGAGGGATGAGAGAGGAAATATGCATTTCATAGCACCTACTATATGCCAGGAACTGTGCTAAATGCTTTTTAAAAATTATTATCTCATTTGGTCCTCACAAGAACTCTGGGAGCTTGGTGTTATTATTAACTCTATTTTACTGTTAAGAAAATTGAGGAAAACAGAGGTTAAATGACTTGCCTGAGGTTGCACAGCTATTAAGTGTCTAAGGCTGGATTTGGACTTTGGATTGCTGGTTATTCTTTCTAACTTAAATCTCTCCTCACTCCAGTCAGTCCTCCACTCAACTATCAAATTAATCTTTCGAGAGTTCAATTCTAACTATGTCAGGCCCCTCTATTCAATAAACTCCAGTGGCTCCTTATCACCTCCAGGATCAGGCCCTTTTCTACCTTCCTAGTCTTCTTATACCTCACTCACCCCCATGGGCTCTGTATTCTAATGACATTGGCCTTTGCTGTTCCTTGCACAAGACACTCTGTTTCTCAACTCTGAGCATTTTTGCTTACTGTTTCTGAGGCCTGGAATGCTCCCCTTCTCATTTCTGCTTCCTGGCTTCCTTGGCTTCCTTCAGGACCCAGTTAAAATCCTACCTTCTACACAAGAAACCTTTCTCAATCACCTTAATGCCAGTGCCTTCCTCCTATTGATTATTTCCAACTTTTTCTGTATATATCTTCTTTGTACCTGGCACATAGTAGGTACTTAATAAGTGTTTATTGACTGACATTGTAGATGGTTAATAAATGCTTGTTGACTAACTTAGTGATTTCAAAGTAATTGGTTTCTTTTGTAATCCTAGGTATTTTATGTATGCCATTTAAAAACTGAGAGAAGGTCTATAGACTTCACCAAATTGCCAAAGGGGTCCATTACCCAAAAACAGGTTAAGAAGCTCTGGCATAGATGGCCTCCAAGGTCCCTTCCATCTACAAATCTGAAAATATTTCACACCTTTAGGGTTTCTGGACACCAGTGACTGATCAGAGGAGATGGCCCTGGAGCCAGTTGAGTTAAAGGAAAAAAATCCCCTTGATATTAAAAATATGTCCTTCAAAGTGGAAAACCCACAGATGGCAAATTGAAAGTTGACTCTGTAACATCTATATATGTGTGTCTCTCTATATGTGCATAGATTTGGTTCCATGGTTCTTTGTGAACACCTCTCTGCTTAGAGGACGGACAGCAAGAAGAGGCATATTGCTTTCTATTCTTTAAAGCTTTCACAGAGATTTTTATTTGATCTTCACAACCACCCGGCAAGGCAGGCAGGACAACAATTATTTTGCTTGTTTTACAAATAATAATAGCTAACATTTATAGAACTTGAAAAATGTGAAAGCATTTTGTCTTATTATTTTATTTGATGAACCCATGAACCCTGTGAGGAGGGTGATACTATCCTCATTTTAAATATAGGAAACCAAGGCTCCGAGGGTCACACAGCTGATTAGTGTCTGAGATGTACCCAAATCTTCCTGACTCCCAAAGCTACAATTTAATCCAATAAACCAGACTGCCTCTCAGGTGAAAGAACTGAGGCCTCAAAATCCTAAGTCTCCTCTGAGGTCACAGGGCTAGCAAGTAGCAGAGCTCAGATTAAAACCCAGGATTTCTGACACCAAGTCAGGTGTACTTTCCATTTATGGGAAAACATATTTCAAAGTTCCAAGCAACCTGATTTGCAATAAGCTTTTGAAGCAAGACTCATTGGTAAATTGAGGACTGTTTATACATGGAGTCAGCATTATTTACTAGTGTGTACTTGCATATATCACCCATCTGCTTTTCCATAGTTTTTTTTGCAAGTGGCTCTGTAACCCAAAAGGCTGAGTAAGAATAAGGAGAGAGGGGAAAAAATATGTTGGTGGGCACCACAAAGTCCTAGAATGGAGAATTTGGGAAGACAGAATCTCTTGTATAAAGAAATTCTCTAAAATGGCCAGAGCTAGAAACATAAGGACATCAGGGAACTGCATATATCTGAGGAAGGAAGTGAAAAAGGAACCTTCCGTATGATTGAACCAGTTGAGCTCATCTCAGAGAGAAGCCACTCTTAGTTTATCTTCTAAATCAGGACAATCCTAGTGCCCATTCAGGTTTCTCTGGTTTAAAAATGGACTGAGGCTGAAACACCAGCCTTGTCTTCTATACTAGGTAGGTAGGTATGTCTGGCAAGTTGAGGATGAGGCTGTTCATAGAAAGGGCTGCTGGGACCAGCTGTCATTTGCTGAGTAGAGTGAGACAAGGAATGGAAGCTTATCAGGCTGAAATGCTTCGGGCATCCCACCTCTCATTACCATATCTAGCTGATGTCAGTAGATAGGACTTCACCGACTATAGAAAAAATGGCATCCTTTGGTTGTTGTTGAGTTGTTTCGGTCACGTCTGATTCTCCCCTGACTCTCCCCTGACTCTGTTTGGGGGTTTTCTTGGCAAAAATACCAGAGTGGTTTGTCATTTCCATTTTCAGCTCATTTTATAGATGAGAAACTGAGGCAAACAGGGTTATGGGACTTGCCTGGGGTTATACAGGTACTAAGTGTCTGAGGCCAAATTTGAACTCATGAGGCTGAGTCTTCCTGATTCCAGACCCAGTGCTCTATCCATTGCACCACCTAGCTACCCCTTTGGTATGGTTCCTTAAATTACAGAAACAAGTAATTTTATTTCATTTCTATACCACCCTCATTTCCAAATATATCTTAGGGTCCTTAAAAAACCTACCTTTGCAGTTTTCCAAAGACAATTCAACTTTGTCTCCTCCTGTTCAATCCAGGGCCCAGCTCATCATATATTTGCAATGTATGCCCAAGATACATGCACTGATGAACCCCTCTCTAGGTTGTCCAGCTGAATGTCATAATAGATAGACAGATTGATAGATAGGTAGGTAGAGCACGTATTAAGCATTTATTTTGAGCTAAGCACTGGGGATATAAATATAAGCAATCAAGGTAGTTCTTTTGCTTATATTCTTATGGGGGAAGACAATACATAAAAGGGATCCGGGAAGTGAGGGAATGGCGGAGTGGAAGACTGCTGGCAAAGAGGTAGAGGTGGATGGAAAGTGGATGGAACCAGATGGGAAATGATAGTAATCTATATAGTGTCTACAGTCTAAACAATACAGTCTTCATCCACTTGCTTTTTCCTGTGTGTATAGTTAGGCCCAATTATTATGTGATTATAGATATTATTTCAATTCTGTAATATTCTGGGTCTTGATGCAAGCAGCTCAGTATCATCTGGAAACAAAAGTATCTGGAGAACTTTGACCCCAAACCAATACACAGATAGTACAATAAAGGTTGTTTATAGTTACTTGCTATTACAAATAAAAATAGCAAATGAATATTTTTGTACAGCTATGAGCATTTTTATGTAAATAAGTTATAGTAATGGGGTTAATTACAAAAGGCATGATCAGTTTTATGACTCTTTTAGATCTTTCCAGATTGATCTCCAAATTATTTGTAGTAGTCTGCAGTTCTATCAACAATGTACAAATGCTTGTCATCTTGTAGCCCTGATAATGTTGTTTTATTACTTTTTGCTATTTTTGCTATTCTTGTGAGTATAAAGTGATATTTTAATGTAGTTTTGATATTCATTTCTCTGATTATTAGGAAACATGTCATTTTATGTGTGTTTTTTTAATAGTTTGTATTTTCTCTATAGAAAATTATCTGTTTATGTTCTTTGTTCCATTGTGGAGTGTCTTACTGTACTGTTCATTGTAGAGTTCCTCAGAGGCTCTGGATGTCAGAGCTTTAATTGATATATTTACTGAAAATATATTTACCTCAGTCTGTTTCTTTCCTTTTAACTTTATATTTATTGCTTTTTGTTGTGTAAAATCCTTTGTACAACATAATAATCTCTGAAGATTTCTTCCTCTTTGTTTGACTTATAAGTATATTCTTCTCTAAAATTGGAACAAATGTTATTCTAGTTTTTTTTTCCATTTTATTGGATAATTCAGTCCCTTACATTTAACATCACAATTCACTCATTTCAAAGGAAGAGCATGCATACTTTTGTACTATTTTTGTTATTAATTTAAACTTAACAAATCCACTATAAACAGAATTCTTCAGTCAAATTAATAACTATGTAGGTTTCTTTAACGTGGACTTCCTCTTATCCAAAGATAGGAACTTAGTTTGGGGATTACCCCCATCTTGTTCCCCTTCTGTTTCCCCACTTTATTCTCTTTTCTTGAAACACTTTTCTGTAAGTCTTATTAGATTTAGCGATTTAGCCAGTGCCATTCTATGAGTGTTCTTGCATTGTTTGCAACTGGTTTATCTTGATTTTAATTGCTTTGAGTACTTGTCTTTTTGGCTGGTAGATGCATGTTGGAATACTTACTTGAAGAGCTCCATTTGGCTTTTTGCAAACTTTTCATATGTCTATTTCTTGCTTTGAAACAATACAGTGTTTTTGCTTGGGTTGTTAATTATTGGCTTCCGGTATGATTCTTAATATTTTGTATGTAGTCTTGTTTTCCCCATTTGTCCCTTGTCTTCCTTGAGAAGTCATCTGTGATCCTGATTAATATTCCCAGGTGAGTAGTTCCTGTCTTTTCCTGGGAGCTTGATATATTTTCCCCTTAATCATATAACATTAAAGTTTAACTATAATGTGTCTAGGAATGTTGATTTTTGTGGTATCTCTTTTTCCTACTTCAGAATCCTGTGGATCCTTTATTTAATATATGACAGCTTGCTTTTGCTAATTTTAGGAAATTTTTTCTTTGATGTCAAGGAATATAGGTATTCTTTTCTTTTTTTAAATTAGTTGGGATGACAGAAATACTGACTTTTTGGCATTTTGACTGATCCTCCAGGTCTGTCATTTGATTCTGCATGTTTTCCAAATCTTTGTGTAATTCATTGATTTTCTGCACCCAGGTTATCTTCATTGACTAGAACTCTTTCTTCATACTACTTAGTCTGTGACTGGTTGATTCTGTTGATTCTTGAAATTTTCCTATCATATTGGCCATTTTCATACTTATCTTCTATCTTTTATCTTTTTTTTGGCTAGGCAATGGGGTTAAGTTACTTGCCCAGGGTCACATAGCTTGTAAGTGTCAAGTGTCTGGTCTGAGGTCACATTTGAACTCAGGTCCTCCTGACTCCAGGCCTGGTGCTCTATCCACCACGCCACCTAGCTGCCCCTACCACTGTTTTTTTTAAAGCATCTTTTAGTTCTAGTTTGTTTATCTCATGATTGTTAAACTTTCTTTTCAGTTTTTTTTAATTCAATTTAATAAACATTTAATAAGTCAACCTTCAAGGAGCTTATATTCTCTTGGGAAGAGTTTTGGTCTTGTTTTCTTGCCAGTGTAAATTATGGTTTGACTTTCAAAAAAAGGGTCATGCTTTACTTAGAGATCTCTCAGAATTTCTTCTATTGTTCCCTTTTACATCTGTGTTTGGTTCTAGCATTTTAGGTAATTTAACTGCTTTGTAGTTTTTGTGGTCTTTAAAATTGTGTTAAAATTCTCTTTGCTCATTTTCTATTTTGTATTTTTTTAAATATTTAGCTGCTCTTCTGTTTGTTGTTTTCTAGTAATTACTGTTTGAAAGCAATCTTTATGTCTCCAGGTCTTAGCACAGTGCCTTGCATAGGCCCCTAATAAATATTAACCTTTTTTTGAGGGGTATGTGAAGAACCTGGCTAACTTCAGAGCTCTCATTCTGTCATCTTATTACTATTTCTAGGAAAGGGGTATTATCTAAGATGAGACTTGAAAGAAGAGTGTGCTTTCAAAGGAAAGGTGGGGACTGATAGAAACATGCCTTAATCCCAAATCTGACTGAGATGGCTTAGGTATATTCTGCTTAAAGATTGGAAGATAGATTAGATGACCTTTTGGAGACAGCAAATGAATCGATGAAGTTATGCCTCTAGGATAAACTGAAAATTCTCAGTCTGGCATTTAAAGCCATCCATAATCTGTTTCTGACCTAATTTTCCAGTCTTATTTCATGTTTCTCCCCTTTATGTACTCCTCATTCCAGTTAAACTGGCCTACTAGCCTTTCTCTGTAACCAGTGTGCCATCTCCCAACTTTGTTTGTACCTTTGTACATTTCATACCTGGAATGATGAAATCTATGTCTTCTCTCTTCTGTCTCATAAGCTCAGCTCAGGTGCTACCTTTTCCTACATAAGGCCTTTCCTGATCCTCCAATAATTAGCAGTATCTCACTCAACATTATTTTGCATATAGTTCATGTTTACATATGCTGCATGTATATGTTGCATTCCCCTAGTACAATGTAAGCTTCTTGAGGACAGGAGCTATTTTTTTGTCTTTGTGTACTTAGCAGCATCCAGCACAATGACTTAAACAATGTAGGCACTTAATATATGTTTCTTAAATTTAATTAAGTTGTGGGGCAGCTAGGTGGCACAGTAGATAGAGTACCGGCCCTGTAGTTGGTAGGACCTGAGTTCAAATGTGACCTCAGACCAAATACTTGACACTTACTAGCTCTGTGACCCTGGGCAAGTCACTTAACCCCAATTGCCTAAAAAAAAAACAAAAAAAAAACCCCCAAAATTTAATTAAGTTGAGGTTTGGAAAATAAATGTTTGTTTCTCTTTCTTTTTTCCCTCCGTCCCTCTTTTCCTTCCCTTCTTCCTTTCTTCCTTACTTCTTCCTTCCTTCCTTCCTCTATCTTTTTTCTCCCTTTCTTTCACCTTTTCTCTTTATTTCTTTTTCTCTTTGTCCCCAAAATTTGTGATTTGATTGCCATTTCATTAGCATTTTATTTGATTCCTCTATTGAGGAAGATCTCACAACCTATATAGATCAGTACCTTCTCTATAATTTATTCTAAGATTCTTAAACTAAGGTCCATAGACTCCCAAGGGGTCCACATATAAATATCAGGAAGTCCATGGATTTGGATGAGAAAAAATTTACATCTTCTTATCAGTATAATTGATTTCCTTTGTAATCCTATGTATTTTATTTTATTTAAAACTATGATTCTGATAAGCAGTTCATAGGCTTCATCAGATTACCTACCAAAGGGGTTCATCACACATGTTGGACACTTCTGTCTTTGAGAATTGCCTGGAGCACTGAGAAGTTAAGTGATTTGCTCACAGTTGCTCAGCCAGTGCCTGTCTAAGGAGAGCCTTGAACAGTGGTCTTCTTGAGACCAGGCCAGTTCTCTCTTCATTATGCAATACTGCCTGTCTAATGAATTCCTTTTATAAGTATTATCAGCAAAGCTACAATTGAAGACCAAATAATCCAGCAGAAAGTTGTTGGACTTAGAGTGTAGAAAGTTACTTTCATAACATTCTTCATCAGTGTTCTTACTGTAAGAAGCCACATGATATAGTAAAGAGATCTACAAATTTGGAGACAGAGAACCCGTGTTTGTTCCCAGCCCTGTCACCTGTGAGACCTTAGGAAAGATGTTGGACACATCCTCTGTAAAATGAGGAAGTTGGATATTTAATATCTCCTCCAGCTTTAGAAGTCTTTCTATAGCATCCTGGGCTATAAATTTGAGAAGAGGGTCAATGAAAAAGATATATAACAATATGCTGACATCCTATAGTTACACAGTTCTGCTTTTGGTTAGACAGAGATAAGAGGTTCCCCCAAGATTTCCTCTTTTCGGAAAAAAAGAAAGAAAGAAAGAAATATCTTGTTCTACCTCTTAGATAGGGAAGGTGTGGAGGAGGGGGAAGGGAGAACTAATCAGAAATCATTCCTGTATACTAGCAACAGACATTTATTAAGCACCTACTATGTGCAGAGTATTTTGCTAGGTGTATATGTGTGTAGGGGGAGCTGCTCCAAAGATTAAATAAGACTATGTTCTTGTCCTCATTGAGGTTACAGTTTACTATATAGCGTGACATCAAAACAGATAGCTACAGCTGTTCTGTGCCTTAGGACATGGCAAATACATGAAAGAGTTGCTGAGTAAGGAATGAGGAATGCTACTGATTGAGGGTAGGCATCAGAATGGGCGTAACTATCGGAACCAGGGAAGGCTTTATGGAAGAGATGACATTTAGGCTTTAAAGGATGGGTAGAAATTCAGATGTTTAAGAGGGAAGAAGGAAGGAAGATATTTGAGGCATAGTGAATATTTTAAAAATATATATTATTAATGTTTTGTTTTTATATCATAGTCATTTCTGAAACACATACATACATACTTACATCCATACATACATATCTTAAATTGACCTCTACCTTATAAAGCAAAGACACATGATAGGTGACCTCATTGGATAGTGTACACACCCTTCTGCCCCCAAATTCCTTTTCATCCTTTATTCTCTAGGACCATTGCTGCTTTTCAGTCACTCGAAGTTCAACTTCTTTTTAGTGATCTTTTCATTATATCTCTATAGGCATTGTGCATATTTTCAGGGAATAGTTTGAACAGAAGCATGAAAGTACAGGTTGTGTTTGAATAGGTGTCAGCCTGTTTCATGAAAAGTCATAGAGGAAAGTAATACAAGATAAAGTAGGAAACATATCCTGCCTTTTTCCAAAAAAAGTTAATTTATATCTTTTTTTTGTATCCGTATCCCCTTCGTCTCCAAATGTATCTATCTCCCCTCCCTAGAAAGCCATCCCTTGTAACAAAGAAGAAAGAAGAAAGAAAAGTAGGTCAAACTAACCAAACACATGAGGCACATCTGTATATGTATGTATGCATGTATGTATATGTGTGCGTGTGTATATATGTGCATGTGTATATATATGCATACATATATACACATACATACATATATACATACACACATATACATACATACATACATACATACATACATATATATATTTCCATAACCACAATCCCCTACCACTACTAGGAAGGAATGTGCATTTTTTTTTCATCTCTTCATTGTGACTAAGCTTGGTCATTAATTGAATGGTTTTCAGTTTCTTGGTGATTTTTGTCCCTGTTCTTTCCATTTACACTGCTGCAGTCAGCCAGTATGACACCTCACTTTTCATTCTTTATTTTCGTGTCCCTCCTTCCTTTCTTGGACTGAGGGCAGAGTTGTTGGTGCTCCCACTGCATCTGCAACCCCATGGGAAGGAAGAACAATGAATTACTTCTATAGCAATCACCTGGTCTCGATGAACCTAGACTCTGACTTGAAAAGAGGGCAAAATGCACAGCAGAGAGCAAAAAAAAAAAAACAACAACAAAGAAGGAGAGAAAAGATGGACAGCTCTCAACACAACACAAAGTATTTATATATAGGCTTTCTTGAAATGGAAGTTTATTGCCATATATTTTGAATCCTCTCTTACAGTCTGCTGTACACATGACATGCTTCTTTTTTCTTATTTCATATTTAAGTTTCAACATGTAAGTTTATAATTAAAAGAGAGAAAAAAAGGGGAAAATGTAATGGTTAACCAAAACTTCCAGTCTTTGCAAGTTAGCTCCTTGTTGTTGCCTCATCACTTTTCTTCATAAACACGTATCCAGATTCTTAAAGAAGTCCTGTGCTTCAAACACCAAGGTACTGCTAAAAGAAGGAAGAAGTACTAGATTTAGATGAACTTTACCACTGACTGCTTTCTTACTCATTGTTCCTTAGTAAATGAAGATGAGAATCTCAAAGATTAAATGTTAGGTACGTATTGTGCTTAGGAAGTACTTGCTGATAGATGAAAATTGCCAGGATTGGCAGGTAAACTTTGACCTAGATGCTTATAAAATTCTCTTGAGACCAATCTTGTTTTAGAAGGAAGAAAACAACAATAATAATATTAATAATAACAACTACTATTTAAATAGTCAATAAACGTTTATTAAGTGCCCACTATGTACCAGACATTGTGCTAATGACTGGGAATGCAAAGAAAGGTAAAAGATAGCCTTTGCTCTTAAGGAGCTCACAATCTAATGGGAGAGACAACATGCCAACAACTATGTACAAACAAGCTATAAATGGGATAAATTGGAATGAATAAACAGAGAGAAGACACTAAAATTAAGGGAATTTGGGAAAGGCCTCTTGTGGATGGGGAGATTTTAGCTGGGTCATGAAAGAAGCCAAGGAAGCCAGGAGGCAGAGGTGAGGAAAGAGTATTCCAAGTGTGGGAGGAAGCCAGTGAAAATTTCCAGAGTTGGGAGATGGAGCATCTCATTTGAGGAACAGCAGAGGCCAGTGTCACTGGATTGCAGAGATGGAGGAATGGGGGTACAGTATAAGCATAAGAAGACTGGAAGGTTTATGTAGTATTTTGAATGTCAGAGGATTTTATATTTGGTCCTGGAGGTGATAGGGAGTCACGAGGTTAGTGAGCGAGCTGAGTCTTGATGGGAACCAGAGATTCTAAGAGGCAGAGGTGAGGAGGATGGCTCTCTGAGTATGGGAGAAATCTTGTGCAAAGAAACAGAGATAGGAGATGGGAAATTGTGTATGGGGAACCACTTCTAAGTCAGTTTGGTTTGAACACAAAGTACCCGGGGAGAGATAGTGTATATTATCCTAGAAAGATAGTTTGGGGCCAGATTGTGAAGGGCTCTAAATGCCAGGGAGAGAGGTTTGTTTTTGGTAGAGATAAGAAATCTTTTTAAACAGAGGAGTGACATGATCAAAGACCTGTGCTTTAGGAATATCAGTTTGGCAGCTGGTTGGAAGATGGGTCAGAGAAGAAAGACATAAGGCAGGGAGACCAATTAGGATCCTATTGCAAGAATCTAGGTGAGAGGTTAATGAAAGACTGATTAGGCTGGTATAAAATAGAGATGATGATGGTAATGATGATGGGCAACATTTATATAGCACTTACTACGTGCCAGACACTACGCTAAGAACTTTACAAACATTATGTCATTTGATCTTCACAACAACCCTGGGAGGTAGGTGCTGCTATTATCTCCATTTTACAGATGAGAAAACTGAGGCAGACAGATGTTGAGTGACTTACCCAGGGTCATACAGCTAAGCTCAGATTTGAACCCAAGTCTTCCTGACTCTAGGTCTAGTGCTCTACCCACTACACCACCTAGCTGCCATATGTAAGGAGAAAGACATGTCAGATGTGGAGGTAGAATAGGCAAGACTTGGCAAGTGTTTGAAAATGGGGAAAGGTGAAGGAAACTGAAGAATCGATGAATGAAAAAGCTTACTATGTACTGAGCACTGAGGTAAGCACTGGATAGATATACAAATACAAGCTAGTGAGATTATTCCTGCCCTCAGGGAGTTTATATTCTAATGGACACAGGTTACACACAAAAGGGAGCTAGAAAGCTGTGAGTGGTATTGGTAAGGCAACATGATTTGGAAATGGGCAGGAAATGATGTGTTGATCTAGTTCCAGACAAGAAGAAGCAAAAACTCACCTCCAGGGGCCCAGGGGCATAAGGTCAGAGTTCAGGTGCCAGTGGGAAGGGAATGAGGGAAGTCAGCCAGAGAGGGCAGGCAGCATGATTTGAAAGTAGTTAGGAAGTGACATGGAAGTCTAGATTTGGGCAAGAAGAGTTGAGGATGACTGAGTTTGTGTACCTGGGCAGCTGGAAGGATGTGGAGTTCACAAGAAATATAGGAAAGTGCCTATGATTTGCCAGATTCCGGCAAAAACTTGTGTTTAAGTCCTGCTTCAGACATATACTAACAGTGTGATCATGGGTAAGTCATTTAAAGTTTCATTTCCCCAGGTAGTTCAGTAAGCCAAAATGTCACCCATGATCTGGTGATCTGCATCTGTGAAGGGAGTTCCCACACCTTAGATAGTCTACCCTTATAAATGTACAAGTCCAGTTTCCTCCCCCTCCCAACCATGAGTGAAATGAATGTATTATGCTAGGGTTGGAGGAGATATAGAGATAATCAAATCATGGCCCCTGCCCTCAAGGAGTTAGCAAAGATTTTTGAGATTTCTAAAGCAAAATGAATAAGGTCCATAATTTAGAAACACTGTACTTCTTATTGAAACATTATCCACCTTTTAAAGTACTGACATGACTTCTAGAGACAGGAGAAAGTGCTTACATTTTCCTCAACACACAAAAGTTTTTCTTCACATCCTATAATAATGGCATCAGCTTTCATCAGAAATAGCCAAATGGCATATGTGTGTATGTGTGTTTGTATGAGTGTCTATGTATACATATACATATATATACACACAGATATCTATATAGACATGTATGTATGTATGTATAATTATATACATATAGCCAAAAGGAAATTAGCAGCTTAAAGTAAAGGGGGTGGGGTGGGTGAGGAGGGCAGGGAATGGGGAGGAAAAAGTACCAAGTGTGGATGAAATCAGTGAGTGACGTAGTGAACAGATAATTTGTTAGGTAAAAGAATGCCCAGCTCAGCAGTGTCTCTAAGTATCTTGACTTCTTTTCATGAAGCATTTAAGCAAGTCCCTCACGTAGAGATTTCTTAAGTCCATTTTCACTATCTTAAATACTGCAAGGATTTTGGATTACCAAAAGGATACCAAGCTGGTCCATGGTGAGAGAAGAGGAGAAGCTTGGCTGTTATGTTTATTTTGAAAGGGGTTTCATGGTTTAAGGTAGAAAAAAGAATAACATTACTTCAACCTTGTTCCCCATTACTCTAGACGCACATAGCCCAGTTAGGGGGACATCCACCAGCCCTGTCTTCAGTTCAACAAACAAGGAACTGTGAAACCCAAAATTAAATTTTAAATGATAATTAAAATGGATCTAGTCACTACAAAAGTCATCCAGTCTCCTTATCATTAACAGTAATTATGATTGGGCTTTTCTAAGAAAGACTCTGAAATCAAAGGGAACTTGCTGGTTCCCAGGGCTTAGCACAGTGCCTTACTCATGGGAGGCACTTAATAAATGCTTGTTCACTGACTGGTGGAGAAGATGAACTCCTCCTTTTCATAGGTATTTGAGGCCCTCCCACAAGGAGAGTTGTTAGGATTTTGCTTAATTTCTTTTAGCCTTAATATCCTCTGTGGAAAGCATAATGGCTGTGGAATCTGAGGGCCTGAGTTCAAATATTGCTTTTGATACTAACCATATGTGACTTTGGGCAAGTCACTCCTCATTTCCTCAAATGTAAAATGAAGCTGTTGGATTAGATTGTGTCTTGTGGTCCCCTTCCAGTTCTAGATGCTGGATGGGAGAGGGACATGTCTGTTGTGGAGTTGCTTTATCCCAAATAACTACAAAAACTCCAGGATACATCAGTGGCCATTTCTGACCTAAGGCCTTGTTGCCATAGCCATGGGAGCCATCATGAAAAATTTGGAGCCTTTTTTTGGGAGCAATTTGTAGGTTCTGAGGTTGAGAAAGGAAGAAGCTACTCACAATTAGGCTCTTATTGCTTTTGGGCAATCTTTTTTATTCATTTCTTAATTAAATTCCTGTTGCATTCACCACTGCAACTATATCAAACCTTCTCTACTCTCCCAAACTCTAGCTCATCCCTCAGCCTCATTTGTAGCAGATGACTTCACCTCCTGCTTTACTGAGATCAAGGCCATCCAATGGAAACTTTCTTAATATCCTGTCTCCCTAATTGGAAATTTCTCTGTAGTTCCACAATCCTCTCCTCCTTGCATATCTCAAAGGATAAGATGTAACTAATTCCTCTACCTGTGTCCTTGGTTCCATCCCTCCCACCTCCTCCAGAAACTTGTCCTATTATGTTTTTCTCTTGTTTCTTCATTTGTAACCCTCTCTACTGGAAGGGCATCTAGGTGGCACAGTAGATACAGCACTAGGCTTGGAATCAGGAAGACTCATCTTCCTGAGTTCAAATGTGCCCTCAGATACTTACTGTGTGACTCTGGGAAAGTCACTTAACCTTGTTTGCTTCAGTTTCCTCATCTGTAAAATGAACTGGGGAAGAAAATGGTAAACCACTTCAGAACTTAGCCCACACACATACAATGATCTCTTCAACGTCTAAGTAATATTACTTGCTAGGCATTCACTTTATGTGTCACCTCTACCTTTTTGTAGGCTGAGCTACCCTGGGTCTCACTCCTCCTTTGGTGTATGGCTTTCTCTCTATGACCTCCCTCAACCACTTTCTCCTGGGGGAGTCGTTTCCTTTCAAACTGGCCTCCCGGAAAAGAGATAATGACTGCTGAGCTCACCGGGCTGTTGCTCCTTCAGCGTCACTGACTCATTTTGATGCCAAAAATAACCGTGGTGAATTTTTCTCTTTGCTTTGAGAAGTTGTTAAAAATAAATCAATAACTCTCTCAGTATATGCTTTGAAGAAAAAGCCCCCAGCCAGAAATTTCTTTCTGGAAGATAAAGCAGTTTTCAATCTTTCTCCCCCTCTCAGCTCTGCCCTTATCCTTCCTGCTGAAGGCAACATTCAACAATACAACAAAAGCAGTTTAACATATTGGTTGATCTATAGCTTTATCACATTTACCTGGCTTAAGAAGTAAAGTAAACCCTTAAAAAAAAAAAGGTAAATACCTCTCAAGCCAATTACACTTAAAACAAAAATAATTCTCCTATCACCTTATTCTCCTTTCCTTTACCTCCAAATTGCTGGAAAGGATGATCTAAATTCCTTTGTTTTATTTGCTCATCATCCACTCATTCCTCATTTCCTTGAAATTTGGCTTTGTCCCTGTACTCCCACGAACCTTCTCTCTCTCTCTCAATTTCTCTCTCTCTCTCTCTCTCTCTCTATTTATTTATTTATTTATTTATATGTATAAACACATATGTGTATATATTTATACATATATACATGTACGATATAGATATAAATAGATATATATTCTTTCCTTGGTATTCATCAATCTGAGAAATGTCAGGAGGTTTTAGTGGATTATAAGTTCTTTGTGAGTCATGCAGCAACCAAGAAAGCTAATGCTATTGTAGGCTGCAAGGAGAGGCAATGCCCGTGACTTAGGAAAGTAGTAGTGCCATTGTATTCTGCCCTGGTCAGACCACATATGAATTGTGTCCAGTTCTGGGTGCCATATTTTAGAAAGAGCATAGCTAAGCTTCAGAGTGTCCAGAGGAAGGCAACCAGGACTGTGAAGAGCCTGGAGACTGGGTCATATGGGGATCACTTGAAGAAATGGGATATTTAGCCTGGAGTAGACTTGTGGTGTGAAAGGAGCATGTGATAGCTGTCCTCAAGTATTTGAAAGGCTGTTTCTTATGGAAAAGGATCAGTTTGTCCCCATAGGACATAATTAGGGGCAGTAGAATTTAGAGAGGCCTATTTAAGCTTGATATCAGGAGAAACTTATTAACTCAGAGAGTTTAGCAAAAGTGGAATGAACTGCCTTTGGAGGTAGTGAGTTCTTCTACCCTGGGTCTCACTTCTCCTTTGTTGTATAGCTTTCTCTCTAGGACCTTCCTCAACCCCCTTTCTCCTGGGGGAGTCATTTCCTTTCAAACTGGCCTCCCAGAAAAGAGTTACACTGAGGTCTGTAAACAAAGGCTAGGTGACTACTGGTCATGTGTGTTAGAGAAATCTTATTCAGGAATAGGTTGGATTTGATAGCCACTGAGGTCACTTCCAAGAGCACTGGGCCTGGAGTCAGGAAAATCTGAGTTCAAATTCAGCTTCAGACACTTACTAGCTATGTGACCCTGGGCAAGTTATTCAATACCTATTTGCTTCAGTTCCTCATTTGTAAAATGGGAAAACACTAGACAAAGAAACAGCAAACCACTCCTGTATCTTTGCCAAGAAAACCCCATCAGGTTATGTAGAGTCTGACACGGCTGAATGACGTCTCTCTATCGTCAATCTTTCCTATTTCAATTCCTCCTTTACATTGAAGGCAATGCAACCTTTCTAACAGTCCCCAGCACAGACTCTCAAGCAAGGATGGGCTAGCCTGCCCATGTGGTGGCTTGCCTTCTCAAAAAAAACTCTTTCCCTCCACAATGCCTGAATTTTTCTACTTGATTTTATTTGACTTCCTATAATTGCGGCAATAAGATTAATTTGTGTTAAATACTCAGGGCCTCCACTTCCTCTTTTCTCACTCTCTTCTGAATCCTATTCAGACTGGCTTCTTGCCTCATCACTGGACTAAAACTCATCTCTCCAAATTGAAAAACCAAATGGCTTCTTCTCCGTCCTTCTTCTTGACCTCTCTGCCGCATTTGACAATCATGACTATCCTCTCTTTCTAGATATCTCCCCTCCATGGGTTTTCTGAATGCTGTTTCCTCTTGGTTTTCCTTCCTGTCTGATAACTTCTTCTCAGTCTCATTTGCTGATTTATGATCCATGTCATACTCACTAACTTATGGATGTACTCCGTGGCTCTGTCCTGGGCTCTCCTCTCTTTTTCCTCTGCACTATTTCACTTAGTGACTTCATTAGGATTCAAATTTGAATACATAATCTATATACCTAAAACAGATCTATATATCCAGCCCTAGTCGCTCACCAGAGCTCCAGTCCCACATTACCACCAGCCTATTAGACATTTTGAATCAGATTTCCTATAGGCATCTAATATTCAACATGTCCAAAACAGAACTTAGTATCTTTCTCCCCACACCTATCCTTTTTCTAAATTTCCCAAATACCACTGAGGACACCATCATCCTTATAGTCACTTAAGTCCCCAACTTCATTGTTTTCCTTAGGATGCCTCTCTTGAACTCACTATACACACATCCTCACATAGCCACCACATCAACCTAATATAGACTCTTATCACCTCTCACCTGGACAGTTGCGATAGCTTCCTATTCATTCTCTTTGCCTCAACCTTCTCTCTACTCCAGTCCCTCCTACGCACAACTGCCAAAGTGATTTTCCTAAAATGCATGTATGATCTTACCCAACAAACTCCACTGGCTCCCTATTGCCTCACAGATGAAAAATAAACTTTTGTTTCATTATCTAAAGCTCTTTAAAACCTGGCCTCTTCCCAATCTGAACATTAACCCCTTTTTAGTCTGAACACTTTACTTCTCTCCTCACTCTCTGCAGTCTAGCCATACTGGCTTGTTTACTGGTCCATCACACTATGCTCTATCTTTTGTCTCAGTTCCTTTGCACTCGTGGAAATGTACTCCCTCCTTACCTTTCTTTGCCTCTTGAAATTCCTAGTTTCCTTCAAGGCACAGTTCAAGAGCCAACTTCTTCAGGAGACCTTTTCTGGTCTCACTCCATGCCACTACCCTCTCCCCAAACCACTTTGGATTCATTCTTTATAAATTCTGTTGTTGCATGTGCATATATTATTTCTTCTCTTAGAATCTAATCTCCTTGAGGGCAAGGATTGTTTCACTTCTGTTTTATCACCAGTGTTTAGCCGAGCACCTGCAACAGACTAAATAATAAATGTGTAATGGTTTTGAAACTTCAAAGACCTCTGGGAGGAGTATACTTATTTTAAATGTGTATGTTGTCTGTTGTCTCCCCCTATAAAATGTATTCTCCTTGGGAGTAGGGATTACTTCATTTCTTGTCTGTATCCCCAGAATCTAGCACACAGTAGGTTCTTAATAAATACTTGCTGATTGATTGACCTAATTCTTTTTTTTATTATTTTGATTTATCAATAATCACTTCCATATGCTTTTGAGTTTAAAATTTTTCTCCCCCTTCCTCCCCACCACCCTCCCCAAGAAGGTATACAATCTGATATAGGCTATGCATTTACATTCCTATTAAACATATTTTCACATTAGTGATGTTGTAAGGAAAAATTAAAACCAATAGGAGGAACCATCAGAAAGAGGAAACAAAATTCAACAGAAGAGAAAAAAAATAGCAATTCAACTTCCATAGTTCTTTCTTTGGATATGGATAGTATTTTCCATCACAAGGCCTCTGGAGATGTCTTAGATCCTTGTATTGCCAGGAAGGGTTAAGTTTATCAATATTAGTCATCACACAACATGGTTGTTATTGTGTACAGCGTTCTCTTGGTTCTGCTCACTTCACTCAGCATCAGACCATACAAGTCTTTCCAGGTTTTTCTGAAGTCAGCCTGTTTATCATTTCTTATAGCACAGTAGTATTCCATCACATTCATATACCACAACTTGCTCTGCCATTCCCCAGTTGATGGACATCCTCTCAATTTCCAATTCTTTGCCACTACAAAAAGAGCTGCTATGAATATTTTTGTACATGTAGGTCCTTTTCCCATTTGTGTGATCTCTTTGGGGACCTAATCCTTACTATTGTGTTTTTCTTAATCAGATTTCTTTCTAGTACCCAAATGAGAGAGGATCTGCATTGAGAAAATTAGGGGTTTTTATATAGGGTGAGGGAAGGAGGTGATTTTTGAGTGACCTGGGTAGGGTGCCTACCACAGCAGGGCTTAGTGCTGTAGCATTATGAGTACTCTGGTTTAGTTACAAGTTAAATAAGTTTTGTGCACTAGTCTGGGAATCCTAACCACCTCCATAGAACACTATTTCTATGAGTAAATGCATTTGGAGTTCCAAGCAACCTACATACAAACTAACTTTTGGAACACAACTGGTTTAGAAGTTGGAGGTTGCTTGTATTTGTATCTGGCCTCATTTGACCTTTAGTCACTTAGAAGGACTGTGTTACCTTCTTCAGTATTGCTGGATTTTTGTTTTTCTCGTGTGTGTGTGTGTGTGTGTGTGTGTGTGTGTGTGTGTGTGTGTGTAACATTTTATATTGATTGAAAAAGAAATTTAAACTAAATACTGAAAACAGCTGTTGGAACAGTATAAAATATTAAAAAGTAATTCTCTTTGTCTAACTCACTCTTTCCCTCAGAGGTGGGGCTCCACTCTTTCCTCTTGTTTTGGAATTCTTGCTGATGTCAATGAGGGGCAAATGCCGAGTATTCAAGAGAGATCTGGGAGTCTGATAAGAGATTGCCTGGCAGGCCCAGAGAGAAATTAAAATTAGTCCCAAGAGACTCAAAAGAACTAATCAATCTTTAATGAGGTCACTGGGAATCCAGTCAATCCACCAAGTGAAAAGAACACTATATTTTAAAAGATTCACTCCAAAACTTTGATGCCCTTTTATTTTCAAAGGCCAAAATGGCACAGAAATAAAGGGATTTGATTTTGTTGATACTGTGATTGGACAGTTCAGGAATTTTAAATAGACCTGCTAATAAACAAAAGCAGAATTCCTAAGACATTTTGAGTAGGTAGTTGAATGGATGAAATACTAGTGAAAAATTGTAACTATTAGAAGTGAATAATGATCAGCATGAGGAAGGGTTTTTTTTTCTTTTTTGAAAGAACAGTTATTCTTTTTTATTCTGAAACTTTCATCTCATTTCTCCACCCTGTAGCTGAGATAAAGCAAATTTAATATTAGGCTACCACCTTATCTGGAGACTTCATCTTTTCCCAGAAAAGGGATATGACCTTGAGATAGAATCAGCTGGGGCTTGGTTTGGGTTCTGATGTTAACTTCTAGCCCTTTACTTTGTCAGAGCCTTTCACAGGGTGGTGGGAACACAGCTCCTTTGCAATGAAATCACAGAATAAATTTGGAGGTTGCACATAATTCTCATTCAATTTTATCTATATGTATCCAGCTTCTCTTAAGACATTTTTTTCCATGTCAAGGGTTGAAGCTCATAGAAACAGTCCCTAGTAGCTGCTTTTCAGTACTAGATATTTGTTGGCTGGGGAGAAGAATCTTCTTCAGTTTCCCAGGATGACTTATTGAGGTGTCCAGTCTGGACTTTAAAGGAGCCCTGATCCTAACCCAGCTCATCAACTGCTGAACATGTTAGAGTGGAACAGTGAGAGTAGAAGTAGCTCTCAAAAAGGAATTGTAGGAGGGTTTTTTTCTTTTTTTCCAATGGTAGGGGAGAGATGGGAAAGAGAAAAAAATGAAGACTCAATAGGGTTTAAAAATTTAATTAAAAATAAGAAAAAAATAAAAAATAATTATGCAAAAGAATTGTAAGAACTAATTAAGATACAGATCTCTTTCTGAAGTATTGTTGTTGAGTCATTTCAATCATGTCTGACTCTTCATGACCCTGTTTAGGATTTTCTTGACAAAGATACTGTAGTGCTTTGCCATTTTATTCTCCAGCTCATTTTACAGATGAGGAAACTGAGGCAAACAAGGTTAAGTGACTTGGCCAGGGTCACACAGCTAGTAAGTATCTGAGGTCATATTTGAATTCAGGTCTTCCTGACTGCAGGCCAAGCACTCTTATCTACTGTACCACCTAGCAGCCTTTGACTTTGATAATTTTATTTTTTAATTTAATGATTTTTTTCTTGATAATTTAAAAAATTAATTAATTTATTTTTAGTTTTCAACTATCACTTCCAAAAGCTTTTGAGTTTTAAATTTTCTCCCCTTCCCTCCTCACCTCCCTCTTCATGATGGCATGAAATCTGATACAGGCTCTACATGTACATTCCTATTAAACATATTTTCACATTAGTAATGTTGTAAAGAAGAATTAGAACCCATAAGAGGAACCGCAAGAAAGAAGAAACAAAACAAAACAGAAGAAAAAAAAAGAGCAAATAATATGCTTTGATCTGCATTCAGACTCCAAAATTCTTTCTCTGGATGTGGACAGCGTTTTCCATCATGAGACTTCTAGAGATATCTAGATAAGTCTATCAAATTTAGTCATAGCACGACATGGCTGTTACTGTGTACAACGTTCTTCTGGTTCTCCTCACTTCACTCAACATCAATCCATACAAGTCTTTTCAGGTTTTTCTGAAATCGGCCTGCTCATCATTTCTTATAGCACAATAGTATTCCATTACATTCATATACCACAACTTCTCCAATTGATGGGCATCCCCTCAATTTCCAATTCTTTGCCACCACAGAAAGAGCTGCTATAAATATTTTTGTACGTGTGGGTCCTTTTCCCATTTTTGTGATCTCTTTGGGATACAGCCCTAGAAGTGCTATTGCTGGGTCAAAGGGTATGCACATTTTTATAGCCCTTTGGGCACAGTTCCAATTGCTCTCCAAAATGGTTGGATCATTTCACAACTCCACCAACAATGCATTAATGTTCCGATTTTCCCACATCTCCAACATTTATCATTTTCCTGTTTTGTCATATTAGCCAATCTGATAGGTGTGATGTGGTACCTCAAGCTGTTTTTATTTGCATTTCTCTAAACAGTAATGATTTAGAGAATTTTTCATATGACTATAGATAGTTTTAATTTCTTCATCTGAAAACTGCCTGTTCATATCCTTTGACCATTTATCAATTGGGGAATGACTTGTATTCTTATAAATTTGACTTAGTTCTCTATATAGTTTAGAAATGAGTCTCTTATCAGAGACACTGGTTGTAAAAATTCTTTCCCAGTTTTCTGCTTCTCTCCTAATCTTGGTTGCATTGGCTTTGTTTGTGTAAAAACTTTTCAATTTAAATGTAATCAAAATTATCCATTTTGCATTTCTTGATAATTTTTAAAAATTCTATTTATTTCCAAATATATCCTCTCCTATATTGTTCACTACTCAGCAAGCCCTGAAGCATTTTTTTAACCCAAATATCCATGACCTTTCATCATCACAGCTTTACTTCCAGTAGGCATTAGCAATCGTAGGATCAAAAATTTTACAACAAAGATTTAAAAAGAAAGGTAGGATAAAAAGCAGAACAGCAGAACTAACCAACATGTCAACAGTGTCTGACAGCATTTGCAGAATAAATATCTATAGCCCCCCCATCACTGAAGAGCGATAAGAGCGCATTTTGTCATGAAATAATATATTTTTAAGTTTTCTACTTTATTTTTATAGGAAGATTTTAAACTTGACATGCTCATTTCAGTTTGCAATGAGCTTTTTACAGATCATGTAATAATGGTGTCTTTTATATCCCAAGAAGACACACCCCACTGACATACTATTGTTAGTAGAGTGTGGGACTTGAGGTATTTTTTTCCTATGGGATTTGCACTGATGACTCAGTGCCTCCCATATGACCAAGAGCATTTGCAAGATGGGTGGCTAAGTTAGGGTTGTAATTTAGGACCATAGAACAGAGAGAAGCTATTTGGCCTGCTTTGGGACAGAACCGTCCGAACCTGAAGTTTTCTTTACCATCGTGTTCTAACCAGCTGAGCTAATTTAATTTATTCATTCTGCTTAAGTCCCACTCTTGGTAGTACTTGGTGTTCTGAGTTCCTGAAGGCTATGGCAGCAGAGCACTTGCCCAGACAGGTCCGACCAAGCAGGAAGGTGCCGCCATGCTGACTGTGTGTCGTTTGTCCCTGGACTCACCTAACTAAGTTTAGAGAGGACTTATTGACAGAATGATAGACTTGACTAAGTAATGGATTGTGTTTGTCTTTGACCATGAAGATTTATGAAGACTAAGGTGTGAAGAGTTATAATGTGATAGAGCATCAACATCCTTGAAATCATAGACATACGAAAATATTTATTCATCTACTTAGTAGCCTATACCATGTGTTTTGGAATTTGAATATTTCCAGCATTGCATTTGTGTGACACACACACACACACAAAAACCTAATGTTGAGGTGGTTAAATTTTAAATGTATTCTACATGCTTGACCCCATGTCATCTTCACAAATGCCTTTGAGATAAGTACTAGCGGTATTATAATTCCCTTTTAATAGATGAGGAAACTGAGGCTCAGAGAGGTTAGTTGACTTGACCATTGTCACACAGGTGGCAAATAAGATTTTTCAGCTGTAAAGTACCTTAGAGATCACCTAGTCAACGACTGTCGTTTTGAAGATGAGGAAAATGAGTTTTAGAGAAGATGAATGATTTGTCCAAGATCACATACATAGAAAGTAGCAGAAATAAGATGCAAGCCAAGATCATCTAACTCCCGATTGAACACTTTTTCTCCCATTCCATTTTGCCTTTGTGGTTCTATAAATGCCAAACTTATCTCTTCAACAAGATCGTAAGCCCTTTAAGAGTGGATATTGTGCCATATAGATTTCTTTTAGTTTCCGCATATATGTAGCATAATACTGGGCACATAGCAGACACTAAATTCAATTCAGTTCAGCAAGTACATACTAAGTGTCTGCTATGTGCCAGTTACCTTGCTAGGTGATTTGGAATGTAAAGACAAAATGAAATAGCCCCTGCCCTCAAGGAACTTAAATTCTCGGTCTAGGAAGGGAGTGGGAATGGGGAATGAATGGCATGTACAGAGTTGATACAAAATGTTATTGTTGACCCTGGGCAAGTCACTTAACCCCAATTGCCCCCCAAAAAAATGTTGTTGTTTAGTTGTGTCCCACTCTTCATGACCCCATTTGGAGTTTTCTTGGCAAAGATACTTGGAGTGGTTTTGTCATTTCCTTCTCCAGCTCATTTTACAGATGAGGAAACTGAAGGCTAAGTGACTTGTCCAGGGTCACACACTTAAGAAGTATCTGAGGCCAGATTTGAACTCAGGAAGGTGATTCTTCCTGACTCTAGGCCTGGTCCTCATGAGCTACCCCTAATACAAAATACTACAAAGTAAATACAAAGAATACTAAACTTAGAGCTATAGGACCTGAAATCTCTCTCATTATCTGTGTGACCTGGTCCAAATCATTTAACCTCTCCGAGCCTCACTTTCCTCATCTGCAAAATAAAGGGGTTGGACTAGATGACCTGTAAATGTTTCTATCATCCCTAATTTCACGGGGCTGAAATGAGTCTACTATGAAGACTTGAAGTAACTGAGCTCAGTTGCGGCTGATGGGGCCTATGAGTCATGGTAGAAACTTTCCAAGAGATAGTATGTGTTTCACTGGCAAAGGTAAAAGATATATCGTGTTTTGGGTTTTTTTTGTTGTTGTTGTTACTGCTCTCTGTCTCTTTTTGTCTGTCTCTGTCTCTGTTTTCTTTTGTTTTGGGCTAGGCAGTGAGGTTAAGTGACTTGCCAAGGGTCACACAGCTATTAGGTGTTATGTGGCTGAGGCTGGATTTGAACTTAGGTCCTCCTGACTTCAGGGCTAGTGCTCTATCCACTGTGCCACCTAACTGTCCCTTGTCTCTGTCTCCCTGACTCTTGTCTCTGTCTCTCTCTGTGTCTCTTTCTGTCTCCTCTCTGTCTCTTTCTCTCTCTTCTCTCTCTCCCTGTGTCTCTATCTCTTTTTGTCTGTCTCTGTCTCTCTCTGTCTCTTGTCTCTGTCTCTCTCAGTCTGTCTGTCTCTCTGTCACCTATGAACCTGTGGAATATTATTTCAGGCATCAAAAGCACCCAGCTGTTTAGCTTGTAAAGCTCACTTTGATATTTCCACAAGTTCATGTTACATTTCAGTAGCACAACTTTGCAGTCGCATATATTAATACGTTTAGGTTCAGTTGCTTGGTAAATTGACTCCATTTTTACAGGCAGCAAAGGAAACACCAAGGGATGAAATAATTTTCTTCACGCTGTGTGGTTTGTGGGGGGGCAGATGGAATTGAACTTAGCTTCTACACCAAAAGCCTTTCGATCACGTCATCTATCACTAGTAACAAAATTAGTCTGTCAGCAACAACATTGTTTCCTCAGAATGACTCAGTGTTAGGTGGGCAGCATATCGGAGCAGATTGAATACTAGACTAAAAGTTGTTGTTCAGTTGTTTTTCAGTAGTGTTCAGCTCTTAATGACTGCATCTGGGATTTTCTTGGCAAAGATACTAGAGTGGTTTGTCATTTCCTTCTCCAGCTCATTTTACAGATGAAGAAACCAAGGCAAACAGGGTTAAGTGACTTGCCCAGGGTTGCACAGCTAAGTGGCTAAGGCTAGATTTGAACTCAGGTCTTTCTGACTCCAGGGTGGGCAGTCTATCTTGCACCACATACCTGCCCAAGTCAGGAAGTCCGGGATTCAAATCCCACATCAGATACTTGCTGATAAGGGCAAGTCCTTAATCTTTCTGGGCCTTCATTTCCTCAGCAGCTAAATAAAGTTGGATTTCATAACTTCTAAGGTCCCTTCCAGATATAAATCTATGATCCTATGATCCCTAATGCCTACTGGAGGTAAAGCTCTGATGGTGATGAAAGGTCATGAATATCTGGGTTAAAAAAAGATATTTCAGGGCACTATTTTTTATTCCTAAAAATAAAAAAAAACAACACCCTAGTATTTGCCAAATGACCCAGGGGAAGACAACTCAAAGGCATTTCCTTCTTGTTCTGGTTCCCTCCTGCAAATCTATTTTTTTTTCATTCAGCAGACATTTGTGGAGCCCCTACTCTGTCTAGGACCCTGTCCTGGATGCTCCCCTGAACTGGTGTATGACACTGTACAAGGAATGACTGTACCCTAGTTTCCCCCATTAAGAATGTCATGATAAAAATACTCATCTTCCATCATGCCTGGAATTTCCCTTTGTCTAGGATTTTCTCCCCCTCCTTATGCCCTCAGTGCCCATTCTTCCCTCGTCTGAAGAGTTCTTGAAATTCCACATTCTCAGTGAAGCCTTCCTTAACAAGCTGATGGTCGTATGGCAATGACCCTTCCCTGTTACTGAACTCTGATATATGGCCCATCCCCAGCAGACAAAGCCCTTTTGTACTTTCAGCCCAGTATAAAGCTCACATATATCTTGTGGTCAGTGGGAGCTTGGGTCTCACATGTGGGTTTCTTCAAAGCTTGTGTGGTAGACTTGGTGACAAGAAGAGGGGAAGGAATGGGAACAGGGGTTGGGGGAGGGGCTTCTCTTACTCTCAGGCTTAGTGACTTTGGGCAAGTCATTTCACTCCAGGCCTTAGTGTTCCTTATCTGTAAAATGAGGGGTTTGGATTAAATGGGATCTTAAGTGCCTTCTGGCTTTGAAACTCTCAGCCTGTGGAATATGACTTTTACTGCACCAGAAAACCTAATACATGTGGGTGTGCACTTATAGCTAACTCTGATTCAGGGGCCAATTAATTAGTCCAGTATTCATGTGTACTTTACTTTTCTGCAAAATACTTGCAGGGCTCATTATTAACACCACTGAAAGTCAATTTTGCTGTTTGTTAATAGGTTTAGGGTTTTTTTTTCTCTTTCTTCTAAGGATTCATTGGGGGAGAAGGAGTGTTAAGTAGCTAGAACTCCAAATCTCTTTAGATCTTTTATCTGTCATTATCAGCTGTAAATTAACCCTGAATAATATCTGATAATGATCTAACATCCTAAGGGTATTAGTGATTGCAAAACACTTCAGAACTTTGGGTCTGATATTCATTCTTTCTAGATATAAGACTCTCTGGACCTCAGGCTTATCTCTAAAAACACATACTAACAAAATAGAGAAGGGTCAGCGAACTGACAATGCATTTAGAAAAAATTAGAAAATATAAAAAATGTCCACAGCTGCTATTGCCTCCATAAAAAAAAATCACCTTGTATTTCTTTTGAATATACTTGTATGTGTATGTGTTGTCTATCCTGATAGAATAAGAGCTCTTTAAAGACAGGGACTATTTCATTTTTTACATTTTATCACCAGAACCTAGCACAGTGCCTGGCACATAGTAGGAATGTACTAAGTACTTGTTGGTTGGTTGATTGATTAATCAATTGGCTCTCCTACTTGCTATCTGTGTGATATTGAGCAAGACACTTAAACTTTCAGGACATCAGTTTCCTGACATCTATAAAATTCTCATTTGGATTGGATTAAATAGCCTTTAAGCTTTCTTTTGGATCTAAATCTATGGTCCTAATGCAGTTTAAGGGCTCAGGGGTACTGGGACCCCAAAATCACAACACAGGGATCCTGCCCGAAAGAATTTGACCTAAGCCTTCTTTCAGCCAAAGACAAGGTTTATTAGAACATCCGTCATATTGAGTAGACTCTTAAGGAGTCTGAACTTGAATAAGCAGTGGCTAGATTATAAGAATCTAAGCATCTTAATGGAGACAAGATGGACTTTATATACAGAAAGACTATGGGAGGGATCTAGGAGTGGCCAAGTAGTCTATGAGGTAATAGAATTCCAGGGACCTGGACCACCTGGGCAAGGGAGAATGGAGAAATGACCTGGGGCCATAGGGAGGTCCACAATGAAAGACCAATTGTTGGGATTATAGCCTCCGGGGAACGCCAGAAATTTGGCCTTGTGGGAAAGTCCAGGGTTTTTCCTTTCTGGGACCCAGATCCCAACCCCATCACTTTGGTCCTAAGTACTATGCTAAGTGATGGGAATACAAAGATAAATATGAAATCATCCCCCCTCACAATGAATTTAAAGTCAGTCCTGTGATTCTGTACATGTAATAAGTATAAAAGTATCCAAGGCAAGGTGCTTTTGGGAAATTTTAGACTAGAGAAGTTGAAAGGGGTTTCAGGAAAGACCTCATAAAGTAGGTATTTGAGTTGGGCTTAGAAGGAAGGGAGAGATATAAACAGATGGTGGCTAGGAGTCCATTCCAATCTTGGAAATCTCTGTGATCCACAGAGACAGGAGAGAGCAGGATGAGAAGGAATGGGGGTACAAGATGGGTTGGAACACAAAGAATATGAAGGGGAATAGAGAGGCAAGCTGGAAGTTAATTGAGGAGAGCTATGAATACTGGGGTCAGGAGTTGGTACTTTATTCAGCAGTAAATGGGGAGTTGCTGAAGGTTTTTGACTAGAGTGAAATAGCAGATCATTATGAGGGTTGCTCAGGCAGGATTACGGAAAATATATTGGAGGCAAGAAGACCAATTAAGAGCTTATTGCCATAGTCTGGTTGAGAAGAGATGAGGATTAAAGTGGGTACATTGAGAGTGGAGAGGGGGGAGCTTATAAGGGAGAGACTATAGAGGTAGAAATGACATTACTTAGCATTTGATTGGCTTTGTGGCTTAGAAGAATTCTTGCTCAGGTATAAGTTGGCCTAGATGGCTCCTGAGGACCCTTTTAGTTTTGTGATTCATGACGGGGAAGAGTTAATGATGATTCCAAGTTTCAGACCTAGTGATATATTGAGGACTTGATTCCAAGTTTCACACCTGGGTGATTGGGAAGGTGACCCTTACTAGCTGTGTGACCCTGAGCAATTCTTTTAATCTCTCTTAGCCTCAGTCTCCTTCTCTGTAATATAGGAATAATAATAGCTCCTACTGAACAGAGTTGTTGTGAAGATCAAATGAGATAATATATGTAAAGTGTTTTGCAAATGTTAAAGCAACACATTAATTAATAAAAATTAATTTAATTGATACAACAATTATTATTACTATTATTTTTATAGATTTGCCATATGCAAATGCAATCTTAGCTTAAGAACCAGGCAGAGCTTACATTTCTCCCAAAGAAAATAATCTGCTTTAAGGGCACTGAAGTCAGGAAGGTTTTTGTTATTTCAAAATGTGCTATGAGGGATGAAGAATGGGCTGACAGTTAAATCACACTGAAATAACAACAGCCTGAAATTCCCACATTGGTTTGGTGACCGCTGTTGCACCCACTTAGGTCAGTGAGAATTTTGAGTTCAGGTCAGTGGTAGAATTTGCCTCTACAGAAAGCACACAATAAATTTGGAATCCTAAAATGAAAGAGAAGTTGGCAACCTATAGTTTACTCGAAATATTGCTTTTACAGTTTTCACCCTGTATAAAATGTTTAGCCTGAAATACTCAAGAGTCACCTCACAAAATTTGAGACATTGTCTTTTTGGCTATACAAGCCATGGGTTTCTCAGTGCCTCAAGATCCATGTTAAAAAAAAAAATGTACAGGAAATTTCAATTGATGCCATAGTTTCTGCTGCTGTGGGCCTCCTGCACACTCAATGATGTCATTTTTCTCTGTCGTTACAGGTGATTTTCAAAGCCAAATCAAAATACTCTCCAGAATTACTTAAATACCGGTAAGTACTTTTCTGAAGCTTCTCAATAGCACAAAGTAAAATCAGGCATTTTTTTTCTTTCAATAAACATTAAAAAAATTGTTGACGTCTTTAATTTTTTATTATTTTTAATTCCAAATATGTCCCTCTCACTCCCTTTCCTAGTGAGGCTATTGGTATCACAAGGAACAAAAAAGGAAGAAAAAAAGTTCAGAAAAATGACTACTACTACTAATACATATATATTTGTATATTTTTATAGTATTATTTATGTAGTATATATATATATTATATAGCATTTATATATTACTTGAGGGTTTTCAAAGTGCTTTACATATATTATCTTGTTTGACCCTCACAATAATCCTATGAAGTAAGCGCAATTCATGCCCTCCTTTTACAGATGAAGAAAATGAGGCTGAGAGTGATAAGTGACTGGCTCAAGGTCATGCAAATACAAAGTATCTGAGACTAGATTTACGTTATTATGTCTATAGTTTTCCTGATTCTGCTTACTCTATTTGTATCAATTCAAATAAGTCTTCCTCTGTTGCTCTGTCATTATCATATTCGTTATTAGTTCTTGTGATTGATCTTATGGCATAGTAATGTTCATCTATGTGGCACAATGTATAAAGCTCCTGACCTGAAGTTTGAACTTGAGTTCAAACCTGGCCTTAGAAGCTTACTAACTGTGTGACCCTGGGCAAATCACATAACCACTATCTGCCTCAATTTCCTCACCTGTAAAATGGGAATAATAATAACACCTATTCTTATTACTAGGTCATTATGAGGATAAAATGAGACAACATTTTTAAGACGTTTTGCAAACCTTAAAACACTTTATGAATGCTAACTTTTCTTGTTATTACCATATACCACAATGTTTCCATCCCCCAATTGATAGACATCTGCTTTGTTTCTAGTCTTTGCTCAGACAAAAAAATTGTGCTATAAATACTTTGATGGGGGTGGGAGGTGAGGGGAGCCTTTCTTCCTGTGTTTGATCTTAATTTAGGGGTATGGGTACAGCCATGAGATCCCTGGGTTAAAGAATATGGAGAAAGCAGTCACACATTAACTCTCATGTCTGCATTTCTGGTTAACACTTATCAATCATACACTAATATTAGCTACCAGGAAACAATCCCCACCACATCAATGTTTGACCAAAATTATCAGTGTGCCCATCTTCCAGTAAAAGTCTGCTCATTTACTTATTACTTACTTGGATTTTTGCAACAAGTAAATACTCATAGGGGTATAAAGAACTAGAGAAATAGAGAGCCCAGGTCTTTTCATAGCCCGATGAGCAGGAGAATCATGAGCAAAAGTAGGCAGGCATTGTTAAGCATTATCCACAAGCCTGTCTGGGAGATGCTTTTGGAAAGAGTTGCAGAACCTGCCCACCGAAGACACCATGTGCAGGAATAGATTCTGTCCACGTGCTCTTTTCTTTTCCTCTTTAACTCTTGGTGTATCTGGTACCCATGTTCAGGAAGAGCAGCCTAGCCTCTCATTACACTCTGTTAAACTGGTCTTTCCTTTGTTTCTCAGAATTCCACAGCTTTGCTCTAGTTCTTGAAGCTATGCTTTCCTAAGATCCTCACAACAAACAAAAAAATGAGGGAAACATAATTTTAAAAATGAGATAGTGTGTGTAGAGTGCTTTGCAAACCTTAAAATGGCTTTATGAATATGAGCTATTGTGATTAATTATTATTTTACCCTTTGCTTCATTTTAGCTGACTACCTATCAGCCTATTGGGCATTCATTCATTGATTTGTCAGAGACTTGTTAAACATCTGTGTTGTGCATGGTACTGTGCTAACGATAAAGTGAATTAAGGAGACATTTTAGTCACTCTTCAATCAACTAACAAGCATTTATTATGCACCCACTGTATGCCAGAAACTATGCTATGTGCTGTGCATGCAGAGACAAAAATAAAACAATCTCTGCCCTCAAGGAGTCCACATTCTATCATAGGAGAATACATGTACACATTTAAGTATGAGCAAAATAAAATACAAGTAGTTTGGGGGGACGCACTGGTAGTTGAGGTAGGAAGTGGGAATTACAAAAGATGTTATGTAGAAGGATGCATTTGAGCCAAGCTAACCCTTGTACATACAAAGAGAGTTAATCATTTCATTAATTTCCTTTGGTACTATTTAAAGTATAATATAAGAAGTTATTAAGCAGCTACTGTGTTCAGTTCAATCAGTCAACAAGCATTATTAAGTACTTACAATACGTGTCAAGCATTGTGCTAAGTGCTAGGGAGAAAAAGAAAGGTAAAAGCAAACAAACGAAAAACTTTCTCCTGCCCCCAAGGAGCTCATGTTCTAATGAAGGATACAACATACAGATAACTGTGTACATACAAGATATGTTCAGTGAAAATGGAAGGTAATCTAAGAGAGAAGGCACTAGAGAAGGAAGGAAAGACAGTAGGTAGGACTTGATCTGGATCTTGAAGAAAATCTCTGAAGGAAGAAACAAAGGTGAGGATGGACGGCATTCCAGGCATGCAAAAGCGTGGAGGTGGGAGACGAGTGTCAGGTTAAAAGAGGAGCGAGTAGGCCAGTTGGTGTGGTAGGACTGAGGCTCAGGAGATATCAAGGCTAAATATATAGAATGGGAATCATCAACAGAAAAATCATTGAATTCATGGGAACTAATGAGATTGCCAGGTAAGATAATATAGAGGGAAAAGACGTTAGGACCTAGGATAGAGCCTTGGGGTACATTCATGATTAGTGGGTACGACCAGGATGAAGATCTAGTAAGAGGCAGAGAAGGAACAGTCATACAGTAGGAGGAGAACCAGATGAGAGCAGTGTCAAGAAAACCTAGAGAGAGGAGAGTGTCCCGGAGAAAAGTATGATTGAAAAGGTCAAAGACTACACAGAGGACAAGAAGGAGGAAGGTTCAGAAAAGGCCATTAGGTTTGGCTGTTAAGAAGTCATAACCTAACATAACATAATAGGCTCTGGAATAGGGACTAGACCTTTGATTTCATTGTCATTGGAAACTTCCAGATGAGGTAACTCCTTCTATCTGTGCAGGTACCGACCTGACCTCTGCAATGTCTAGCCTTACAGAGTTGCTTGGGGCACTGAGAGGTTAAGTGTCTTGCCTAGGGTCATAGAGTTAGTATATATGAAAGGTTGTCCTGACTCTAAGACTGGCTCTCTATGTACTATATCACTCTGCCTCATACATTGTTATACAATAATAAATAATGGGGCAAGTAGGTGGTGCACTGGGTAGAGTGGGGCCCTGGATTCAGGAGGACCTGAGTTCAAATTTGGCCTCAGATATTGGCTATGTGACCCTAGGTAAGTCACTTAACTCTATTTGCTTCAGTTTCTCATTTGTAAAATGAGTTGGAGAAGGAAATGGCAAACCACTCCAGTATCTTTGCCAAGAAAACCCCAAACGGGGTCATGAAGAGTCAGACACAACTGAAATGATACAACAATAATAAATAATAATTTTTTTATTTATTTTATTAATTAAATAATTTATTTAATATAAATTACATAATATTTATGTAATGCTTCAAGCCCTTCAAAATACTTTATGTAGATTATCTCATTTGATCCTTACAACAATCTTGTGAAGTAGGTGGTATTATTCACCCCATTTTATAAATGAGGGCACTGAAACTGAGGCTGGAGAGGTTAAGTGACTTGCCCAGGGCCACACAGCTAGCAAGTGTCTGAGGCCAGATTGGAGCTCTGGAAGATGAGTCTTCCTGACTCCAGGCCCAACACTGTATCCACTGTGCCACCCAGCTGCCTACCTTCCTTTTCGTGTACCCACACTAATTTAGGTAGTCCCTGCCGCCTCATCAGGAGGATACGTCTTCTAGGGAATCAGAGTAGAGAAAACAGAGATTCAAGCAAAGAACGAATGGTAGTGGAGAGGGAAATGAAAGGAAGGTATTGCTGATAGCTTGGCTGATTCATGGAAAAGATTTGCTATCTGGCATGAGTTGGATTATAGCTGGGGTAGTTGGTTCCCCTGTAGTAGTGGACTATGCAACAACAAGCCAGTCATAGGAAGATTCTGTCAACTGAGAAGACTCACTCCTGCTTTGATCATAAGCACAGGAGTAAAGGTTTTCCTTTAACTTCAAGGGATAATTAGCTGTGCTAGATTAACTAAAATCCCAGTTGCAGGGAGATCAATCAACTTGTCTTATTTGTGGAAAAGCAAAATGGAGGTGGATGTTAGAATGGGGAGGATTGACCCAGACAAGGTGGGAAGTTTCTAGAAGCCAGGAGACTGGGGTGGAGTTGGGGTGGGGGAAGCTAGGATTGTTATGATCCAGTAACATGGAAGCCAAGTATGAGGACATCTGAGGATTTATTCATGTTCATTCATATCCTTAATCTCATCCATTCAGCTCCCCTACCATTTCATTTAAACTAGGCACCAGGATGGATGTTTTGTCATGATTCACTCCTGGCCATGCTTTGATATGTTACCCTTGAAATAAATACAGTAGCTTATCCAATTCAATCAACATTCAATTTAAATGGAACAAATGCATTAGTCTGGAATGTTTGAAGCTCTCCAAGCTGGCCCTATAGCAATTTCAGTGTTCCTGAAAAGGTAATTTATGTACAGGCCAGCCAGCATATCCTCATTTTTCACTTAATTCCTCTTTTTTTAAATTATTATTATTATTAAGTGCATCTGTTCAGAATGTTGGAGTCTGTGCTAATTTAATTAGGCTTTTCTCCTTTAAATCTTTTCTTTCTAATCTCTTCAGTTTGGAAAAAAAACAAAATTCATGCTCACAGGCGATGGATAGAATTGCCTAACAGAGCTTTGTTTCAGGTGTTTTTGACAATTTTTCAAATGTCTCCTTTTCAGTAAAATCAAAAATTCTTTGGGCCAGGTTCTGCTTTTTCTTTTTCTTTAGGAAAGTCATGTTATTCAGAGAGAAATGTAGCTTGCCTGTTTAGGATTCATCCTTCACACTTCAGCCACAAAGTGTGACTTTGAAAGAGATGCTTTTGATCTCTTTTTCCATAAGTAATTTAAAACTCGAATTTTCTTTCTTTCCAAAAGAAAAAAAGGGTCATTTATCTATCTGTGGTGAGTTGTGATATCCTGCCCCATCTCTCTCAGTAAAATTGTTGAAGAGATGAGCTTACATGTTCCCATTCTTAGAACTAAAATCAGGTTTGGTTTTGTTTTATTTTGTTTTTCTCCCTAAGAATCAGGGTTACTGGCATTCAGAACAAAACACAACCAAAATACTCCCATGCAAATATATTTCATTTGGTTATAAACAAAAGGAATACCCCAAAGATAGTTTTGAAACTGAATAAAGGAATCATAAATGTCTTCTTACTCTTTATGGCTTCACTTGAAGGTATGCTAGCATATCCACACTGAGTTCCTTCAGGTAGGTTAGTTCCCAGATTGGGCCAGTATTGATCAAACCCAAGGGGATGTGTTGACTCTGGATCCAAGTGACTCAACACAAACAAAGAAGGAAGGGCAGTTACTGCTGTTAAAGATTGTCTGGAGTGTGCTTGTTCTGTGTTACAGTGAAGATGGGAGGCTCCCTTTTCTCTCAAATTAAATACCCTTTAGCCATAGGAGTAGGGACCGGACCTGTTGGTATGGGGATCATCCAGGGGAGGAAACTTCCATTTTTTTGAAATTCATTACCTTAGAGAGTTTCCTAGAACACAAGGTTAAGTGACTTGCCCAGGGTCACATAACCAATATGCATCAGAGGCAGGATTTGAACCTACATCTTCCTGACTTTCAGGACAGCTCTCTATCTATCCATTCACTATTCCACGTTGCTTCTCACACCTTTCAATTACAAATCTTTATTTTAATTTTTCTATCACTCTCTTTTGTTTTTATATCAACTTCATTTCTAAATATATTCCTTCCTCCTCTGCTTCCCAGGCAGCACCCAAAGCAAAGAATAAAAAAAGAAAATGAATAAAAACACTTCACCAAGACGAACCAGCACGTCAACCAAGTTTGCCAATTAATGTAATGTTCTGTGCCCATAGTTTTCTACTTTTGCAAAATGATGGTATCAGTGAGGGGGAATGTGTGTGTGTGCCTGAAAGAAAGAGGTAAGGGATGGATGTCTTATATAAGTGGCCTAAGAACTGTCCACAGAGTATGGACATTGGATTGTGGTCACAAGTGCAGAGGAATCTCAGAATCCCAGAGCTGGAAGGGACCTCAGAAGCTGCAGAGTCCAAGCTGCGTGAACAGCAACCTACCTTATCCCCAGACAAGTGTTCAGTCACATGGCTTCTGCTTCAAGGCCTGCACTGAGGTAGAATTAGCTCCCCGCTAAGGCAGTCCCTTCTGCTTTTGAACAGCTCTGTTAGGAATCTTCCCCTAGCACAAAGCCTGAAATCTGGCCCTCCACAATTAACTCATTAATGCTAGATGGTCTTCCAAGTAACTAGTGTAATTATCCCGTCTATCAACTCCCCTCTCCCCCAAGGCAGTATATTCTTCTCCTAAACATTTCCAGTTGCTTTAGTTGATCTTTGTAAGGCCTAGCCTTGAAGCCCTTCCTTGTTCTGGTTGCAATTCTTCTGGATATGCTCCAGCTGCTCCTTCCTAAACTGTGGTGCTTCAGACCAAACATAGCATTCCAGTTGTGGTCTGACCAGTCAGCATACAATGGCATTACCAACTAGCTCGTTCTAGACAATATACCTCTGTTAATGCAGATCGCATTTGTCCCCTTGGTCGCCATGTCACACAGTGTTGGCTCATTCAGATTGCGGTCAGAATCGTTTTCACTTATCTAGCCACACAGCCCCAATCCTGTTCTTGTGAAGAGGATTCTTTAAAATACAAATAAAGGCCTTCAGTTTCTCCCCATTTTTATCTTATTATATTGAAATAGGAGCTAATATCTTACCTGTTGTAGACAGTCTATGTCTGGAAACCCTAATCCCTAGTCATTTTATGGGATTATTAAATAGATATGTTTAACTTTACAACCTATACCTAGGAATGTTATAGCTTAGCATTTTAAAACCAAGAAGCAGGTTGTGAAAGAGATATTCCCAGATATGTGTGTGTGTGTGTGTGTGTGCATGTGTGTGTGTGTGTGTATGCATGCATATGTATGTGTATGTGTATATACACACACACAAGGTATACTTATATATTATATGTATATCTCATGTATAGCATTGGTATATAATATATACTATATATTATATATGCACATATACATATATATGGGTTTTTGGAAACACTTTTATTACCATTGTCCTTCTAAGTAGGTAGCTTATGTATTATTGTTCTCATTTCACAGTTAAGGAAATTGAGGCTCAGACCTGACTTGCCCCAAAGCACACAGTTGGCAAGGTAGCAAAGTTAGAATTCAGGCCCTGGTCTACAGAGTCCATGTCCCAGCCTCTTTCCCCTATGCTTGATTGACAGCTCTTTGAAATAGGAAATTGTGATTCTATTCCCAGAGATATTTTACAGCTCCTCTTTTATTCCTGGGCTATCACTCTTGCTCTGACTTCATTTTGTCTCTCAACTATGGCTAAACCCATTTCAACACTACTCAATTCCCATCCTTCAATCTCTCACAACCCTATGATTTTTATTGTTCCTATCTTACTAAATAAGCCCCCGCCCTGGAAAACCAGTTATCTGCCTTTTCTGCTTCAACTCCCAAGTCGGCAAACACTGCTAGAAAAATTCAGGAGATCATAGTGTTGGGTGCCTGAGAACTTAATAATATCTTCCCTCATCTAGATGCCACTACTGTAAACCAATTCTTTTCTGCTCCTATTATCAACTCTCCATCACATCTTCCCATAGCAACTGGTTCAGACTTTTTTGACCTTTCTCAAGTGCCCACCTCCACTTCCTTCCCCTTCACTCATAGGCAATAACCTGTCTTCTGCTTAACTTCTACTTCTACTTAAAAAAGATACAGGTCATTCAGTCTAAACTTCTTCCCTCCTTTGTCCATTGAAGTATCTTTGTCTTGGCCAGATTTCCTATCTTCTTGTCTCAGTGGAAGAGATAACCTCTCCAATTTCTACCTGTCTCCTGGCCATCTCTATGCTTTTACCCCAATTATTCCCCCTTTTCTCTACATCTTCAATCTTTTTCTCTCTGTTGGTTCTGCCCCCTCTTCCTATAAACATACTCTAGTCTCCTGTGTGTTGGGACTTGGGGTGGGGAGTGAGGTGGAGGAAGAAAAAGGTAAGGGAGGAAAAAAAATAAAAAGTGCACAGCGGAGAACAAAGCCTAGCAGGAAGCACAGAAAAGCTAGGTTGCTTTGAAAACAACATGTAGGATTTATTATATAGGTTTTCATGAAGTGGAAATTTGTTTTATATTAACTCCTCTCATGTTCTGCTATGTACATGGAAATGTTCTTTTTTTTTCTTTTCTTATTTTGTATTTAAGTTAAAAATGAATAAAAAATATTTTTAAAAGATAAAAAAGAAAAAGGGACGGGATGGAGTTATAAAACTCTTTAAAAACTTTTACCCTGTTGACATCTTAAATTATAATAGCCAGAATTGTCTGTGCTGGCTGCCACTCTCTACCCACCACAGTGCAGATCTCGTTTCCATCACTTCACTCAAGTCCATCTCTGAAAGGTCTCCATCTTGTGGCCCTTTTCAGTCTTCACCCTGCTTGACTCCGCGAAGCGTCTGATGCTGCTGGTCCTTTGCCTCGTCTTATGCTTTGTCCCCCCTCAGCTTCTGAGTCACTGTACTGCCCCGATTTTCCTTTTACCTCTCTGAGTGCTCCTTCTGTGTCTTCACTAGCTTATCTTGCTCCTTCTCCCACCTGAGGATGAGCATCGCCTGAGACTGTTGCCTTTGCCTTTTTTTGTTCTCCCTCTGCACTCTTTTCCTTTTTTCTTTTCTTTTCTTTTTTTTTGGTGAGGCAATTGGGGTTAAGTGACTTACGCAGAGTCACACAGCTAGTGAATGTTACGTGTCTAAGGCCGGATTTGAATTCAGGTCCTCCTGACTCCAGGACTGGTGCTCTATCCACTGTGCCACCCAGCTGCCCCTGCACTCTCTTTCTTGAGGATCTCATCCTCTCCCACAGTTTGTTTTCTCCTCTGCAGTGATAACTTGGAGAACTGGATCTCCAGTCTGACATTTCTCAGGGTTCCAAACTTGAATTTTTAAAATTTTCTTTTTTTTTATTATGATCTTAACAATCATAAATAAACGTGAGCACTTCAGCTTGCAGAGAATGAAAAGGCGGATTATATAAGAAAAGAATCCAAAGAAAATGAGAATGAGTAAACCTGTTACATACACTTTTTAAAAAGTTTATGTTAAAGTTACCATAGAAATAACAAAATTACCCTTGTTTGTTTCCTCTTCAAACTTTGTTTTAGTTTCTTCTGCCTATTTTCTAGACCTATTTTCAACTGCCTTGTTAACCTCTCTCCCTGGATGTCCTGTCAGCACATTCAACCCGGCATGTCCAAAACCAAACTTAATCTCCTTTCCCTCCTCGCTTCCCTTCTCCGTTAAAGGCTTGTCCCAATCGTATAGTCTGGAAACGAACGCCATCTTTGATTCCTCCTGCTTCTTCACCTTCTCATATCCAATAAGTTGCCAGATCCTGAGTGTTTTAACTCTTCAGCCTTCTCCTTTCTGCTCCTAGTCCAGGCTCTCATTATTTCTGACTTGGATTATAACTGTAGCTTCCTAATGGCTTCCAGGCTCTCCTGGGTCCAATTCTACAGTCAGAGATATAATAGGAATTCTGGCACCTAGAGTGCCATAGTGGATGACTGGGTAGGGAGGAACCCTTGGGGAAGGACAACAAGGCTGTTTGTTGCCAGAGGAGAGAGCAAGGTAGGGTTAGGCTAAGGAGGAACACAGCTGGAGTTAATAACTCCTTTAGAGCAATTCTCAGTCTGGCGACTGTTGACCTTCAAGGGTCTGTGAACTTGAATGGGAAAAAAATATATTATTATTTTCACTAACCTCTAACTGAACATAGCACTGACTTCACTTATGAATGTCATGCCCTTTTTTAAGTGTACTTTTTGTCTTTTGCTTTGAGGAAAATCCTAAATTAGCCAGATTTTAGGGCTAAATAGCAGTTTCTCCCAGTCTTACCCCTATCCCATAGTATAACTTATTTGCATTGCAGGCAGGATGACTGGAAGTGTTGGAAAGCCATGGAAAGTAGTGTTAATTGCAAACCAGACATGCTGTAGCTAGCTCGTAGCTCATGCTCATTTAATTGATTTTTAAATAGCATTCATGATGAGACTTATCCTTAAAGGATAAAAAGCCCAGATTATTCTATTTCCAAAGGCCAGTTTGGGTTACAATGGGCTACATAAAAGCATTTGTGCAGGCAGTGAGCTAGCTTTTTGTATGGAGACAATGAGGTTGATTCATAAGCTCGACCCATGGCTTCTGGATGTTTCCAGCTTGCATTCTTTACTAAAGTGTACTGTGTCACTAAAACTCATTAGTAAATAGTGCTTTCAGGACATGGACTTTCAACACGTCTCCAAAAGCACTGTGTTCCTGATCCTACTACTGGCATGGACTTCAGTGTATATGTTTCAGTTATGTTAGATTATTCATCCACCATCAGTGTCTGCTGCATAAGAGGCACTTAATAAATTATTGTGGAATAATTGACTGATCTTGTCATTATACCTTTGATCACATATTAGGCACTGGGGAACCAAATGCAATGAGTAAAGCCATTTCTACTTGCAAGAAGCTTACATTCTAACTGAGGATAATTAGAGGAAAGTACATGTATGAATAGATGCAGAATAACTATAAAGAGGATAAATACAAAGTAGTTAGATATAAGGTAGTTTGGGAAGGAGGGCACAGTTGGGGGGATCAGGAAAGGTTTTATTCCTATGTGCACTCATACCTGCCTTCTCTGCTTGCTAAAATCCTTCCCATCCTGGAAGGCTGAGTTGAATTGGCATCTCCTCCATGAAACTTTCTCTGAGCAGTAATGCTGAGTTAAGAGTCAGAGGACCTGATTCTACCATTTACTAACTCTTGGCCTTTCAGCAAGTCACTTAATAGGTCTGAGCCTCAGTTTCCCCAACTGTAAAATGAGGGAATTGAACTCAATGATCTTGAAGGTCCCTTTATCCCTAAATCTGAGATCCGATCATCTCCCTAATGTCTCTCTCCCTGACTCATTGATTGTACTTTGTGTACAATTACCTTCCCTTACTAACTATATGACCATGGCAAGTCACTTAAAATACAGATAATAATAACACCTACTTCATAGGGTTGTTGTGAAAGTCAAATGAGATGATATCTGTGAATCATTTTGAAAACCTCGAAGAACTCTAAAAATGCTAATTATTATTGTTGATGTTGTTGTTTTATTTTAGCTATTATTCCTAATATGTGATCTTGTACACAGTAGGAGCTTAATTCATGTTTGTTGAATTACATGCATTAAAGTTGGGATGCTAGGGCTGGATGGAGGGAGTGAAAATAATAGGATCCAAGTACTGACAACGCATAGCAGCAACCAGAGAGAGCATGGCACAGTCTGGGTCCAAGGAACATAACAGCAATACAGGGAGCCGTACAGATGTTGAACAAACATAAATACTTTATTTGTATTAAACATAAACAAAGGGCAAATTATTTTGTGGGTTGATGGGGAAAGAGAAAATTGTGATTTTGACTAGGCAATCAACCATTCAATCAATGGGAACTTATTAAATATCTACTATGAACCAGGCACTGGGATACAAAGAAAAAATGAAATATTCTCCTCCCTCTAAGAATTTATATTCTGTTGGGAGAAATGACATGCATATTTAAGCATATATAAAGAAAAATGCAAGATAATTTTGAGAGGAGGAGGCCCAGGGATCTTAGGAAGATTAGGAAAGCCTTCAAATAGAAGGAAGAACTTGCACTAAGTATTGAATGAAAGTAAGAAGGAAAGGATTCAGAGGCAGGTAGGTGGTGCAGTGGATGGAGCACCAGTCCTGGAGTCAGGAGGACCTGAGTTCAAATCTGGTCTTAGCCACTTGACACTTACTAGCTGTGTGACCCTGGGCAAGTCACTTAACCCTGATTGCCTTGAAAAAGAAAAAAGAAAAAAAAGAAAAGTCAAGAGGAGATAGAGGAGACTATTGGGAGCAGTCAGGGTAGGTCTGTGCTGAGAGCTGGGGATACAAAGAAAGATAAAAGAGAGTCCCTGCCCTCAAGGAGCTCACAATCTAATGAGGGAGAGAACATGCAAATAACTATGTACAGACAAGCTATGTACAGGCAATATATAAAAAAGGAACCAAAAAAAGCATTTATTAAGTACCTGCTGTGTGCCAGGTACTGTGCTAAATAAATTCTTTACAAATATTATCTTATATGATCCTCACAACAACCCTGGAAAGAAAGGGCTATTATCATCCCTATCTTACAGTTGAGGGAACAGAGGCAGGCAAAAGTTAAGTGACTTACCTAGGGTCACACAGCTAAGCAAATATCTGAGGCTGTATTTGAACTCAGATCTTTCTGACTTGAGGCCCAGAGCTCTCTCCACTGCTCCACTTAGCTGCCTCTAGATATATGCCTCTATAAATACATGACTGACTATAAGCGTGGGGCATGGAAGTTTCTAGTATGGAAATATCTAGGTGTAGACAGTTTCAGCAAAGGACAGAAAACATTCAAGAGGATTAAGGGGCAACTCCAGAGCAGAGGTAACCTGCCACAAGAGAGGCAAGGTCTCCCAAATCAGGAAGTTCTATGGACCATAATACAAGGTCAATGATTAGGTCTCAGTGCCCACTGATGTGAGCACTAGGAAGACAGAAGAATGATACACCCAGAGATACAGAGTTGGAAAGGACCTCAGGGGCCATTTTTGTTTTGAAGCATTAAAACCATTCTCTAAGAGTAGGTTACTCCAATAAAGTCCTACTCCAGTGTCTCAGCTTGTCACTATCCAAATGTGACCCTGAGCTCTCAAAAATTATACCAACGGAGCACAAGCTTTCACAGGTTCTACCAAAACATGAAGGATTCAAACTGAAGTCCCAAGTTTTGCCTTATTTTTTAAATGGAGCCCACAATCCTACTTCCTAACTTTTAGTTCCTCAATTTTGGGTTGCTTCCTCACAAGAAAGGAGATTTCCTTGGTTTGATGCAATGCGTATCTAGCAAACAAAAGCACTGTTTGAGCCCGTGGCTAGGTGAATCAAGTAATCTCTTTAGGATCTGAGTCACAGGTGCCTGAAAAGCCTCTAATTCTTTTCAATCTCTCCAGTTTATGATAGTTTTATATCCAGGCATGATTCTTCAGTTCTATCCTTTGCCACTGAGGAAGACCAGCTCTTGGATTTCTGCCCATGCTACTCCATTTGATGACACAGCATACAATTTTTTTCAGGAATAGAAATCCTTAAGAATTCAATCTGAAGCCATTTATTAAGTATTAAATATTATCAAAATGTTAATTTGATATAATAATTAATTTGTAATATTAATGTTAATTTTTAAAGAATCTCCAAGATAATTTTGCTGCTCAAGTATGGATGTATAGTTGACCAGCAAGATGCTTTAATTGACTGTGCATCCATCAATCAAGTAATGTATTAAATTATGATTTTTTAAAAAGTATGTTTACAAGAAGGAAAATACAATCCCTTTTTTGTACTTGTTATCTAGAAGTAAACAGCTTGCTCTCCTTGTTAATTTATTTGTCATCAAGAGAGTGTTTGACCTATATGAGAGCTGACAGATGTGCAAAATATTTATTTGGTGAAATTATAGTTGGTCATATTTGTATCTAAGTCACCCTTATAAAATATCTGTACTTTTAGAGTTGCATGCCATATAGATTTGTGGCTATGAATTTGCAACTGAAATTTATTTTACTGATTATCAAATCTATGGCTTCTAATTGACAAATTATAAAACCACTGTATGTTTGTGTTAAAAACACTTTTTACTAAAAACACAACACTAGGAGTGTTGTGCACTTACTTAACCTATTTACATGAGATCAATCAATTAACAAGTAATTTGTTGAACATCTATTGTGTGCCAGACTCTGTGCGAGTTAGGCAGTAGGGTTTCAAAGACAAAAAAGAAACAGTTCCTGCCCTCAAGGAACTTCTATCAGAGAGATTAGCATCAAAGTAATTGGCAAAAGGTCTAGATTCCTCATTTGTACTTATAACAACCTGCCTTGTATTATATTTTTTTTCTGCATGCCTTATTTTCAAAAAAGAGGCAAAAGACAGTCCCTGCCTTCAAGGAGTTCACAATCTAATGGGAGCAAATACAGATGTACAAACAAGCCCCTCCACCCCATAAAAGCAGTGTGTGGATCATTTCATCTTTGTAACCCCTAGGCCTCGCACATAGTAGGTGCTTAATCAATGTTTGCCAAATTGAAATTGAATTACATAAAAGAAAAATATGCTGTTATAGAGTGCTTTTATCTTGAACTGTCTGAGACTTTAGAATCCTCATCTAGTGATGGGCATTAGCTATTAGCTTTATCCTTTGAAAATGGAAAAAGTGAGACCCAGAAAAATTGGTTAAAATTTTATTTTGTTAGAGCCACTGTTTTCAATCAGCCTATTAGTGGGCTCACATTCTCAGCTTTATAAGGAACTCCTGTTGCAGCTGTATAGATGTGTTACCTTTCAAGCTTGCCCACTGCTCTATGAAGTCATTACCTGGAAAGTCAAATTTATAGATTAAACCCTGGCTAGTGTAAGTGCATCATTCTTTATACTCAACTACTACTGTCTATTTACAAGAACTGAAAGTGAAAAATGAAAAACTTCAAAAGAAGCTATGCTTCCCAGGAGCTATTTGAAAAACTTTCACAGGCTTTGATTTTCTAGGCATCTAAGAACAAAATAGAACCCAACCCTTCAGAGCAGCTGCAGAAATTCCCTAGAGGAGAGAATCCAACATGGCAGCCCCTACCTTCTGGTAAAAGGCCAATAGGCACCACAGAGTCCTTTTTGTTTGACCTGGGGATTTTTATTAGATGTGGCCAGTGATAATTTTAGGCTCTGAATTTACCCACTGACTTTCTTTAAAGTGCTCAGAGAACGTTGTCTAATTCCTCCTAGAAAGAATAAACTCCAGTGACACCCTATCCCTCTGGGATCAAATACAAAATGCTCTGTTTGGTGTTCAAAGCTCTTCATAATCTAACCCCCAACACACATACTTTTCCAGCCTTCGTACACCTTAATCCCCATCATGTACTCTTTAATCCAGTGACATTGACCTCCTTGCTGTTCCATGAACAAGACACTCCATTTCTCAGCTCTGGCCATTTTCTCTGACTCTCCCCATGTCAAAAACACTCTCCCTCTTCATCTCCCCTTACTGGCTTTTCTGACTTCTTTCAAGTGCCAGCTAAAATCCCATCTTTAACAGGAAACCTTTCCCAACCCCTCTTAACTCTAGTGCCTTTCCTCCTCTAATCATTTCCTATTCATCCTGTATGTAGCTCATTTGTACATCTGTGTTTGCTTGTTGTATCTCCCATTGGATTGTGAACTCCTTGAAGGCAGGGACTGTCTTTTGCCTCTTTCTTGTATACCCTGGGTGGTTAGCACAATGCCTGGCACGTAGTAGGCAGTCAATAATTGTTTATTGACTGACTGACTGAAATCCTGGCTCTGCTACTTATTTATGTGACTGTGAGCAAGTCATTTAATATGTTTTCTCATTTATAAAGTGGGTATATTGGACTCAAAGTTCCCTGTGAGCTCCTTTCCAGCTCTCAATCTGTGAACCCATAATCACATGACCAAAATTCAGCTTATTACCTTTCCCCCAAAACCTCTGTATCCTTTGGACTCCATGTTCTTTTTCAGTGCTAAAACATTCATTCAGTCTCCCTCTTTGGTGTTGTTTTTGACTGCTTGAGGGAGTGAATTGTTTTCTGTTTTGTCTTTGTACCCACAATACCTGGCACAGTTCTTGGCATATAGCATGACTTATTGGACTATTATCTCTTCCTTACTTTATTTTATATTTATTTTTAATTGTTTGGAGGAGTTAACATGGTGCAGTGGAATGGTTGATGAACTTGGACCTCAGTTCAAATCCCACTTATTCGTGGTATGACCTTGGACTACTGACTTAACCAATCTGGGTCTCATTTTCATCAGTTATGAAATGAAGGGACTGGACTAGGGGACCTCTAGGGCTACTTCCATAGCTCTAGTGCCATAGTTCTATGAATCTATTGGCAATTAGGTTGTTGGCACCAGACTTGGAGTCAGGAAAGCCTGAGTTCAAACACTGCCTCAGATTTCCAACTGTGTGACCTCTCAGCCCCAGTTTCCTCATCTGTAAAGTGGGGATAATAATCATACCTTACCTCCCAGGGCTGTTGTGAGGATCTAACAAGAAAATGTACATAAAGCATTTTGCTAACCATAAAGAACTCTATAAGTATTAGCTATTATTGATTCTATCTCCTCAATATCTCTTACACCTATCCTGACCTTTCCATTCCACTGCCACACCCCTAGTATAGGCTGTCATTATGACCTTACTGGACTATTTTAATAACCTAACAAACTATACTCCCTCCTTCCACCTTCCCCCATGATATTTGCTTTCCTTTCCAGTCCATGCTTTACTGTCGATCTTCCTTAAACATAGGTCTGATCATTTTACTCCTTTCCTCAAAAATCTTCAATGCCTCCTATTATCTGTTGAATAAAGTTCACTCTCTTCAGCTTAGTCTTCAAGTCTTTCTGCAATCTGGTGCCTCTCTATTTTCTAATCTTATGTAATAGTAAGGGCAGCTAGGTGGCACCACAGTGCATAGAGTGCCAGGCATGGAGTAGAGAAGACTCATCTTCCTGAGTTCAAATGTGGCCTTCGACACTTACTAGCTGTGTGACCCTGAACAAGTCATTTAACCCTGTTTGCCTCAGCTTCCTCATCTGTAAAATGAGCTGGAGAAGGAAATGGCAAACTACTTCATTATCTTTGCCAAGAAAACCCCAAATGGGGTCACAAAGAGTCAGACACAACTGAAAAATGACCAAATAACAACAAAAACATAATAATAAAATACAATAATAACATATGAAGATGAGAATGCTGATAGTAGCTAGCATTTATGTAGAGTTTTAAAGTTTGCAAAGCATTTTACAAATGTATTTAATCATTTGGTATTTGGTATTACTGCCTTCTACACATTCTTCACTACAACCAAAATGGATGATTTTTCTCCTTAATTGTCCCATGCTACTCTATTCCTGTGCCTCTGTTCTTGATGCTTCCCATACTTGGGAATTTTTTTTTTCCCGGAAAGGCTTTGTGATGTAGTGACTTGGAGTCAGGAAGATTTGGATTCAAATCCCACCCACCTGAAACACTGAGTAGCTGTAAGACTCAAGGAAAGCTATTTAATCTCTCTAAGCCTCAATTTATTCATTTGTCAAAGGGAAATAATAATAATAGCACTTATAGGGATTTTGTAAGACTCAAATGAGATAACATATATAAAGTACTAACCTAACATACTGTGTAATTGTGAATTTTTATTATCCTCCTTCCCTTCCATACCTGTCGAATTTCTTTTTCCCATCCTTTTTTTTTGTACTCAATAGTTTTTTATTTTTTCCAATTACATATAAATACAGTTTTCAACATTCACTTTTGTAAGATTTTGAGTTCCAAATTTTCCTTCCCTCCGTCCCCCCCATCCCCCAGACAGTAATCTGATGTAGGTTATACATGTACAATCATGTTAAACATATTTCCATATTAGTCATGTTGTGAAAGAAGAATAAGAACAAAAAGGAAAAACCATAAGAAAGAAAAAAAGTAAAAATAGTATGTTTTGATCTGTATTCAGACTCCATAGTTCTTTCTCTGGGTGTGGATAGCATTTTCCATCACGAGTCTTTTGGAATTGTCTTGAATCATTGTATTGCTAAGAAGAGCTAAGTCAATCATAGTTATTCACTGTATAATGTTGCTGTGACTGTGTACAATATTTTCTTGATTCTGCTCATTTCACTTTGCGTCAGTTCATGTAAGTCTTTCCAGGTTTTTCTGAAGTCTTCCTGCTCATCATTATAGCACAGTAGTATTTCATTACATTCATATACCACAACTTGTTTAACCATTACCCAATTGATGGGCAACCCCTCAATTTCCAATTCTTTGCTACCATGAAAAGAGCTACTATAAATATTTTTATACATATGGGTTCTTTTCCCATTTTTATGATCTCTTTCAGACACAGATCTGGAAGTGGTATTGCTAGGTCAAAGGGTATGCGCAGTTTGATTGCCCTTTGGGCATTTTAGCCATCCTTTAAAGCCCATCCCAAATGCCACCTCATCAGTACTACCTTCCTTGATTCCTCTTATCACTAAGGACCTTTCATCCTTTGGATCTTATATAACACTTTATAATATGGTACCATTATCTCATACGAAATTGTATTAAATCTCATTTGTGTGTCTGTCATAACCTGCCAGTAGATTAGCAGTTAGTTGGCATAGTGGATAGGTTAAAATCCTGCCTTCAGACACTTACTATCTGTTTGACTTTGAGCAAGTCCCTTAATCTCTCTCAGCCTCAATTTCCTCATTTATAAAATGGGGACAATAACAACATCTACTTCCCAGGGTTGTTGTAAGAATCACATGAGATAATAATATGGGTAAAGCATTTTAAAGTCCTTAAAGCACTTCATGGGGTGTCCCAAAAGTCTTAGTTTAAGTTTAAACTATCAATGCTTAAAATTGCACTAAGACTTTTGGGACATCCTATATAAATAAATATTAGTTGTTATTGCTGTTGTATTGAGCTTCATGAGGACAGGGTCTAAACCTTTTCTCTTTCCCAGTGCAATGTTCTTTACTTAGTAGTCACTTAATAAATGCTTGTCGAATTAAATTATTGGAATTTAATTGATCCCTTCTGGGCAGCTTTTAATTGTAGTCATTACCTTCTCAGGGATGTATTGTAGGTTACTGATGTTTGTTTTCATGAACCCAGTGGATTCCCTATTAACTTCATGCATGGTGCTCCAATTTTTTTTTTGAGGCAATTGGGGGTTAAGTGACTTGCCCAGGGTCACACATCTAATAAGTGTCAAGTATCTGGTCTGAGACCGGATTTGAACTCAGGTCCTTCTGACTCCAGGGCCAGTGCTCTATCCACTGCGTCACCTAGCTGCCCCCATGATGCTCCATTCTTATCACTGTGATTTTACCTAGGAGGTTTCCCATGCCTGGAATGTACAACCTCTTCCCCAGCCTCATAGAATTCTTCTCTTCCTGACACAATTAAAATTCTAGCTTCTACACGAAGCTATTTGTGATTTCCCGTACACAACAGTCAGTGCCCTCCCTCCTAATTACATTCTATTGAACTATTTTCTAGCTGGTTTGCATTTTTTCTGTACATATATACATACACATACATATACATATGTATACATACATGCATGTGTGTATATATATATATATGTATGTATTTATATTGTCAGCACTTGGCACGGTGACTGGCACATAGATAAATGTTTACTGATTAAGATTGAGTGACCAAACAGCCCCCATAGCAACTCTGTATTCTCTATAACATACTTGTATAAAATTTCAGGGAGAATAAACAGTGGGAATCTTTCCAGCTCCTGGGAGGGTCTATAACAGATTTTTTTTTTTAAGCCCATCAAACTGTGGTGCTTACAGCTATAAAATAAGCAGGTACCAAATAACTACTTCCCAATCTTGCTGTGTCTGTTGTAAGTAGTTAGCTAGAAAAACTTTCATTATTTAGCTGAACATTTATGTAACATGGAGAAGACAGTGCTTTAAATTTTTCTCATTCTTTTTTTTCAGACTTCCTCTCTACTTGGCTTCCCTCTTCATCAGTCTTCTTTTCCTGTTGGTGAATTTAACCTGTGCAGTGCTCGTGAAAACAGAAAATTGGGAGAGAAAAGTTATCGTCTCAGTTCGGGTCGCCATTAATGACACACTCTTTGTTCTCTGTGCCATCTCACTTTCCATCTGCCTCTACAAGATTTCCAAGATGTCCTTAGCCAATATATACTTGGAATCTAAGGTAGGGTGGGAAGCATTTCCAACATGTACTCAACTCCTTCCAAAAAGCTCATGCCAGAAATAACAGATTGACTGGGAAACAAAAAATACCAAAATGTTTCTCATGCCTAACCTTTCAGTGAAAGTTAGTAAAGCTGTTGTTTAAAACAAAAGACTGAGGCATAAGTTCAGACCACCAATACCCCATCCACTTGTGTTCCTGAGATGTCCTTGTGGCCAGACAGCTAAAAGTACATTAACTAATGTTCAGGGTAGAGTCTGAAGAGAATAATTTATCTGCTTGAAGAAAGAGAATTGATTTTGCCTCCATACTATCACTGTGTATGACAGTATGACTTGGAATCATACAGACTCAGGCTCATATCTTGCCTGTGACTCTGAGGTAGCCTTATGGTCCTAGATAAGTCTCTTCTCTGTGCCTCAGGCCAGTCATTTACTAGGAGGAATCTGCTAAATCAGAGGCAGATTTTAATCTATCTTGATGGAGTATTTCCCCCACTGGTAGTTCCTACGTGGTTAAAGTCACACATCCTTCCTGTATTCTCATATTTAGATTTTTTAAAGGGGCATTGGGAGTTTTTTGGAGGTCATTTGGTGAGTCATGGGGAATTCAGGGTGATCTAGCTTCCAAGCCCACATTTTTCCCCTTGATCTGCTAGGTGATTAGGGCCTTTCTGCTCCTTAGGGCCGAGTGCCCACAGAATCACCCTTCTGCCTATCTTTTAGCCACATGGTGATTTCTTTTCATAGGGAAGAGATCAGAATTAAAGTCAGGGAGGAAGTTATAAACCCAATCAATTCTCTGCTACTGTCTTCCACCCTAAAATTATCAATCCTTGCCACTTTGGGTACCTGGGAGAAAAAATATAAGCATGTTTAAGACCACAGGACTAAATTTGCCTAAACAGCTGGTATAGTTCTTTCATAAAGCAGATTACTGAGCAAAGGAGGGTTGTGTAACTCCTGGCAGGATGGAGTATTAACATCAGAGGAAGAGGGCCAGGGCCCTACTCTCTCGTCTGCTACTGATTTGCTAAGTGCTCTTAAAACCCATTTGTTTAATCTCTTTATTCTGAACACTGGGGCCAGGCGATGGGGTTTGTGTGGCACTGTGTGCCAATCTGCCAGTGCTCAGAAAGCACCCAGTCATGACAAATTGAAGAATAGCTGCCAACCCTGAGGGCCTAGGGTGGAAGATTCCTTATAAATCCAAATCTTTGCCACCAAGCACCATTTTGTTTGCTGACATTACCCTGGAGAATCGAGGCCTGCAGTTAGTATGCTCGGGCAACTTTTCATTCACATGCTTTGCAGGGAAATGTCAAACTTGATTTTGTCTGAATTCCCTTGAACATAATCTCTCCTCTATGCGAGGCAGTTGGGGATTTTAAAAACAGGGAGAGGAAGGATTAAATTGTAGCTTTCTACTGAAACACTTTTCAGACCTCCCACAGGGAAAATAATAAGCATAATTAACAGCCATTGAAACAATTTAATAACACCTTGGATTTATTTGATAACTCCTTCCTGAAAAAAATATCAAAGCACTCTCCAGATGTTCAGGTACATTAGCTAATATCCTGTTTATCCCGTGGTTTTCTGATTGGTTAGAAAAACCGATCATTTATTAACAAGAGAATTTTCATAGCTATTGACAAGTACCAAGTCCAGGCAACAAGTATTTATTAAACACCAAATGTGTTACTGGTTCCAAAAATCCTCCAGCAACTGAGCTCTGTCCACAAAACAACCCCTTGCTGCGTGCTTAATCATCTCACTGGGCAGAGTGGCCGAAGCAAACAGAGACTGAGGGGGAGTTGGTGGCCCCTGGGACTGTTTACCACTGAGCTGGCCAGTAGTGTTCAGGGAGAATTAAAACAAAGGTCCACGTCACTTGTATACTCCTACCCAAGGGGCCCTAAAACAGCACAGCATACAGGTTTTGGTCTCTGTCTCTGGTTTGGACTGCATGGAAGTATTTCCAAACTAATATTGCTGCTGTCTCCTGTGCTAGAATTTTCATGTCCCTTCTTTTTTAGATGCTTGGAAGGAAAAATAAATGCAAGCAGATTTGGGACTGTATGACTAGATTCTTAAAATTGAATATACATTTAGAGGGTTACTAATATCTTGAGATGTCTGACTCTTTCCAATAGGGCATTCAGATGGGGTTTTGGAGCATGTGAAGGGCTTACCTAGCCAGATACAGCTAAGCAATGATGGATGCTGAGGAGGGACTGAGGGATGACGGTTGATGGGGATGGCATGGCGTTGATCCTTCCTGGAAGTTGGATTGGACTAAAGCAAATTTTCCTCTTTTCCAGGGCTCATCCGTGTGTCAAGTGACCACCATTGGGGTGACAGTTATCCTGCTTTATGCATCCAGAGCCTGTTACAACTTGTTCATATTAACCTTTTCTCACAATAAGAATGTCCATTCCTTTGATTACGACTGGTACAATGTATCAGACCAGGCAAGTGAGGAGTTCTTCAACAAGGGATGTTTAGCTGAGAGAATTTGCTTTGAAAACTGAAGGGCCTGTGAATTAGAACCAAGGATGTCCAGATTTTTCAGTATCTCAGAACGAGCTCTGCTTATGAGAGACATGGTAGTATACTAGGCCGAGCTCTGTGCAAGAAAGTAAAAGCCTGAGTACTTCCAGTCTGGCTTGGTTCTGTTGACTCACTAGTCTTATGACCTTGGGCAAATCGTTTTACTTTTCTCTTCCAGGGGCCTCACGTGCCACGTGTGGTGATAAGCCCTGCCTATTTGACATGCTTGTCATGAACAATTCCTTTCTTCCCAGAAAGCCAACAAGAATGAAATAATCAGACTGATATGGCCAAAGCCTTTTCAGATATTTTGGAAATGTTAAAGTGTTATTAAGAGTTGAGGTTTGTGATGAAAAAAGGAATGAAAGAAGACTTACTCAGATATCAGAAAACACATGCCTGAAGTTTTGTTGAGTGCCAAGGTGTTTTTAAAGGTGTTTTAAAAATTGCTAAATATGTTTAGATGGGTGCATAGTGAATAGAGAACTGGCCTTGGTATCAGGAAGGCATGGGTTCAAGTCCAGCTTCTGACACATATAACTTTGTGACTGTGGGTAAGTCATTTAATCTCTAAGTGCCAGGCAACCCTCTAGACAAAACTGCCAATCTTTCTTTCTTTCTTTTTTTGGCTAGGCAGTGGGGCTAAATGACTTGCCCAGGGTCACACAGCTAGTAAGTGTTATGTGTCTGAGGCCGGATTTGAACTCAGGTCCTCCTGACTCCAAGGCTGGAGCTGTATCCACTGAGCCACCTAGCTGCCCCTAAAGCTTCCAATCTTTATCAATAGAGGAAGTTTCCTTATCAGGATTCATTTCAATCCAATTTAATTCAATAAACATTTATTAAGCACCTACTATGTGCTGGGCAGGGCAATTAGGTGGTGCAGTGGATAGAGCACCAGGCCTGGAGTCAAGAAGACTCATCTTCCTGAGTTCAAATCTGGCCTCTGACAGTTCCTAGCTGTGTGACCCTGGGCAAGTCACTTAGCCCTGTTTGCCTCCGTTTCCTCATGTGTCAAATGAGCTGGAGAAGGAAACAGCAAACCACTCCAGTATCTTTGCCAAAGAAAACAGCAAATGGTCTTACAAAGAGTCAGACAGGACTGAAAAATGACTGAATAACAATGTGCCAATACAAAGAAGAAAAAGAAAAGCAGTCCCTACCCTTGAGCAGCTTACAATCAAATGGGAGAGGACAGCATACAAAAGGAAGCTGGAAAGGAGTTGCCCAAACAGCCACAATAACAAGTCTGACCCTCCCAAGACAAATACTTGGAGCATTTGAAGAAACCTCTATTTAAAAGAGGACAGCTGAGATTTTAGGCTTCAATAGAACTCTCCATTTTCCGCTATGGTCCTAGTCTACTGCCCTTTTGTCAAATCCATTCTTCAGATCACAGGAAATTTTATATATTCCCCCTCCCCCAGGTGATATGTATTGGACTCCAAATATAAACCAAAGCAAGCACAGAAATGGTCAGCAAAGAGGACAACCCTCATCGAACCTCTAGCCCAGGGGTGGGGAGCCTGTGGCCTCGAGGCCACATGTGGCCTGAAACATTCTGTCAAAAGGCCGCACTTGAGGACCTAGAGGGCTAGCCTAATAAGAGCATTACACAGGGTCTCCCAAAAGTCAGTGCAATTTCAGGCTTGAATATCTTAAAGGGAATAATTGAGCATCTTTAGTAGCTTAAATTTTTCAGAACACCTTGTAGAATGCTTTAAGTTTTGGAAAGGTCTTTCGTCACCATATCCCTGTGAAATAGGTGTTGTCATTATTATAATCCCCATTTTGCTGATGGGAAAGCTGAGTCTCATCTCATATAACTAAACAACAGAACAGATGGTGGGACCTGCATATCTGCAGCCTACAGAAGCAGGTCCAGAGACCATGGAACCTGGACCAGGCCAGTGACATGGATAGAAATGTGGCTACAGAAAATGGATATTCAAACCACCCCGGACACTGCATACAGAAAGACTGTTTGATGCTCATTCCCTTGTGACACACTTAGCCTCCCCAAGTCTGAGAGTTACAGAAATTGTGTATTCCTTCCATCTCTTGGGCTTCCTGAATTCATTATGAGATCACATGGTAAGAAAGAAGCTATAGGAGCATTCTGTCTTCTGCAGACCCAGGCTTTCTGTGACCTCTGTCATTCCTTGTGCTGACAGAGAATACTTTTGTTATGGAAAGGCCCAGAAGAGAGAATGATTGAGCTTTTCTTTTTAGCTTTACTGCTGCCTTTTGTTTTTACATCACATTCATTTCTGAGAAGATGCCTCCCTCCCCTTCTACCCAGCCAGCCTTCCCTTATAACAAAGATTTTTTTTTATAATCACATTTCAGCAGAACTGACCCATACATCAACCATGTCTGTCAACATATGTAACATTCTATACCCATAGTTCCCTACCTCTCCAAAGAAAGGAGGGAGGTTGAGTGATTGATGTTAGTTGAGGGAAATCTTAAATTTTATTTCTTGTTTTGGTTAGGTCCAGAGAACCACAGAACTGGTTGAAATTCCACCTGATCATCCAGTCTAACATTCAGTGGATGATACTATTTATGAGCTTATATTTGAGGGGCCAGTTTGGCATAGTGGAAACAGTGCTTGATCTTGAATTAGTAGGAGCTTGGATTCAAATCCTGCTTCCATTATTTACTAGCAGTATGGCCATAGGCAAGTCATTTAATTTCTCTTGGCCATAGTCTCTTCATCTTCCAAATGAGAAGAATAATTCCCATAATATCCTAAATAATAATAATAACTAGCATTTATATAGTATTTTAAGGTTTTCAAAGTCCTTTATATACGTTATCACATGTTATCCTCCCAGCCAACCTGGGAGGTAGGTACGATTATTATCCCCATTTTACAGATGAGGAAATTGAGTCAAATACAGATTAAATGACTTGCTCAGAGTTACACATCTGCTAAATGTCTGAGGCCAGATTTGAACTGCAGGCCTAGCACTATATCCAATGTGCCACCAGCTGCTATGCTTGAAAAGGCTTTTGAGAGGATCAAATGAAATAATGTCTGTAAAGTGCTTTGTAAACCTTTGTTGTTGTTGAGTCATTTCAGTCATGTGCAACTCTTGGTGACCCCATTTGGGGTTTTCTTAGCAGAGATACTGGAGTGGTTTGTCATTTCCTTCTCCAGCTCATTTGACAGATGAGGAAATTGAGGCAAACAGGGGTAAGTGACTTGCCCAGGGTCGCACAGCTAGTAAGTGTCTGAGGCCAGATTTGAACTCAGGAAGACGAGTCTTCCTGACTCCAGGCCCAGCACTCTATCCACTATAGCACTTAGCTGCCCCTTGTAAACTATGAGACACTATATAAATGTCAACAATTGTTTTTACAGAAAGGTAGTATTATAAGGAATCTTAGAAGTCATCTGGTCCAAATCTCTCATGATACATATGAAGAAACTGAGGACCAAAGGGTTCATAGGATCATAGATTTAGAATCGAAAAGCATTTTGTGGTTGTCTAGTCCAGTACCTTCCTTTTTTGCAGCTGAGGTAACAGGCCTAATGAGGTTAAGTGAGCCATCCAAGGCTATCCTCCAGCTCCGTACCTTGTGCTTTCCACTCCACCAGCCTAAGTTGTTCAAGATCACACAGCTGGTTAGTGCAGGAGCCAGGACCCAAATCCAGTTCTTATGACTTCTACTCCTCTTAAAATTTATAAACTATTTTTTTACAACTATAGTGTAAGGCAAGTAGTGAAAGGATTATCTCCATTCTTCTAGATGAGGAAACTGAGGCATAGGTCAATTTTCTCTGTCCCAGAATGGAATGGATAACTTGTCCATGGTCACGTAGTTGGTTAATGTAGGGCCAGGATTTGAACCAAAGTTCTGTGTTTTTTCTTCCAAAATCCACTGACTTTAACCTCGAAAAGGAATAAGGACAGAAAGGAAATGAAAATGAGGACCCCCTCTCCCTCTGCTTCCAAGGTCCCAGGTGACAACTAAAGCATATGAGGTGCAATCTCAGAGCACAAGTGGAAAAACTTTGAGGAACTCAATTATCATTCAGGGGTTCCTTTGCTCAGTGCTGGACTCTCCCAACAGGATTCAGATATGTTCTTTTGTTTGGTGTAGTAATTCTTTGGTTTAAAGAGGCAGTGTGGCACAGTGCATAGAGAACCAACTTCAGAGACAGGATGACCTAGTTTAGAGTTCTCTGACATATCCTGGTTGTATGACCCTAGGCAAGTCACTTAACCTCCTAGTGCTCTGTGAAACCCTCTAAAATTGCAAGTTTCAGAGAAAGTGCCAACTTGCATTGCTAGAAGGAGTTTCCTAGACTACTTTAATCATAGGTCTGGTCCCTATCCCTGTGGGTAAATGGTACTTTATTCTTGAGAGAAAAGGGAGCCTCCTATCTTCTCAGTAACATAGAACAGCACCCTCCAGACTGGCAACTACTAGGAGCAGTAATTGCCCTTCCTTTTTGTTCATTTTGAGAACCTGGGAGCTCCCTATAATCAATAAAATCACAGGGCCAGTGTCTATCCTATCCCTTTCTTTAATGTGGGGTTTATAGTCGTCCTGTTTGTAAATGTGAAATAAGGTTGGTGAATTACACTAATGAAAATAGTTGGAAACACAGAGATAAGGGCAGTACACGCTTAAACAACAAACAGATGTAGAGAAGGTAGGCTAGGCCCGACGTCCTTCATGTCTCAGCTCAAATCTCACCTTCTGCAGGAGGCCTGTCCTAGTCCCGCCAGCTTCTGCTACCTCCCCCTCTGAGATTACTTTCTGCCTACTCCAAATACAGGGCAGGTAGGTGGTGCAGTGGATAGAGTGTCAGACCCGGAGTCAGGGAGACTCATCTTCCTGAGTTCAAATCTGGCCTCGGACACTTATTAGCTGTGTGACCCTAGGCAAGTCATTTAACCTTATTTGCTTCAGTTTCCTCATCTGCAAAATGAACTGGAGAAGAAAATGGTAAACCACTCTAGTATCTTTGCCAAGAAGACCCCAAATGGGGTCATGAAGAGTCAGACGTGACTGAAAAATGACTGAATAACAACTCCATATAACTTATATGTACCTATATTTTATCTCCCCATTAGACTGTGAACTCCTTCAAAACAAGGAGGGGATTTTGCCTTTTTTTGTATCCCCAGCTCTCAGCACAGTGCCTGGTTCATAGCACATGCTTAAGAAATTATTATTGACCAACTGGCTTGCCCCACTTTAAGGAAACCAAACATGAAAATCAAGTTTTGCATTATATGTAAATTGGAACTTGAGTATATTACAAAAAAAGTCTTATTTTTTTTAAAGGATTCAATTTTAGGTGCAATGTATAGATAACAGATAGTTATATAACATTTAAACATATATAGACTGCAGACAGTCTATGTAACATTTAAAATGTAGTCAAGTTTATGAAAAGTTGATAATGTTTAGGGTATATTTATTGTGTAAAGTCAAGTCCACCTGAGAAAAATAGGAGGTAGGTTGGGACGGCAGAGAGAGAGAGACCGACACAATAGTTGACCACAAATTCCCCATGAGTCATTGCCATAATGCAGCTGTGGAAAAAACCAGCAGAACTTTGGGATGGATTCCAAAGAAGCATGACATACAGGGATTGGGAAATTATTCTCAGCAGAGTAATGTAACCAGTTTAGGTAACTATATAATAATAATAGCTAACATATAGATAGTGCTTTAAAGTTTGGAAAACATTTTACATGCATTATCTCATTTGATTCTTACACAACCCTTGTGAGGCAAGATATTATTATCCCCATCTTTAGATGAGGAAACTTAGACATAGAGAAGTTAAGTAATTTTTCCAGAGTCACACAGCTAAAAACTATCTGAGGCTGATTTTGAATTCAGATCTTCCTGATTCCAAATCTAACACTGTATCCATTGTGCCATCTAGTTGCCTCAATATTAGAAAACAAGAAAGAGAAACTGGAAAAGGTCCATAGAAGTTTGATAGAAATTTTAAGAAAAGGAAAATGTGTTTTATGAAGATAGGTTAAAGGAATTGGGGTGTTGATTCTGCAAAAGGAGCTAAGGGGTGACTGTTACATATTGCAATCAAGAGTACAATGGGCTTTAATAGAGAGGATACTAAGTAAGGTTTTGGGCATGTCTCCAGAGTTAAAGAAAAAAAACAGACTGGAAATCAAGCAGGATGATACTAGCTGTGTGACCCTGGGCAAGTCACTTAACCCCATTGTGTCAAAAAGAAAAAAGAAAATCAAGCAGGAAGATTCCACTTGGACAAAAGGAAGAATTACTTTTGAACCACTGGAATTGACAAACTGAGAACAAGGAGTTTCTATTCTTTTTGATAATTTTAGTTACATTTTTTCAATTGCCAAGTTTATTTTTTTTCTCCTTCCTAAGTCCCCTCTTCCCTCCTGGCTGGAGAAAAACAAAACAAAACCTTTGTAACAAATAGGCATAGTCAAGGAAAGCAAATTTCCATATTGGCCAAGTCAAAAAATGCATAATTCATTATGTGTACTGTCTTAGTTCATCCCCTTTCTCTTGGGAAGTAGGTAGCATTCTTCATTATTAGTCCTCTGGAATCATGGTTCTTCAAAATTGCTAGTTTTTGATTGTTGTCATTGTTTTAACTATAGATTGTCCTCCTGGCTCTATTCACTTCATTCTGTATCAGCTTATTCAAGTTTTGCTAGTTTTTTTTCTGAAACCATACCCTTCATCCCTCCTTACAGCACAATTGCATTCTATTACGTTCATATACCATGATTTATTCAGCTGTCCCAATTGATAGACATCCCTCAAAAGAGCTGTTATAAATATTTTTGTACATATAGGTCCTTTTCCTCTTTTTTAAAACAAAATCTCTTTGGGATATAGGACTAGGATCAAAGAGGATAGCTTGGTAATTTTTGGAACATAGTTCCACACTGTTTTGCAGAATGGAAGGACTAGTTTATGGCCTCATTAACAATACATCAATGTACCTGTTTTCCTAGAGCCCACTAGCATTTATCATTTTCCCTTTTATCGTCTTTGCCAAGCTGGTGAGTATGAGGTGGAATCTTAGAGTCTCTTTTATTTTCATTTCTCTAATTATTAGTGAAATGGAGCATTTTTTCCATATGACTATAAATAGCTTGGATTTCTTCCCTTGATAACTCCCTGTTCATATCCTTTGACATTCATCAACTTTTGAATGGTTCTTATTCTTATGGATTTGGATATGTTTCTTCTATATTTTGGAAATGAGATCTTTATCAGAGAAACTTGCTCCAAAGATTTTTTTTTTTTACCAGATACCTATTTCCCTTATAATTTTAACTGCATTGAATTTGTTTGTGCAAAAAATTATTTAATTTTATGTAAACAAAATCATTCATTTTATCTTCTGTTGTCTTCTCTATTGCTTTTTTGGTCATGAACTGTTCCTCTATCCATAGATCTGAAAGGTTGTTCCTTTAAATTGATTATGATATGACTTTATCTAGGGTTATGTATCCATTTGGAGTTTTTCTGTATGGTGTGAGATGTTGAGCTAACCCTAATTCCTGCCAGATTGCTGGTCTGTCCATTTTTCCTGAAGTTTTGTCAAACAGTAAGTCCTTATGCCAGTATCTGGAGTGTTTGGGTTTATCAAACACTAGGCCACTAAGTCATTTGCTTTTGTATATTGTGTACCTATCTGTTCCACTGATTGACCTTTTTTAAATTTTACAACTAGTACCAAATTGTTTTAAAGATTACTGGTCTGTGGTATCATTTGAGATCTAGTTCTGCTAGGCCCACTTTGTTCCCACTTTTTTTTTCATCATTCCCCTTGAGATTCTTGACCTTTTGTTCCTCTAGATGAATTTTGTTACTTTTTCTAGTTCTATAAACTACTTCTTATGGCAGTGGATAAGCATATTAATTTAGGTAGTATTGTCATTTTATTATATTGTCTCAGTCGACCCAAGAGCAATTAATATTTTTCCAGCTGTTTAGGGTTGTCTTTATTTCCATCAGCTATATTTAGAAGTTGTATTCATGTAGTTCTTGTGTGTATTGTGGTAGATAGATTCTCAGGTATTTTCAACTTTCTGTAGTTATTTTAAATAGAGTTTCCCTTTATATCTCTTTCTGCTGGGTTTTATTGATAATTTACAGAAATGCTGATGATTTATGGATATTTACTTTATATCCCAGAATTTCGCTGAAATTATTGTTTCAATTAACTTTTGTTGACTTCCTAGGATTCTCAAATATGCCATCATATCTGCAAAAAGAGATAATGTTGTTTCTTCTTTATGCTTATTTCTATGCTGATTTCTTTTTCTTGTCTTAATGCTACAACTACCATTTGCAGGATTAAATCAAATAGTAGTGGTGACAGTGTACATCTGTGGTTACACTTGATCTTATTAGGAAGAATTCTAATTTATCCCCATTACATACAATGCTGACTTTTAGTTTTACATATATACTATTTACCATATTAAGGTAAGGCCCATTTGATTCCTAAGTTTTCTAGTATTTCAAGGATATTGTATTTTGTCAAAAACTTTTTTTTGGACTTAGTGAAAAAAAAATCATACATTATGTCAATGAATATAGAAAAAACTACACATTTTTTTTGAACACTTGATATTTAAGAAGGATGACCATTGAACATGAAAAGTTCAAATGATCATCAGTGTCCTTTAGGAGGTTGGATAAGATGACTACTTAAGGTCTTTTCTGGCATTATTATAAAAGATCTCATGGTTTAGATGTGTATATTTTGGGGGAAAGAGGTTTAGGAATAGGTTCAGAATTATTATGTAGTACTCACTTCTAATTAAGCACAATCTGCCTTTTCTTCTGTGACTTTATCCGGTATGATCAGGTCCATTTCTCCATTCTTTTGTTGTAACAGGCAGATCTGAAGAGTCAGCTTGGAGATGCTGGATATGTAGTGTTCGGAGTGGTCCTTTTTGTGTGGGAGCTTCTGCCCACCACCTTAGTCGTTTACTTCTTCCGAGTTAGAAATCCTACAAAGGACCTAGTAAGTAAATTGATTTGTATTTCATTGGAGAGAGGGAGGAAGGGAACATTTATAACATAATAGTGAATACTAGAATTTTGTATACTAGTATATACTGGATATATATAATAGTGTAATAGTGAATACTGGAATTTTTGGTTTGGGGTTTGTTTGAGGGTTTTTTGGCTGTTCAGGGTCTCATTTTTAGACTTTGAAATTGTTATAACAGAGAGTAATTCACCATCACTTGGGATGTTAAAAAGTTCTGCCTGCTGGCCATGGTGGATCATGTCTATAATCTCTCCTACTAGGGAGGCTGAGGCTGGTAGAGTACTTGAACACAGGAGTTTTGAGCTAAATTCCATATTAAATCTAGCACTAATGTGGAAAGCCTTTGGAAGCAGGGTGGAGGTGGGGGCAGGACATCAGGATGCCTAAGGAAGTACAAACTGGCCTGGGCCAGAAATGGAGCAAGTCAAAGCTTCCATGTTTATCAGTAGTGGGATTGGCCACTGGCCACCACAGCCAGGGCAAGATAAAGAGTCCCATTCCCAAATAAATAAGAAAACAAATATATATACACACACATGCATGCATACATATTTGAACGAGGCCAGAGAAACTAAGTCAGAAGGGAGAGCATTCTGGTCATTGGGGGACTGTTATTGTCTTCCTTGGGGCAGCTAGGTTGTGCAGTGGATAGAGTGCCAGGCCTAGAGTCAGGAAAACTCATCTTCCTGAGTTCAAATCCAGCCTCAGACACTTACTATCTGTGTAATTCTGGACAAGTCACTTAACCCTGTTTGCCTCACTTCCTCTTTTGTAAAATTAGCTATAGAAGAAAATGGCAAACCACTTAAGTGTCTTTGCCAAGAAAATCCCAAATGGGGTTACGAAGAGTTGGACACAACTGAACAACAACAAATTGTCTTCCTTTCCCCCAATAGCTCTGAAGTGTGCTTTCTTCTCAGGCATTTCATTTTGTTTTGTTTTGCGAAGGCATGAAAACGAGTTTAATTCTGTGAGGACTGAAGAGGAGTGAATGTTTTCCAGTTGGTAGCCACTTCATTGTCATTAGAACACCAGATCTGAGCCGAGAAATCTGAATTTGCCATGTTATCTTCTAGCAAAGCAAACCGTTAAGATGGGAATACAATAGAATTCAACTACCCTTCTACCACCCCCTGTTGGCAATGGTTATAACCACTATTGCAGTGCAAATGTCTTCTGAGAGTAATGGATATAACTTGTCACTGAAAGGGATACAATGCTGAAGTATCTTAAAAGTGTTATGCAGACTCTTTGAGTATGTTTGGGGCCCAGTTGACTTTTGGAGAAACATCCACAGAGATAGGATGGACCAATACAGAACAAGGCCAAGGGGAGGAGAATTTTGGTAGATCAGAGACTTGTTATTTGACTGGAGAGCCAAGGAGCTCAATGTTCTTTCCTAGTTTATATTGACTACCTTCCCAAGTGCTAGGAATTAAGCCACCAATATTTTGTCCCAATTGTAAGGTATCGTTAATGGTCAGTCATCTATGGTAAAGTAGAGATGACAGGGAAATTTCAGATATGATAACCACAAATAATTAAAAGTTGTCATTTCAGCCAAGAGTGTAACTCTTCTCTGAACCAAACTGGAAATCTGTCCCAGCACCAAGGTTTCCTTAAGTTTTACCACTTTTCCCTTCCCTGGGTAATTTGACTAATGACAAAGTTAATGAGAAAAGGCAAGATAGTTGCTAGTTATAGAAGCCAAGGGGCCTTAAAATCTGCAACCTGGGTAGTTAGCCATAGAACTGCACAATACTAAACATTTACCAAGTACCTGTTCTGGGTCAGTATGGTACAGTGGAAAATACATTGAAGTTGGAGTTAGAAAACTTGGGTTTGAATTGATTAATCTTTCTGAACCTCTGTTTGTCTACAAAATGGGTATAATAATTCTTCCACTGTTCCACTAACCTACCTCACATGGTGGTTATAAAGAAAGTACTTTGTAAAGTGATTTCTGTATGTGAGCTATTTCTGTTTTTTGTATGCAGAACATTGTACTTGGTACTGTGGAAAATATAAAAATAAGACATAGTCCTCCCCCCTTAAAAAGTTTGCAATCTAGTGTTTTCCCCTCTCAAATTACCTTTTACCGTCTCTGTATATATTTCATATGTACCTAGTTTTTGCCTTTCATTGTACCCCCAACACTTAGCACAGTGCCCAGAACATAGTAATGTTTTTTAACTGACTGACTAGGAAGAGATAAGACATATATGTAGATAACTATAACACAAGACAGGTGCACATTGTTCTGAGAGATCAGAAGGGTCACTTCAAGATGAGAGGATGGGAGAAGGCTTCATGAAAGCAGAGAATTTGTCCTGAAATTTGAAACACAAGAAGAGATCTAAACAGGTATAGTTTGGAAGGATGGGGAGGATTGGCAGGTTTTTCAGGCCTAGGGAATGATATAAGTAAAGGCATGAAAGCAGGAGAGCACAGGATGGATTTAAGGCCAGGCTTTACAGTTTACTATTTGAGCTATTAATTTCATCTCTTGGGCCTTAGTTTCCTCATCTGTAAAATTACAGATGACCTCTAAGATCCCTCTCAGCTCTAAATCTGTCATCCAAGAATTCTGTGTTGTTGGGGAATAGTGAGTCATATAGTTTGACCACAACAGAGAAAAAATAAAAGGGTGCATTGGGAAGTAAAGACAAAAAGGTTGAGTTCAGTCTGTGGAGAACCTTCAATGCCAGGCTAAGGAGTTTGGACTTTATTTTTTTAGACAATAAGGAGCTACCTTGACATTCTTAGTACTTTGAAGGCAGCTAGTTAAGTTTTCTGGGGAGGCTCTTGGACTGGATCCACAGACAGAGGAGGAGACTTAGTGGGGCAAAACTTTAGCCTCCAGAGGTGGCCTCACTATTGACTGATAACAAATTAATGCTAGTTGATTTGACTCCTGTCAATCATTCAACTGACTTTTATTAAGCTCTTACTACATGCCAGGTACTGTGCTTTGGGAATACAAAAAAAGGCAAAAACAATCCATGCCCTCAAAGAGTTTACATTCTAATGGGGGAGACACACGTATGCAAGATATATGCAGAACAGAGGGGAGGTCATTTGAGAAGGGACTCACTGGGAAAGGCCTGTGGTTGAAGGTTAGACTTGGGCTGAGTCCTGAAAGAAGCCAGAGAAATCAAAAGGTGAAGGGATGGGATGGGGCAGAGCATTCTCTACATGGCAGGGCAGCCGGTGCAAAGATGGGAGATGGAGTCCAAGTACTACAAATTGACTTCTTAGTTTTAAATATCCTTTGCTTCAGTGGGAAGTACCACAAGATTGTTCTGAATATTCCTCTGGACCTCAGGGTGATAATAGCCTTCCTTCTTGGATCACCTCAAATAGGACTTTATTTATTTTTTTTAACTTTCTAATGATTTATCATGCAATATTGTGTGTTACACTTATCTCTGTTGAGGTCTGACACAGGTACTATGGCTTTTTGTTTTGTTTGTTTTTTTTGTTTTTTGGAGTTTGGTTTTTTTTTTGCTTTTTGGTGAGGCAATCAAGGTTAAGTGACTTGCCCAGGGTCACACAGCTAGTAAAGTGTCAAGTGTCTGAGGCCAGATTTGAACTCAGGTCTTCCTGATTCCAAGGCCAGAGTTCTATCCACTGTGCCACCTAGGGACTGTGTTTTATCTAACGTTTTATATCTCCTAGTGCCTAGCATATCGATCTGTTTGTTAAATGAATCTGTGAATATCAAATGAGATAAAGTATGTAAAGCAATTTGCAAACCTTAAAGTACTATATAAGGGCTAGCCACTCTTTATCATTATCATTATTATTAATTATTATATATAAAAGCTATGAAGATTTAGAAGCAAATGCTATATTTAGATATACTTTAGTTCCAAGTCATTTATTAAATATTTGTTGAATGGAATCAAATTGATCAGTTTACACAACCTATACATATTTACAGCTTAATCTGTGCCCCCAAGTTTTGTTACCCAAGAGAAATTGTTGGCCATCTTAATCATATTTCATACAATGTTTGCTTTAATAGCTATGCTATACATTTACCATTGAATGTATTGCCAGTTTCTTAGTGGATTTCTTATAGCAAAACTGTCCCCTAGTGGCCTGAAGGGACATCAGCACCTAATTTATTCACAGCGAGGGGCACAGGTGGAGAGGAAATGTTATTAGATGTCATTTTGTTTGTGCTGCACTCAAGAAGTCATTTGGACACAACTCATTAATGACATTCCACTCTCAGCAACTGGACTTGTATGGCAGAGCACAGGTAGGGCTGTTAAGATACCTCTGAGCAAGGCTACCAGACAATGACTTCCCCTGGGATCATAAAGTTTTAGAGAACAAATTAAATTCCTAAAAATAGAAGGACTTATAGCCTGCTAATGTGGATTTTGCTCAGGGGAAGAACAGAGTCCAATTTCCTTAATTTGTATTAGACTCTGTATGGGAAAGAGTGGTTTGCAGGTTGTCTCATTCTCATTGTCTTTTAAACAACACATTAAAGTCACATAGTAGAGGATTGGGTCTCCCAGTTGGGTCTCACTTGGGTTGGAAGTGCATTGGCCACTCACCCACAGGCCTAATCCCAGTGCTGATTGGCACAGAACATTCAGCCTGTTCATTTTTCAACTCGGGCCAGTTCACCCCTCCTTAGGCAGCCTGGAGTTGTTTAGCTTTAGCCTTCCTGCTGCTCAAAACTGCCAAATTCAAGAGATCTACCAACTTCCCCTTGTACCAGTGATTATAGGCATGGTGCCTTGGTTCATTTTGGCCCTCTTAATGCTCAATGTGATTAACTTGATTGCAGAAACCCCACTCAGTCAGATTCATAAGAAAACCCATTCAGGGGGTAAAAAACAAACAAACAAACAACCTACATATATAATAAGTGTTGGAAAATATTCTACAAGGACTCAAATTTTTATATATAGCAGAAGACAGATCATAGGAATCAGTGAGTTGCATGTAGGAACAGCCCCTATTCAGATAGGAAGGAGGCCTAAAGTCTCTGGTGACTCTCTGTTATTTTTTAAAAAATGATGATACTTTAAAAAGCATAACAATTACTTCCCAATTCTGTCCTTCCATTTCCCCCATTGGAATCTTCCTTTGTTCCAGAGAAAAACAGGTAAGGTCAACAAATAGTTGTTAACCATTTCTGTCAGCTCATACATCATTCTGTGCCTAGCATCCGTTGACACTGCTGAGAGGAGAGAAATGTTTCATCATCTGATTGTTTTTCCAGACGAATCCTGGAATGGTCCCAAGCCATGGATTTAGCCCTAGATCCTATTTCTTTGACAACCCTCGAAGATACGACAGTGATGATGACCTCGCCTGGAACATCGCCCCTCAAGGGCTCCAGGGAAGGTGAGAGGAAGAGAATCTTCTTTAGGCAGGGGGTGAATGAGAAAGAAAAAACCTTCTCTTACTGCATTGAGAGACCCAAATTGGAAATTCAGTTTATACAATCTCTGAGGACTAGGTAGATGTGATACATGAAATGGATATATAGGTATAAGGAGCTAAGTCCTCCAGTGCGGCCCTTTGACTGACTCCAAACTTCACAGAACAAATCCCCTTCACAAAGTTCTCCAGGTTCCAACCATAGCTACCATCCCCAACCTCTCCTTTCTCCCCAAACCACTCTTTCCCATACAGCCAAGAAGATCCTTCTTCTATAAGGCTGCCTTTAAATACTTTAGGGTAGACGTCATGTCCCTTTGTCAGAATGGCTCAGGTGTAACTATTTATAAGTTGAAAACCGTCTACATACACACACATACATACACACACGAATGGAAAGAAGGCACTTTTCTTGAAACTTCATGTTGGGATTCTGCCTTAAGTTTATCTTTGGTCACAACCTTTCTGAGCCTGAGTTTCCCTCATTTGTGAAATGAAGGGATTGATTTGAACGACTTCTAAGTTCCCTTCCAGCTCTAAATTTATGACCCCATGACTATACATATATAGTCAGTAGAAGTGATTGACTAAAAGTACATCTGGCTATGAGATAACCAGATATTGTACCAGGTAAGGCTGAAAAGAAGCCGATATGCCCAATTACTATATTCATACTATTAGGGGAAAATAAATAGGCTTATTTCCTAGTACGGTGGCAAAACCTGAGTGTAAACAACATTTTGGTTTGTGTCTGGGGAAGGGGAGTGGGAAAAAGGGTGGGGGGCAGGGGGTGAGAAGCACAGGGATGTGTGTGCCTTTTAAATATCAGTCCATCTCTAAGTAGCTGCCTACAAACTGATAGGAGAAATGTAAAAGAAATGTTGGAAAAGTATTTTTTTTTTCTTTTTAAGCTTTGCACCAGATTACTATGACTGGGGACAACAGACTAATAGTTTCATGGCACAAATAGGATCACTGCAACAAGACTCGATGTTGGATCCCGACAAATCCAGCAATGGGTAGCCTCTGTTAACAACAGGATTACAGAATTTTACTCTGCAGTGAAAAGTTTCAGAAAAACAAGCTTGGGGACAGCTGGATGTTTAGGGCACTGTCACATGAGAAATAAATAGGATTTGACCTTGTTGATGGCTCCAGTGGGACTAAGCAATAATTTAGATGGATAAAACTTTATTTAGTTAGTACGAAAGAAATGAGCCTGGCTATTTCCCTAGGCATAATTTAATTTTTTTTATTTGTCCTTTTACAGAAGACATATTTTATATAACTTAAATGATAATGCTAAAGTATGTTAAGGTTCTCTCCCAAGAATTTGTTGATGCAATGTATTTTTTAGTTTGCACAGATATTTTTATGTATAATTCACTTTACAAGTATACAATATATAGTTTAATGTGTCCTGTGGCTTGTTATAGATGCATTTCTCAGATGATTAAAATTATTCCAATTTAATTAAAAAGGCATTTGAAAATAGATATCCTTGTTAGATACAGAAACCTTTCTCAGTGCTGCACAGTAGAACCTCACAACTTGATTACCCTGATGTGTAAATGTCTAACTAGTTTCCATTCTCAAAGTTGCAATTGGATAGACTGTTGCAAGCCTTCTGGACAAATGGCTTTTTCCAAGTGTTAAAACCCTGATGGGTGGGTCCTCAAGCAGGATTCAGCTTTTTTTTTTTTTTTTAAGGAAAAAGGCCTTAAATTTTGCCCCAAATTTTGTGCTTTTAATAAGGCAAAATGTGCACAAATTAAATGAGAACAAATTAAAACTTACATTATATGTGCTAATGCACAATCTTGAACTTTCTCTTCGGTAACCATAAGGATTTTTGCAAAGTTTTCATTCAAATTAGAATCTAACATCCATAAATTTAGGACCTGAGCCTCCTAGGGCTCTTCCACACATCTAATGCCTTTTACATTCAATTAGATGCTATAGGTTTCTTAAAGGGGATTTACAACATCCCTAGTACTGTAGCTGAAGTCAAGGACCAATTTACTTTGGGCCCCAAATAGTTTTTTTTCCATCTTAGACCAATGTGGAAAATGTTAATTTATTTGAACTGATTTTAAAAACAACATAATGAAAATTGATTGTCCAGAAGGTAAGTAGAGTTTATACATGTTACAGCATGACACATATGCCTCAGCAAGGGGCACCTTCTAGAGAATTATCTATCTCCGAGGTGGAAAAACATGCTGCAAAACCAGCTTCATTTGGAAAATGCTGCTAACGTTACACACTCCTCGCGTGGGTTTTTTTCATTGTAAAAAATCCCTAGGGGAATGGAAGATTGTCAGGCACATATCTTAGCAACAGGTTAAATGGGCAGGTTTTCTACAGAGCCAAGAGCCAGAGAAAATTCAGATGTCGTATAAAGAGATCATTACTCAGCAAATCCCAAGTCTCAGGGCAATAAAATGGGCAAAATGGAAGGAAATTTTATCTGTACTCTTGTTGAGTAAATCCTACCTGCAATACAAAACTGTTCAATGATCCATGGTTTATAATTTCATTCTCCACAAATATTTTCTGCTTAGCAATCCAGACGATTTAAACCTCTTAAGATTAATTTCACTTCTGTTCTCTTGATGCTATGTAATTGCCCCATTTAACTAGGGCAAAGGTGTCAAACCAGACTGTGATGTGGATTTTTCATGCAATTTGAATCCCTTGACCCCATGAAATCCAACATAATTGTGATTGACTTAGAGCATTCTAAATTGATGAAGGTCTTTGGACAGAAAGGAAACCTCCAATGATTAGTTCTACCATCTCAAAAACATTTGCGATGATGAGATCAAAATCTTAATTTTCCCAATAGCCTTAAAAATGACATGTCACTGTTTTTCTATCTTTGAAGCCAGTTATGTATTCTTCATAGCGGAATATTCTGCAGTAAAAAGGTCTCTAGGCTTCTTTTTCTTTTCTGTAAGGTAAAGGGTCAGGGAGGAGGAATTGGCAAATATAAACTCAAAACTTCTACCAGTCACCCTTTAGGGTTCTAGAAGAACTCTTTTAAATTAAGCTTTCATGTAGGCTCTGTAGAATACTTTCCTTGTCATTAGGACAGCTAAATATGTTCATTCAAACTGGATCTATGATCTCATTGATGTGGCTGATATAGGTTGCAACATGCCTGCCTGTCCTGTAAAATCCCTCTTCATGGCTTCCCGTAAGTTTGTCAAAGAGGGCCCACTCATCATGCCAGACCTTTCTCACATTCTCTTGGTATCATGAGGATACCATGAAGCCCATGGGCCACTTGTCAGTTATCATACTCATCACATGACCGTGCCACCTTCTGTTTTGATCATATATTTCTTTGATGGTATCCTTTGCTCCAGAGTAAATAGATTTAAAATATTTTAATATGAAAAAAATCATATCCAATCATATTACTAAAACCAAGTAATGATCACAGCCTTATGCTATAATCTAAAAACGTTGCTTATACTTCTATGATTTTAGGCAGAGAAGTTTGAAATGCTCATTATCTCACCATTGCAAGCCATAATTTACCTTTATATTAAAGCTGCTAATATTTCATGAAGATGAATTGGGGAAGAGGGGGATAGTGATGCACTTGGTGTCTACTTAATATACTTTGTGTCTTAACTTTTGTTTCTGTAGTAATGTCAAAACAGTGACAAAACCCAAGTCTTGTAAATGCCCACCTGCATATGAAATGTCTTAATTAACTTGGAATCTGTACTTGAATGTACCAAAATGCAATCTTTCTCTGCTAGTAAACGAGTATGCATACATTTCTGAAAGACACAGGGGTGGGAGGAAAAATGCAGTTTTCATTTAGCTTCTTAATTTATTTTTGACTGTTAACTATAATGATGAAGCTGCTTAGTTTATAAAATCCTTTAAAAAATACTAAGGAAATTAAAGGAATAGTTATCACTGGCTCTAAAATATTCCTACAGGCAATATTTGTTTTCTTTGTGTCAAAGCAATATAAAACAAACTCAGAAAATTAAAAGGTAAAGGAAGTGGACAATATTTTAATAAAAGTTCTGAGCCAATACATATCAAAGCCTGATACAATACCAAAAGCATATGCTTACAATGCTGTTTTTATATTAGCATATAGAACATAATTTGCTTAACCATTAAAAAATAATATCTATACAGGCACAATAGTTTTCTTTTTCGTAATTAACCTCAGAAGAATTCTGTTGTACCCATGTGGCAGACATTTTACTATGGCATCTTATAGATAGCCCGTTTAATTGGGCCAGTTTAGAAACAGACACAGACACATGCAATCATAGTGTCTTAACATAGTTATGTCTGAGATGTTGCCAAGAAATTTATGCCATAACAGACAGCATGGACACATGTTGCATTTGAATGAATGAATTTAGGTATTGCTACTTACCTAGTACTTTGCACAGTACCTGGCATATAGTGGGTGCTTACTAAATGATTGTTGACTTATTGGACTTGGGATATATTTAATATCTATGATGGCTATCAGAATTAGCTTCTTTGATCAGTAACTTCTAAGACTGGGACCAAATTGAAAAGCTTCATCTTATGTTAAAATTAAGTTTGCAGAAATTATAACTGTCAAATATTAAAAGTTACTCCCTATAAAGGTAAAAAAACAAACAAGCATTCCCATGTCTAAGAGCTCTGCCAAAAAGGAGTGCTACAAGAAATACAATCTAATTTCTGACAATACAGTCAAATTTATTTTAAATTTATATGGGTCTATGTATTTGAAGTTATATTGAGAATGCCAATAAAAGATACTTGGTAAAAGCCCCGTGCATGTACTCCTTTCTTACTAATCCACCATGAGAAAATAGAAACCTGTAAAAGATACAACTTGAGAAACAAATACATTTGTATTATATTCTTCTAGTCTTTCTACATCATAAATGAAAATAGCATGGGTTTAGAAAAAGTAATAGTACAACTAAGATAACATTTCAATTCTACTATTTGGGATAGTGGAGCTTATGTAAGGACAAATCATCAGTTTCATCTCTTTAGCCTGGGAAGATGAAATCTGAAAAGGAATATGACGCCTTTAGAATGAGGTATGGTTGTATCCACATTTATGAGATTATAGATCAAAGTACTGAAGTAAATACCCCTTCAGTTTGGAAAGATAATTTTCCTTAAGTCTAGGTCTGATTATGTCACTCCCCCAACTCAATAAACTTCAATGGCTTCCTATTACCTCTAGGGACAAATATAAACTTCTTTGTTTGGCCCTTCATAACCTAGCCCCTAGCATTCCCGTCTTATTATACATTACTCTCCTTCTTACACCCTAGAGCAAGGCCAAACCCATTTCTCTCTGTTCCTCCCCTAGAAGTCTCCATCTCCCATCTCCAGATTTTTGCACTGGTCATACCTCATGCCTCTAATGCACTCCCTCCTCACTTTACCACCTCATAGACTCCTTTACTTCCATCAAGAACCACCTCCAGTTCTGCCTTCTACCTTAAGTCTTTCCTGATCCCCTCAGTTGCTTGTGCGTTCCCTTCCCAAATCACCTTATTTTTGTATTTGTACATACTTCTACATTGTCTCCCCTAAGGAATGATTTCTGAAGGGAGGGACTGTGTCATTTTTGCCTTTGCATCACCAGTGCCTAGCACAGTACTTGGCATACATAAGTACTTAATGTTTACTATCTGAAAAAAGAGATGTCCGTAAAATAACAAAGAATGAACTGACACGTTAAATAAAGAGAAAGAAGCCATTTTCTTCCCTCTTTCCATGAAATGTAAACCCTTGCCTTCACTTTCAGACTCAGCTCTGCTTGATCAGTGCTCTGCACTAATCCTAGTTCTGGACACAAGCAGGGAGCCTGTTAGGAACCTAGCCCTGTTAAAGGATCGGGGATTTAGACACAGAAGGGAAGTCAGAGTCCATTCAGTTTGATCTCATGACGACCTAAGGTCACAGAGGTAGTACCTCAGAAATGGGATTTCAATCCAGGTCTTCTGACCTCAGAGCTGGTGTCCGGTCCACATTTTTAAAAAATCCAAAACATTCTAATAGTCCTCTGCCTCTTTACCACGAAGCAAGACATGTTTCATTATCTCTTCAGTAGGACCTTCATCAGTTTTTTATAAATTGACTTGGTGGTCTTTTCCTGTTTTATAAAGAAAAGCATGGGCTTTGGAAATCAGATGACCTGGATTTTAATGCTGATTCTGCTACTTATCATGTCTGTTGTTCAGTCATTTCAGTTGTGTCCGACTTTGTGATCCCATTTGGGTTTTCTTGGCAAAGATACTGAAGTGGTTTGCCATTTTCTTCTCCAGCTCATTTGACAGATGAGGAAACTTGAGGCAAACAGGGTCACACAGCTAGCATCTGAGGCCAAATTTGAACTCAGGAAGATGAGTCTTCCCGACTCCAGGCTCAGCACTCTATCCATTGCTCCACTCAGGTGCCCACTATTACCTCTGTAACATTGGTCAAATTATTTCATTTCCCTGGGTCTGTTTCCCCATCTATAAAATTAAGAGCTTCCAGCTTAAATGTTTTAATCCTGTGCCTGGGTTCTGATTCTGCTCTCCATTACTTAACACTGCCCAGGACCAGGAACCACTACTGATCTGGCAGTACTTTGTACAAGATAGGTGCTCGGTAGATTAGTTGAACCTATGACCAGCACTTGTGTCCAATTTCTTTTTCAAATAGCCAAGTTTCACTGGGTGAAACTTTCATAAGATTTAGATAGGTACTCAATATGCACTCTGACTGTGCTAAGCAGATATATGTCCTCTTGGCAAGCACCATTCCCTTCCACCCATACTCCAAATTTTTCCATTTGGATCTCCACTACTTATTCACCATCTTTACTTGCAAACTCTAAATTCCACACTGAGCAGATATGCCTAGAACTTGTTTATGCTCTCCAACTAGAACCCTTGATAGCACACCGCCCCTCCCCTGCTATTTACCTGACCTTCTAGCCTCTGCAGTACTCACATGTCCTTTTGAGTCCAGAGGATACCCACATTTCTATTGCCTAGAATTTGGATCTCAATCATTTCCATCCATCTACTTTAGCCTCTCCTTTTCCCTCACTTAGGATTACATCTTAGAGCTCATATGAAACAACTCTGGGACAAGTAAAGTACCTGTATTACTTTCCTTCGGGGAATAAATTTGCAACACTTGTTACCTCAAAAGGTGGTAAACAAATTATAAGTAGTCATAAAAAAAAGATCTAATTCATGGAAAACTATACAGCCATACTAAGAGGAAATATGAATATTAAAGATGCGATTAATTTCTGAAGTTTAGGCTCTATCTTGACAATATTGTTACTTTATTCATCAATGTTATAGTTACTCAAGACCTGGAAAACAGAGTTCTTGCCCTCAAAGTCTTTGGATTTATCAAAGAGAAAGGGGCAGCTAGGTGGCGTGGTGGATAGAGCACCGGCCCTGAAGTCAGGAGGACACGAGTTCAAATTCAGCCTCAGACCAAACACTTGACACATACTAGCTGTGTGACCCTGGGCAAGTCACTTAACCCCAATTGCCTTTAAAAAAACAAAACAATATAAGAAGGAGGTTTTATCAGTAGAAATATATATATATATATATTCTGAGACATGGTAGTTCTTATGCCTTTTTAAAAAATGGAAAAATAACTGTTTTAATATCTTTTATATGAAATATTAACTCAATACTCCTCCATGACAATTTTGTTTCTGTGTTGGGTTTAATTTTAATAGACAGAGGTTCAGAATGTTGGAAGTTTTTTTCATTTTTAAATTCCTCCCTCAAAATTTTTATTATACCCATTTAAAAACTGGTGCTAATGTAATATTACCCATTTTCTGGAAGCCATTAAGGGGAAAAAGAATTTGTCTCAAAAAAAGAAAAGTCTTTTAAACACAAGAAACACTGCAGAAACATTTACTTTAATTCAAATTTTACAGAATCAAGTGGAAACAACAGCAAACAATACAGTATCACGTTCAAAATCAAAGGTGTTGTATACTCATGGCAGAATTGTACAAGTTTTGTGATTTATCATACACACAAGTGCAAATTTAGGTACTTCTACGAGGTTTATTGTGAATCTCCTAAATTTTCACATAGACTCAAGTGTTGGTGATGAAATTTAATAAAGACTTTTTTTCATACTCAAAATTATATCCAAAGTTTAAAAATATGGCACAATATTTCATATATGCCCAGCAATCATACATGACTATTAGATAAATCACAATGCTAAATGCCAAAATAAAATGTTTTGATTTATCGAGTTTCTAAACTGCGTAAGATTTTTACTATTTTATTTAATTCACCTCAAAAAATGGTCGAGGATCCCCAAATCTAAAATAGACAGTAATGTTGACATAGACGCCACTCAAAAAAGTAACAAACTCAAGTCAAGGGAAGAGGCCTATTTTCCCTTCCTTTCACATTTTTATTACTTTATCAACTGGTACAATCATTTCTGTCAGTTATACCATCAGGGCAGTGTTTTTTATTGTTATGAAATAAAAGGCTGAACTTAGGCAAGCATATGCTTCTGAAAATGGTATATAATCAACAGTGCTGTTAATTATAGAACTAAGCAACAAAAGGAATTAGACAATTGCCTGACATGTGAGTTGAAAAAAAACACTATGCCATTAGGTTCACAGAATAAAGATTCTCACAGGCAGCATATACCAGTAATACAGTCTCCTAAAAATAAACATGGTCAAGTGAACGCTGTCACCATATTATTTTCCAATGACAAACTACTATGTTTCATGTATTCTTCTGCTAATGAGTAAGATTTAGAAAATAATTTTCTACAACTAGAAGGTGTAAACGCTTTCATTTCCAAAAACTCTAACATATATACCTGTCTCTTTTTAAAATATTGAAACAAACCACAGGAATTAAGAAGGGTAATTGCTCGTAATAAGTAAGGATTCACCCCCAGTTAAGAGTGAAGTAACATTCCTAAAAAAGAAACTGATCTTAAAGATTACTGTACCACAATAAAAATGTGGTATCAGGTTAAATTAGGCTTTGAGCAGTAGCTTACAGAGAACTGATGTTGATTATCTGGCATACTTACGTCAACAAAATTATTAATTCAGTTTTTAAAGAAGCTTGCCTTAAGTTTTCTTTCCATATGCAATATTTTCAGTACTAAAAGAAATGGCTGCAATCAAATCCACCCATTTATAATAAAATTAAATACCACTGTCAGTTGTCAAGGGATTCTATAAAAATTAGAAATTGGGTTTGGAAAAGAAACGAGTCTGGTACAATTTCACCCCTCATGTATAAGGGTACAATGGTGGAGCAAAATTTAAACAATTAGTTCCACTATATCATTATTAAACACATTTCAGACTTTGGCAGGCTAAAGTATGGGCTTAAGGGCACTTGTTATTTACTCGGTAAAAAATTGAAGGTCTAATAAACAAAAACTTTAGGACTCTTACCCACGTTACTACCACACATATACAAACTTCCACATTGAACACCAACATTACAACTACCAAAGTTTTAAAAATTATCAAATAGCTAATCCTGGGCAAGGGTACTTTAATTCTGGATTTAAAAAATGAAAGTTCTTTACTTCTGAGTGGTGTGGTAGCATAATGTCCAAGTTGACCACACAAAGTATCACATATATACAGTGAATTTATATATTCTTATTAGCATGTTTAAATAATCTACCTAAGAAAGTTAGGCTGAGAGTAGTTAGGGGATTGCATAGATAATTTTTTTGAAAAATAAAGTTTTTTAAAATGGTTTTTCTTTTTCTATTTAAAACAAATTTTTGGCCTGTAACATCTGAAAACAATACTGTAGATTTACATAATCCCAACAGAATCTGCTTCAAAAAGTTACCTGCTAGATTTATATTTACTACTCTAATGAAGGATATGCACTATCTTTTTTTCTTTAAGGAAAGGGAAATGTATACATTGGTGTCTTGGTCACAAGTTGGGCACTTTTTCTTTTTTAAGATAATGTTTAGGTTCTAAGAATAAGAAAATTCTTGGACCAACTGAACAGACATAGAAATGGTTGGGAATCAGAGAGAAAGCATCTGTCCAACTCTGCCAGAGGAAGTTCCCTTATATCAATGAAGAGAAAAAGCAAATAGGAGGATCTTGAATACACTTAAGAAATTCCTTGAATTACACATTTGAAAGACTGTTACGTTTATAATTCTGCAGGAGAAACAAATGAATTCACACAAAGCTAGGCACAAGTATAAAGCAAAAGTATGGGGAAAAGACATGGAAAAACTTATCACAGTATCAGCATTTTTCTTTACTAAGTACAATATTTGTTCCCTAGTTCTTTTTCCCAACATACGGGATTATAACAATGCTATTAGATGGTTACATAATTTAAGATTAGACTACTGCCTGGGAATAACAGGACAACAAAATGAGAAAAATAAACTCTAAATAAAAGGTGGCACACTAGAAACATTCAATAGATGAAAAAATACATGAAATTAAACAGAGAATCAATATAATTTACATGTTCCAAAACTATACTTCATTTATAAATAGCTCTAATTGATAATTTCCTATTTTAAGGATCATAAATATTCAAGTTGGTGTCTGAATGTTTCCTTCAAGAGTTCAAATTCTTGAAGGTCAGGAAGATCAGTCTCATTTTGCTGAATGTCCAAGACCAAAAGTCTTTACACAATTATTTTATGGTTACCTTTAACAAGTGTGTGAAAGTCTTTATTATCTACTGTGTTTCAATAAAACTTTAAAATTCTGCAACTCTATTACACTTGTGGAGAGTCTGTAAGAAAAAAGAATATGTGTATTAGTAGAAGTCTGATGGATAGATACTTAAAATTTAAATTTTAATTAGTTAACATATTTAACATAATATTTAACATAATATTAAAATAGGATTATGTCTTTTAGAGACCTATTTAGAAAAGTAAAATTCTTCATGCAGCAATTTAATTTATAGATGAAACTGCCAAGAGTTTTAAAAGAGATTATTCAAAGTTGACAAAAACTCAGAGTTAAATCTCTGTATTTGTTGTTTTCTGGTGGCAAATTAAGAGTCAGCTCAATTATTTATACTATGGGGAGGAAAGCTATAGAAAATACAAAACAGTAGGGAAGCTAAAATCATTTACATTTAACTTTTAAGGCACTGCAGGGTTTTGGGTTTTTTTTAGCCTCCTATTGAAATGATCATTCCTTGAGTAAACACCAATTGGCAGTATGAGAAAGCTGCCTGTGACCATGACACCTGGCAAGGGAAAAGGCAGGCTAGGGCTAAAATCTTGGAACAAATGATGCACAAAAACCAGATAATCACCAAACGGGTTAATTGAATGGGTGCTTGCTCAAAAATTCTGTGGTTCTCTACTGTCTCCTTACTAAGGTACAAACACTTTTGTCATCCAAGACCTTCTAGAACCTGGCCTTTTACCTTTCTGGCCTCATCCCATATTATTCCTTTCCTCACACTCTATGCTCTAAAGGGGTTTTACTCTTTGCTCCCAAACCATAATCTGTGCTCTCCCACCTCTCCTTTGCTCTCACTGTTCCCTACATCTGGAAATATATCCTTCTTGCTAGGCCAATAAGAAAACACGGAGTTGAGAATGGTGGGAAGCCCCTAGTATTTAAATCTCTGGCATAGGGGCTGAACTGGCTACCTGGAGGAGTATGTAGTTGCCTTATTTCCCAAGTTGGCAGGTGAGGGAAGGGAGGTTCAGACCGGGGACGAGGCCTTCAGAGCAGTGGTAATTATGCTGGATGGTGGTGACAGAAGAGAGGAGAGCATTAGACTGTCAACCCACCATCCCAGAATGACCCACCAGGCCTAACTAGCACCTAGTTGGCAAGAATAATTTGTTAAAACAGGAAACTACCTTTCTATATTTCTCCTTCCTTTCAGAGCCAAACTCCAAGAAAAAGCTGCCACATTCTGCTTCCGCTTCTTCTCCGTTTTTTTCCCCAATTCTTTATTATCTGGCTTCTGACCTCACTGCCACATTTAAATTGTTCTCTCCAAAATTACCAACAATATCCTAACTTCCAAATCAGATCAGACTTTAAAAAATTGTTCATCTTCTGGATGAGTTGGTAGTTTTTTACACCAATGATTCTCCTAAAAACTGTGGACTTTGAAGTATCCTGCTACAGTGTTCCCCAGCTTGTTCTTTTACTTGCCTACTTCTCAAGTCTCCTTTGCGAGATTATCATATATGGCTGGCCTGCCCTCTCACTAGAGGTGTCTTTCAAGGCTCTATGTTAGGTCCTCTTTTATATACTTTCTATACACTTTCTTGGTGATCTCATCAAGTTCCATCAGTTCAAAGACCTATTTGCACATGATTCCCAGCTCTCTATATACAGGGACTTCTTTGAGCTCCAGTCTTCCCATCAATCACTGACTGCTGGACATCTCCAAATAGAGGGCCCACTAGGCTCTCAGTCTCAACATGTCAAATTAATCAAGTATTTTTAAGCAGATACTATGTGCTAGGCCCTGTTCTAGTACAAAAAATGAAATAATCCTTATAAAGTTAATACATAAGTATGTATGTATACACAGAAGAGCTAAAATACAAGGTAGTTTGGGAAGGACAGCAAGAGTAATTAGGGTGATAAGGAAAGGCTTCATGCAAAATATGGTGCCTAAACTTCATCTTAAAGGAAGAAAGGGACTCTATGAGGTCGAGGTAAGGTGGGAGTATAGTTCCAGACATAGGAAAGGATGGAAGAAAGAGATTGGTGTGTTATGAAAGGAACAGAGAGAAAATCAATTTAACCAGACCACGTGGCACAGGAAGGTATAACGTCCACTGAAGCTGGAAAGACAAATTGAGGCCAGGTTGTGAAGAGCTTTAAAAGCTCAACAGAGAAGTTTACGTTTTATCCTACACGCAAGAAGAAGCCATTGGAGTTGAATAAGACATGGCTGGATCTGCACCTCAAGAAAATTCTTTGACAGCTGTGTGTAGGACGGACTAAAGTGTGGGAAGCTTGAGATAAGGAGACCAATTGGGAAACTTGCAATAATCTAGGGGAGAGGTAGTGATAAACTAAAGTGTTGGTTGAGTGAAGGGAGAGGAGGGGCTGGACACAAGACACTTTATGACGATAAAAACAGTAAGATTTATCAACTGATTGTATATGTGGGATGAGGGAGAGCGGGACATCCAGGATGATGCCTAGATATGAACCTGAGACACTGAAAAGATTGTGGTACCTTTGACAGAAATAGTGAAGTTTGGAAGAGGGAAGGGTTTAGGCTAGGATTCTTAACCATTTTTGTGTCAAAGACCCCTCTGGATAACTGGTGAAGATTATAGATCCCTTCTTAGAATGTTTTTAAAAGTATAAAATAAAATAAAATAAAATACATAAGATTACAAAGGAATCTAAATACACTGAAATACAGTTATCAGATATTAAAAATAATTCTTGGAACCCAGATTAAGAGCCCCTGAATACAGGGAGAAGAGAGGCCTAGGACAGAACCTTGGAATACACCAAAATCAGGTAGCACAATGTGGATGATGCACTAGCAAAGAGCACTGAGAAAAATCAGACAAGAGAAAGCAAACCAGGAGAGAATATAATATCACAAAAGCCCAGAGAGAAGTGAATATCCATGAGGAAATGGTGGTCAATAGTGTCAAATGCAGCAGATAGTTCTGAGAATGAACTTACCACTTTTCCCTTTAAGCTCACCATTCTTCTCCAAACTTTTCTACTTTTGGTTGAGTGCTTTATCTTTCTTCTAGTCACTCAAGTTTACACTTCTACGTCATTCTCCCCTTCCCTCTCCATAACTAATCAATCTGCCACATCAAAACAATTCTTCCCCACAACATCTCCTGCATTCATCTTCTTCTCTCCATGTGGCCAACATCTTATTTCAGGCCCTTGCCACCTTTTGCCCAGACTACTGCCACAGCCTCTAAACTGGATTCCTGACAAGTCTTACCCTTCTCCAATCTGTCCTCAACAGAGCAGGCAAAATAATTTCCTTAAAGCAGTCTGGCTGTCAAACAGGAAAATGATAAATGTTGGAGAAGATGTGGGAAAATTGGAACACTAATGCATTGTTGGTGGAGTTGTGAAATGATCCAACCATTTTGGAGAGCAATTTGGAACTACGCCCAAAGGGCTATAAAAATGTGCATGCCCTTTGACCCAGCAATAGCATTTCTAGGGTTGTATCCCAAAGAGATCATAAAAATGGGAAAAGGACCCACATGTACAAAAATATTTATAGCAGCTCTTTCTGTGGTGGCAAAGAATTGGAAATTGAGGGGATGCCCATCAATTGGAGAAGTTGTGGTGTATGAATGTAATGGAATACTATTGTGCTATAAGAAATGATGAGCAGGTAGACTTCAGAAAAACCTGGAAAGACTTGTATGGACTGATGCTGAGTGAAGTGAGCAGAACCAGGAGAATGTTGTATACAGTGACAGCCACGTTGTGTGATGACTTAACTTTGATAGACTCAGCCCTTCTCAGCAATACAAGATCTAAGACATCCCCAAAAGTCTCATGATGGAAAATGCCTGTGTATAGACTACTTCCCATGCTAAGAATGCATTTCTTCCTCATCTCAATTTCTGAGGATCTGCAGCTTCTTTTCAGAGGCAATTCATGTGCCACTTTCTACAGGAAGCCTTCCTTGACATTTCCCAAAAGTGCTGATACTCTCTTCCTCCTTAAAATACATATCTGTTTCCATGTTCTGTTGCCCTAGTATAACATAACTTGTTTAAGAGCAGAGATTTATTTTTTATTTCAATTTGTATCCATGATGCTTTACACATAAGGTGTGTTTGACAATAGATGATTTTTGGATTAGATTGGAAGCATCTTCCCCAGTCTACTCTGTCCACTTGACACCTCAGGATTATGTCTCAGGATATCTGTCTCTTCCTCCCCAAATGAAGGAACCTTCTTTCTTGCTTCTTGACCCATATTTTTTTCTATGACTATTAACTATATGTCTATGTGGGGAGGGGGATGGAGGCAGGGTGATCTTTGAAAATGTATATAGGAGGCAGCCTGGGGTAGAGAATAAGCCAGGAAGAACAGGATTCAAATCCAGCCTCAAACACTTGCTAGCTGTGTGATGTTGGGCAAGTCATTTAACCTCGCTAAGACCATTTTGTCATCTCTGTATGAAGGGGTGAGCCTCTAAGCAAAACCTCACTGGGCTCTAAGGCCCTTCTAGCTTTAACTAGAATCCTGTGATATGACTGTGTGGTGCAAACCAGTGGTAGGCCTTTACACACATACACTGTATATCGCATATGTCTCTTGACGTGTGGTGGATCTCTGTTTATGGGGGGACAGCAGGTCTTTGGATTACGGGGCGGGTATACACATGGGGAAGGATTCAGGGCACTTATGTCTCTCTCTGTATTGGTGAGGGAACACAATAAGTGTGGGTATTGCTGCCTTCCATCCTTAGTGTCTGGTGGGTTGAGGCGTCCAGGGTAGTTAGCAAAAGGAAGGCAATCATACAAAATACAATTAGTTTCCACATGTAAAATATACATGCTGAAGTCTGTAATTCCCTTCCATGACCAACTCTTTCTAGCTTCTTGGTGACTCTGATACTGGGTCTAGAAAAAGTGGCTTAGTTTAAGTTACTTTACTAGAAATTATCATCATTTTTGTAGCTCAAACTTATTTAAGTGGTGGTATAAGCAAGATCTGCATTATGAAGAAGATTCTTACCTTCCAAATGCATTTAAAAGAGCAACTATTTCTTCACGAGTGAGTTGAAAACCTTTAGATGGGCTATTCTCTGGAAGATTTTGAATTTCTTTTTCAGAAAACAGTATCTTCAAAGCAGTTCCTAAACCCTGAGTCTAGATGAAATAACATATATTAATTTTATTTTGTACATAGATAAAAAGTATTTACTTAGACTTTTAAGATAAGTTTCAAATCCCCATGATGACATTCAACAAGTTAGTATCTAATGGGATTAATTTTTATTTAATTAACAAGTATAAACTCTACAAAAAGTATACATTTATCCAGCCAACATATTTTAAATTAAATTATAAAAACAAAAAGTGCAAGCCAGCAAAGAGGAAAAAGCCAAAACACTAAAAACTTCACTTTCTACTTTTAATTTATCTACAGGATGAATTTACCAGGGATAAGTTCAATATGAACATATATAAATAATTTAAATATATGAAAACAATTATCCTATACACATGCAAGTATGTATTTGTATATATGGGCATGTGAATGTGTTTATACACACACACACACACTTCAAACAATTAAAAAACTTTCAGCCTAAAATAGAAAACATTTCTTAATGTAGTCTAGGAGATAGGTGAAGAACGATGTACTTGAAAATCATACTTGCTTGCTTTGATGTACAATCTTAAAATTTTATAAGCTAGCTCCCCGGCACAAATGATAATGAAATGCTCACATGAGAGTATTATCTATCTTTAAATTTGTTTCCATTTTAAAATGTTTGTTTTAGTACCTTACTATCTTACATTTGCTCCTACAAAATAAATACCATTAGTTTAGTGTCTAGGAATGACTCAAATTTACACAGTACTCTACTGTTAGCAGAGCATTTTACACATTTCATCTCATTTAATCTTCAAAATAGCCCTGTGATAGCATTGCCATTATACATATTTTACAAATAAAGCCTTGAGTTTAAGTCTCACTTCACCTACTGAACAGCTTGTGTGACCCCAGGCAAGTCACTTACGTATGTATATGTGTGCAGGATAATTTCTCTCAGTCTCAATTTTTTCATCTGTAAAATGGAGATAAGGTCTGCAACCCTTACTTCACAGGGCTTAGGTAAGGTCCAAATGAAATAATGCATGTAAAGCATTTGGCAAACCTTAAAACATTAGATAAATGTCAGATATTATTACTGGTTTTTTTGGGTTGGTTTTTTTTTTTTTTTGCTCCAAACCTGTTAATTCCTGCAGCGTAGAATGTCTTCACTACTGCAGATCAGTAACTTACCTGCAACTCCACAGTGGAGCTGCAGGGGGCACTCAGAGGCTAAGGGACTTACAAAGGATGACAAAGCTAGGAGACATTAGGGGGCTTCCCGAGTACAAGTCTAACCCCCTGTGCACCATCATCATAATTATGGCTTTATTACCCTTTGAAAAAAGTAAAGAAAGAGAGGGCTTGTCATGTTCATAAGGTAATGCTTTGAAACTGGATGAACCTTTTCTCCACTAATACTTGGTTTAAAAAAAATAAAAATAGCAGCTAACATTTATATAGTACCTACTATGTGCCAGGCACTGTGCTAAGCACTTTTACAATTATTAACTCATTTGATCTTCACAACTATGCTGAGAGGTAGATGTTGTTAACATCCCCACTTTACAGTTGAGGAAACTGAGGCAAACAGAGGTTAAATCACTTGCCCAGGGTCACACAGCACAAGTGTCTGAGGCTGGATTTGAACTCCAGGTATTCCTGACTCCAAGCCCAAAACTCTACCCACTGTACCACTTCGCTGCCTAAAAAGGACTGAAATGGAAGGTTTGAATGACTTTTAATATTTATATCAAATATAAGAACAAATTGTATATATTATGCCTATTAAAATGTTTTTATGATTTCACTGAACTGGGTATTACCTATTCCAATCTAGTAGATAGTCTTAATGAATTGCCAGGATCGAAAAACTTCATCTCCTGGTAAGCAACTTCCTTCCCCTAGGGATAATATTCTCCAAAGTTTAGCTAAGGCTTATGCTGGGGTGACAGATTCTTTCTGGACCTACACTCAAAGTCTTTTCCAATTACGAGGACCTGCCAAAACTTACACTTAATTCCCTGGCCCAGACCTTTAAGGCTACTTGCTGTATCACAATGAGGTTGCAGAGTAGGGCTTTAGTGGAGGTATTTAACAAGTAAATATTTTCCTATTTGTATACATATAATGTAATAGTGTATAGATTCTTCACATGTTCAAACAAGGACACTATCATTTTCTTTTGCCTGTATCAAAGCTTTACTTTGAAAAGAATTTTAAAAATTTATAAACAGCTCTGAACTGCTTAGTGGAAGGCATTCAGTATAGTAGTAACAATACCAAAAACAAAGAAACAAAGACATACATACCTGTAGTTTTCCCCATAACCTGCATTTGTCACATCCAACACAGTCCATTATACGTGATATGTTCTTGAAATGCAACCGCAGTTCCTCCTGATAGATAGAAAATACTTCCACTATGGTTAAACTAGACCTTTAACTATATTTAGCTGAAACAATAGTAAATTATCTAAAAAACAATCCTTCAAATAAAATGTATGTTCACCAGAACTATGACGTAACTGCAAAGGGGAAAAAAAACCCCACAAATCAAAACAAACAGTGATCGCAGTCTTCAGAGATAAGGGCTGGGGCTGCACCTCTGATGTCAGTGGTAGGGGAGCTCCCCATCAGGGACAGGTCATTACCATCTCTGCAATTTATTTTCTTAGCTAGCTGCTCAGAGCCCTGAAAAGTTAAATGATTTGCCCAGGGTCACACAGGAAGTATGTATCAGAGGCAGAATCTGAACTCAAATCTTCCTAGTTCCTAGGCCAACTCTATCCACCATGAAATGCTGCCTCAGAATGCAGTCTTAGGTTATATTAACAGAAGTATTGTATCAAGAACCCAGACTAATGTACTGTACTTCAAACAACAAACCTCACTCTAAAATGGTCAAATTATATTTCAAGCATTACTTTTTGTTTAAGGTACCATACTTTCGGAAGGATACTTGACAAATTATGGAGCATAATAGAAGTAGTATGGTTGAAAGGGGTGGGGCTCAACACCAGGGCAATATAAGAAAAGGCTGAAAATAGTGGGACATTTTATTTGAAAGAAAACCTCAAGGAAGAGTATGATAGCTGCCATAAAATATCTCAGGGGCTCTCATGTGAAAAAGGTCATTCTATATGGCTCAAGAAAATATAATCAGAACCAATGGATTAAGTTACAAGAAAGCAACTTTTAGCATATGAGGAAAAGGTTTCCAGCAATTAGTTTTAAAATAGAATAAGCTGCACTATAAGGCAATAAGCTTCCTAATATGTATGCACAGGGTAGCTGACCATCTGTTGGAGAGGTATCTTGGTTAGGTGGAAAATTGGGTTAGATGACCAACCTCTTAGGTTCCTTTCAAATTCCATAACTGAAGGGGTACTAAACTGACAACTTTATACAATCAATTAGCATCACCGCCAACTTATAATATTTACCTGAAGAACCTTTATTGAAGGCAAACTTTGTACAAAGCACTCCATGGGGAACCATGAGAGATTCACAAGTAAATATGTCTTAAGTCCCTGTCTTCAAGAAGCAAGCACAACTATTATAAACATCTTCTGTGTCTGGCAAAGTATCTATGCACTTGTTTTGCACTATAATCTTCTTTATGTTTTGCTATATATGTTTCAGTCAATAGCAGTTCCAGAACACAAATCCTTTGTTCCCTCAAGTTTACATAACTTTTTCATTAGAGAACTCAGATGAATACTTCACTGAAAAATGTGAGGCCATATGCCATAAGCTACCTCTTCTCTTCAACTCTACACTCCAAATTATCTCAATATCAACCCTGATTTTTCTTCTTTGTTCCTGGCTCAGAAGAAGAAATGGCCTTTCTTTGTGCAAACACCAATTCCTCTATTTATATCCTTCATACTAACCTTTCTCCTTTCCTCTGGGAGCTTACCTTTTGATAATTCTCTTTCCTTAATTTTCAATCACTGCTTATTCTATGGTTTCGTATCTAATGCCTATAAACATGCAAAGACCTCTCCCATCCTTGAAAAAAATCTTTACTTTATCCTACTACCACATCAGCTTATCATCCTATAGCTTTCCTCTCTTTCACCGTCAAATACCTAAAAAAAGCCATCTACACTTGTTGCATCCATTTTTCCTCTTCACACTGACTTCTTAGTCACTTGTGACCTGGCTTCTTTCTGACCTCATCACTTAACTAAAACTTCTATCTACAAGGTTACTAATGTTCAATTAATTGCCAGCTCCTTCTTAGTTGCCGCTGCTGGATCACTTCAAATATATGGGGTGCTCATGAGAGTCCTATAGTGAACTCTCTTCTTTCTTTATGCCTTCTTGGTGATTTCATCAGTTCCCCTGGGTTTAATTAACTTCAGATAGCTTCCAGAGCTACCCAGCTTATCTTTCTGAATTCCAGGACTACATCAACAACTGCTTATTGGACATCTCCAACTTGACTGTAGTTACTAAAACATGCCCAAATCAGAACTTATTTCCCCAAAACCTTCCCTTCTGCATAACTTTCCAAAGTTCTCAACCTCAAAGTGATCCGTGATTATTTTTCCTTTCTCTTACCCTTATCAGCTATCAAGTTTTACTGATTCCATCTGCATGATATATCTTGCATTCAAGCCTTTCTTTTAACTCACACAGCTACCACTCTAATTTAGGGTCTTAACACATTTCACCTAGATTACTGCAACAGCCTATCTGGCTGATCTGCCTCAAGGCCCTCCCCTTTCCCAATTATCCTCCAACAAAACTGCCTGAGTGATATTCCTAAGGCACAGGTATGACCGTGACACTCTCCAAACTCGAGAGGCTCTCGCAGCTCCCTCCTGCCTCTAGGATCACACACAAGAAGGCCTCTGTCTGGCTTTTAAAGCCCTTCACAACCCGGCTGTACTCTCCTTTCACACACTGCAATCCAGGCAAACTGGTCTTCTTATTTATCCTGGCCCATGACATTCCACCTCCCTTCTCTGTACCCAGGCTATTCCCCCAAGCCTGGAACAAATGCCCTCCTAACCTCTACTTTACAGAATGCCTAGCAGATTTTAAGGGACATCAAGGCAGCAAAGTAGATAAAGTGTTGTTCCCTGGAGTCAGGAAGATTTGAGTTCAGGCATTTACTATGTGTGACCTTGGGCAAGTCACTTAACACAGTTTGCCACAGTTTCTTCATCTGTAAAATGAGCTGGGGAAGGAGATGGCAAACCACTCCAGTGTCTTTGACAAGAAAATCTAAAATAGGGTCATGAAGAGTCAGACATAACTAATCAACAGCAACAAAAAAATAAACTTCAAAGCTGTTCAATATTACTCCCTGCATGATACTTTTCTTGATCCCACACCCTCCCCATCAGCAATTTAATTTTTTTTTCTTTATATATGTACAGGTCATTTACTCCTAGAAAACGTGAGCTCCTTAAATGCAGGGACTGTTTCATTTTTGCCTCATTATCCTCAGTACCTACAAGTGCCTGGCACATAGCAGGCACTTAATTATTTCTTGTTGATGTACTGATTGGCTACCATCATACTAAGCTTGTGGTACACAAAATCCCCCAGAACTTTCTCAGAAATACTGTTAACCAGGCTTCTTTCATCTTGTACTTGTGGAATACAGTCTCCTGAATCCAAATATAAGACTTTACATTTATCCCTATTAAATTTCACCTTATTCAAACCAGTTCAATGGTCTAGTCTATCAAGATCTTTTTGAATGACTTCATTAGCTATTCCTCCCAGCTTTGTGTCACCTGTAAATGTGATAAGAATGTCATCTATGTCTTTATCCAAATCATTCATGAATGAATGAAATGCATTTATTAAGCACCTACTACTACATGCCAAATACTATTGTAAATCATTGAGAAAAATATGAACGCTCAGGACCAAGCAGATTCTTGAAGCCTTTAATTGGAAACCTTCAAGTTGACACTTACTCATGAGTACTTAGTGTGACCAGTTAACCAGTTCCTAACCCAGTTAATCATCCTATATTGTCTACCTCACATCTCTTTTAACTTGTCCATAAGAATACTACAAAAAATTCTTATCAATTACAATGCTAAAAATCTAGGTAAATGGTAATTATAGCATTCCCCTAGATCTACCATTTTATTAATCCTAGAAAGGTAAAGAAGTTAATCTGGCGTACTCAGAGAATTACCTGAAGCAAAGCTTATTTGATTATTTTTTATACACCCTTGAAAAACAGTAGACAAATTTTACTTTATTCATTCACTTAAAATGTAATTTCAACTTGCATTTAAAAACAAATGCAACAATAATACTAACCTAAAATAAGACTATATCATGACTATTTCCTTACATAAACGCAAAGACACCTACTCCCACCAACATAGACTCAGCAGCCTTTAGCTTCCTTTGTTTAGGAATATCAGAAGCAAATTTTTCCACTCAATTCCAAATATTTTTGTGGTAACATAAAATAGGGGACATATTTACCATCATATATGTTGAGTTAGCAAAGGCAGATGTATCAAAGAACTCTGAATAGCTAAATTAAACTACTTATTACCAAAAACATGCTCTCCTTTTGCTATCACAAATAACAAGTAATTGTCTATTAGTCAATTAGTCAATAAGCAAACAAATTTAGTTTGTTAACCATGTGATAGCTAACAAAAAAATCTAAAAATGACTGGCAGTATGTTTTAAGGAAAGTGAAAGGCCTCATACCTTCCAAAGCTCTCTATCAGTAGCCCACTGCAATACTACATTATCAGGGCCCATGGGTGGCACAGCGAATAGAGCACTGGCCCTGGTTCAGAAGAACCTGAGTTCAAATGCAGACTCAGACACTTACTAGCTGTGTGACCCTGGGGAAGTCACTAAACCCTAACTGCCTCAGGGAAAAAAATACTAGGTTACGGAATTTATAAAAAGGATAGCATCATACCGAGTTAATTGGATGAAATAACCTATTCTTCCCTTACAAGCATGCCATAGAACTCTAGAAATTTAGAAGTGCTATGAATCACAGATATATAGTATTTATATATCCTCTCTTTCTATTTCTAATATTCTTCTAAATGTATGCTCACTTGGAAATAACAGTATTTCCCTACTAGGAAGTAAAAAAGCCATTAGGTGACAGATACTGAACTTGAAATCAGGAAAAATGGGTTCAAATCCTGGCTCTTCCATTTCAGCTATGTAGCCTTGGCCGTTTCTTAACAATTACAAGTCTGAGTTTTTTCATCTGTAACACAGGTGGGGCTGGATTAGATGACCTTTAATATTCCTTCTAATTCAAAGTCTATTCTATCATTCAGTGAATTTTAAAATTGTTGTATATAAGTATATTCTCATGAAAACAAAATGCTTATTTCATCAGTATTTAGGTATGGATTTTTTTAATTGGATGAATATCTGGTTTAATTCCCTTCATTTCCTTCAATGATGTTACAAACTAACACTCATAATTTCCATTTAAACAAAAGGAACATAATAGAAAATTTATCTTTTAGAAATATTAGGTAATAATATTTTACATAATAATTTTTTAAAAGAAAACATAATATCAGTGAACTTGAAAATGGATAACTCAGGTCACAATCTCATAGAACTGCTCAGCTCTTCAAAATCTTCTGATCATTTTAAAAAAACATTTCCACATCACACTCACAGGACAGAATTACCAAAAATCTGGACAAATCAGAAAGTAGAATATAACTAGCAAAAATAGGAAAGGAAATGAATATATTCTCTTCTCTGTTCAGTAATAGTGCCACAATATCCAATCAATGGGAGCAGCTAGGTAGCGCAATGGATAGGGCACCTGAATCAAGAAGACTCATCTTCCTGAGTTCAAATGTGACCTCTGACACTTACTAGCTATGTGATCCTGGGCAAATAACTTAACCTTGTCTGCCTCAGTTTTCTCATCTGTCAAATTAGCTGGAGAAGGAAATGGCAAACCACTCCAGTATCTTTGCCAAGAAAACCCCAAATGGGGTTACAAAGAGTTGGACATGACTGAAAAAAATCCAATCAAACTGATTTCAAAAAGTGAGAAAAATGGTTGAGAATCAAAAGAACAAAGGTCAATAGGAACTGAAATAGGACTAATTTTAAAAATTAATTTAAAGTTTATTTTGAAATGTTAAAGAAATGTTACTGACATTACCTTCAATGATTTAGCCTCCTTTTGGTTTCCTGCAAACATGGATTTCTCATCAAAATGCATAGGGAAGGACCTGATCAAATAACAATTTTATGGTAAAAGAAGGATGAAAATTTATATACTGTGCATTAAAGCTACATAGTTTTTATCACTACAGATATTTTAAAATTCTCAAATGACTTTATGTTACTATCATGACTTAAACCCTGAAGGAAAAATGTCAATTAATGTGGAGACTGCTCAATAAAAAACTAGATCAAAATGACAGATGTATTATTATAACAGATTGAAACAACTAAATGAAATTATACACTAAAAGGTCATCATGAAAAATAAGTGATTAAGTGAAGCATGGTATAAACAAAAGCATCTAAAAATTCAAGAAAAAAAATTAACTTGAAATTTTTCTAACTCTAACTTTTTTCCTGAGTCTATCTGAATATTCAGTTTAAGCTGAGTAAGTTTGAGATTTTCAGGGAGGACACTGTGCCACAATTCTATTTTATGTAGGAGGCAGTATAATGTAACACTGGACTACACATCAGAAGCCCTGATGGGTTAGAGTCCCGGCCCAATCCATTCATTAGTTGTATGACACTGGGCAAGCCAGTAACCTCCCTGAGACTCAATTTCCTTAGCTGTAAAATAGGGATAACAATATTTACATTACCTACCAAGGCGTAGCTGTTGTTACAATCAAATCACTTAACAGATGGAAAGTGTTTTATAATTTTAAAGTACTATATAAATGTTAGTTACATAAAGCACACATCTTTAAGGATTAGTTAGGGTAGTTTATCCTAATTTCAAACAACAAAAATAATGGTAAAAAAAAATACCCTACAAAGTTAAAATGGCAATGGGTTGAGTAGAGATTCAGAAAGTGAGCAAAACCAAAAGCAGACAAAGAATGACAATGTCTTGACAAGCTAGCACATGAAGAATGGCATTCCAGACAGAGAATGTAACAAAAGGCTGCTATGCAAAACTCAAACTTACAGACTTCTATTTTTTGAAATAGAAGTAGTAATAATTTCTTAATTGTGAAGCAGTTTCAGCAACTGAGATGTCTAGAAACATTTTTAAATTTCATTTCCAGAAATATTTTCAAATAATGATATTCTAATGATCCTTTAAAAGTCTAATTCTGCCTTTCTTCACTGACTTTTATATTAATCTCCATTTTTCATTTCAATTTACACAAAGGCTATCTTTTATGCAAAGGTAAGAAATAACTTCAAATCACTGAGATTCAATTCTTACTTTGTATCTCGAAAGATCTCCAACAAAAGGGTTTTTGTCTCAGCATCTTCTTCTGCGTTTCCAGTGTAAAGGTCAACAATTGAACGCTCAAAGTACGGGGCAACCTTTGATAGAGCTCGGAGTTCAATCAAGTACAAAAAGTAGAGGTTCTTTAACCTTCTAGGCCCTTCCCCTTTGGTCTCCACAGGGTCAAAGCGGCGCTTAAACTCTTTGATGTTGGGTCCCCAACTAGGTTTTCCCCAAGTTTCTAAAACAGAAAGAAGTAAAAAAAAAAATTTCCTGTGTATATGGATTACTTATAACATGGGGAACGTGTATTTTCTTTCTTTTTTTCTTTGCTTAAATACTAGGTTTCCATGTCTCACTCAGGCTGAAGTGAAGAGGCTATTCCCAGGCCTAGTCCCACTATTGCCTGGTGCAGATTTGGCCTGCTGTTTCAAACATGTGCTGGTTTGCTCCTCCTTAGGCATTAGGTTTAATACCCACGAACCTCCCCCCACTCCCACCCCAGGGGCTCAAAGTATTGAAGCTAAACTTAGTGCAGATACACAACTGGCATAACCTGATACGATTCAGAATTCCTGAACTTAAAAGATCCTAGCCTCCCCGGAAGCTGGGATTATAGTCTTGCATCGCTATACCCAATCCATGCATTTTCCACAATTATTTTATTGAGTATATACAGAATGTGAAATGTAATATTTAAAAATCTGATTACCTTCCAAAAGATATTTTGCAGACAGATGTAAGTTGATGCTAGCATGAAGCCCAGAAATTAGTTTATAGAATACTCTTTTCTCCAGACACAAACCTATACAGGAAGACATTGTGGGATATATAGATAGATAGATAGATAGATAGATAGACAGACAGACAGACAGACAGACAGACAGACAGACAGATAACAATTGTAAAATTACAAGTCAATGTACAATCCAAAAAACTTTAGGAAGGCATTTTGTCATTCATACTTTGTATATCAGGGGAAAAAAATCACAGCGAAAATCCATTGCCTTTCTTGATTCATACTCTAGCAGAGTGGCCTGAGCCTAGCAAGCAGATATAGAGTTACATCAAAGAACAATCTGTACTGGAGATATATGCTAAGGGTGGTCAATAACAGAAGGCTCTTTTTCTATACTTATATACACACTAAAACACTCATAATAGCGACCCTCATGTTGGTAAAAAGAAAATGGAAATAGCACGAGTTCTCACTGACTGGAGAACACATGATGGTATAAAAATGTAATGGATTATTACTGTACTGTAAGAAATGATAAATAAGGAATTCAGATACACATGGTAAGACTAATTGTATGAAGAGTTGTGGAGTTAAACAAAGGAAATATATGAAATGATTATAATAATATAAACTTGAAAACAATAAAAGTAAGATGAACTCTAAACACAATGACCAATCTAGGTTCTGGAGAACTGAGGATGAAATATACATCCCTTTCTTCAGTAGAGAGATGGGTTTGGGGGTAGGAGAAGAAAGGACAAAATGGTGTATATATTATATGTATAATAATTACAAATATATTATAAAAATATATATATACACACACATAATAGTTGCTTTGTAGGTACAGTTTAGCTTAAATGTTTTCCTGCTGAAGTGGATTATGTAATACTGTAAATTAATGTGATGTTTTTTCAAAAGGCATCAATAAAAAAAAAATGGAGGGGTGGGAAGAATGATACAGACATGGCATCCTTGATCAACTTTTTTTTTTAAACACAAAGTTGCATGCTAGTCAAAAGCAGACCAATTGTAAAGGTAAATACTAAATATATATGAAAATATGCAGAAGCTGCTGATAAATGATGTCATTAAATTATTTACCTTCTAGCCATTTGTAGAATGATTCTCCTGAAAAGAGAGATTTTAGTTAAAACTTTTTAACAGTCAAACAGAAACTAGACTAAATTAAGATGATAGCATTTAGAGATGGAAAGGTCTTAGACTATCCAGTCGAACACCTTTATTTTACAGAAAAGAACTGTGAAGCCCAAATAGTTAAGTGACTTGCCCAAAGTCATACAGATAAGCAAATTGCAGAGATGAGTATTTGAACCCAGGTTCTTTAGACTCTCGATCTAGCGCTTCTACTGAATCCACTAATAAAATTCCAATTTAAAAACTGTCCAATATCTACAGTATGTAGAACACTATGCTAGATATGGCAGCAAACACAAGTAATACTTGTGTGTATTGCCCATAAATAACTTAATTACTTAAATTAGTTAGGAGAATACTTCTAAACAAAAGTCTCCTTGAGCGTATTAAAAAACTGTTAGTAAATCTTCCAAACAATTTGACAACTTAAGTAAAAGTAAGAGTATCCTCTATACACCTTATCTTCTCTAAGCTAAACATCTACAGTTCCTTCACATAATCCTTAGGTGCCTCAGTCTCCAGTCCTCTCATTTTCCTAGTTGACCTCTTCTGGAGATAATCCAGCTTGTCAGCGTCCTTTGGTGTCCAACTAGAAAGCCTCTGGGGAATTACTCAGTTATTACACTCCTATTCATCAAAGAGATGTATACAACAGACTACATATTCCAAATCTAGAAAAGCTAAAGACGTTACAAGGAAAATCGCCTCAGGAAGGTACCTCAATGTTCTCTCTATATGACTATTTCTCAGAATTTCTATCTAGAGAAAATATTGGGGGAGGGGAGGAGTTGCAAGAAACTGAAGGTGGAAGCAATATGATATCATGATTTCTTTAATCAACATAATATATAAAACTAGCCCTTTTTTATAACCCAAATTTAACAGGATAGCTTTATATTGTACTTAGAATCCTGATTTTGTTGTGTTGAAAAAATTCTTTACTTATTAATAAGCAGTTACCTAACAATGAGAGTATAAAAAATATCATGTACATTGATTATACATATAATATATATGCATATACATACATACATGTATGTATGTGTATGCATACACCTATACCTATATCTGTATCTATATTTATATGGATGCTAGGTGGTGCAGTGCATAGCAATGCATAGAGTGTCAGGTTTCATCTTCCTGAATTCAAATCTGGCCTCAGACACTTAGTAGCTGTGTGACCCTGGGCAAGTCACTTAACCCTGTTTGCCTCAGTTCCCCTCATCTGTAAGATAAGCTAGAGAAGAAAATGGCAAACCACTCTAGTATCTTTGCCAAGAAAACCCCAAAAAGGTGGTCATGAAGAGTTGGACATGACTGAAACAACTAAACAACAAATAAATGTGTGTGCATATACATGCATGCATACATATACATTCGCTGACAAAACTAAGAACGTGATTTAGACAGAAAAACTGAAGCTTAGTGTTTGTTAGGCTCTCTTTTATATACAGTCTAATTTCAGAACCAAAAAAATGCTTTAAAAAAAAAGAATATCTTCTCTTAGGTAAAATGTATAAATTAAAAGTTGTCAAAATTTAGCCATTTGAAAGAATTCTCTATCAGCTGTAGCTCCAAATATTTTCATTTCTTAAAATATCAAATTTTAACTTACCATCATCCTTTCCTGGAGAAAAAAATAACAGTAGTTATTTCAAAACATGAAAAGTATTTCAAAATAATTCAAAAAACTCTTTCTATACACATTAAGTATGGGAAACAAAACACATACTATAGTATGCTATGCTAATTACTTTGGATATAGCACAAAGTAAATAAGACACCCTGAACATGAATTGTTTATCCTGAGGTACTATGAGAAGAGTCCAATGAATAAAATTTAATCTATAACATGAATACATTAAGTAAATAGCATTATTAAGGGCATACTATATTCCCTGCTGGGGAACTGCTGGGGATACAAACAAAAATCTAAGAGTCCCTTTCCTCAAAGAGTTTACCCAGTAGGGGGAATACAACATGTATACCAATCATGTGCATGGTCTATATTGTATGAGTAAAAATATTTTGAAGTCATATCGTATGGACTAAATTTTCTTATAGAGTCACCACAACAGGACCTAGCTAGGCAAAGAACAGGATGGTCACTTGAGGAATTCTTTTTTCATGGTATCTCATGAAACAGAGGAAGATAACAAACTACAATTTGGTCCTGTTGTGGCATCTTCTCCATGACCGTGGCAGAGTATTATGAGGAGAAGAAAGTGCTAAGAATCATTCGTTTTAACATATAATAAATACAAAACAGCACTTAGTCTTGTGGTGGCAACTGCTGCTTCTGCAATAGAAGCAACAAGAGAAAAGGAGCAGAAGGTGCTAAGAACTACCCAGTTTGTAGATCATCTATAAAATTTAACAACAGTTGCTATGTTATGTCAGCTATAGGTTACTGGGCCAGGAGTCATGAAGTCCAAGGTTCAAATCTGGCCTCAGACATTTCCTAGATATGTCCCTGAACAGGTCACTCAACCTCTACCTGCCTCAGTTTCTTCATCTGTAAAAATGTAGATAACAGTTCCTACATCCCAGGGTTAAGGATAAAAATATAACATTTGTAAAGCACTTTGCAAACCTTAAGGTGCTATGTAAATGATAGCTATTATTATTTTATTACTATGTGTGAAATCCTTATCCAATCATTGAAGGGCCACAACTATTGGAGAACTGAATCGTATCAATCTTGATACTTTTATCATAAATGAAACCAGGAAACAAAAGTTAAGTTGCAGCTGAATGGAAAAATGACTCATAGGTTCTACATGGAGAGGGAAATAAAGGATTTGGCAGAGCTGCTAACCTTAACTTGCGATAAGCATTTGCCAAAATGAAATAAAACCAAAAACCTTTGCAGGGAGTGAGGAGGTAGAAATATTATAAGGCAACCTTCTAAATTAGATCAACATACTTAACGACTACAATGCAAAGCTTGATATAAAGGAGGGTGGCATTATAGAGAATATAAGGTAGTCTCTATCTATACCTAGGAATCTTTGGTTTAAAGTTCTATTAGAGCTATAAATTCAGTGGAGATAACAAACTCTCAAGAACTAAATTCTGAAGACACAAAAAGAAACAACTGTGAAGAACAGGAGTGAATGGAAGTCAGACTGCTTACAATGGAAAAAATATAGGACAGTCCCAAGAAAGTTGAGTTTAATTCCCAATGGAAAAAAAATCAGTAGCAGACGTAAATTCTAGAATTGTTCTGAGGGCTCAGGCTTTTCCCAGTACAGGCCTATGCTGGGAACAGTTGTCTCAGACATAACTGTACCTAAACCTTTACAACAAGCCTGCAACCAACCTTATTTTCTATGAATTCTTAGGACTAAGAATAAGTGGAATTGATGAGCCAGCGATAGCTCTAATTGTCCCAAACCAGTGACCAAGTGATAACACTTGCTCTGTGCAAAGTCTACTCAAAATGGAAACAAAACATTAGTTAATTCAAGTAGCCTGGAAATTGGCTAATACCAGAGTTATTAGAAAGAAAAAAATGTTTAACATTCTATGTTTAGGATTTTCAGTTTTGTAAATGGATCTTTAAGAACCATATTCCTATAAAGTTTTTTCAAGATACTTTGCTATGAAACAAATTTGACCTCTGATGATTTTTTTAACTTATAGATCCAGTTTTTATTCTATATAAATTATGTGGTGAAATTTACTATAAATTTATAACAAAAAGTGTATACTTAATGCATATACGGACAACATAAAATTCAAGGGAAGATTAGCTGTATAAAAAGGTTTTGAAAGTAGCCCTAAGTATATAGATGCAGATATTTTTAAAAACCCACCCCAGCTGGGTGCCAGTGGATTCAAAGGACGATACACAGATCGAGGCCTGGAAGAAAGAAAGAAAATGAGTTTTGGAGAGCATAAAGTACTGTTTTCAAAACACATACACATACAAATAACTACCCTCCCTTCTCATCCCTTGACCATTACTTGAAACAATTTTCTTCATAGATGCTATTCCACACTCTCCACGCAGACGGCCCTTTGTATCCCGTGTAACGCTCTGGGTTTAGCAATAGGTCCACATACTGGGCGGCTGGAGATCTCTCGTCTGAAAAGGAAATAATTCTGGATTATAAATCTCATCTCATCTCTTGTTTAAAACTTAGTATCACTACGTTAAAGGGAAGGTAAATGTTTAAAATAATAGCCCCAAGAAATAGTAGTGATGGGGTGCTTGGGTGCTTGTGCTTTACTTGGACCCCAATTTCTCCCTAGTCTCAGAAACACCATCTCTGACAATCATTCCCCAGCCCAAGGTCACTGTGCCTAGCAATTACTCATGTGTGGGCCCCAGCAAGACCCTTATCTCTCTCCCAGGTGCAGCTACACAAAGCTGGGTGAGAGAGTGCTGGGCTGCTCAGGCCCCAGCTCTCAGATCATGTCTCTGGAAGCCTCCCAATTCCTTAATAAGCTCCTTCTTGTGAGAAAGCTTTCCCTTGTTGCAGAGCATTCTCTCGTCAAGACAGAGAGAAAGGGGTGCCTTGCCCAGTCCAAGGAGTTTTGTCCTTGGCTGGCCCAAGGACTCTTCCTCCTGCCAGACTCCCAAGATCCATACCTCTGATATCTCCCTCCCTGTCTGGTATACTCCCTGTGCTTTCCCATCCATAGCTCCCAAAGACATCTGGACCTTTGGATTACCTAATCTGTATCTCTGGCATTCCTTTCCCATGCCCTTTTCCATATAAACCCTAGCTCTATCCTCAGTCTCTTGCAGGTTCCTTAAGAATCCTTGCCCGCTGAAAAGCATAACAATAAATCTTTGCCACCTTGACTTAAAGAATGCTTGAGTATGTGAATTCATTCCAGACAACCCCATCCTGTACTCCAGTCTTTGGGGGGATCTCAACCTCTCAGACCACAACAGTAGCAGAATATGAACAACTGTGATATAGAAGCATACTTATGAATTAGCATAACTTAATGATAAGGAAAGAAGTCACTATTTTCCTCTGAAAATTATGTTATTCTTTTTAATTGTATAATATTCCCTTCTACTACTAGGGATTTTAAAAATAAGTTCATAAATTTTAAGAATACATACAACTGAAAAGATTTATGAGAGGCAGAATCTACCTCAATTTTTCATATTTATATGTATATATTATAATTTTTAGATTTTTCTCCCTTAAATGTACACATGCCTGAATAGGTAGTCTGGAAATGATTAGTCTGTGTGACCTATGCACACTAGATACTTAATAAAAATTTATCATTGCTGTTATTAAAATTTGCCTCTCTATCTTTGGGCTTATTCACTAAACAGATAACTTTTGCTAGAAGACTATAATTTGAACTTATGTAAATGTTCAATTTCAAATAAAACCAATGACAAATGTTACCGATTTTTCCTCCTCACACTGACAGAATGAAGTGATTTTCTCCTTACGCCAAAATGAAAAAAATTGAATTTCAGTTTCCTTTTACCCTTCAGGAAACTCTGGAAGAAAGGACAGACTATACTGTTTTCTGAAGGCTGAATCCACATAATGTGGATTTAAAGTATATTTTTATTTAAAATACCTTGTATTTTATTTTTACTTATTTTGTTACATATTTCCCAATTAAATTTCACCTAGGTTCAGGCATCACTGAGCTTGCACTGAGTTTGACACCTCTGCTTTAGGGGATGTGGACAGGGACTATAGCTGATTTCACTGATACAGGGAAGAGCCAAATGAAGAAAACCTCTTTAGCAATGCAGGCTGGCACCTTCTTAAAAGTTTACTGTCTTAAGAGACCTACCTAGGGCGATGAGAGGTAAAGTTACTTTTCAGGGTAAATGAGCCATTATGGATCAAAGGTGAGACTTGAATCCAAGTTTTCCTGGCTCCAAGAACAGTTCTTTATCCACTTCACCATATGACCCCTCCTCCTTTTAATCACTTACTTTCTAAAGTGAAAATTAAATTTGACATAACTTAAACAGGCGTATTTTATTACCATCAAGTTCACAAAAGTGGTCCTGTGAATCATCGTATCTTGCCCAATCAATGAAAGCTTCTTTACTTTGAATACTACAGGGAAGAAATCAAAAGAAAAATAATTTAGATTTGAAATTTTCCTTGTCTCTCAATCAGATTTTTGAGTATAATTTTAAAAAGGCAATTTCAAGCTACAAATTCATCCATTAGTTGGCCTGTGATAAACTTGGGTAATAATAATAATATGGTGAATAAATAAATGAATAGTGAATATAAAATAGTGAATAATGTATTTTACATGAAAATATAGTAAAAAAACTTTTATAATATAAAGAAAACTTCTCGTAAAGAGCTGTAATAAAAATATCACTGATATAAATCAAATAATAATTCACTTTAATTGGCAGACTTCATTTTACCATATACATACATGCACAATTCCTACCTACCTTTCTAGTCCTCAGTCTTCTTTTCTGGCTCATCAACCTTGAACCCTAAATGTGAGTATTCCCTAGGGTTTTATCCTAGGCCCTCTTCTTCTGCTGTAGAGATTCTATACTCAAAGGCTCCCATATGTTTAGGCAGATCGCTCAAAGGCCTATATATCCAGCCCCAGTCTCTCCCCTGGGCTTCAATCCCTTTCATTACTAGTTATCTATTACACACTTCAAAAATAGATGTGCCACAAACATCTTAAGATGTTTAAGATTCTTAAGATTCTAAGAAGTTGAAAACTGAACCCATTATTTTTGCCCCCAAATGTTCAACTTTTCCAAACTTCCCTGTTTCTATTGATGGTACCATCATTCTCCCAGTAGCATAATCCTCGTTCTCCCTCACTCCACATATCCAATCAATTGCCAAATCTTGCTGTTTGTACCTTCACAACATTCTCCTGTCTCCAAACCCTTCTCTCTACTCACATAGCAGCCAATTTAGTTCAAGCCCTTATAATCTCTCATTAGTGCACCAGCCTCCTAATTGGTTTCTCTGCCTAAAATCTGACCCCACTAATCCAATCTACAAACAGATGTGACTATCCTACAGAACAAACTTGAGTGGATTCTTAATTGCCTCTAAGATAAAATATAAACTCCTCTATCTAGCTGTTAAGACTCTACACAACCTGGTCTTAACCTACCTTTCCAATCTTAATGGACATTATTTACTTCTACCACATTCTACAACCTCGCCAAACTGTTCTTCTCTACTCTTCATTTGTGACATTCTGTCTCCCATCTACCTGCCTTTGTTCCTACTGCTGTCCTCCACACCTGGAATGCACTCTCTCCTTACCTATGCTTCAGCATCCAACTTTTCCTTTAAGATTCATCTTAAAGGATCATGATTTTGCATAAAGCCTTTCCTGACCCTGACTGCTGTTGTTCTCCCTCCAAAACCACCTGGTATACAAGCACTTCATATATATTTGTATTTATTAACTTTATATTTATGCTGTATATATGTTTAAATGTACTTACCTATCCCATTAGAATCTAAGTTCATTTAGAGTAGAGATTCTTTGTATTTGGAGCCTTCATACCTAATATGTGACACCTGATAGTATCTAATGCCTGGCACTTCCCAGGTGCTTAATAAATATATGGATGTCACCCTTCCAGTCTCCCAGGTTTATCACCACATCATTATCCTCGACTGCTTGAGCTTCCTTACCTAATATATCCAATCAGTTGTCAAATCAGTTGTTTTTACCTCTGACCCCTTCTGCCCATTGACAACTACTGCATTTGTTTAGGCCCTCATTATCTCTCATCAGCTTACTGCAACAGCATCCTAATTGGTCTCCTACTCTCATCATACTCTGGTCCCCATCACACTGCCTGGCACACACAGCAGGTACTTAAATGCTTTTTGATTGTTCTGTTTGTTTTGTTGATCTGCCAATCCTCAATTCCAGTGACTTAATGCCTCAGAATTTAACACTTATTTACTAGTTTTTTCTTCCTTTTTACCTGCTAAAGGTCTCTTGCTAACTTGCCAATTTGTGAATTGAGGACTCTTCTAATCTGGTAGGCCTCTCTAGCCACTGACGAGAAGAGACCTTTGAACTAGGCTACTGCTGCCACCTACTGGTCCCAGTGAAACTGGCAGGCTCCTCCCGGCTATCTTTGGACCTTTTCAGCTAATCCAAACATCCAAACAACCCAAAGTTAGAATTCATACTTTAGTCAAAACAGCATGTACATGTGTACGTCACACATAAATACACACAAGCAAATCAAAGGAAGCTGTTATTAGATATGTTGTAACCTCTTCTACCATTCTTTTTTCTTTTTTGGTGAGGCAATCAGGGTTAAGTGACTTGCCCTGGGTCACACAGCTAGTAAGTGTCAAGTGTCTGGTCTGAGGCCAAATTTGAACTCAGGTCCTCTTGACTCCAGGCTTGATGCTCTATCCACTGCGCCACCTGTCTCTCCTTCCATTCTTAAGTGTTAGTTGGCACTTTAACGGGAACCTTAATTAGACCTTGACAAAAATTCTTGAATACATCACAAGAAAAAACAGATTACTGATATAAAAAGTAATGCTACTTAAAATACAACTTGCCTTAATGTGCTGTTAACTGCTCCCAGCTTATTAGCTTGTTCACAGTCTTCTATTTCTTTGGTGGTATTTGCTGCTTTTGAATACTGCAATGAAATCCATGGGTAAATTTAGCAATAATTATTACTCAACATTTTTAAACAAATTTAAAATGTATTCAAGCAGAATAAGTTTCCCAGTGTACAGAATTATGGGACCGAGTTTAGTATCATTCTACAAGAAAATCTCAGAACAAAGTTAATCATAACATGCCTGCAAGAGAATATAACCTGACAAAGTACAGATTTATCTTGCTAATCCTGTGAGCTGATAGAGTTCTGGCCCAATTTTATTTTATTTTATTTTATTTATTTATTTTTTGGTGAGGCAATTGGGGTTAAGTGACTTGCCCTGGGTCACACAGCTAGTACGTGTCAAGTGTTTGGTGTGAGGCCGAATTTGAACTCAGGTCCTCCTGACTTCAGGGCCTGTGCTCTATCTACTGCGCCACCTAGCTGCCCCCAATGGCCCAATTTTAAAAGTAAATGTTCACATTACAGAGGTTTGGGTGGAGGACATTCAACTTTGAGGGGAAAAAAAGAAAACTGAATGCCCGCAAACTAGGTAATCCATGTGGAAAGTAGAAAAGAAGTAAATATTTAGAAATTCTCAGAAAATCTATACATTACATCCATTTGAAGAGTATCTTGCTCAAAAGATACTGACAACTAGTTACGACTAATTACAACTTTACCTTGGAAATAACAGGTTGATTAATTGCAATGGAAGACTAGACTACAACTGGATGACAGGGGTTACCTACTGAGTTGGCAAAGTGTCCAATGTTTTCCAGTGACAAGGTGGATAGCACTGAGTTCCACAAAGAACAGTAATTCTTTCAAGGGGTACCAGAAAGTCAAGCCTTAGTAACTTCAAAAAGCTTATACCATTTAAGGAAATAAGGCAAACAGCACATTATTTCCACTAAATATGACCATTGCTTAAAAGGAGTTTTGGGGGACAGAATTACTCTTTTTAATCTTTTTTTCCCCTAAATTCTGAGTTCCAAATTCTCTCCCCTCATCCCCTTCCCCCTGCATTGAGAAGGCAAGCAATTTGACATTGGTTTTACATGTGTAGTCACACAAAACACATTTCCACGTAAGTCATTCTGTGAAAGAAAACAGAGAAAAAAAAACCCAAGAAAAATTTTAAGAAGTAAAGAAAAAGTATCTTTGGTCTGCATTCAGGCTCTACCAGCTTCTTCTCTGGAGATGGATAGCACCTTTCATCACTATGTCCTTCAGAACTGTCTTGAATCACCATATTGCTGAGAAGAGCCAAGTTATTCACAGTAGATGATGATACAATATTGCTATTATTGTGTACAATGTTCTCCTGGTTCTGCTCATTTCACTTTGTATCAGTTCACCTAAGTCTTTCCATGTTTTTCTGAAAACAGCGTGCTCATCATTTCTTAAAGCACAACAGCATTTCATCACAATCATATACAACTTATTCAGCCATTCCCTAATTAATGGACAACCCCCCAATTCCCAATTCTTTGCCACCACTAAAAGAGCTGCTTTAAATATTTTTGTACACATAGGTTCTTTTCCTTTTTGTTTTTATTTCTTTGCGATACTGACCTAGTAGTGGTATTGCTTGGTCAAAGGGTATGCATGATTTATAGACCTATGGGCATAGTTCCAAATTGCTCTCCAGAATGGCTGAAATCATTATACAACTTCACCAATAGTAAATTAGCTTTTAATTTTCCCACATCCCCTCTACCATTTGTCATTTTCTTTTCTGTCACATTAGCCAATCTGACAGGTGTGAGGTAATAGCTCAGAGTTGTTTTAATTTGCATTTCTCTCATCAATAAAGATTTAGAGCATTTTTATATGATGATAGCTTTAATTTCTTCATCTGAAAGCTGCCTGTTCATATCCTTTGACCATTTATCAGTTGAGGAATGGCTCTTATTTCTATAAATTTGACTCAGTTTTCTATATGTTTGAGAAATGAAGTCTGTATCAGAGAAACTCACCATAAAAATTTTTTTTTACAGTAATGATTACCAACTACGTATTTCCCTCCATCCTATTTTCCCTCTGTTTATCCTACTCTCCCTCCTTTTACCTTGTCCATTCTCAAAAGTGTTTTCCTTCTGACTTTTACCTCCCCCAAACTCCCCTCCTTTCTATCAGCCTGCCCCTACCCCTTTCTCTTATTCCCTTCCCTTCCTACTTTCCTGTATGGTAAGAAAGATTTACAATGAGTATGTATATTATTCCCTCTTTGAGTCAATTCAGATCAGAGTAACGTTCATGTGCTCCCCTCCCTCTTTCCCCATTTTCCCCCTCCACTATAAAATCTCTTTCAGACCTCTTACGTCAGATAATTTATCCCATTCTGCCTCTCCCTTTCCCCTTCTCCCAGTGCATTTTTCTCTCTCATCCCTTAATTTTTTTTAGAGATTTCTACCATCACATTCAACTCACACCTGTTTTCTGTCTATGTATATACTCCTTCTAACTGCCCTAATAATGAGAAAGTTTTTAGGAGTTATAAATATCATTTTCCCATGCAGGAATATAAACAGTTTAACTTTATCAAATTGCTTATGATTTCTCTTTCCTGTTTACCTTTTTATGCTTCTTTTGCATCTTATATTTGAAAGTGGAATTTTCTATTCAGTTCTGGTCTTTTCATCAGGAATGCTTATAAGTCCTCTATTTCATTGAATTTTCATTTTTTCCCAAAGGATTATACTCAATTTGCTGGGTAGGTAATTCTTAGTTGTAATCTTAGCTCCTTTGGCCCCCGGAATATCATATGCCAAGTCATCTGATCCTTTAATATAGAAACTGTTAAATCTTGTGTTATCCTGACTGTGGCTCTACAATATTTGAATTGTTTCTTTTTGTCTGCTTTCAGTATTTTCTCCTTGATCTGGGAGATCTGGAATTTGGCTATAATATTCCTGGGAGTTTTCATTTTGGGATCTCTTTCACGAGGTGATTGATGGATTCTACTTCTATTTTACCCTCTGTTTCTAGAATATCAGGGCAATTTTTCTTGATAATTTCTTGAAAGATGATGTCTAGGCTCCTTTTTTATATCATGACTTTTGGTAGTCCAATATTTCTTAAATTATCTCTCCTGGATTTATTTTCCAGGTCAAGTGTTTTTCCAAAGAGATTTCACATTTTCTTCTATTTTTTTCATTCTTTTGATTTTATTTGTTTCTTGATGTCTCATAAAGTCATTAACTTTCACTTGCCCAATTCTAACTTTTAAGGAATTATTTTCTTCAGTGAGCTTTTGTATCTCCATTTCCAATTCTACTTTTTAAGGAGTTGTTCTCTTTAGTGAATATATCTTTTTCCATTTGTCCAATTCTGTTTTTCAAGGTATTCTTCTTTTCATTGTATTTTTGTACCTCTTTTACCATTTAGCCTATTCTGTTTTTTAAGGTGTTATTTTCTTCAGTATTTTTTTGTGCCTCCTTTACCAAGCTGTTAACTTTTTTCATCACTTCCTTGTATCACTCTCATTTCCCTTCCCAATTTTTCCTCTACTTCTCATACTTCATTTTTAAAATCCTTTTTGAGCTTTTCCAAGACTTGAGACCAATTCATATTTTTCTTTGAGGCTTTGGATATATGAATTTAGACTTTCTTGTCTTCTTCAGAGTGTGTTTTGATCTTCCTTGTCATCACAGTAACCTTCCATGGTCAGAATTGTTTTCTGTCATTTGCTCATTTTCTAGCCTATTTCTTGACTTCTAACTCTTTGCTCAAGTGGGACCCTGCTTCCCAAGTGGAGGAGGCGCTATCGCAAGCTTCAAATTTTTTGTGCAGCTGTTTTTCAGAGGCGATTCTGGGAACCTATAAGTTTTTGGTTCTTCCAAGGTGGTATGGATCTAGAGAGAGATGTGTTTACTATTCTCCTGTACTGTGCACTGGTTTGTGAGCAACCACAAGCACTCTTTTGAACCCTGGAACTGTAACCAGAGTCCCTGCTCCCCGGTGGCCACCAGCTCTGTTGTGGGCTGGGACTAAGACAAAGGACTGCAACCCAGAACCAAGTATAAGCAATGCAACAGAGTCCTGCCCCTGGTGCCAGCAAAGGGACCCCTGTAAATCTCCTTCTGACCCATTTCTGATCCCTTACCATCTGTGGGTTGAGAGATATGGAAACTGTCACTGCTGCCCCTGCTTCAGTCACACTGAGGCCTCCTCATGGTTCACTGGGGCCTGCTCTGTATTTTGATGGCCTGCATCAGTCAGCGCTCCTCTCTCATCCTGGAGCCACAGACTTTTCTTGCCAACTTTCTAAGTTTTCTTGGGCTGGAAAATTGTTTCACTCTGTCTTTTTGTGGGTTCTGCAGCTCTATAATTTGTTTAGAGCCATTAAAGATGTTTAGAGGGGTATGGGGGGAGAGCTCAGGTGAGTCCCTGCTTTTACTCCAACGGAATTACTCTTGCTGAAATCCTTTACTTTGTATGTGTCAGTCCCTTTGAGATATAACAGGAATATGAAGCAAAATTTCTCTCTACTGTCCATTAACTTTGTAAATTCCAAAAGTTGTCACTATTAAGATAAGTAAATAAGTGAAAGATTTACTCAATGAAAAAAACTGGATCAGTTCAGAGAAAAAAAAAAATCACTCACCTTATTAGAACTCCCAGCTTTAATTCCCATTGGAACTTTGCTCTTAAAAAGAAAAAAAAAAGCAGTATATTAATTTATTATATATTTTCAAAAAATATATTTGGTTCACATTATCAATATTATCTGGTCCTAAGTTCACAAAGCTCCTTTCTTCAATGGAGAGATTAAAGTTCTTATGGTGTTCTGTCATCTCCTGAAGCAGAAAGTAACATGTATAGTTTCTCATTTAGCAATATGCAAGTTAGATAGGTATGTAAATGACACACTTAAGGGCATAAAGTAGTCACAGTGAGACCAGGTATTCTAATTTAGTGCCTCAAGTTCTTTCTAGTAGGCTGCCATTCTCATATTTTAACTACTTGAACTTAAATTAGCTTTATTTATAAATATTAAGTTTCTTACCAAAAGGTGGGGTTATTTAAACTACCCTCTAAACATATTGGAAATCTAAAGGAGCTGAAAGTTTCTTATTTTTTTTTTGTTTGGACCTATTATTTTGTGAGTGTGGGAACTCTCAGTGAAGAAACTCCCTCTACCAATAGAGATAAGCTACTATTGTGCAACTTATAGTCTTAGAGAGTTATCTGAGTTACTAAGAGGTTAAGTGGCTTGGTCAGGATCACCCAGTTAACATGTATCAGAGGCAGAATTTGAGCCAACGTCTTTCTGACCCTGCGATTGGCTCTTTTTCCAGGAAGACATGCTACCTGTTCAATTTTTATTTATACTTATTTTATTGCTAGGTATGTTTTTCTGCTATAAGAAATTAATTATATTAGTTGGTATTGATGGTCTCAACTTAGTAATTTGTCAAACAAAGTTATAATTTACTAACTAAATAAGCAAACTATATAAAGAAAAAAGAAAAAATTAAGAAAACTGGATCAAATTCAGTTCCAAGATTTCTTCATAAAGCTATTATGAGTTTTTAATACCAAATGAACAGAACTATGAATTATAACTAATTTTTCAAATATAGTCACTTTTAGCTAAATTATATGCTGTCGAGATGACAAGTACAGCAAGTTCATCCTCCAAACTCCTCCAAAGAGATGTAGTAAATGCACCAGATTAAATCTCCGAGGGGAAATCCAAGATAAAGTTACCAGTGAGTCATTTTTCAAGCCCAGGACGGCACAGAAAGACAGAGAGGTCTGGGGATACTGATGATGGGGGGGGGGGGAATCTTGTCAGGAGTATGGAGCTTGGCAGAACACTCCAGCTCAAGGGAAAAGCCCCTGAGAGGCCTTCAAGAGGAGGCCCAGACCTGTATCAAGACAACGTGAGCAGGGCATGAGAACAGGTGCCATGTGGCAGCTTTACTGCCCACTACCTGTCCTGGGTCACAGCTCCAGCATGGAATGAGGAGAGGACCTATGCCCATGCATGACAATGGGTGGTAGGGTGGGGTCACAGGCCCTAAGAGGTATACCATAAGAGGGACAAATTTAGAAGCAATCAAGCAGCAGTGTAGCTCTAACTGGAGATATAAAACAGGGTCTCACTTCCAGCTTCTAGTCCAGTTGGAATTAAGCCTGCAGAGGAATACCCCAAATGAAAGAAAAGCCTATAATTTTGTCCCTCTGAACCACCAGAGCCTTCCAGATGGCTGATAGTAGCTGAATCCAGCACCCGTCTACTATTGCTCAGATCCAAAGCTAAGTGAAGAACTGATAGAGCTCAGACCAGGGGGGCAGCAATCAGGAAGGATGCAAGAAGAATGAGCAAATTAAAAAAGTCTCACCATAAAAAAGTATTATAGTGACAGGTATGCTCAGGACACAAACCAAAAGAAGTGAATAACTCCAAAACATCTATAAGCAAAGCCTTAAAGAAAAATACAGACTGGACACAAAATCAACTAAAATTCCAGGAAGAGATGAAACAAGAGGGTTTTGTTGTTGTTGTTGTTAAAGATTTTTATAAATGAAAGAAGAAATGAGAGGGCTAGAAAAAACTGGAAAAGACATGAAAGCCATGGAAGAAAGAACTGGAAAGCGAATTAACAGGTTGGTAGAAGAGGTTCAAAACTTTGCCCAAGCAACAAACTCCTTCAATATTAGAATGGGCCAAAGAGAAACCAATGACCTTTTGAGACAACAAGAAAGAGTAGAACAAAGTCAAAAGACTGAAAAGAAAAAAAAAAAAAAGGAAAACTATTTCATTGGACTACTTGAAAACACGACCAAAAATAGAGCCTATATATATCTCAAGAAATCTTCAAAGAAAACTGACTAGATCCTTAGAATCAGAGGGAAAAGTATCCTACTAATTTCAGACAAACTCCCTCCAAATCAAAAAGCTAAGGACAGTTTCTGAACTCTGTGACCTAAATGAATTCTCTAATCCTTCCATCATCACTTAAAACAGAAGTTCCTAGTTTTAGGTATGGATACATGGGGTGGGGAAAGGAATGTGTGCAGTGAATCTTGTCAAGGGACTATAGGGAATATTTGGTAAAGAAATGTTATCTAATTGCAATTAGTCTCTATTTCTTATGTGAACATGCATGGTAGAATTAGACTGTATTTTGTTGCATACAGAATGGGGAGCTTAGGAAAGTTTACCGAAAGCCAAGACTGAGAAGCTCTAAGTAACTTTTTCTCAAATTACCCAGTATACCCAGACATTCTCTCACACTATTAAAGAGAGATCTAATGCAACCATCCAGGGTCACCACTGAGGAATACCTCAGCCCCCATGACCACCAAGGAGCAACTTCACAGAGAAAGTTATTATTCTGCCTGGAAGCATCCCCAGGTAACTGGGTGGTTCGTAAGACAGAGAACTGGGCCTGAAGTCAGGAAGACCTGAGTTACAATCTGGCCTTAGATACTTATTAGCTGTGTGACCCTGGCAGAGTAAATAAATTTCTGGTTGCCTCAGTTGCCTCAACTGTAAAATGGGGATAACAGCATCTATTTCCCAGATTTGATGCAAGGATCAAATGAGATAATGTAAGTAACCACTTTAGCACAGCACCTGGCACATAGTAGGAACTTAGTAAATGTTCATTTCCTATAGTCAGCATGTTTATAGGCAGTAAGGAAACAGCCAGTAGACAAAGAGAGATTAAAGTTAAGTGAGGGTTGTGATGATAAAACGGGCAATCTGCTGGAGAAGAAGGGATGGAACAAAATCGCTTGTGCATATAGAAAGGTTTTCCTTGGCAAGAAGAGCTGCTACCTCTTCATGTGAAACTGGGGTTAAGGAAGAGATAATGGCAGAAGGCATTTAGATGATATAAGATGATGAGGGCTGCTAGGTGATGCAGTAGATAGAGTGCCAGGCCTGGAGTCAGAAGACTAATCTTCTTGAGGTCAAATCTAGCCTCAGACACTTATTAGATATATGACCCGGGGCTACTCACTTAACCCTATTTGCCTCAGTTTCCTCATTTGTAAAATGAGCTAGAGAAGGAATGGCAAACCATTCCAGTATCTCTACCAAGAAAACCCCAAAAGGGGTCACAAAGAGTCAGTCATGACTGAAAAATTACTGAACAGCAGCAGCAGCAAGATGAGGAAGGGAGAGCTCTTGGCAAATGCCAAATTTTTTCAGGGAAGGCAAGGTTCTTGCTGAGAAGGCTGGGGAGTAGGAGCTGTGGAAAGTTGAAGGAGGGATAAAAGTTTTGGAAGAACCAACGTGATGAATGGAATAGTTAATCAATTAGGGAGGTGTAAAAGGATTGCTTTGCTGCAGTGATGGTTCAGCTGAAATTATGTGACAAACTTAAGGTGGAATCAGTTAACACAGTTTGGGTTTGGAGGTCATGGTGACCATGAAGAATAGGATTTAGAGCTGCAAGGCAGAGAGAGAGGTGGAATGACAGATTACGATCAGATAAAGAAATTTCAGACTCCACAAATATGGAGAAAATGAGGGAGAAATCTGAGCACTTTAAGAACTCCTGGGTGTTCCCTTAGTTTCCTCTTTTCAGGTCTCAGAGGGAAGGATATGAAAGTTTATAATCACTATACCTAAACCTGAAGTGTGAGAACTCCCTTAAGTTGAACAGGCCAGTTCCCTAGGCAAGCTTTTGTAAGACCAAAAGTCTGCCGGAGCAGGGTCATAAAGGGCCAATAACCTCAAAGAAGAACCCCTAGTTTAGTGTGGCAATTAGAGAAGTGAACTTCCTCTCAGACAGAAAAAACTATGAAAGCTTTTCCTTCTGTGATAAATAACATACAGTGAACCCAATGAGTACAAGATTTTCATCAGTAGATCGTTTTGTCCTTCTCTGGACAATGTGGGAGCTAAGAGAAAGACTGACCATAGCTTGGGCTCAGTTACAAAGAACTAAAAAGGTTGTAATAGAGAGCAACTCTTAGTGACACCTTCTGCAGACAAGAGCAAATGGTAAGAAAAGGAACGGAAGGGAAAGACAAGGGAACAAGCATTTAAGTTTTATCACATGATAAGTACTTTACAAATATCAGCTCATTTAATCCTCAAAACAATCCTGGGGGTCCTATTATTTTCCTCCTTTTACAGATGAGGAAAATTGAGGCAAACATAAGTGACTTGTCCAGGGTAACATATCTAGTGTCTGAGGCCACAGTTGAATTCTGGTTTTCCTGACTCCAGGCCCTGTGCTCTATCTTTTTCACCCCTCGGCTGCTCTGTGCCTAACTAAAAAAGAAATGACAGACAGAAATATCCAATTGGACTAGAGAAAGAGTCAGGCACTAGGCCCATACTTAAAAGCTTACAAAACCTATAACTTTTTGTTCTACTGACAAAGGCTTTGAGGTCACAGAGCAACCTCTGTCGTGATAAAGTAGTGAATTACAACTTTTAAAACAAGCAAAGGAGGTAGGTCAGTCAAGTAACAAGAACGAGGAATGACAGATGCACACTATGATATGCTGGTCCCTCCAAGATACTAAAACAATGAGAAGATATCCAGTATTATGGAAAATTATGAAAAGTTATGGACAAGAATCTAACAGTATCAGTAAAGGTAGTAAAGTAACAATCTGCAAAGGTAGATTGAAGTACCTAGATTGATGGAATCACAGAGCTACCCAAAAAAAGTGCCCTGTGGATTCTAATTTGTTTTATAGCAAAAATCAATAAATCATAATGCCAAGCATTAAGATCCATGGCATCCTCTGATTCTTAGACCTGGATTTAGGCTTCTGATCATCCCTAATCCATTTGAGGAAGATGAAACTAATAATTAAAATAAAATCTCTGGATTATCTGTGTGCTTTATGCATGATGTAGTAGCTAGGGTACTGGATTTAAAATCACACAGACTAGGTTCAAAACCTGCCTCAGACATTTAATGTGTGATCCTAAGTAAGCCCTTAATCTCTCTGTACCTCAGTTTCCTCACTTGAAAAACAAAGGGGACCAGACTCAATGGCTTCTAAGCTCTAAATCTATGATCCACAGTATCACTGCTATCTAATAGTGTGAATAATAGAGAGCAGAATGTAAACTTCAAAATAAAGTTACTTTTAATTATTCAGGCCTGGCCATTTTTCTTTATACCACAAAAAGCAAATTCTGGCTTAGATACATTGTGAAAATAAGCAACAATAAAATGATTTTCTAAACTGAGTGAATCAAAACAAAATTTTCATAACTATTTAAATTACCAACGGTATTTTAAAACATTTTTAAAATATCTAAATATTGAAAAGAAATATCCCACCATGGATCTATTTTTAAGAGGAGGCAGACAAGAACACTAAAAAAAACACATGAATAACTTGAAAATGCGTCTTCCAGATAACTCTGGAGGAAAGAATAGGAGGCAATAAGTTTTCTAAGAGGTCTCTCTGTCTCCCCCGCCCCATATTTATACTCATCTTAATATCCTTTTCCTATTTTCATGGAAAATAAACCAAGTCTGAGAGAAAAAGTACAAAAAGGAAAAACTGAGATAGGACCATATCTTTTAGCTAATTAGAGGCTGAGGGGAAAGAATTTACCTGCTTGTGATAGATAAGGAAAGACAAATTCTAAAATTTGTTCTTAATTATCTTTGCATATTAGTACTTTAGTAAAAATTTTGGATGCTCGAGCAATTCCAAATCTCTTTTCAGAATTGAATTTAAGAACCAGATGTCACTACTGAATTATTTTCTTTTGCATATAAAATATATTAACTTCGTAGTTTAAATCAACATAGTCAAAATTATTACTTAAATCCCTAGATAGGCAGTTAGCTTCTGTTTGAAGGACACACACTACACTCCTAATTCTAACCAGCTAGTATAAATATTTTTCTTCCTTTTTTTTTTTTAACAAGGAGGGAAAAAGGAAATAAAAGAGACTATATAATGGATCAGCCTAAATCCATAACTTTTAACAGAAAAATAATGTCAAAGACTGATGCTTTTTGATATCTAAGTAGAGCTTTTTATATATGGAAGACAATACTTTATTTCCCACTTGGTTGTATACCTCTGGGCAGGGTTCCACATGACAGTCTTTTATAGAACATTGGCCATCTTCTGCCCAGAAAGGGCATGGTCTCATCAAATTAACCTTTAAAAAATAATAGAGACAAAGAAAATAGAAAACATTAGTCAAAGAACAAAACGTATACATCAAATTAAATTCATGGGTCTTATTCAAAACAATACTTAATTTAAGACAATGTTCCCAGTCAACTAGATAGCCTAGCCTTTTTTAATAAACATGAAGAAAAGAAAATAGAACAGAATTTTTTTCATTGTATTTTTCAAAACAATCTACAAAGCCAAAAATCTTAAACTTCATCACCATATGTAGATAACCCTGACTTCTCAAAGGCTCAGCCAGTAGAGACTAAATTCTGGCAGGTTCTACCACGCTACCAAGCATATCAGCAGTAAAATAACCACCTGATGATGATTTTTTTTCTAGCCATGGATACCCATGAAACTCAGTCCATGTGGCTCTTTTCTGACTCTACAGTAATAGTGGCAGAGTGAAAGGAAAGGGGTTGGAGGTTGTTATGGATTGCACAGTAATTTTTAGACCATCAAGAGACCAAAATGACTGCCAGCACTCTAAATCTAAGGTTTTTGTCCCATGACCAATGAGTGTACACATTGCTGGAGGAGGTGAATAATAAACAAAACTTTAGAGGGGGGAAAAAAGGACATTAGAATCAAATTAAAGAATAGGTCACAAGTACCCTTTGAAGGAAAGAAATGTGTTCACAAAATGTTTCCCCCCAAAGGAAACAAGAAGCATTATTTTAACGGATTTTTGGTCATCACATAATATAAAGTAAAGTCTTTTTTTAACTACCATGAAAACAGCTGCAACTTAATCACTGTCAGTTGATGAGATGAAATGGTAAAGAAATTCTACAAAGTACTTGATAAGACCATCCAAATCAAATACACACACATCCATACACACTCTGATACTTGGTGACTTCAATACAAAAGTAGGAATAGGTAAGAATGGGGAGAAACAGGGGAAAACATGGTTGTATAAGAAAAGAAAGAGGCCAAAGACTTGTAGATTATGAACTCCTCACATTCCTGTATCATGAATATACATAAATATAATATGGTCATGGCAATCACTAAATAATGCCATAAAACATAAAATATTTTAACAGGTAGGAAAACACTTATCACTGATGTGGGATTTATCTCTGAGTCAGCTGTCTGTGTATAGTAAAAACATCAATTCCTCCAAGGATCAGAGTTAATTTTTTTAAAAAAGAAAGAATAATGAGAAAAAGACATAGTATACAATTTAAATGACTTAACCCTGAATTATTTCAATAACTAAAAATAAAAAATAAGAAATGAAATAAATGACATCAACACTGACTATAACAACTTCATCCATAAGTTTAACCAATGTTTAACATTCCATCTCCCAACTTTGGGAATTTGTCACCGGCTGCTCTCCACACTTGGACTTCTATCCCTCCTCATCTCCACTTCCTAGCTCCTTGGGCTTCTAGTCTTAACTAAAGTTCCATCTCCTGATAGAGGCCTTTTCCCAGTCCTTCTTAAACTTAGTGCCTTCCTTCTGACATTACACCCACTTTGTCCTCTATGTATCTTATTTGTGCAGTTATTGGCATGTTGTCTCCCCCATTAGACTGTGAGTTCCCTGTGGTCAGGGCCCGTCTTTCCTTTTTTTTGTATGCCCAGCACACAATAGGTGCTTAATAAATGCTTGCTGACTGAATGATTTATAATAAGGATGAAAAAGTATGTTCGGGCCAGGTTTGAAAGGGGATTAAAAGGAGTTTATATTTTATCTTACTGAGTACAGGAGTGAAGGGGTCAGACCTGTCCTTTAAGAATTCATTTTGGTAGCTACATGGACAATGGATTGGAGAGGAGAAAGATTTAAAGTAAGGCGACCAATTAGGAGGCTATTGGAATGGTCTATGCAAGAAGTGACGAGGGTCTGAACCAGGGTAGTAGTCATAAGAAGATAGTCCCATCAGTGGAGACTAAGCTGAATGACAGTTCTTGAGTCTGTCTTCCTCTCGCAGAAAGATAGTTGCCCTGTGAGATATGAAACTAACCAAGGTTTCACCAAGTGGTGGTCAAAGAGAACAGCCAAGACAAACACCTAGAGCTATCCTCCAGAAGCAGCCAAGGACAAAGAAAGCTATCCCACAACACGGCACAGTGACTCCTAGCATCTAGCACCTAGATTCTAATCCAGGTTCTCCTACTTCCTACCTGAGTGATCTTGGATAAGTCCCATAATTCTCTGTACCTGTTTCCTCATATGTAAAATGAAGGTTTGACCAGATGACCTCGGAGATCCCTTCCAGCTCCAAACCACTGATTCTATGATCCAGTACAGCCATCAGCTATAGCAGCCAGGAAGCAGTGAACCAAAGAAAACCGACTTAGAATCTGGGGAGGGGAGGAGGGCCACAGGGCTCAAGGAAAGACTAAGGGGTGGACGAAGACAAGACCCATAAAAGACATTAATGAAAAGAACTATACTGGGGACTATAAGTGACTGGGATTTTACACAGGTGATCTTTGAGCCTGATAGTTATAAAATCAAGGACTTCCATTTTTTCCTTCTTTCCTTTTTTTAATTAAAAAAAACTTTCTTCTGCAGTCCTGTAAACTGCAATCTTTCAAGTGAGAAGTCTCAGAGATCTTCCCAGGTTTCCTGGGTAGACAGAAGATGAAAATCTTCCGAAATATACATTACCTTTCATGCCTTAGGAGTCTTTGACAAAAGAGTTACATTTAGATTTTCATTTGTTTAATTGCCTTAGTACCTAAAATAAGGTAGTTGGTCCTATATTTTGATAGTTGCCTTGGTCTATAAAAATGTTATTCTGCACATATGAAAAATGTGGTATAAGCGCTAATACACAGAAAATATATGGTCAGAAAAAGAGGTGAGCCAGTTATTTCTCTGTCTTTCTCTCTCTCTCTCACACACACACGCGCACGCACACACACACGCACACACACACACACACACACGTCAGGCATACAGACCAACTTAGAGGAAGGACTTTGGCAAACTGTGTAGACTCTATAGAAGACTTACGCAAGGACACAGTCAAGAATGACACTGGATAAGTAAGCATCAAAAGCAATTGTAATTTATACCATTCAACAAGTATCAAATCACCTATTCGGGCTAAGCACTGTGCTATACACTGGTGATAGAAATTCAAAGAAACAATCACCACTCACAATGAGCTTACATTCTAATAAGGGAGACAAAAAGTACATAAAACATATGTTCTGTAAATATAATTAAATATAAGGTAGTTTGGGAGGGAGGACACCAATAGTTGAAAGCATAGGAAAAGGCTTCTTGTAGAAGATGGCGATAGAGATGCATCTTAAAGGAAGAGGGACACTATGAGAAAAAGATAAAAAGGAAGTAGACTCTGGGCATGGAAATACCAATGTTTCCATGGAGAGAGGAGATATTAATGAGGAATTGAGAAAGATAGTTGGCTGGATCTTAGAGCACGGTAGGGGAGTAAAGTCCACTGACGTTGGAAAGACAGGCTGGGACCAGGCTGTGTAGGAGGAGCACTCTGGAGGCAAAAGGAAGTCACTTGAGTTAGCTGAATAAGATGATCCCAAGATCAAATCTGTGCTTAAGGAAAATTCTTTTGGCAGTAGTGTGTAAGATAGACTGGACTGGTGAAAATTTTGATCTGTTGAAACAAAATACATGAAAAAAGTTCCTTCACTTTAGAAATTTTAAGATGCCACCTCAGATTATGGAAAAACACTGGCTAAATTAGAAAACTATCTCATCTTCATTTGACCTAAGAGTAAGTAGGCAAACTTACAGCTATAAATACCCGGTATAATTCCAAGGTCCCCATATGGTTAATTGTGATATCCAGTCAGAATTGCCTTTTAATATTCAAAGAAACTAATATTCTGAAAACAATCACATCTCATACAAGCAAGAGAAAGTGTGTGCGTGTGCGTGTGTGTGTGTGTGTGTGTGTGTGTGTGAGAGAGAGAGAGAGAGAGAGATCTTTTAATATTCAAAAGGAACTAATATTCTGAAGATAATCACTTCTCACATGGGGGGGCTTTGTTTTCATCATTCACAATCAACAGCGACTTGATTTAAACAATGTTTCATTTTTTAAAAAAAATTTTTTTTAGGCAATTGGGGTTAAGTGACTTGCCCAGGGTCACACAGCTAATAAGTGTCAAATGTTTGGTCTGAGGACAGATTTGAACTCAGGTCCTCCTGACTTCAGGGCCAGTGTTCTATCCACTGCGCCACCTAGCTGCCGCCCAACGTTTCATTTTAAAAAAAAAAAAAATAAGGAACTGACAGCAATTCACTGGAGCAAAAGCCATCTCTAACAGTCAATGGATATGAAACAGCAGCTCCAACAATCACATGGAAAAGTTGCTCAAAAGCTCCAAAAATCAGAAAGACACTAATCAAAAGGTTCCTGAGACAACCACAAAGTCATTAAGACAAAAAAAGAACTGAAAACACTACCAAAAGAACCAGCTTATCAAGACTAGGAGTAGACCTTTCTGGAGGCCAGTGGTCAGATCTGGTGTGACCGCTAAAGATTTTCTCTCTTTAATTTTATGACCCTGTTAACTGTGATAGTTTTATCTTTCTTTAATAAATTACCTAAATACACAAATACACGTGCAATGTCAGAATGTAGTAAAATTATATGGAGTTATGGATTTTTCCTTAAAATGATAAAAAAAAATCTATCTAAAACCATCAGAAAGCATTATTTGTAATGTGGATAAGCTAGAAATACTTGGAAAATCCTAGAGATTCAACTAAAAAGTGAGTTGAAACAATTTTAGCAAAGTAGCAGGATATAAAATAAACTCATATAAATACCAGCATGTCCATGTATCATCAACAAAATCCTGCAAAAGAGATAGTAAGCAATATACCATTTAAAATACCTGTAGACAGTAAAAAACAAACCACTTTTTACACAAATAAAGTCAGATTAAATAATTAGAGAAATATTGTTCCTGGGTGAGCTGAGCCAATATAATAAAAATGGCAATTTTAAACTAATATTCAATTCTGAGCTAATATTCAATGCCATCTCAATTATTTTACTGAGCTAGGAAAAATAACAATATTCATTGGAAGAATGAAAGATAAGAACATCAAAGGAATTAATGGGAAAAAATGTAATGGAAGGAGATTTAGCAGTACCAGATTTTAAGCTATAAGGCAGTAAGTACCTAAACTATCTGGTACTGGCTAAGAAATCGAAAGGCGGATCAGTAGAATGGAGTAGTAAATGATTATAGCAACGCTGTATTTTTGACAAAAAAGATTTAAACTTCTGGGATAAGAAAACACTATTGGGATAAAAAAAAAAGTTGATGGAAAGCAGTCTAGCAGAAATTGGGTATAGACCAATATCTTACACCATTTACCAAAATAAGCTCAAAATGGATACATGAACTAGATATAAAGGGAGATATAAGAAAATTACAATATGGAATACATTACCTAACAGACTTACGGATAAGAGAATAATTTATGAATAAATAAGAAATAGAGAGCATTGAGGTATAAAATGGGTAATTTTGAGTACATTAAATTTAAAAAGTTTTGTGCAAATAAAAATAATAGAGCCAAGATTAGAAGGAAAGTTGAAAATTGGGGAAAACAATTTTAGAAACAGTTTCTGAGATAAAAGTCTCATACTTTAAATACATAGAGAACTCTGTTAAATTTATAAGAATATAAGTCATTCTCCAATTGATAAATGGTCAAAGGATATGAACAAGCAGTTTTTTGATGAAATCAAAACTATATATAGTCATATGAAAAAAATGCTCCAAATCATTATTGACTAGAAAGATGTAAATTAAAACAATTTTGAGACATCATTTCACAACTCAGATTGGCTAAAATGATAGAAGGGGAAAATGATAAATATTGGAGGGGATGTGGAAAAATTGGGACATTCACACACTATTGATAGAACTGTGAATTAATCCAACCATTTTGCAGAGTAATCTGGAATAATGTCAAAAGAGTTATAAAACTGTGTATACCTTTTTGACCCAGCAATACCACTATTAGGTCTGTTTCCCAAGGTGATCAGTGAAAAAAGAAAAGAACCTATATGTTCTAAAATATTTACTGCAGCTCTCTTTGTGGCAGCAAAGAACCGGAAATTGAAGGGATGCCCATCAATGGCTAAACATGTTGTGGTATATGAGTGTGCTGAAATACTACTATGCTATAAGAAACTACGAGCTGTTTGATTTTAGAAAAACACAGGAGGATTGCATGAAATAATGAAGAGTGAAAGCAGAACCAAGAAAATATTGTATACAGTACTGTTTGTTTGGCTTTTTATTTTTGCTAGGCAATGGGGTTAAGTGACTTGCCTAGGGTTACACAGCTAGTAAGTGTCAATTGTCTGAGTCTGGATTTGAACTCAGGTCCTCCTGACTCCAGAGCCTGTGCTCTATACACTGCACCAGCTAGCTGCTCCTATAGCAATACTGTCTGAAGAATAACTGTGAACATCTAAGTTATTCTGAGTTAATTATAATAGTTATCCCTTCCACATCGCAATTTAGGCAATAATACAATCAAGATGGCTTCAGAAAAGATGGGATGGCTAGACTCAAAAAATAGTTGTTAATGGTTCAATGTTAATGTGGCAGGAATCTTCACTGGAGTATCCTAGGAATCTATACTTGACCTTTGTTGTTTCAGTTTTTACTGATGACTTAGACTAGGGGTGGGGAATCTGTGGCCTCAAGGTCACATGTGGTCCTCTAGGTCCTCAAGTGTGGCCATTTAAACTTCACAGAGCAAATCCTCTAAATAAAAGGATTTGTTCTGTCAAGTCTGGATTCAGTCAAAAGGCTGCACCTGAGGACCTAGAAGGCCACATTGGCTTCAAGGCCAGAGGTTCCCTACCCCTGATTTAGATAAATGCATAGGTGTTATCCTTGAATTTAAAGAGAACATAAAAGAAAAGCTAATACAATAGATCACAGAGTGAAGAATGCAGGAAAACAAAAAGGATCTCAAAAGGCTACAGCAAATTGGGTTGAATCTCATATAGATGAAATTCGGTAGGAATAAATAAAAAGTCTTGAACTGAAGTCAAAAGATCAGCTTCATAAGTAATAAGATGAGTGAGAATGCACAGACAAGAGTTGTTATTAAAATATTTGGTGGTTTCAGTGGATTGCAAGCTCAATATAAATCAACAGTGTGATGTGACAGCCAAAAAAACGAATGCTATCTTGGGCTGCAGTAAGAGGGATATGCCCCTCTAGCACTACAGAAATAATAGCTACACTGTACTCTACTTTCTTCTTTAGTATTGTGTTCAGTTCTGGATGCCAAAGCTTAAAAAGGACAGAAACAGAGAGTAACCAGAGGAAGGCAACCAGGATAGTGAAGTAGCATTAGCTCGGGTCATATTAGAATCATTTTAAAAGAATTGGGCATATCTAACTTGGAAAAGGGAAGATTCAAGGGTGAGATGACAGCCACCTTCAAGTATATCAAGGGTTATTATTCAAAGGAGGGAACAAATTTGTTTCATTTGGGTCCAGAGAGAGAAACCTGGAGTATGAGTGGAAGTTGCAAAGAGGCTCAATGTTAGCAAAAATTTCCTAACAATTTGAGCTGTCCAAAAGTAGAGTGGGCTAGAGAGGTGGTAGGGTTTCCCCTTCCTTGGAGTTCTTCAAGCCAGGGTTGAACTACCATTTGTAGGATATGTTATGGTAGAGATTCTTCTGATGAACAACTGGACTAAATAGCTTCTAAGGTCCCTTCCAATTCTCAAATTCTGTTATTGTATGATTCTATAATTCATGAAGAGTGCTGGCAACTGCCAGTGTAGTGACAGAGATAAGTATCTTATTACTAGAATAAAGCTTTAAAAATAAGAAGTTATTAATGTCTGTTTAATGGAATACTGTTGAAGAGATATCCATGTGAGTTAGGCATTAGACTAAAATGAGCTTTTAGTTTTAAGCTCTGAGGTGGGAAGTAAATAGAAGACACTGACAGTAAAGAAGAGATCTAGCACCAGAGACAGGAGTAAAACTAGTCCTTCAGTATATGGAAGGGCAAATAGACACTTGTACCTTAAATGCCCTTTAATTCAATTTAGTAAATACTTATGTACCTACTACATTCCAGGAACTGTGCTAGAAACTGGGGATACCAGATTAAAAGTAAAAATAGTCCTAGCCCTCAAGGAGTTCATATTGGAGGAGATGTGTATGTAAGTATAGGCATAGGCATGTAACAGTTTTACTATGGTCACATACAAAAGACAGAAGAGGTCACATAAAAGAGTACAAATAGCTATCTGTGCATCAGTAGCATGTAAGAACATCAATCGGGCACCATAAAGCCATACTTGTCAGTGAAATTCAGTGGGGAGGGAGGCGCAAGGGTGGGGTGAGGGCTAGAACCATGGGACTATCTGTATATAATTGTACAAAGACCACTCCTATATTCTCTTCCCTCTAGAGCTATATACAACTCAGAAACCTCATATCTTTATATCATCAATACCTTAAGAAGACAGCGGGCTGACTTCCAGCCAAGATGGCTGCCTAAACAAAAGGTAGCCTGCCCAGCTTCCACATGTGCTTGAGCAAAACCCTAAACTGTGCACCAGACCAAATAACAATCAAGAAGGCCAGTGAAAAACCATAACAAATAAAAACTGTTGTCCCAGAGCTTCACAAAAGGTCAGCCAGAAGCCTACGGTCGGGGTGGGTTTGGGTGTCTCTCAAAGTTATGTACACATTAAAATGACCAGAGACTGGACACTGAAGTCAGTCAGGCAGCAAGAGTAAAGAGCTCCCCTGAGAAAGCCCCAGGATGAGGACTGAAGCCCCAGAGGGGAAAATATAAGGGAGGGTGGGGGTGAAGGGTAGGATTATCAGCAGCTGGGCCAGCACAGCACTGTCCAGTACCATAGGCCCAGGGGGTCTGAACCTCAAAGATCCAAGGAGGCCTAACCCATAGAAGGTGTCAGCATAAGAACAAGTAAGGCCAAAACCCTCTCCCAAAAGTATAGCAAGGAGCTGAGTATGGTGCTAGCATAAAGCTCCAACTTACAAACTAAAGCTGGAGAGACGAAATGAGTAAACCAAACGTCAAATAAGTATCAAAAATTACTGCAAATCTAATTCCATAGTAACTAAGTATCAAAAATTACTGCAAATCTAACTCCATAGTAACTACAAGGATTCAAAGGGAAAAAAAAAGAATTTTCCATAAGGACTACACGAATGCCTAGAAGAAATGAAGCAAGAGATAAGAAAGAATTAGAAGGAGAATAAGTAGCTTAGATGACAAAGTGATAAAACTGACTCAAGAAATGGAATCCCTGAAAATGAGAAAAGAATGAACAGAAATCAATGACTCCATGAAACAGCAAGAAATATTGGAGCAAAATCAAGACTGAAAAAAAAAAATTAACAGGAGAAAGGAGAGGCTAGAAATAGTGATACAAAAAATTTAAAGGCCCATTTAATATTTTTAAATGCATAGAAAAATAACAAAGAATTCAAAACAGAGGACAGGCAAACAGCATAGTTTTGTAAGCTATGTGCAAAATTGTTCTTTTTTTTTTAAAGCAACTGGTTTAAAATGGAGTATTACTTTTTTCTGTGTTCTGTTGTGTGTATGGAAACGCTTTTTTTGATATTTAAATTCAGAATAAAAATAAAATAAGAAGGACTAGCAAGGATATCATGAAAAACAAAATCAAACAGATCTTACAGACAGGCAGCAACTGATTAGAAAAGCAGTAGTCATTTCAGAATCAATTGTGTATGTGTAATCATCTCAGTAACTAGTTAAAGGTGAAAGTAAAAACTACATTAGAAGAAAAGCTAAAGATGAGAGAACACTGATTGTGACTGCAGCAGTTCCAAGCTATCTAAACAAGCTGCTTTCTCCAAAAAAAAATGAGAAATGAAGTAAAAACACTGACTATTCTTAGTTTCTAGTAAATTAAAAATGTCTAAAATTCAACACATGAAGGCCAAAAGAAGCCAGAAACTGCCTCATACCTTTTATCTATTTGCAGAAAGAGACATGATAACCAAACACAACACTGATTAGAACATAAGTTCATTTGCAAAATATTACAAAGGGAAATGAGAAAAGACTATAAATAGTATTAGCTTCTAGAAAAGTACTTGAGGTTAAAAGAATCTGTAAAGATGTTGCAAAATATAAATCAGATCACCCCCAAACCATGTGTAAAGGAAAACAGAAAGACAGACAAATGGTAAATAGAACAGGTCAGCCAATGTCTTTACAGAGATCTACAAAAGAGTGGGACCACATGCTACCTCAATAATCCACATGTTACATAAGAAAGCGGTACTGTATTTTAAGGATATTGGAAAGAATGTCTGAATCTAATACATCCTATATGCGATCATTTGAGAGGCATTATCTTCAGACTATCTCAAAAGGGGGAAAATTCCAAAAGAACAATAAAGATGATGCTTTTATTCTTCCTTCCCATCCCTCCCAAAATGATGAGAAAACAATAACCATTCATTTGTCTACCTTTTCATCTTAAATGTTTGATAATAGTCTATATTTACATTGAAGGTATCCCTTGATCAAAATGTAAAAAATCTACAGTCAGGTTTCCATACTATTTTTTCCAGAACACCATATCTTTGTTATTATACAACTAACTAGGAGGTGTAGAAAATTCAATTCTAAAGCTTTTAATAAGTGTTTATATGTGCTAGGAACTATGTTAAGAACTAGGGAAACAAAGATAGAAAAAACTAGCACCTGTCTTCAAGAAGCTTACATTCTTTTAAGAGGAAACAACACATACATAAAAAATTAAACAAAGAATATTCAAGATATCCCAAAAGTCTTAGTACAGTTTTAAGGTGGGTTTTTTTTTTGTAATTTATTTATTTTTAGTTTTCAACATTCACTTCCATAAGAATTTGAGTTTTAAATTTTCTCCCCCTCCCCAAGACGGCAATGTGATACAGGCTTTACTTACATATTCATATTTAACATATTTTCCCATTAGTCATGATGTAAAGAAGAATTAGAACTAATGGGAAGAACCACAAGAAAGAAGAAATAAAACAGCAAAAGAAAAGGAGAGCAAATAATATGCTTCCATATGCATTCAGACTCCAAAGTTCTTTCTCTAATCATGAGACTTCTGGAGAGGTCTTAGATCCCTGCATTGCTGAGAAGCTAAGTCTGTCAAAGTCAGTTATCGCACAACATGGCTGTTACTGTGTACAATGTTCTCCTGTTTCTGCTCATTTCACTCAGCATAAGTTCATGTAAGTCTTTCCAGGTTTTTAAACAACATATTGTAGCATTATGGTTCTTAATCCACTCTGCTATCTGCTTCTGTTTTATGGGAGAGTTCGTCCCATTCACAGTTATGATTACAATCTGTGTCTTTCTCTCCATTCTATTTCCCCCGCCCCCTGTTTATGCTTTTCTCTTTCCTTTCTCCCTTTCCCTCATTAGAGTTTTGCTTTTGACCACTGCCTCCCTCTGCCTCCCCTCCCTATCTGCCCCCTTCCTTTTCTTCTCCTTTACCCTTACTACTTCCTCCCTCCCTTCTATTCACCCCCTCCCTTTTCTTTCCCCTCTCCCCTCCTACTTCCTATAGGCTAAGTCAGATTTCTATACCTATCTGATTATGTTATTCCCTCTTTGAGCCAAATCTGATGATGGTAAGGTTCAAATAATACTCATCTCCCTCCCTTCTTTCCCTCTACTGTAATAGGCTTTTGTGCCTTTTCATGTGATGTAATTTACCCATGTCTGCCTCCTCCTTTCCTCTTCTCCCAGAACAATCCCTTCTCACTTAGATTTTTTATCATCATGTCAAAATCAACTTATACCCACGCTGTCCATGTATACCCCTTTTAAATGTTCTCAAGATACAGTTCTCAAGAGTTAGAAGTGTCATCTTCCCTTGTAGGGATGTAAACAATTTGCCCTTATTAATATGTTGGTTTTTTCCTTTCCTGTTTATCTTTTTATGCCTCTCTTGAGTCTTGTATTTGAAGATCAAATTTCCTGCTGAGCTCCGGTCTTTTCATCCAGAAGGCTTGGAAGTCCCCTATTTCATTCAATGTCCATCTCCTCCCCTGAAAGATTATGCTCAATTTCGCTGGGTGCTTGATCTTCGGTTGTAATCCAAGATCCTTTGCTTTATGGAATATCGTATTTCACACCCTCCGATCTTTTAACATAGAGTACGCAAGGTCCTATGTAATCCTAACTGTGGTTCCATGACATTTAAATTGTTTCTTTCTGGTTGCTTGCAGTATTTTCTCTTTGACCTGGTAATTTTGGAATTTGGGTACAATATTCCTTGGCATTTTCAATTTGGGATCTCTCTCAGGAAGTGATCAGTGGATTCTTTTGATGACTATTTTACCTTCTGCTTCTAGGAACTTGGGGCAATTTTCCTTTATGATTTCCTGAAAGATGCTGTCCAGGCTCTTTTTTTCATCATGGTTTTCAGGTGGCCCAGTAATTTTTAAATCGTCTCCCCAATAAGGTATTTTATGTTTTCTTCTATTTTTTCATTCTTTTGTTTCTGTTTGACTGATTCTTGATATCCCATAGAGTCATTAGCTTCTAGTTGCCCAATTCTAATTTTTAACAAATTGTTTCCTTCTATTAGATTTTGTACCTCCTTTTCCATTTGGCCTATTTTACTTTTTAAGGAATTCTCCTCTGTGAGTTTTTGAGCCTCCTTTTCCATTTGGCCAATTCTACTTTTTAAGGAGTTGATTTCTTCAGTGTACTTTGGCCAATTATATTTTTTAAGGACTTGTAGTGTGCTTTTTTTTTTTTAAAAGGTGATTGGAGTTAAGTGACCTGCCCAGAGTCCCACAGCTAGTGTTACGTGTCTGAGGCTGGATTTGAGCTCAGGTTCTCCTGACTCCAGGGCCAGTGCTCTATCCACTTTGCCACCTAGCTGCTCCTAAAGACTTGTTTTTTACAGCCAATTTTTGTCCTTCCTTTTTCAAGCTACTGACTCTCTGTTTCACACTTCTCATTTCCTTTCCCAATTTTTCTTCTACCTCTACGATTTGACTTTTAAAAATCCTTCTTGAGCTCTTCCAAGAAAGTTTTTTGGGCTTGAGACCAGTTCATATTCCCCTTTGAGGCTTTGGATGTGGGTACATTGACAATGTTTTCCTATTCTGAATCTGAGCCTTGATCTTCCCAGTCCCCATAGTAAGAACCTATGGTCACTGCCTGTTTTTGCTTTCTGCTCATGGTATTTGTCTATGTCCTGGCTTTTAAAGTTGAGCTCTCCTGCTGGAGCGCAGGAGGCACTGACCCAAGCTTCTTGTACTGGGAACCTGGGACCTGGTTACTGGATTTGTGTGCTGGGACCTCAGGTGCTGGCAGCTGGAGGCTATAGGGGTCTGGCAGATTAGCTGGTGCTGAGCTGGGGTCAACAGCACTGGTGTTCTCAGAGTAGAGGTGGGGAGTCTGGTCCCCCGAGGACACCTGCTCACCCAGGCTTCTTTAAAGCACTTGAATGTTTGGCTGCTGGAGGATGTCTGCCAGAATGCTGGTGGTTTTCCAAGCTGGTATTTACCTGTTCCCCTGCCTGTGCGCTGAGGCACTGGGGTGGGGGGTGGGGTGTCCTGGCTTTGGCACTTGCCTGCTCCACCACCCTGGGGATCAGGATCTCCTCCTGGTTTGCTGAGGTGGGGCTTGCCACTGGCTTGCTGGAATACCTCCTGTCCTGTACTGCTCCCCCTCCCCCAGAGGGAGAGGGGCCTTTCCCATTAATCCCCCAAGCTTCCTGGGCTACAAGACGGCTGCACCCTGTCTTTCTGCTGGCTCAGCTATTCCAGGGTTTTTCCAGAGGTGATATTTTCTGGGCTTTCCGAGGTCAATAAGGGAGGGTGAGAGTGACTTCTTCTTTCTCTGCCATCTCACCTCTCGGAAGTCCGTGTCAGTTTTAGGTTTTAATAGCTTAAATCCTATATGCCAAATAATTTCTCAGGAGGAGGGCAATGGTCTAATATGAAAATGAATTAATAACAGAACAAGGATTTCATAAGACACAATGTAAGAAGAAGGTAGAATGGGATAAAGATAAGTGAAGCTATTATAAATGGGCAGGTAGGGGTAAGGAGTGGTAGCCAGGATGGGGAGCTTCAGCCTAGGCCTCATAATCACAGACTCCGAGTTGGGGCACTGTCATGCCTATCACATCAACAATGGTAATATTGATTTGTCAGTCAATAAACATTTATTAAATGCCTACCATGTACCAGGCACTGTGCTAAGTACCAGCAATACAAAAAGAGGTAAAAGATAGTCCCCTGCCCCTCAAAGAGTTCATAATCTAAAGGGGGAGACAAAAAGCAAAGAAATATGTACGAATAAGCTATATACAGGATAAATTGGAAATAATTAACAAAGGGAAGGCACTGGAATTAAGAGGGGTTGTGAAAGGCTTCTTATAGAAAATGGGATTTTAGCTGAGACTAGAAGGAACCTAGGGAAGCCAGTAGGTAGAGATGAAGAAAGAGAACATTCCAGCCACAGGGGACAGTCAGAGAAAATGCCTGGAGCTAGACATGGAACGTCTTGTTTGTAGAACAACCAGGAGGTCAGTATCACTGAACTGAAGAATATATTGTGGGAAATAAGGTTTAAGAAGACTGGAAAGATGGGGAGGGCTAACTTATGAAGGGCTTTGAACATCAAATAGAGCATTTTGCATTTGATCCTAGAAGAGAAAAAGAGCTACTATAGTTTATTGGGTAGAAGAGTGATATGATTGCACCTGCATTTTAGGAAAATCAACTTTGGAGGGTGAATGGAGAACAGAGTGGGGAGAGACTAGAGGCAGGCAGATCTACCATCAGCCTTCTGCAAAAGTCCAAGTGTGAGTTATAAAGGTCTGTACCACGGTGGCAGCAGTTATCAGAGAAGATGTGACTATCAACTCCTATAAACAGATATAGAATAAAAGACAAAATAAAAGATCCTGCTGTTTCTACTTAGCTTACTAATTTTTGCAAAGCGCTTGACTGGAAAAGACAAATGTACTCTTGAAAAGCCTACCCAAACAAGATGTCTCAACACATTAAAATTACACAAAAACCCCATGACAGATGTTGACTATGATCATTTTGTTCAATAAGCCATTGATTACTGACATCAAATGAGGTGTAAAACAAGAAGACATGCTTGCCTAACAAAGGTCTTTTGATAGAGCTATAAAAACTTCACAAATAACATTCTATTAATTACATCAAGCTTGGAAAAATTATAAAGCCTTCTCAGTGAAATACACAATAATGCGATTAAGACTGGCCTAGCCATTCACACTGAAAAAACAAAGTGGATAAAATACAGCTGGATAAATACAGTGGATAAAATACATATATGTGTGTACGTATGTATATGTATATGTATATATAAACACACACATCTTGTATATGCCTGTATATATGTGTCTACATACATATATATATATCTACACACACACACACATCTATCTACATATATCTTGAAAAGGCCCTGTTCAATGACAATGAAGTGAGTGTAAGTCAAGAACTAAGGAGAATATTGAAGGGGATCTTATTTTAGAAATTTCACAATATTTTCAACAATTCCATACTGCTCAATGACACCAAAGGATACCTCTTGAGATCAATATTTTTAAGTGATACTATACAAGTGCAAAACAGCAAGCACTCCAATCTAAGAAGAATCAAAATTACAATTTATTAAAGGGCAATGGAAAGACATATAGCAGGCATAAGTAGGTTGTAGCAGATGACCAACAATGACTTCTTTGGGAGTAACATAAAAGACATCATTAAAGAAATGTGACAGCAGAGATATAGGTGAGCCAGCCATAGAGTAGAGACAAACACAACAGCTAGACAACACAAGTGCAACACTGGTATCTGTATGGCTCCACAGCAATCCCCTGGAGCAAAGAGGGCATGGCTGGCATGAAGTCAACACAAGAAAACAAATTCACCTTGTAGATGCCCCCCTTTCTGAAATATTCTATAGTAAATTCCCAACTTTTAGAACAGCTGCCATGAACTTCATCTCCTTTCCACCTTGCCTCCCCACCCAGCCCTGATTACAGTTTTTCCTCTGTACCAGGAGGACACTTCCCAATGTTTGAATGCCTTCAAATGTCCTATTAATTGGCTCAGGAGCCAGGCATTAAATCCAAGATATTAAAAGAAGAATAACACAGGATAAAAGAAACTGGAGGGAGGTGCTATGACCTTTCTAATGAGATCATGAATTCCAAGTGTCAAAATGTCTAATCACAATACAATAACTAATATTCATAATGCTAGACCTGAGTTATCGAAGAAAGGTTAAATTACATTCAGTACATTGTCTAAGGAAGTATGGAAGTACTTATAAATATATTTTTGAAAGAATCCCATCAATATGTTAAAATGTAAAGTCTGGGGCTAAGGGTTAAATCCTTGACTATCCAGGGAGGAAACATGTTCATTTTTTTAAATGCTAGCAGGAAGAAAAGTGTCTTGGATTGTCTCATAACACCTCTGTGATAGAACTGTCCCTCCCTATTGTCCTCAACTTCTGGACAGGAAAATTAAGATACAAAGGAATTTCACAATATACCAGGATTAGAATCTGAATTTTGAACTCTCAGTCCACAGCTTTTATAAAATTATAGAAGTTTTTCCAAGTATAGATAGAATTAATATGGCTCAAGGTTTGAAATAAACACTGATTGCCATTCATTTTCAGAACATATTAAGATTTAAATTTCTGAGGAGAAATTTAGAGGTTGGCTCTTTGTACGGCCCATCTGTGAGTTTTTCTAAGCAGCCTTACCTTATAATAACGAAAGTAGTCCCGTTCTAGCAATTTCTGTATTTTAGGAAAGATCTTATAGGTGTTGAAGCTATCAATGCTTTCTATATCACACAAGCAATCATCGAGGACTCCAGAGAGCTAAAACAAACAAAAAAAACAACAAAATAAACATTCAATACAAGTTGTTATTCAAATAAAGTAAACAAATTTGAAGTTTCATGTTATGAAAATTGTTAATTTGTTGATTCATTATTTGAAGTTCAAGATTTGAGCAGCTACAAAAGTTATAACAACTTTTTTGGTTATGCAATGTACATTTGGTATTAAGTACAGTGAAGAGCTGGGATAACCTAGGGCCTACTGGACAAAGAACGGCCATTAGGTGCCTCTTGAGAGAAACTTGGAATAATCACAGAATGACAAGATAATTTAACAAAGCTGTTCCCCTCCCCCCACTCTCCTTTTTCTGAGTATTTCTGACAAAATGGGAAAGGAAAGCATAATCTTTGAAAAGAGTCACATGATACATAAGCAGAGGTATTATGGATAGTGACATAGGAGAATATTTTGTTTCAAAATAAACTGCAGGTCAACTTTAAATCTGTTTCAGGCAGTTAGTTACCTTAACAAATTGGATGCTAAATGTCAAAACAATTATACTCCCTTGGATAACGAAATATTATTTACTATTTTTACTAAATATTGCTAAATATTTACTAATTTACTAAAGAAAGTCTTCATAATTATTTTTATAAACTCCTTCCAATATTTCCACACCATCTTATTTTATAATGATGCTGCAGCCTCAAATTGGTATGGGTACATACCATGAAGATCTTGAGTTTTAACCTTTTTGTCTCTCAAAGTAAATACTACACATTAATAATAGTATATTTATAGATATTTTCCCTATATGCCTTCTATTCTAATGTTATTTAATAGTAGGCTCTTAAAAGCACTTTTTTTTTTTGAGAGGCAACTGGGGTTAAGGTCACACAGCTATTAAGCGTCAAGTGTCTGAGGCTACATTTGAACTCAGGTCCTCCTGACTACAGGCCAGTGCTCTATCCACTGCATCACCCAGTGGCCCCTTAATAGCACTTATAAAGAAAATTTGGTAAAGAAAAAATAAACTGTCAGTAATTTAGAAATACTCTCAAGACTTCTCTAAGGTACCTTCCAGCTCCAAAATTTTAATTTTATCAATGACTAGTACATAACACTTATTTACCTATGTACTCATATATACTATATGCTAGGCAGACGGGAAAATACAAAGATAAATTTAAGATGTGATTCTCAAGGGCCTGATAATCTAATTAAAAATACATGTACAAATTACTAATAACAAAAAATGGAAATAATAGTACATAAGAGATAGGGAAAGAGAGTTAGTTAAAAAAAGGCTCTGTAGAGAGAGAGACTTTTTAACTGAACTTCAAAGGTTACAGAAAATTTCACCAGGTTGGGATAAGTGGCATAACAAAGTACCAAGAAGGCTGGCCAGAGAGGCAGGAAGCCTCTAGGCTCAAGTCCAGGTCCAGCCTCTGACACATACCGGCTCTGGGCAAGTCCCTTATAACCTCTCAACACCCCTGGATAATCCTTTAAGATTATAAAGTTGCAGAAGTTTGCTTATCTGGAATGGCAGAGTTTCCTCACTTTACTCACAAAAGGAATTCTGTAAGCCAATGAAATCATCAAAGAACCACCTCACTCAACCCACCCAAAAAAGAGGCAGAAATAAAGATGGGGATGAAGGAAAGTAAAAGGTATGTTTAGAAAATAGAGAATAGTTCAATTTAACTGGAGCTCTGCTACCACCTACATCTATCTCAAAATTACAGGGCTCTATCTTGGTTGATGTCTGCTACCAAAGCCCACCTACAATAAAGTCCTTGCTGCTGTCCTCTGCCACAGAAACCCACTTCTCAGTAGGTGATGTTGGAAACCCCACTCTTTTGCTATTCCCCAGCTACCAGGTCCAACAATACCAGCTTCCCAGTCCCCAGAATTTTCAAGCCCATCTCCCAATTCAAAGTTCTGAACTCAAGATTCAAAGTTCAGGTATAGGGTTATTATCACTATTATTTTAATTACATCATGGACTAAAGATAGTTTTATATTTCACCCCAAGAACCTAACCATCATTTATCTATTTTCTCTATAAGGAAAAAAAAAAACATCTGAGTCTTAGTTTCCGATAATGAACATTTTTACAAACTTTTGGAAAACAATCTTTTCTAAGTTTAGGACTGCATAAACTATAATATGGTACTCAGTGCAAATATTTTTGGATACCACAATGTAGTACAGGCTATTGCAACTGCCAAAGTGTCAATCCAGGAAATGCTTATTTCACAAAGCAAAGTTCTAGGTCACAAACATCAAACTCATTTTCTTTCACATCCTGTCTACAGGTTAACAGCTTGTTCCTGAAAATGTCATGTAATCCAATATGCAGCTGACAGAAAGCGAAAAACTGCATTTTTATCAGGATGACTTATACTAGTGAATTTTTCCTTATGCCACAACTAAATCTTGTTAGCTTAGCAGCTATGTGGCACAGCAGATGAATCTGAAGTCAGGAAGAGCCGAGTTCAAATCCAGCCTCTGACACAATAGCCATGTGATCCTGGGCAAGTCACACAAGTTTCCACAACTGTAAAATGGGGATGATAATAGTACCTACCTGACAGGGTTGTTATGAGGATCAAATGAGTTAATATTTGTAAAGTGCTCAGTACATTGTGTAGCACATAGTAAGCACTATATAAATGCTAACTATCATTATCATTATTATTTTCTAAAGAACAGCCTTGAATGAGGTTCTAAGACTCCTAGAGTATTAAAACAAAAGCCAAAATGCTAACTTAGCAACAGTGTGTGGAACAGTTGCCTCCTTCACCCCAGGGCCACAACCCTCCCAACCTGCTCCCTCTTAATGTTGTCTTTTCTCAGATTTTTTTAAAGTACTGTATGATAATTACTTTTAAGGGATTCCATAAGATAAAGGAGGAAAAGAGGTTTTTGGGAAAGTTTCTTTATTCTACAATTATTTAGATAAGTGCAAAATTTGTTGCTTTTCTTTAATCTTCTGAGTAAAATGAAAAGCTTAAGTGTTTATGTATAAGCATACACACACAAATACAAATAAATGAAAAATCTTCAGTTGTAATTTTGTCAATTCAAGATCTCCAAGTTGCTCAGTCTCTATCAGAAATCTACAGGTACACCTGATTACAACCCAATCTGAGAGAATGGAACATTCACATTTCTTCTTTACAGAAAGATTACTAGCTGTATTCACAGTAGCTTCAGTACAGGCTGCTGCATTCCGCTTCAAAACACTTTTGCATTTAATTTATAATCAAGTGAAACAGAAAAGAGTATATTGAGATTTATTACACAATGGGAAACAAATTTTGCCTTTTCCTGGCAAGAAAGTGAAATATTCAAAATTATGTACTGGATTCCATTAAATAGTTCATATCTTTGGCTCAATGCAAATAACATTTTTAAAAATATAATTTCTCTCCTGTCACTTAAATTGTTTCTCTCCTAACTGAATGCAATGGAGAGAAAGGAAGAAACTGAACTAAATATTTTCAAATTCTGGGCCTCAATATTTATGTATATTTCCTTGCTGTATAAAGGAACAGTTTAAATTAAAAAAAAAACCCATATTTTTATTTACTTTAATGGACTAGTTTTCAAACCCTTCACACTTTAATGCACCCATAGATGACTTTAACTGTTGACCTAACAGTTCAGATATCACACACATGTTGAAATGTGCAAATTTCATGTTTTTATAATAATCAGGAATATGTGAAGAGTCATAAACTAAAGTTTCTGGGTTGGTGCTTGTATTAGAAGCCCAAAATATGTACTATATTTACTATTTAAAAAAAGATTTTTTAAAAGAACACAAAGAACTTTAGAAAAACCTGGAAAGACTTGTATGGTTTGATGCTGAGTGAAGTGAGCAGAACCAAGAGAACGTTGTACACAACAACAGTCACATTGTGCGATGACTAATATTGATAAACTTAACCCTTCTCAGCAATACAAAGATCTAAAACATCTCCAAAGGCCTCATGATGGAAAATGTTATCCACATCCAAAGAAAGAACTATGGAATTTGAATTGCTATTTTTTTTTCTCTTCTGTTGGGTTTTGTTTCCTCTTTCTGGTGGTTCCTCCTATTGGTTCTAATTTTTACTTACAACATCACTAACGTGAAAATATGTTTAATAGGAATGTAAATGCATAGCCTGTATCAGATTGTATGCCTTCTTGGGGAGGGTGGTGGGGAGGAAGGGGGAGAAAAATTTTCAACTCAAAAGCATATGGAAGTGATTATTGATAAATCAAAATAAATTAATAAAAAAATTTTTAAAAAGAGCACAAAGAAAATCTTACATATACTATATTCCCATTGGGAAAAATATCTTATTAATAACTACAAACTGGGAAATTAAATTGCCAAATATAATTTGTATTACAAAATTTTATTATATTCTTCATCCTAAATTAACTTAACAATGAAGAAAAGATGTTATCAGCTGAAGAAAAGCTCACATATTCTCATAATACATATTATCTCATATTACCTAATTAATAAAAAATGTTACAACTAAGAGGCCAAGCAAAAGCTTTGCACCAATTTAAGGCATATGTTTAAAACAAAAAAACCAACAAAACCCTAGTCAGGAATGAAAACAAACTGAACAAAGAAAACATCACTATGTTACATAAATACTAGCTATTATTTTACGTACAGCCTGGCAGTCATAAGCAGATCCTACTACAAGCCTCATGAAAATTAGTCCCCGAAAAATGTCAAAAGCACATGTTTACATTCACAACCTCACAATTGTGTTCCATTTTCAGGTGGCAATGTGCCTTAATTGCTACCACCACATCTCCCCTCATTACAGGACCACCTGGGACACCTTGTTTCTTTTTCCTCTTAGTAGCTTCGCCACTTTTGCAGCAGGTGCAAAAAAACAAAAAACAAAATAAAAACAAAGCCTAAGAAATCAATTGGCAGCCCACTCACTACCCACCCAAATGACAAAAAGAAGGAAACGTCTCTTTGGAGCAATGTGTCACCAAGCTCAAGGACGCTAAAACAGGACCCACATAATAAATATTGGGAATTTCCACATGAAGGATCCTTTTCCCACCCTGCTGCGGAATGTGATGCCCCTGAACAGCTGGGGAGTCCCTGGGGAGCCTCACCCCAGCCTGGCCAGGCCGCCTTAAACCTCCTGTCTCCTGATGCTGAACCCACCGCAGGGACCCCTCACTGCGTGGACATCACCACTAGCGAAGCTTCGGGCGCCAGAGCTGGGCTGGGGGCAAGATACCACTTCTCAACTCCAGGGGGTCAACCACCAACTAGGCTCGAGTCCGCAGAGGCTAAGACCCTCTCGAAAGATAGAGTTGACCAAGGGGCAGCCCTCCGCCTGCCTGCCTGCCGCCTGCCACGTTCCCCCACGGGGGCTGTCACCAGCTCCGCTGGGGGCCGCGGGATGGAGATGGAGGGAGGAGCGGGGAGGAGGGGGCGGTGTGGTAGGGGTAGTGGGAAGGGAGGGGGGCAGTTCCATCTCCTTTTCTCTCCTTCCTCCTCTTCCAAAAAAGCCATCCTAGGAACTCAGCCTCTTCCTCCTCCTCTGGCCGCCACCCGCCCTTCCCTCTTCCCCCGGGGATGTCGCCATCCTCGCATACAGCAGGCGCTCAATAAGGAGGCTCCGATTCTCGAGCTCTGCTCCGCATCTGGAGGACCAGCCCTCCCCGACAGGGGTCCCCGGCCCGCCCCAGCTCCCCCCGTCCCCGACTACCTGGGCCTCAGCGACGGTGCTCAGGCAGCTGAGGGTCACCCACAGCTGCACGGCGGCCACTGCCCCGGCCCGGCTGCGCCGGCGGCCAGCTCGGCTCATGCTGCCCTCGCCTCCTTCCTTCTTCCTTCGCCGCGGCCGGGGCCGGGGGGCAGGGAGAGCCGCGCCTCGGCCGGCCCGCGCCACCAAGGCGCCGGACGACGACGAACGACTACGGAGAGCCCTGGAAGCCCGGCGGAAGAACCCCTCGCTCGGCGGTCAACGTCCCCCCGACACCTGTCAGGCAGCTGGAAGCAAGTCTAGCAAGCCGCCCACTGGCGGCGGAGCCTAGCCCCACTACCCTCTGGTCCCCTCCCCTCCCGCAACGGGGCCCCGCCCCCTGCCTTCCCGTGCTCTTCCCGGCCGCTCCCCGCCCGCGTGCGCTGTGCATTATGGGACTTGGAGTTCCCTCCCGTCCGCAGGGATTCCCTAGGCCCAGAGCCGGAAGGACCCTCCGAGGGAGGCCGGGAACTACAGAAGGGGTGGGAATTCTGCGGTCGGCGGGAGCACGAGGCCCCGCCACGGCCTATCAGGGAGGACCACGCGAGGCTCCAAAACAAGAGGACGTGGCCGCAGGGGTGGTGGGAGGCTTACTGGCTATTGCGTGAGAAGCCCGAGGGTGGAAAATACCCTTCGTGGCCCCCCCCCCCTTCGGCTGGAGTCATAGCCGTGATTAACCCTCCTGTGGAGCTTGGGGGGAAAAGGAAGCTGCTGATTTTGTAGTCACCGAGAAGCTCGCCCCGGGGTCCCCGGGGTCACTCGTTCCTGAGTTTGACCCGGCTGTTTTTGTTGTTTTTTTTTTTAAACAACAAAACAAAATAAGCTTTTCGTATGTTGTCTGTTCAAAGCCTCAGCATTCGCCTCTCCCTCCAACTAACTCAGGGTCTCGCTAAAGCCTCCTTAGCCCCCCAAGAAGCTCCTCCATGCCTCATGTCCCAAACCTTGAAATGGGAAACTAAAATGTTACTACCCAAGAAGATGAGTCGAGAGTTGACTCTCAGTTTGCTATTTGAGTTGTGGGAACCCTCCTTGACTCCATTAAACTGTGAGCTTGAGAGCAGGGGCCCTGTTGGGTTGTTTTTGCCCTCTGGCCTTTAGCGTGCTTCCAGGCATATGGTAGGTGCTTAATAAATGCTGGTTGAAGTTGTGGTATATGACAGCGATGGAATGTTGTTGTTTGGTCACCAGATGAGGAAACTGAGGCAAACGGGAGAAGTGACTTGCCACCCCGGTAGTAAGTGTCTGAGGCAAGATTTGAACTCAGATGAGTGTTTTGGAACTTTGAACATGATGAGTCTTCCTGATTCCAAGTCCAGGGCTCTATCCACTGAGCCACCTAGCTGTCCTCTGTAATGGAATGCTAGTGTAGTGTAAGACTTGGCAATGAGGATGGTTTTAGGAAAACTTGGAAATATTTATATGAACTGATGCAAAGTGAAGTGAGCCCATGATGAAAAATGCTGTTCACCTCCAGAGAGACACCTGATGAACCCTTGAGTGCAGATTGAAGCATACTTTTTTTACTTTATTTTTCTTGTGTTGTATGTGTGTGTGTATGTTTTCTTTTTTGATGTGGCTAATGTGGAAATTTTTTTAAATGCTTGTTGACTAACCAATGACTGTGGAAGTTTTCTTTTTTTAAACACCCTTTTAGTTTCTCTGGAAATATTAGGAAGCAATATTTTTCCACCTTAAAACCCTTTTCAGGCTTTTCCCTTTAGGAAAGTGGGAAAAACAAAAACTAAGGCCTTTCTTTGAAATGAAAAATTGATAAGGATTTGAGAGTTGGCAAAGGGATAGTTCATAAATTGGTTATCACCAACTTATCCCTTATCTAGATAAAATCAATGCCTGAGTGATTGCCTTCTAATCCCACTAAGAATTGTCCGCTTTTGAAATGCTAAAGAATTCTTCAATCCTAAATGGGAGTGTTCCAGAAGGAACTGAGTGGTAATTCTTCTGGAATCATATACAAAAATATATTTCACCAGGTCAGCAATGACCTATGTCTAAAACCAGTGGATTTTCTCAATCTGCGTATCTTCTTCTTTTGATGCTGTTGACCAGCTGCATACCCTTTCTTTGGTTTCTCTGATACTTTCCTGGTTCTCCACCTCCCTTCTTTGCCTCACTTGTTGTCTGCTTTTACTCCTCCAACTCCTTCACTGGGAGTATTATCTAAAGGCTCATTCCTCATATGCTTTTCTTTCTTCATTTACTCTCTAAGAGAGGAAAGAAGAAAATAGTATGCTTCAGACTGTATTCAAACACCATCAGTTCTCTGGAGGCAGATAGCAAAAGCTGAGCCATTCACAGTTGTTCATTGTATAATATTGCTGTTACGGTGTACAATGTTCTCCTGGTTCTGCTCAATTCACTTTATATCAGTTCATGTAAGTCTTTCCAGGTTTTTCTGAAATCAGCCCATTTTTCTTCACAGTCGTATACCACAGTTTGTTCAGCCATTCCCTAGTTGATGGGTATCCCCTCAATTTCCAATTCTTAGCCACCACAAAAAGAGCTGCTATAAATATTTTTGTACAAGTAAGTTCTTTTCCCGTTTAAAAAAAATCTCTTTGGGATACAAGCCTAGAAGTGGTATTGCTGAATCAAAGGGTATGCACAGTTTGATTGCCCTTTGGGCATAGTTCCAAATTGTTCTCCAGAATGGTTGGATCAGTTCACAACTCCACCAACAATGCATTAGTGTTCCAATTTTCCCACATCTTCTCCAACATTTATCATTTTCCTTTTCTGTCATATTGGTCAATATGATAGGTGTGAGTTGGTACCTCAGAGTTGTTTTAATTCGCATTTCTCTAATCAGTAGTGATTTAGAGCATTTTTTTTTTTCATATGACTATAAGAAGCTTTGATTTCTTTGTCTGAAAATGCCTATTCATATCTACTTACCAGTTGGGGAATGACTTGTATTCTTATAAATTTGAGTCAGTTCTCTATATATTTGAGAAAGGAAGCCTTTATCAAATATTTACTGTAAAAAATTTTTTCCCAGTTTTCTGCTTTCTTTCTAATTTTGGTTGTATGTGCAAAAATTTTTTAATTTTATATAATCAAAATTATCCATTTTACATTTTATAATGCTCTCTGTATCTTTTTGGGTCCTATATTCTTCCCTTATTAAAAAATCTGGCAGGTAAACTATTCCATGCTCTCCTAATTTGCTTATGGTATCACCCTTTATGTGTAACTTATGTGCTTAAGGTATAACCCTTCATGTACTTATTTTGACCTTATCTTGGTATACAATGTGAGATGCTGGTCTATGCCTAGTTTCTGCCATACTGTTTTCCAGTTTTCCCAGAAGTTTTTGTCATAAGAGTTTTTGTTTCAAAATCTTGGATCTTTGGATTTATCAAACACTAAATTACTATGGTCATTTACTGTAATATATTGTCATTTACTATGATATATTGTGTACCTAATCTATTCCACTGATCCATCACTCTATTTCTTAGCCAGTACCAGATTGTTTTGACAATTACCAGCCAGCTACTAATATTATTGTTAATATGATTACTTGAGCAACTGTGTTGGATTATGGGGGTGGGTATTCCTATCCTCTTTCCAACTCCACAGGTAGTCATTCTTTCCTCCCCATTCCCAGTGTCTAATAGCTTTTAAGCTCTCTCTTGCCAAGAGGCAAGAAAAACTGCAAGCTCTTGATTTAATTGGATTGTATGTGATTTCTGAATTAGGATGAGCATTCATATCTTGAGTACAATTAGGAACAACAGGGATCCACCATGGACATCCAAACTGTCCTGACCCCAGGGCAGCTGCACTGTTTGTCCTAGAATTGACCTATTTGTTTGAGAACACAATTTTTAATGGGCAGATGGCTTAGCACCACAATGATAATTTCCAGATGATTATCTACAAAGAGGATAATTGATAAGGAGCTGAGAGTTGGCAAAGGGTTGGCTCATAAACTATGAAATAAGACCCTTAGCTGCCAGGAATACTTCACTGGGGCCCCATGTTCCTTTTCTTCCCCACCCCCCCCCACATCAAAACTTACCTCTTCTGTGTCCCATTCCTTTAGCATCCTTATTTCTCTCAGGTGGCAGTGAGTTCTAGTGAATTAATTAGAGAAATCAATCTGTGCTAACATGTTGGCTACCTAATGCTGTATTCCTTTCATGTAAAAAAGTGTCTAAAGCCCAGTTAAAATTCACAATTCTCCTGAAGGTCTTTAACAAGTGATGTGAATTTTAGACACCATGGCTGGTAAGGGATATATTTTTGGTCAGCTTCCTGAGAGTAGGACTGTCTAACTTTTTTAAAATTTGTATCCTAGGCTTAGGATAGTGCTTAGCACTTAATAAATGTTCTTCATTCATTCATTATTCAGCACCACTCAAATCATGACATATAGGTGGTTCTGTATTTTACCTGCTCTCAGGGCAGGCTCTTTTGCTTGGTCCAGACACATGATTTCATTAGCCTATAGAAAATCCCACTACCTAGGTATTGCAGATCAGCAACTCATCTATTCCTTACAGACACAGAGAATTTCCTGGATCATGAACACCTTAAGAGATTTGCCCAAGGTCACCGAATTTACCATTATAATGTCAGCTCCCTGAGTTCAGAGACTAACTTTTGTCATTGTATCCCTAGTGCTTGGCACATAGAAAGCGCTTAATATATATTTTCCATTCAGTCATTTATTCATCCACTAAAATAATTCTGCCTGTCCCTGATTACACATTACTAATTGCATGTTTATTAGGGAGACTGGCCAATAAGGTCCCAGTTCTCTGCCTGCTGCCAATTCCCATGGAGGCTTGATGAGCCTGCTTCTAGAAATGCAGGATGGAAGGGCCCTTTCCCTCTCCTATTAAGAGCATGGGCAGGTATCCTCTGATTATTTCCTGTGAGCTTACTATATGGTGATGAAAAACCTTGGCTACTGAGCGGGAACTGAATGGACAAGTTCTCAATCTCTTTTCTAGTGGTAAGCAAGGCAAGAATTGATGTGAGTCCCTGGGTAGGGCTGGCTCACTGGCAACTACATGGCACAGTAAATAGAGCTCTAGGCCTGGAGTTAGGAAAACCCAACTTCAATTCTAGCCTTATACACCTAATAATTATGTACTTGGGCAGGTTATTTAACCTCTGGCTCAGTTTCCTCAAAAGTAAAATGGAATAATAATAGATGGAATGGAATAATACTCTCCAGGGTCATTGTGAGGATCAAATGAGATATTTGTGAAACACTTAATACAATGTCTGGCACATAATGCTTAATAAATGCTTGTTCCCTCTACCCCAACTTGCACTCATGATTGTAAGTCTGGAGGTGGAATTCCAGAATTGGCAGACTTATCATAGCTACCACACTGCTACACCTTGCTATACCTGCTTAGTAAATTCCATTTCTAAAAGTTAACTCTGTCTTTTGGAAGCACTCTGGCAGGGCTAATAAGCTACAGTACTGGAAACCCTAGGAACTCTCAGCCTTATCCCTTGAACACTAAAGGTAGTGGTAATCAACCATCTTCTAGGTAATCAGTCTGTAAATTCAAGTGCAGGTTTAGGGAGTGAGCCCAGAAGGACTTCCTCCTGTTCTCCTGAAGATTAACTAGTCATACGTCTGACTACAGCTACTGGAAGTTCATTTCCTGGAGCTGCTGGGGAATAGAATACGTGTTCTTGTATCACCAAATTTTTCCAGGTGCCAATCTGGCACAGTAAGTTCACCTTACCTGCTTGATTTCTGAATTCTGTCTCCCTCTCCTCCCCACTCCTACCTCTAAACTTCTGCAAAATTTTCTGCTAACAAGGATCCAGAATCCATTTTCTCTCTTCTCCCTTCTTTCCTCTGTGTCAGAAACCTAGGCTTGAGACTCACCCCTTTCTATACAGGGGCCTCAAAAAATATATGACCAAGGAAGTATCTAAAATAAACAGGGGAAGAAGAGAAGAAAAGAGTAATGGATAAATTAGATAAAATCTTAGTGTAATTGGATTCTAACTTGAGGCAGCTTGTGTTTGTACCTGGGCTTGGCAGGAATCCACCAATTGCTAATCAAAGGCAGCTGAGTGAGATAATTTTATGGTTATCATATATGAGGATGGCTGAAGGAACTGGGGCTATTTTGTCTAACGAAGAAAAGATTTAAGAGGGAACATGATGGTAGTCTTCAAGAATTTGAAGGATTTTCATGCCCTTGGTTCCCAAGGGAAGAGTTAGGAACAATATTTTAAATATGTGTAAGGAAAAACGTTCTAATGGTTAGGTCTGGCCAAAAGTGGAATGGGTTATTTTAATCAGCCTGTCTGTTTTAAAAGCCAATACTGTTTACCTAGAAGTGAGAACCGAACGTGAAACAACTGATTGATTTAAGATTGAAAAAGGAATACAAGAAGACTGTATATTGTCATCTTATTTACTTAACTTGTGTGCAGAGTACATCATGCAGAATGAGTCAAAAGCCAGAATTAAGTTTGCCAGGAGAAATATCAACGATCTCAGACATGCAGATGATACCATTCTGATGGCAGAAAGTAAAGAATTAAGAAGCCTCTTGATGAGTGTGAGAGGGAGAGTGTAAAAGCTGACTTGAAGCTTAACATGAAAAAAACTAAGATCATATCAACTGGTCCCATCACTTCCTAGAAAATAGAGAAGAAATAGAAGCAGTGTCAGATTGGGGCTCAAAGATCTCTATAGATGGCGACTGCAGCCATAAAATTAAAAGATGCTTCTTGGAAGGATAGCAAATCTGGAAAGCATACTAAAAAGCAGAGATATCACCTTACTGACAAAGATCCATATAGTCAAAGCTATGTTTTTTTCTACTAGTAATGTATGGCTATGAGAGTTGGACTACAAGGAAAGCAGAGTGCTACAGAATCAACCCTTGCAAACTGTGGTGCTGGGGAAGACTTTTGAGAGTCCCTTGGACAGCAAGGAGATTAAATCAGTCAATACTTAAAGAAATTAATTCAAACTATTCATTGGAAAGACAAATACTGAAGCTGAAGCTTAAATACTTTGGCCACATAATGAGAAGAGGGAAGTCAATGGAAATGACCCTTGATGTTGGGAAAGATTGAAGGCAAAAGGAGAAGGGGATAGTAGAGGTTGGGATGGATAGATGGTGTCATGAAAGCAATGAACATGAGCTTGGGTAAACTTTGGGACATGGTGGAGGATAGAAGGGCCTGATGTCCATGGGGTCACGAAGAGTTGGACACGACTGAATGACTGAACAACAGCAAACAGCAGTTTCTCTAGGGATTTTTCCAGCATTGGCAATAATATGATTGGTAGATAGAAAGGTATTTAATCAGAACTATGAAGCATGTGGATTCTTGGGAATTCTTCTAACTTAATAACATAAAAACCCACCAAAATGACTTCTTTAAATTGATAATAGCCAAGAGTAAAAGCATGGCAAAGGAGATAGAGAGCTCTGGACTCAGAAGCTCAGGACCTGAGCTATGATCCCACCTTTGAAATATATTGGCTGTGTGACCCTGGGCAGGTCACTCAATTTTTCACTGCTTCAAGCAACACTTTAAGACTGTAAGATGCAAAATATCTGCCTACCTGCATTGATAGAGAGTGTTTTCTCACAAGGATTTTCCTACATTAATGATATCACAAATTCAAAATGGAGGGGAAAAAAAGATAAACCACATTGAAAAAAACCACTCTCTAAATAGATAAGACACACAAATAGGAATTTATTTTAAGAATAAAAGAAGGTTAGAAATATGTTACCAAGTATTATTACTATTAAATGTATTGCATGTAAAATGTAATTAACAGATTCCTTTGCCCATCTGGAAGAAAGAGCAGGAATACCTGGAATGCTCAGTTTTGTACCAACTACTTTTATTATGCTACTTAAAAGAGTTACTTTCTAAAAAGTTACTTAAAGCTGATGAATGACCCACAATTGATAATCTTGAGGGATTAGGAGAAGCACACCAGTGGGGGGCTTAAGTTAAAAGCTTTAGAGAAGAGACATTTCCAACACTAGAGACAGCCTTAGAAACCAAACCTGAATTGGTTATCTAGCCAGTCTAGCCAGTCTAGTTCTGGGAGCCTGACTCATCTGTGAAAGTGGAAGCTGGAATAAGAATGGCCAGAGCTTACGTGGGTTTCAGTCACGTCCAACTCTTTGTGACTCCAATTGGCACTTTGTTGGCAAAAATACTGGAATAGTTTGCCATTTCCTTCTCCAGCTCATTTTACAGATGAAGAACTGAGGCAAATAGGGTTAAATCACTTGCCCAGGGTAACACAGCTAGTGTCTGAGGCTGAATTTGAACTCAAGAAGATAAATCTTCTTGACTTCGGGCCAGTCCACTACACCACCTAGCTGCCCCATGAGTCTACACCTGTGTCTAAGTTCTGTGACTACTTCAAGTCAAATCACATGCTACCATCCCCATTTCTGCTCAGTCTTGTCCTCTTAAGGGCTGGAGGCAATATCATGCTTTATGCATTTCAAGCATTGGCAGATCTGAAGGTCAGTGAAGCTGTATATATTTTCCAAATGAAAATTTCTAAATCAAAAGAGTACTATACTGTTCACAAGAGACTACTGCCTCCTTGAGCCAGTCAGTGTGACTCTTTGGTACCCTGTATGGTTCTGGCTGGAACTCCTCCCCACACCATTCCAAACAGCTAAAAGGTAACTTGGTACCAGCTGTTAATTATAAAAATGCCAGAGATAGGGGCAGCTAGGTGGCACAGTGGATAGAGCACCGGCCCTGCAGTCAGGAAGACCTGAGTTCAAATCTGGCCTCAGACACTTGATACTTGCCAGCTGTGTGACCATGGGCAAGTCACTTAACCCCATTTGCCTCACAAAAAAAAAAAAAGATGCCAGGGATAACTAAGTGGGCAAGCTCCTAACATACTTCCCCTAGTGATCTGGTTGATGTTACCAATCACTGTACCCACTATATTGAACATGACTGGCATCTATCTAGTTGCCTATGGGTTTGCAGATGTGAAGACAAAGTAGCTTAGTTTCAACTAATGACAATATTGTCAAGGACAGACAGGCCACTAAACCGGTGGGGGGGAGGGGCTATTAAAAGTAACCTCGGGACATAGTTGGTCCTCCCTCTTTGGAGATTTATAAGTAGACATTGAATGACTACCTATCAGAGATATTGTAAAGAAATTTTTATGCAAATACAGGTTGGATAAAATGGCCTTGAAGGTCCCTTCTACTGCTGAGATTTTGTGTGATCCCTTTTATGTGATGGTAGGTGTGACAAGGGGAGAGGACTGAGTTGGGAGATGGCACCAAGGTGAAAACAGGATAGTACATGAAGTCTGTATACTGGGAGATGCTTAAAAAGCCTTAATTCTTAAAGAGTTAATACAGGGCCTCTATGTTTTAATAAGTATAAACGTATGTGATGATGATGGTGATCATGGATGATGATGATGTTGAAACTGTGGTGGTATTAAAGAAAATATAATGTCAATATTGTTTATAGTACTAAGGGAACTAATAAAGAAAAGAAAAATTGTAAAAACTTGGTTTAACTATATGAAAGTATATAAAAACCATGAATATGAAGTTGCCACCCTTTTTGTTTAATTACCATATATTACTATGACAATCATGCATGTAACTAATGTGTCAGATTAATTTTAAATTTTATTTTTTCACAACACTAAGAAACAACATGATATCATGGATTAAAGAACTATCCTTGGAGCCAGAAAGAGCTGGGTTCAAGTCTTATCTATGCCACACACTAACTGTAGGATACTGGACAACTCTCTCAACTTCTTAGTGCTCTGGGTAACTCTGGTAAGTTGCAGAGGAAGTGCTGATCTATATTGCTAGAGGAAGTTGCCTCACTTGAGAGTTCCTGATAACAATGAAATTACAGGTTCAGGCCCCCTACCCCTTGTCTAGAACACTGAACTCTGTGTGTGTTCAGTTTTCATATTTATGGCTCATGTAGCAGGGCTGTCTACTCATCAACTCTCAACTTTACAGAATTACAAGGAACACTGGCTAGTGTTCATGCCTCTTAGAGATAGCTGGTTTTTACAAAGGTAATACTAGTAGTGGCATCAAGAAATCCAACTCAAGCTCATTTTAGTGAATTCTGCAAGGTGCTGGTCTCACCTTCCTAGGCCATAAAAACCACACATATACCTGCAACACACCGAGTGGAATATTGGCTAGATTGTTTGTTAAACTGAGACCTTCCTCATTCTCTATCAGAAATTTGTGCATGGTCCTAAACCAACTGTCTTTGGCTGCTTGCTGAACTTTTGCTCCCTTGGCCTTTCATCTCCTTCCTCTAGGCTCTCTGCTTGGCATCCCATACTTTTGCTAACTGACCCTTGAGTTTGTAAAATTCATTGTGCTTCTGACTCTTCCTTCTCTTTCTAGCTTTAAGAAGAATCAGTCTGTGCCATGAGGCACACCATGCTTCAGAGGATAAGAAGAATGAGGACTAAGAAAAGGCCATCAGATCTGACAGTTATGAGATCACTGTTACCCTTAAAGACAGTGCAGTTTCAATTGATGAATAAGGTCAGAAGCCAGATTTGTGAGGAATTGAAAATTACTGAGAAATGTGTTCCCTGTAGGTAAAAGGATTGGTTTTGTTGAGGAGAAGGGCCACCTCTTTATCAAAGATTGGGATAAAGGAGAAGAGCATGGGGAAAGATGCCAAAAGTTTCCAACATGTAGAGTGGAGGAAAGAGGAAGTTCCTGGTGAGTGGGTTCTGTTTTCTCAGTAAAACATGAAACAAGATCCCTTGCTGAGTGGGAGGTGGGGTAGATAGTGTGGGAGGAGTTAAGAGAGAAGAAGAGGACTTTGTCTCTCAAGATAAAAGGGATTATTGACCCATCATCTATCCTCCAGGATCAATATTGTCATTGAAATTAATCCAAGTTTAATGTTTTCATTTACATTATTATAGTCATTGTATATGTGGCTCTCCTGGTTTTTCTTTCTTTGCTTAGTATCTGTTCTTATGATTCTTCTCATGTCTCTCTGAATTCTTCGTAGTCATTGTTTCTTATAGCGCAATAGTATTCCACACATTCATAAGCCACTATTTGTTTAAGCCGTTAGTCTATAGGCACCCATGTATTTGCAAATATAACAAAGATCAAGCAGTTTGTAATTGGCATCAATTCTACCTTGACAGTCAGACAATGGGCAGATGGAAGTGGAGGGGTAAGGAGGTGGATTGCTGTTAAGCAATGATGGCATTTGCCATGATAAAATCTAACTGACATCATTACTGACTGTTTATCTCAGGTCTATCAGCTTATTATAAAAAAGCACAAATAAAATGCTGATGACAGGTAGAAGACAAACATTTCATATATATGTATGTGTGTATATATATGTATATATATATATATATATATATTTGTTGTTGTTGTTTTTTGGCAAGGCAATTGGGGTTAAGTGACTTGCCCAGGGTCACACGGCTAGTGTCAAGTGTCTGATATGTTAAAGCAGATAGAAGGGAATAATTTTTTTTTTTTTTTGGTGATGCAATTGGACTTAAGTGATTTGCCCAGAGTCACACAGCTAATGAGTGTTATGTGTCTGAGGCTAGATTTGAACTCAGGTCCTCAGGGCTGGTGCTCTATCCACTGGGCCACCTAGCTGCCCCGTCATATTTTTTCAAAGTTATGCAGATGTACTTTGTCCACTGCAGATAACACCAAAGTTTAAGAACATGGGAAACGTGATGAATAGTGGTATCATGTAAAGAATAGTGAAGTCAAAAAGAAGACTCAGAGGAAAGAACCTTAGTGGTGGATATGCTGATTTGGAAGTATTGTTGGGACCTCCAGGTGCATGTATTGGTTTGGAACTTGGGAGAGAGGTTAGGCATTAGAACTACAGATAAAGATTTGGACATAATTTGGATAGCAGAGATACTGAAGCCATAAGAGAATATGAGAGCACCAAGAATATAAAATAAAAGAGGGCCACGGACAGAACAGAAAACTATATTGTGAAACATAGATATCAAAAGCGGCCCCAATTAAATCTCACCTAGTCTATGATATCATTCCTTGTGGGTTAATTCTAGGATAGGAATTCCCTCCACAAATGCAGACCCAACTCCGTGAATGGCTTAGTAGATAAATCCTAGGAAGTTGTCTCAGACACATAGAGGTTAAGGGATTTCTCCAGGGTAACATGACAAGTGTTCAGGGTGGTATTTGAAAGTAGATCTTGACTCCAAGCCCAGCCTTCTTTCTAATTTGCAGCATTCCTTCTACAAAATAAAATTTATTAGAGATGGTTATAATCTTTGGTTAAAAACAACTTAAAAGCAAGATTGGAAGGGCATGGCTAGACAACAGTGTATCTGAAAAAAAGATTTGGTGATTTTAGGGGAGTACAAGTTCAATATGAGTCAGCAGGATGAGATGACTGCCAAGAAAGCTCATGCAGTCTCAGGCTGCATCATGAAAGGCCTGGTTTCAAGGAATAAGGAGTCCCTCAGTACTTTGCCTTGGCCAGACCATATCTCGAACATTATATTCAGTCTGGGATCTGTATTTTAGAAAGGACATTGATAACCTGAAGAGTATCCAGAGGAAGACAAAAAGATTGGTGAGGCTATAAGTCTGTGCAAATTTAGGATCATTTGAGGGAAATGGGTATATTTATCCTGGAAAGGGGGAGATTTAGGGGAAACATGAGAGCTGCCTTCAAGTATTTCAGAGGCTGTTTGTTCCCTGAAAAGAGAATTGGACTTCATAGGAGAGAAAAAGCAGAGGGAGGTGGTATCCAAGGCTTGAGATTTGAAGTGATCAGCTTATCCTGGGATGGGTATCTTATTTTATGGAGTTGAAATCAGGCAGAGATGAAAAAAGTGGAGCTGTTTTCTAAATCCTTGAAAGGTCTTCATGTGGAAAAGGGGTTAGACTTCTGTTTGTTCCCAGAGGGCAGAACTAAGAGGAAGGCATAGATTCCAGAAGTTGCAAATATAGGCTTGATATCAGGAAAGACTTCCTAAAAATTAGAGCAACCCAAAAGTGAAATGTGCTGCACCAATAAAGAGTGGTTTTCCTCTCAGTGGAGATCTTCCAACAAAGGCTAAACAGCCACTTGTCAAATGTGTTGTTATTGGGATTCTTTTTCATAGTGAGATTAGTTGAGGTGGCCAGTGAAATTATATCCAACTACTAAATTCTGTGATTCTAGCACCTAACACAGTGCCTGGTACATAGTAGGTGCTTAATAAATGTTGATTAATTCTTTGTGATTTGTCCTACATGGTCCCAGAGGACAGAATTAGAGGGAATGAGTAAAAGTTTCAAAGAGGTAAATTTAGGCTTTAACATCAGGAAAAATGCCCTACAAATCATAGTTTCCCAGCAGTGAAATGAATCACCTTAAGAGGAAATAGTCCTGTTACTGGAGATCTTCAAAGCAAAGTCTTACTGATCACATGTTACAGAAGTCTTTCTTTTTCATGCATGGATTGGACTAGAGGACTCTTGAGATCCCTTTCTAAGCTGAAACTCTGTGATGCTGTGATTGACATTACAATCCAATCTTCAAGGATCTCCAATCTGTAGGTAGAGCTCCACAACCTTTCTTTCGAAGAAATGGCTTTGTTAGGCAGGGACATTCATGGAGAAAGGAATGTAATAGAAAAAGGTGACACTGGTATCTTTCATTAATGAACTGAATGATGACAGTTTATATAAACATATTGTTAGGCCATCAAAAATATTGTTAGGCTGTCTGAAGGTTTGTCAGATATGTGTAGTCGATTACTGGAATATGGTCAACAGAAGGTTGTTTATAAGCATTGTTTAAAACATCTATAGCTAATGATGCTTTTGAAAAAAGAGAAAACAATTTGAAAATTGCCTTGCTTTGTAATCTGAATATCTAAGGGAATGTATGAATAACCCAAATTGCCCTCTGTTTACATTTCCATGATACAATCAAGTGTATTGTTTTTCTACCACATTTTTATGGTTTCATTAACTTGCCCTTCTAACTTGATTTATTGATAGTTTATATATAGTTGAAGTCATTTGGGGAGAAATTTAACAGCCCAATTGATGTGTACTTATGATAGCTAGCTGAACTATGATTAATGAATCTATTATGGTATTGGCAACAAGTCATATTTAAACAACTATGTTTGTAGATATTATTACATTGTGTGTTGAAGGCCATTGGCCAGACTGGTGATTTATTTACTTGGGCCTGTGCTAGGAACTTGGCCATGAAAGGTAATTCTTGCTTGGTAATGGGATTTCTGACTCATATTGGGTAAGGGGTGTTCTTTCTCTTCTTTTGACAGACAGCAGGATAAAAAAGACATCGGAATAAAAGAAAACCTCCATGGCCCATGGCTCAGTTGTTAATTCTCTCAATGGTGTGCTTTGTATTTCTTTGCACACATATTTACTCAGCTGTGAAAATCTCAACGGTTTTCTCTGCTGAACTGCATTAGACACACTTGAAAAAAGAATGATTTCCATCTCTCAGAGAGTTTACATAGTGAGAATTGTAATTTGGAGAAGAGTGTTTAAAAAAATACTGCCAACAAATGGCTGCATTAGAGGTTAATGCATAAATGTATACTGGAGAAATCAAACCTAGTAAAACTAGCATCATTATTTCTTCTTCTTTCTACAAATTAAATTCTATAGAGTATTCCATCACATTTCCTCCAAAATTCAAGGAAGAGAAGAAATATACAACAACTAGCATTTTATGGTTGTTTTGATGCTCAGGTCTGTCATAGAATCTTTGAGTTGAAGGAATCTCAAACACTGTCTAGTCCAACCCCTAAGTGATCAGTGACCCCCATTATAACAGCCTCATCCAGGGATCATTCAGCCTCCACTTAAATACCTTCATGATAGGGAACTCATTCTCTCTCAAGGTAGCCCACTGCACTTTTGGACAATTCTAATTGTTAGAAAGTTTTTCTTATAATGAACCCCAAATCAACTTCCCTGTAACTTTACTTCATTGCTCCTTATTCTGGTCTTTGTGCCTGACAAAACAAGTATAATTCTTTCTTCACATAACAGTCTTTCAGACATTTGAATACGGGATCATATCTCCACCTCCCCTCCACTAAAACTTTCTTTTCTCTAGGATAAACATATTCAATTTCTTCAGTCCTGTCTAACCTGGTAGCCATCCTCTGAATGCATCCAGGAAGAGTATAAATCCCGGTGGGAAAAAATACATACCAGGTTCCCCTAACACTCTTTGCAGATGATATCTTTTTTTTTTTTTTTAATGAACGGTAAGGCAATCAGGAGGAGGCAGCAGGGGATGGTTTGAAATTATGAGTTCAAATAAGGAAGGAGAAAGCATTGGTTTGTTGGTAATGGTAGGAGATGCTGGGAAGGATTGCTACATTTTGATACTAATGGGCTGCCTTCTTTTTCTCCCTCTCTGTCTTCTGCTGAGTCACTGCTCAGCTCTGACTGCTTGACTTCGATTGCATCAAGTGACCCTTCAAAGTCCAAGGCCAGGAAAGTCTGACTAATTTGCCCTGATATAAGGATAATATCTTCTTACACCCTCATTGACCTTTTTCCTCTCATTAATTAATGCTGGTTTCAGAATTTTGCTAGAGATAAGAGAAGGGGAAAAGGCATCACAGAAGTCTGTAGAGTTATAAGATTTTTACTTACTGTGGGAAAGAAAGGGAATAAGCAATTTTATATGCCACTTATTATGGGCCAGGCACTGTGCTAAGTGCTTTGACAAATATTTTGTCATTTGATCCTCATAACAACTGTAAGAATTAGGTTCTGTAGTCATCCCCATTTTACAGTTGAGGAAACTGCGATGGACAGAGGTCAAGTGATTTGTCCCGGGTTACATAGCTAGTAAATGTTTAAGACTGAATTTGAACTCAAGTGTTTCTGACCCCAGGCCCAGGGCTGTATCCTTTTGCACTTCTGTCTCTGGTAACAGCCTCCAATCCTGCCTCCTCCTATTTTTCTGGTGCAAGGAGAGTAAAGAACTCAGATCACTCCTTACTGGTTTTTCATCTCTTGTGTAGTTTAAAACAGGCCAGACATGGAGGAAAATGCCTCTGATGGGTACTCCTCACTTTTCATCTTGAGTTCCCTCTCTACCTAGGGTCCTAAAGGCCTTCACCAAAAAAACGGTTTTGAAAAAATGTATTTATAGATCGGTAAAATAAGGAAGTATGACTTTTGTAAACTGAATAAATAATATGTCACATATGCATGACAATTACTGAAATGTATGCAGATACTGTAAAATCAGAAAGGTGTAATATAGAGAGGGCTGCCTAGGCTTGGAGTCAGGAAGACCTAGATCTAAATGTCAACTCTGACACTTATTAGCTAACCTCTGTGTGACTCAGGTACCTCCCTAGGAGTTACTAAGTCATAAATGAATAGCAATATGGCATTGTTGAAGAGAGGTCCCTAAGAAGAAGTTTTCTGTGCCAATGAAATCACAGATCCTTAATGGATTCCCTTATGTAACTACTGCTGTGATAAATAAGGTGTAAAAAAATTTATAATTATTATGGAAATCAGAGCCTTTTCTCATGATTGATTTTTCTTAATGGATTCTAATCCAATAATTTGGGGACCCTTCTGAACTAATGAAATTCCATAGTATGTACATGCATACAGTATCACTGAGAGAACATTAGTCTTGAGAAGATAGGATTTTTATGTTAGTAAAACACTGATTACTTTAGTCCCCTCTGCCTAGAGGCCAGGTGTGTTACCTTTTATTTCTTCCCCCAGGGCTCTTCAGTAACCTTAAGGGGGTTCAAGGGCATGCATCTAGGCTCTCTGTAATTGGCTCTGGTCCCCACTGATGGTGTTCCCCTAATTATAGGAATATCCCCTGCACTGCACTTCTACTTAACCACTTAATAATCACATTAGTTTTTACGAAGGAATATTTATATTTACTTCAGAGCAGAATAACCACACAAATACTCCCCCCCTCCCCCTGCCAATGCCTGGAAGCATAATTCTCCCCACCCTCTTGTACCACCTCATACTCTGGTGTGGGGAAGGCTACTAGATTTACCACTTAGCTCAGTTATTGCATAGCACAGACTCAAGTTCCAAGTCCAAAGCCACCCTGGGGTTGAGTCTCAGGCACCCTGACTTCTCAGGGCTTCCCTGCTGGGCCAGGTGGCTGCACATCTGGCCTGGAATCCTGCTTCTAAGGTTGTCATAGGTCAAATTCACCACCTGCACCTAGATTTGAAAAGGACAGACAAAACAAACTAAAACAAAGCCTCAACCCCAAGATCATTTTGGAGGACCACAGTGTAAAAAGAGGAAGGAGAAAAGGATAGCCCTTCCCCCTACCCAGTTAGTTCATGACATCCTCTGTCTTTAGACAAAGAAAAAGAGAGTGTCCCAGTCTGGTTGTTTTAAAGAAGGCTGTTCTGACTACACAATAAATTAAAACAGGCTTCTCCCAATCACTGGTATAGAAATGTACCATGTCTTCTCTCAGAAGCATGGTGCCTCCATGTTAGGTGATCTGGGAATGTGCAAAGCCTACTTTACACTTCAAAGTAGTTTGAGATCGTTGAAAGTGCTCTGTTTTCTTTGTGTTCAACCATAGGCATAGTTCATTTACCATATACAATGCAAATCCAGGATACCTTTTGCTCCTGATGGGCTAATTCAATGAACAGCACCCTCATTTAGCAATGCATTGACAAAATGCATTCTTCAGCCACTCAGTTTTTTTCCTGTTTTGAATTTCAGGCAGATTTTTAAATGGCTGAGTATTCCAAGCCTCAAGGCATACACAAACAGGAACATTTGAAGGACCTCATTATCTAGAGTTCCTTCTAAAACCTCCATTGAAGGAAGGCACCCAGGCTAGCTATCTCTTCATTACCCACCTGGCTGTACTCTTTTGGACTTCATACCCCCAGGGGCCTTGTAATCCTGCAAGCTCGGGTACTGACACTAATTCACTTATTGTGAGAATAAGCATTTATATGCCACCTGTTAGCCCTGTACTAATACCTTATCAGTACCCTCTGTCCTTGGGACCCCCAAATTGGAGGGCAGAGTAGAGAGCTCCTCCCAGAACCTCCATTAGGATGAAGAGAACGTCCAGGCCAGCTGTCTCTTTATCTCCCTCCCAGCTGTACTTTGGACTTTGCCATCATGCCCCTGCACCAAGTACCTTCTTCTCTCACCTCCTTCTCAGCTTCCTTTGGTGTGTTATCTTCCCTTCCATTAGAGTGTAAGGTCCTTGATGTCAGAGACTGCCTTTCTTTTTTATATTTGTATCCCTAGTGCTTAGCACAGCGCCTAATACATGTTGTTGTCATTCAGTCATTCAGTCATGTTTGGCTCTTCATGATCCCTTAGGGTTTTCTTGGCAAAGATATTGGAGTGGTTTGTCATCTTCTTCTCCAGCCTGACATATAATAGGTACTCAATAATGTTCATTGACCTACTATCTAAAGGTAATCCTTTTCTGTGACAGTGGCATACGCTTTTGGCAGGCAAACTTTTTTTTCTTTTTTATCTCATTTTGTATTGGTAATTAAAGGATTGGTTAAATTATCTCTGATTTCATTGATAGAGGAATATTGTGCAGTTTTAATATAAGCATAGACAATGTTGTTCAGTGCTGTCCATGTTCAGTACCTTCTGATTGTCTTTTTTTTTTTTTTTTTTAGGCAATTGGGGTTAAGTGACTTGCCCAGGGTCACACAGCTAGTAAGTATCAAATGTTTGGTCTGAGGCTGGATTTGAACTCAGGTCCTCCTGATTTCAGGGCTGGTGCTCTATCCACTGCACCACCTAGCTGCCCCAGGATTATCTTATTCAAGAAATATTCATACTACATAGCTACAAGGCTCCTGAATACAAGTTTTTGGGTTCTTATTTTTTCAACGAGTGCATGGCAATTTCACACACAAAAACAAATTAATAGTGTTTTGGGCATTAATAGAAGTTTAGAAAGAGGTATGGTTATTCTTTAAACTTATAGTTAATAAACTTAGTGGCCCTACTCACCAAAGTTTCAGGGCCAGGGCAATGCTAGAAAGTGTTAAAGATCAGGCTATGTTGGGACTGGCTTGGTGGGGAAGTGATATAGTCTGGTACACAAGACTTTTCAAGGAGAAAGGGCTTGGAGACAAAATGATCATTGATACAGAGGCAGCATGGTTCTGGACTCATATCCATTTTCCTGTGATAAGATTTTGGACTTCAGTAAGCTCTGGGGCAAGCAGTAAATGTATGTGGTGCCCAGGAATGGAAGCTGACCAAGCAGCAACCCGAACCAGGCCATGTGTTGCCCAGAGGAAGAGACAGTTTCCATTCTGGATTGGAGTGAAGAGCTCCTGAATGCCATATATTAAGAAGGATATTAATGCATTGGAAAATGGCCAAGAGGAGACCAAAACCGTGAAGAGTCTGGAAACTATGTTAAAGCAATTGTTAAAGTTGCCGCAAATGGTTGTCTTGTAAAGAAAAGACTTAGGATAACAGTCTTCAAATATTTGATGAACCATTATGTGGAACACGTAACCTGTGTGGTTCCATAGGGCAGTTCAACCAATAGCACCATAAAAAAGAAATTACGTATTTCGGTTGTATAGAAGGAAAGAAATTGTAACAATTAGAGTTGTTCAACAATGGAATGTGCTGTCTTGTGATTTAGTGAGCTCCTCATCACCACAAGTATTCAAGAGTTGTTGGTTGCCTGTCTGACAGGGATATTGTAGATCAAATTCCTGTTTTGGGTAAAAAGTTGGACTAGATGAACTTGAAGTTCCCTTCCAGCCCTAACATTCCAAGAGTCCTTGTCTTGGTAAGCCAAGAAACTAGAACCAGTTGCCCAATTCCTTGCTTCTATAGAACTGACCTCTGACATTATCTAACTTTACATTATGATCCAGTTACTCCTCTTACCAGAATTCCCATAAAGCAATCAATACAAATAAAATAAACAGTTCCTATTTATGTAGTATTTTATACTTACATATCACTTTACACACATCATCTCCATCCTCATGATAAGTTTTTGAGGTAAGTAGTACAAGTATTATTATTTTCATTTTACAAATTAGGAAACTGAAGCTCAGAGAAACTTCAGTGTCATAGAGCCCATGACAGGGCTGACGAGCCAATGACGAACCTAAATCGAGTGAACTATTCTAGGTTTTTATTTTCTAACTCTGAGTCCGGTGCTTGTTTCATTACACAGTGGTGCATATTCCTTAATAAATAATTAAGTTCTTGTTAGGAATAAACAAGCTTCCATCTCGACCAAATTAATAAACTAATCCAACAATTCAAAAGCATTTACTAAATACTTAACGATGCATCAAGCACCGTGCTAGGCTCAGGGATACAGATATAAAAATGACAGTCTTTGTTCCCTAAGGGGTTTATATTTGATTGGGGTAGACAACACATATAACATGTGTAAAAAGTACATCCATAAGTATATACAAATAAATATAATGTAATTTTGGGGAAGATAGTAGCAGCCGGGAGGAAGAAAGGTCATCAGGAAGTTTATATGAAAAAGATGGTGTCCAAGATGAGATCTGAGGGAAATCAGGGATTCTAAGAGGCAGAGGTAAGAAGGGGGTACAATATAGCTATGAGGAACAAGCTACGCAAAGGCTCGATGCTAGGTGGTGCAGTGGGTAGGTCTGCCAGGCCTGGATTCAGGAAGACCTCAGTTCAAATCCAGCCTCAGACACTTATTAGGTATGTGACCATAGGTAAGTCACTTAACCTTTGTTTGCCCCAGTTTACATGTATGTAAAACGGGGATAATAAAAGCACCAACCTCCCAGGGTTGTTGTGAGGATCAAATGAGATAATGATTCTAAAGCGCTTAGCACAGTGCCTGGCACATAGTAAGAACTCCATAAATGTTAGCTGTTATTATTAGTAATAGTATCCGGGAGAAAAAAGTAGTCAATCGTGTCAAATGCTGTGAAGAGATTAAGAAGGGTCAGAGTGAGAAATGGCCATCAGTTTTGACAATTAGGAGATCATTGGTACCTTTAAAAAAAACAGGTTCAGTTGAGTGATGAGGTCAAAAGTCAGATGGCAAGAGATTGAGAAGTGAGAGGAGAGGAAGAGGAGGCAAAGAGTGCAGATAAATTTTTTTCTAGGAGCTTGGCTATGAAAGGGTGGAGAGATATAGGATGAAAGTTTCTTCAAATATTAGGCAAGGCCAAGACAGGGTTTGTTTTTGTTTTTGTTTTTGTTTTTAAAGAGACCTGAGCATGCCCTTAATCAATAGGGAAAGAGCTAAGCACATTAGGAGAGAAAGAGATGATTGAAGGGACATGGGCATGAGGAAAATGGGATCAAGAACACAAGCAAAAGAGCTGGCATTGGAAAGAAGTCTCCTCTTCATTGGAAACTAGAGTAAAGAGAGGATAGGGGAGGGTGTCGAAAGATTTTGAGATATATAATGGGAAAAGAGAGAGCTCGCTTCAAATGGTCTGTTTTTCTCAGTATAGTGCAAGGTCTAGTCTTCTGCTGTAAGGGTGGAAAGGTAGTGTGAGAGACTTGGGGGAGAGAACTGAAGGTTCATAACAGTTGCCATGGAGAACATGATAAAGCATCTGTTAAGGAGCAGTAAAAGGATTGCCTTGCTATAGTGATGGCTCCTGTGAGAATAGATAACATCAAATTGTAGTGGACTCAATTTGCACAGTCGTGTGACTTCCTCCAATATTGTTTAACAGAACATAAGTGGAGCAGAGGCAGATGGTGGGAATAATCCAGAGTTGGAGTTTGGCAATGCATGAATGATTTTAGGACAAGGGGGAAAGGAATTCAAAACAGACAGTGCAACATTGAACCTGGTAATTATAGTGTCAACATTAGGAAAAGGATAAATGTAGATAGACCAACAGCCTGGGAAAGTACTGAGCAAGAATAGATTTAGGAGAGAAGCATGGGGAGAGATAGAATGAAAGGAGGTCACAATCCACTAAGGAAAGGTTTTATTCATACATTTCCTCAGTGGACTGTCACCTCCTTTCATTCCAGGTCTGGAGGTCTGAGAGAATCAAGAACCCAAAGAGTAGAGCCTAGGTGAGGACTCGCAATAGAAGTAGAAAGAAAGACATTGGAGAGAAATTAGAAAGAGTAAATTGGAAAATCCTTCAACATCACAGAGACATCGAAACAAGCTAATAGAATAAGAAGTGGACTTAGAATCAGAAGACAGGGGTCCAAATCCCAGATTTGATACTAGCTGTGTGACTATGGGGGAGCCAGTTTAATATCTCTGACCCTCAGTTTCCTATTCTATAGAATGGGATAATAATACTTATACACTTTACCTCCCAGGGTAGTTGAAAGAAAAGTACTTGATAAATTTCTGGACTTTCACTGCAGTCCTGGTCCCTTCCTTGACTGAGGAATGCAGTGGGGCAGGTATTCCACTGAGTCTTTTTATTCTACCAAACTTATCCACAAAGCAGAAAAATTTAAGAATTCTTGGTCTAGTGCAGTGATGTCAAACTCAAATAGAAACAGGGGCCACTAATCCATACATAAGGATCCCTCCAGGCGCCATATTAACTTAGCTTAAAAATGTAATGCTATCTATGTGTTATTATATTTTTATTTATTTTGTTAAATATTTCCCAATTACATTTCAGTCTGGTTCAGGCAGTACTCTGGAGTGCTGTGGCAGTGTATTTTGACACCGCTAGTCTGGTAAACTTCTCTAACTTTTTAGAATGTAAAATACTGTCCATCTAGGCAAACACTGTCTATTTTGTGTTTCTGTTTCTGAGTCCATGTGGTATGTGGATGGTGTAAAGTGTGTGGTATGTGGGTGGCATGTGGTATGTGGGTAGTATGTAGTGAGTGGGCTAACCAGCCAAGTTGCCTACTTGGCTTAGGAGGCCCACACTCAGAGCTGTACTGGAGCCAGTTCTTAGCTACTCTGGGAGCTGATTGTTAAATTCTCAGTGTGAGCATTTACAAAAATCAGCAAACACTGTATAAGTCAGGGCTTGATTTATTGTTCGGTTGAGTGTCCAAACTTAGGTAAATAATGGAGAAAATGCTAATAATGCAAATTAAACTTAAAAATGTATCATGTGTACATTTTTTTCTTTTTTGGAGAACTGGTTGTTAAAACATTTACCAGCACACTACTATACACAAAAAACTGGGCCTAGGCCTAAGTGTAAGTAGAATCTTTGACCTGCAGGAGCTGTGTTATAAAACACAGCCTGTCCAAAACATTTCCTAAAATTCTCACCATTAGTGTCATTCTGAATTTGTCAGAAAAAGCAAGGGACATTGCTCCCAGAAAGACCTTGTTAAAATGAAAATATATGACCTGGAAGGGGAAGGTGCCCTCCTTTCAGTTCATCATAACTAGTTATGCCTTTGAAGCCAAAGAAAACCAGTCTCTCAGGGAACTGAAACTTCAGCACAAGATAATAAGTTATAATGAGCATAAAATACAGTAGATAACAACAGCGGAGTGAAGAACGAGTTGCTCGCTCATCAGGGACCAGGGGAATACAGATCTGAATGTGTCTTCAAAGCTGATGGGCTCTTCTCACATTTCTCTCTCCCCATCCCATTATTTTCTTTCCCCTTTTCCCTTTCCCTTATCAACTCACTGACTCCTCTCACTCTCCAGTTTCTTTTACAATGGTAAAAACAGTCGAGGGTGGCGTGAGGGAGAGCTCAAGAAAATAATGAATCAAATACTGGTTCCATTGCTGACTACCTGTGTCTGTGTCATATTGGGTTATAGGGTTGTCTCACGTACAAAGTCTTCCCATGGCACTGATCTTGGAGGCCATTCATATGTGTTCCTTAGCTGGGGAAAAAAAAAACCCTTTCCCTTGCTAATACATGTTAAAATTTATATGGGAAAAGAGCAATCACCGGAACATCTGAACAACTAAAACCCTGGCAGCTTTCTGTCTGAGCCTGTGGAAGGCCCAATCTACTTCCTCTGACTTGCTATCATCAGTTACGTAAATACTTGCCAAGTCTGTCCTCAGTTCTGCAGGATTTTAATTATTGAAATTCCTATGCACTAAAAGTCAACTTGAATTGAAGATTCTCCCTATTATGGTTGAAACTGAGACACGAGAATGTATGGAGGAAAGGCTCTCTAGAAATTCATGAAGGTAGAACAAAACATAACTGATTCATGCATGAATTACCATCTGAACATTCACTGACTGATTCAACCACCTTTTCTTAAAGATAATCTAAGTTTCTAAAATAAGACTTGAGAAACAACTTTGACAAGAAAACTAGTGGGTATTCCTAATATGTCTGTCAGGTGATGCATTTTGGAAATTCAGTATAATGGAAAACCCTATAACCATAAGCTGCACACTCTGAGAACATGCTACATCCTGAAATATCTTACTACCTACTTACTTGCTGCTCCCTAAAAATAAAATTATCAAAACTTAGCTCACTACCTTGTTCCTGCCTCTTGCCTAAACTCACTTACAATAATATTTGCACTTAGGCTCATAGACTAGAAACCTCAGTCATCTTCGACTCATTTCTTTGTTGTATTACATCTTATTTCCCTTGACAGAATGCAAACTCCTTAATGGCAGGAACTTTTTCTTCTTTATCTTTGTATTCCCAGTGCTTGGCACAGTGCCTGGTTCATGGCAGGTGCCTAATAAATGTTTGTTCATTGATTTATACTCCGTAGCCAAGCTGTCGCTAAACCTTGCCCATTCTTCCTTCAAAATGTTTCTGAGTTATAGCTCCTTGAGCTATAACTTACCTAGCTTTGTGCCTTTTACAAAGAGAACAGTGCTCTGTACACGGTCACCATTTAATAAATGTTGTATGGGATTGTCCTCACAGCTTCAAATTTTTAAAAATCTCTATAATTTTGACCAGACTTACATATTCAATTTTATCACTATTTTTAAAATGAACTCTTTACTCCAGTTTAGCTGTTTCCTCATTGCTCCCACCCCGTGTTCCTCACTTTCACTTTGCTAACTTCTCTGTCTTTTCCCCATACCATACTTTACAACCTATTAATTCTTCTGTCCATTCCTGAATGTTTTCTGCACCACTTTCAAACTATCCAAGTCCTTCAATGCCAAGCTCAAATCACAGTCATAATATTTTAGGGCAGGAAGTGACCTTAGAGACCATGTAGTCTAAGGATCTCATTTTATGGTTAAGGAAATTGAGGTTTAGAAGGGTTTAGTGACTTGTCTAAGACCATATAGCTCATCGATGTCAGCATTGTAACTAGAAGTCCTATCCCCACTATAAAGTATATTCTTAACTCTAGTAATCTCTCTTCTCAATGAATTCTTACTTAAAATTTATTACATCATTCACCAGTTGGGAATGTGGTGTTATTGATAGTTCTGTTTCATGTGTGTTAATTCTTTTGTTCCATCTACATTCTAAGTTCTTTCAAAACAGACATTACATCTCATGCTTCTCTTGAATCTATTATGTTGCATAACGTAGAGACTGACACACATAAACACTTGGATTGATTGAAACACTTCTCCTTTCTTAACCTTCCCACCATCATAGTCATTTCCCTATTTCCTCAGTATTCCAGTATACTGATGAATCTATGAATTCAGAGATGTGGGTTTTCCCTCCAGAGTTACAGACCACAACATAACCATGACTGCCCATCATGTGTGACCCATGTCCATGCCCTTCCCTTTGAGGTTTCTACCCCATTCAGCTACTGTCCTATCTTTTCTTCCCCTTCATCAATAAATTTGAAAAAAATGCATGTATTTAATGCTTTCACTTTCTCACTATTTATGCCTTCCTCAAGACTTTATAGTCTGGCTTTAGTCCTCTCCAGTCTATGGAAATTGCTTTCTCAAAAGTGTAATGTCTACTGTACATGTTGGGGGTAGGTGTGCTATTGAAAGTGAAAGGAGAAAATGAAAAATTTTGAATAGTTACCAATGGTTAAGATAGGAATGAATAAGGGAAGAATAGAAGAATTGTTGAGCAAATCCACTGACATTTTTAGTATTCATCTTAATGTTGTTAGACACCTTCAATGAGGATGAAAACGGTATCAAGGTCAGCTACCACAATGATGGTAAATTATTTAACTTGAAAAGGCTATAAGACAAGACTAAAATGGAAGCAAGTAGGTACATGATTTTTTGTTTGCAGATGATTGTGCACTCAATGCAGCCTTTGAAGCTGGGATACAACACAATATTGATCGATTCTCTGCTGCTTGTGCTCATTTTGGCCTAACAATTAACACCAAGAAAACACAGATTCTCCACCAACCAGCACCACACCAACTATATGTGGAATCATTGGTTACAACAAATAGAGAAATTTTGAATACTGTGAATAAGTTCACTTACCTTGGCACTATGCTTTCCAGGGATGTACACATAGATGATGAGGTTGATGCAGGTATTACTAGATCTAGCTTAGTGTTTGGAAGGCTCCAAAGGAAAGAGTGGGAGAGAAGACGTATTAGACTGACTACCAAACTGAAGGTCTACAGAGCCCTTGTGCTGACCTCATTGTTGAATGCCTGTGAAACCTGGACAATATACCAGCACCATGCTGGGAAACTAAATTGCTTCAATTTGTCTTGTGAAGACTCTGAAGATCACCTGGCAAGATAGGGTACTGAACACTGAGGTCCTTTTCAAGCTGAACTGTCAAGCATTCAAACTCTACTGCAGAGAGTGCAACTCCAATGGGCTTGACACTTTCTTTGAATATCAAACATACATTTGCCTAAAAGACTATTTTACAGAGAAGTCACACAAGGCAAGCACTCACATGGAGGTTAGAAGAAGAGATACAAGGACACTCTCAAGGTCTCTCCGAAGAACTTTGGAATTGATTGTATAACATGGGAGACACTGGCAAAGGACTGCACAGCATGGCATGCCCACATCACAGAAAATGTTGTACTCTATGAGTGAAGGGGAATTTCAGTAGCTCAAAAGAAATGTGAGATGTACAAATTTAGAGACATCTCCACTCCAGATGTTCATGTGGACTATTTGTGCCCAACCACTGGTAGAGCCTTCTGAGCTCATATTGGCCTGATGGCCACAGACACACTATACCTTGACTCTAACATAGTGAAACCATTTTGGTCCTCTTCAGGAATGAAGAACAACAACAAATCATCCCACTTTCATCTTTTAACAGTGACAAAAAGCCCAAATAGAAGAGAGATTCCCTATTGATGGCAAAGCTCTCTACATGTGCTTATCTATAGATAACATGGTGCTGATTGCACTGAGCCCCAAACCATTACAGAACCTCCTTAGTGATCCTTAAGCCATTTGAAAAAGGTCAAATTAGCCATATGCAATTAAAAATTAAAATAGATGAAAAAATACAGGGTGTCCTGCAAGTCTTAGTGCAGTTTTAAGCTGTGAGGGCTTAAGCACATAAGCACTAAGACTTACGGGACACCCTATAAATTTTGCTCAGATAATAATATGCAGTTAGGTTCATAGTCACTTGAGTTAGTCCATCAGTTCATCATATCTTGGACTGGTACTATAGATAGATAGACAATGAGCTGGGTCCAGAGTTGAATAGAAGGAAGAAATTGGGCTAAATCATATATAAAAAACTATGCTACACATTCAGTGATCCCAAACAGCTCATTGCTGCAGAAACCCATCTTTTTACAATCTATATTCCTTTAGTAATGTTGTATGGCTAATCAAAGACCACAGTCTCAGAAGAACCAAAATTCCAAATAATCCAAAGAGCAATGGAGAGGAATATGGTGGATATAAACAAGTTGCATCATATTATCAAAGATAACACTTGATGGGGGGGGATGGCATAAAAGGCATCATGAGATAGATGATTGACAAGAAAAGGAAATTAGCTGGTTGTAGAGTGAGAACAAGGGATGTTAAAAGAATCTGAACTAAGGTCCCCCTGCCTCCAGGGTGGGCACTCTATCTACTGTACCACCTAGCTGCCCTATGGTGACAATACCTACACTAATATAATAGAACCATTAGCATATCAAAGATATCCCCAGCTTCTTTCAAGACAACTCAAATCCCACCTTTTGCACAATGCCTTTTCTGATTCTTCCCATTGCTAGTTTCTTCTCTCTGAGATTACTAAACTACTCTCTCCAAAGTTACTTAATTGCTGAACTTAATGTTCTTTTCTTAATCCTGATCCTTCTTGACCTCTCTGCAGCCTTTGACATGATCAATCTCCCTCTTCTCTTCTCCTTGACATTCTCTGCTCTATAGGTTTTTAGGACGATGCTCTCTCTTGTTTCTCATCCTATCTTACTGGTCCTTCTATGTCTCCTTTGGTGAATCTTCATCCACGTCACTTCTGCTAACAGCAGAGGTCCCTCAGAGTTCTGTTCTGTGCGCTCTTCTTTTTTTCTTCTATACTATAATCCTTGGTGATCTCATCAGCATCTATGGTTCAAGTTATTACTTCCATTAAGATGACTCTCAGATCTACTGGTCCAGCCCTAATATCTCTCCCAACCTCTTGCATCTCCAACTGCTTTTTAGACATATCAGACTAGATGTCTCATAGACATCTTAAATTCAACTTGTCTAAAGCTAAACTCACCCTTCTAACTTCATTATTACTGTCTTTTTTTTTTTAAAGTAATAGGGGTTAAGTGATTTGCCTAGGGTCACACAACTAGTAAGTGTGAACTCAGGTCCTCTTGCCTCCAAGGCCAGTACTCTATCCACTGAGCCACCTAGCTGCCCCTTTCCCTATTACTGTCAAGGATACTACCATCCTCCCAGTCACCCAGGTTCACAACCTAGGTATCATCCTCAACTCTTCACTCTCACTACCATACCCAAGCAGTGGTCAAATTCTGTTGTTTGTACCTTTATAACATCTCTCTTACATGTCCTCTTCTCTCTTCTGACATGGCAACCATCTTGTTGCAGGTCTTCATCATGTCATGTCTAGACCATTGCTACAGGTGGTCTCCCTGCCTCTGTCCCTATTCCAATTTATCCTTCACTCATCTGTCAAATTAATCTTCCTTAAACACAGATCTGACCATATCACTCTCTATTCAGTAAACTCCAGTGACTCCCTATTACCTCCAGGATGAAAAATAAAACCCTCTGTTTGGCTTTCAAAGCCCTTCATAACCCAGTGACACTGGGCTCCTTCACATAATTCTCCATCTCCCAACCCCATGCATTTTCACTGGCAATCCTCTATGCATGGAATGCTTCCTCTCTCATTACCACCTTTTAGTTTCCTTAACTCTTTTCAAGTCTCACTTGAAGTCCTATCTTCTTCAAGAAACCTTTCCTAGTCCTCCTCAATTGTAGTATCTTCCCTTTAAGATGACCTCTAATTTATCTTGTGTATGTTTTGTTTGTACATAGTTGTTTGCATGTTGTCTTTCCCATTCTCATGATTAGACTATGAATGCCTTGAGAGCCAGGCCTATTTGATTTTTGCCTCTCTTTTTATCCCCAGTGCTTAGTACAGCACCTGGCACATAGTAGGCTCTTAGCAAATGGCTATTGATTGACTAACTGACTGAAGTAAAAAACAAAAAAACAAAATCAGGTCATTGTTGTCTTGTTCAAGGTTCTCAAGCCCTTCCTAAGCTTTAAGAGTGGAGTCTAAGACTGATGCCGTGTCAGAAATGCAGTCCTCAGATATCTCACAGAGGCTTTATCATCAGACTGACAGAGTGCTGACTCCAGTTGGGGTAGTACCAAGCACAGCTACATTGCACACAATACCAAAGGCAGCGTAAAGGGCATCTACTAGGAAACTCCACTGCGCAACCACAACATGCCCCAAACCCCAGAAGCTCACCAGGGTCTGAGCTGTCTTTCCAAGGTCACTGAAAAAAAATAAAACTTGGTGATTATCTTCAAAATCCTGGCAATGACTCTCTACCATTCTTCCTTATTCAGTCCCTGGTTGTATTTCACCAGAAAGTGGTAGGAAAATGAAACTGACCTGCAAGTCATTCTAGGCAGTTCCACTTAAAAGCTAATAGGTTTAGGGTTGCCCTAAAGTCTAAGAACTAACCCAGCTGTTCCAAGAACTAACACTGTGCCACTCCTATTCCTCACCTCCCCTTCCTCCATGAGAAAGTGTTTGGGGTCTCTCCAGGTATTTCTTATGAAACTCCTAAACCAGGGAACAACAACAATGATAATACTTAGCATTCATGTAGTACTTTAAGGTGTGCAAAGTACTTTACAAATATTATCTTTTTTTATCCTCACAACAACCTAGGGAAGTAGGTGCTATTATTATTCTCATTTTACTGTTGAGGAAACTGGGGTATATAGAAGTTAAGTGACTTGCTCAGGATCATACAGCTGTCAAGGCTGGATTTGACCTCCAGTCTTCCTGCCTCCAGATCTGACACTCAATCCACTGCTCCACCTCGCTTCCAGAGAAGAGGCAAGAACATCTTCCCCTAATTCTAAGACAGGATTCACTAGGTCACATCCTTTGCAAACAACTGATATTATTGGCCTACTTCTGCCAGCAATCCAGGATCTCCTGGACATTGTATTCATTCCTCACTGCTACTATTTATATGGGGGCAGAATGCTCTTGAGGCTGCCATGAGAAATGGAGGGAGGAAAGGTAGGATCTATGCATTCAAGGCATGATAGGTGAACAATGGATGGGTCATCCAGTTCTGGGATACCTGACTGGATTCTGTTGTCAGGTGATGGCAGAGGATCTGACTAATTTTAAATAAGCTTTTCCTAAATTTGCCTCTTTACAATTCCCATCCAATCCTTCTAGTCTTGTCTTCTGGGACCATGTAGAACATGTTCCATGTGACAGTCCTTCAAATGCCTGACAATAACTAGTGTATCCCCTCCCCCAGTCTTCTCTAGACTCAAAAGCCCCAATTCCTTCAACTAACCCTCCTATGCAAAGAACAAAGGTCATTCCCCATCCTGGCTGTCTTTCTCTGGATCCTCTCCAACTCATCAATGTCCTTTCTAAAATATGATGCCAGGAACTGAGCTCAATATTACAGATATGGTCAGTCTAGGGCATAACAAAGCAGAACTGTCACCTCTTTATCCCTGAAAGCTGTGCCTGAAGTGGTTGCCTTTGTGTTTATAGCTCTTCTCTCAGCAGCAAATGGATCTCCTTTTTTCATCTAGTTGTCTGCTGATTTTAATGATGAAGTCTATCACCCGGCTAAGTCAGGAAGGACCAAATACCCTTAATGGCCTTTAACTCCTCATCCAGTCATTTCTTCAATAGCTCCATTAGTACAGCTTCATTCCACACCAGAGTTCCCTGTACTTGATGAAACTCACTGATACAAGTAAGCATCTAGTTTCTGGCTCCCTTTTTGGAGTTCTAGTGCTGATGCTTCTGCATCTTGCCTTTAATTTGGGTACCCAAAATGCTTCTTGAGGCAGGATGGTGTAGTAGATAGAACTCTGGTCTTGGAGTCATGAAGACCAGAGTTCAAATTTGACCTCTGATACTTACTAGTTGTGTGGTCTTGAGCAAGACAATTAACATCTCTGAGCCTCAGTTTCCTTATCTGTCAAATGAGGAGGTTGAACTAGATGGCCTCTAAGGTCCCTTTCAGCTCTAAAACTATGATGTATGTGACCATATGAAATCATTTGTAGTGACCCAGAGACTAATCTTTTCCCAAACTTCCTGTCACAAAAGCAATTTGAATTTGATCAGTAGCAAAGTTTAGTTAATTAGTCAACAAGCATGAATTATGTGCTTGTTATGTACTATGTAGTGTAGTAGTATAGTGTGCTAAGCACTGGGAATACAAAGATACAAAGAAAGGAAAATGGTCCCTGTCTTTAAGGAACTCACATTCTAATGAGGGAGACAATATGCCAAAATAAAATTGCATGCAAGAGATATGTACAGGATAAATAGAAGATAATATCAGAGAGAGTAGCAATGATAGGATGCAGAAGGAACCAAGAGAAGGTGGGATTTGAACTGAGTCTTAAAGGAAGACAGGAGACAAAGGTGGGGGGAGAGCATTCTGGGCATGGGGGATAGTCAGTGAAAAGGCTAAGAGATTCAGTGTTGTGTCAAGAAACAGCAAGAAGGTTAAAGTAACTGGATCACATAGAGCATAGAGGAGAGTAATGGGTAAGAAGACTGAAAAGGTAGGAAGGAGCCAGGCTGTGAAGAGCTTCAACAATCAAAAAGAGCATTTTATATTAGATTCTGAAGGTAATAGGGAGCCCCTGGAATTTACTGAGGGGTGTAGTGGAGGATGACACGGTCAGACCTGCATATTAGGAAAATGACTTTGGTAGCTGAGTGAAGGATGGAAAGGAAGGACTATTGCAAAAGTTCAGGCATTAAATGATGAGAGTCCGAACCAGGGTGGCAGCAATGGGAGTAGAAAGAAGGGGATATATGCTAGAGTTGTTGTGAAGGTAGAAATAACAAGATTTGTCTCCAGTTTGGTTATGTGGGGTGAGTTCAAGCGAGGAATCCAGGACAGCAGTGAGTATTTGAACAAAGGTGTGAAGGTGAGTCTTCAAGGCAAATTCAATCTGCTCCCAAAAAACCAAAACCTGTGGTTGATTCTCATGAAGACAGGTGGTGATAAAATAGCATGTTCAGGTGGGGCTGGGGCTAGAGCTCTTTACAAAACCAAAGGACCAGCTAGAATAACAGGAATAGGTCAGTCCAGCTGTAAGTACTTCAGCACAGACACACCAGAACTCATGCAGCTATTTTAAGCTGTTCCACACCTGTGCCAGCCCCTGCAGAGTGATTGGAGGTGGCCAGTAGGAATATGGAAGAGTAGAATCCATGGTATCAATAGAACCATTATATTCCAGTCTCTTGGGTCTTTCCCAAGGCTGACAAGATAAGGCTCAGAACAGTGCCAGTCCTGAGACATAGCCTTTGGTTCTCTCGGCAAGGCTTTGTCATTTCAGACTTTGCCATCACAGACTCAGAGGAAGACTGAACCCAGCCAATTGGGTGGCACCAAGTATAGCCACAGCACAGAAAACACCCTCAGGTCTGGGTGGACATAGACAATACACAGCTCCCTGGGCCATTTTCACTGAGGTTGGCATCTTATGGGATACAGACAATAACAAACCCCTAGAGAAACCTTCAGAAAACCTGACCATGAAACCATACTCTTCTCCCAATCCTTAAAATCCACTGGGTTCTGAGCTACCTTTCTAAAGCAACTGAAAAGACAATCAAAGTCCTTAGTAGCATCCAATTTCCAACTACCAGAAGGGAAGCTCTGTTGCTCTTCTTTAAATCTCAGCCAGGTAAGTAGATGGGGCCAACTGGGAAGCAGCCCCTTAAGAACCAAATTGCGAAACCAAGGCTGAGAGTTTTGTTTGATGTCAAGTCAATCCTAGGCTCATCTCTGACCTGCTTTTCTCTTATCGGCATATGTCTACCAGCTCTAGATTTAGAATCTCATCAGTATCTGCATTTCCTTCTTTCCTGTTCCCTAGGCATTATCAAATTTAACTTCCTGCTCTTCCCTCCCCCCATTCTCTACCCCCACTGGCTGAACAGATAGAGAATCTAACTTATGTTCTGAACTATCTTCATGACTAGCATCTATACCTGGCTTCTATTTCAATTCAGTTGGGACTAACACCTAGAGCTATAATTAGCAATTTTGTAGACTGTAATAGTCAGCAAGGAAGATATCCTCAAATCAACTATGCTAGGCAGAAGGAGACAGATACCCCCTTCCTCAACACCAGGGCAGATTCTGTGACCCCATGAGCCTCAGGAGGAGCAGAACCAGGCTGGGTAGGAAAACATTCGCCTGGTAAATTTCCAGCCATACTGGAGGTACAGATTTGAAGAGGAATGGAAGTGTGCCATCTGGTAGCTTCCTAGTTTAATTATTCTTGCTAACTAGTTTCTATGCTGATGAAGGTGTGAAAATGTGAAAATGAAGGTGCTATCAAAATATAAATATGAATAGAAAATTAGGCAATCTTTTTAAATCTTTATTTTAAAAATTTATATGCTAACTTTTGGTGCTTTACAGCAAAGTTCCAGTTTCACCACCCTAGTTGCTGTTCTACAATCACATCATTTACTGTGAGTCTTAAGTGAATCTCTTTATGGCTTTTTCGGTCATTAGCAAAACCCATGGACTCCTGACCATTTTGCTTTGTTAACCCTATCAGTCCAGGAGCTTACCAAATGGGGCTAAGACAAAGTATTAATACTCCTAGGAAAAGTTTGGAGAGGTCACCTTATCTTCCTCTCTGTTAAATGACAACATGAACATAATAACATATTTTAAAACACTGATTTATTCCTATTTAGTGATGTAGTATTAGTAACAGAAGAAATTCATGGTTATTTATATAAGGTACAATTACAAATCTAATAATTATTAAAGTATGAATTTCCCTGTTTTAATGCTTGCAAAGTCATTAAATTCTATCATTGAAATAAATGCACATTGTAGTGTCAAATTAATAGAAATTATCATTAGATTTGACAAGCATAAATTTTACTATAGATGACCTTAAATAATTTTAAATTATTTTCAGTTGCCAAAACGTTTTTCAGATGATACAATAATAAAAACCAAAGTGAAAAAGATGCATCATAATGTTTCTCTGTTGGGATAGCAGCCCCCAAAGGCATAGCAGCTTGCAAAAATGAATTATTGCTGATTCTGTAAGAAGCAGTAAATATTGGATACGATGCTTGAAGTTTTCCATGTCTAATCAGCATTCTGAAGCATCAAAATCTAAGATTTATTTCACAGCTAAATGACACTCTTTGGATTTAGTCAATTCTACATTTGTGATTGCAGAACCAGAATGTAATTACAAATCCCATGATATTTTCCTAACAAGTTGAACATAAGCCTACAACATGAGGACATCACCAAATGAAGACTCTGATTGATGGGGAATATTCCATAGTGTAGACATTTTAAAACAGAGCTGTGTGGCATTGATGAAAATGAGGGAGAGTAAAGATGTGGGAGAGGCATGAGTGGACACACTAGAGACAAAACAAAGAGGTTAGAATGTGAAGGATCACATGCAATGGAGTCATGGCTGGGCCAAGCTGACTCCAGAGATCAAGTGAGATTTCCAGGGACTCCAAGACTCAGATGACACTGTTTGTCATTGGACCTGTGAGTCCTGAAATGACTGTCTCCTAGTTTTTCATGTTTTGAATTGCGTTCCTTAATATCTTTATGCTTAATGTAGATTACTTGGAGGAGAGAAAGGTTATTTATAGTGATTGTCTTCAACGTGAATTCAATGGCTTCAGTGTGACCCCTTGATTTAAGCTTAAAGCCCTCAGTCTCTATCTGTCCTTGGCATGCATTAAATATTTATACTTATTGAGATCAAATTATATTTTAATATCTTTAGAGAACGATTCCTTAAGATAGAGAAATCGAATCACTTTTTGGTGGAGCCATGCAGATTGATGTCATCTACGTATATTAAGCAGTTAATAAGACGTTTTGGTCTGATACTTCCTTTAATTTGGAAGTCAAACTTAGTTCTATTTGGGTGAAATGATAATGGATTCAAGGTTAGACAGAACCATTAGAGTAGGGAAGTGCATGGTAGAAGCATCGGTAGACATTCTGTCAGGTTAACTGTGTGGTAAATAGCAGGCTTTGGGTTGTCTGTGGAGGCTTTCAAAAAGGATTAGCAACCCAAACCTCGGCCATTCTTCTCTTTGGCTACTCTCTGCTGGTGGTCTGACGCCACTGATGGCATCCAAGGAGAGACAGCGCTATAGAGGAAGAGGCCTTGGGCCTTCTCTCCTCTGAGGCCAACATGTGGCCCCATGAAAATGGCGTGTGATCCTGTTGCCTTGGCATTTGTCATTCTGTTTTAGGTGACAAAGATTAATCTCGAGTGTCTAACCTTGTGAGTTTTAAAAGGTAAGGAAAGCAAGCTTCTGGAATTCTGGGAGTCAGAGTCTGTTCTAGGTTTTAACAGCCAGCCCAGCATCAATATTCCAAGGAGCAAGGAGTGACCTTTGGAAGTGACTTTCAGTAGCAATAGTTAAGATAAAGACTCATCTTAACTATTGCTATTGAAATTAAATCTAGAATGGCGAATCTTTTCCAGGAGGTTTTCAATTTACCCAAATCCATCACTATCTAGATGGTAGCTATAGCCTTACGAAATGTATTTCTTAAATAACAAGACTTGAAAGTAAAAATTACTCCTTGATCCATGGGCTGCAGAATGGATGTTGTGTTAGTAGGCATGAAAACAACATTAATGTCTTTATGCATCTCCATCAGAGCTCTTGGGAAACTAAGTGTCAATGAGCAGTAACATTTTGAAAGGAATTTTTTTTTTCCTGAGCAGTAGGTCTCAACAGTGGGCTTAAAATATTCTGTAAACCATGTTGTAAACAGATGTGGTATTATCCAGGCTTTGTTGTTCCATTTATAGAACAAAGACAGAATAGATTTAACATAATTCTTAAGGACGTAGGAATGGTAAATGAGCATTGGCTACAACTTAAAGTGACTAGCTGCATTAACCCCTAGCAAGAGAATCAACCTGTCCTTTGAAGCTTCGAAGCCAGGCATTGACTTCTCTCTAGCTATAAGAGTCCTGGGTGGTATCTTCTTCCAATATAAGGCCACTTTGTCTACATTGAAAATCTGTTTAGTGTAGCCACCTTCATTCATTATCTTAGCTAGATCTTCTGGATAACTTGCTGTAGCTTCTACAGCCCTTGCTATTTCAACTTGTACTTTTATGTTATGGAGATAACTTCTTTCCTTAAATCTCATGAACCAACCTCTGCAGACTTTTCGTCTGCAGCTTCCTCACCTCAAAGTTTCCCCAGCCTTCAAAGAATTGAAAAGAGTTAAGGCCTTGCTCTGGATTAGACTTTGGCTTAAGGGAATCTTGTGGCTGGTTTGATCTTCTATCCAGACCACTAAAACTTTCTCCATATCAACAATAAGGCAGTTTCACTTTGTTAACACTTTGTGTTCACTAGAGTAGTACTTTTAATTTTTTTCAAGTACTTTTTCTCTGCATTCACAATTTGGCTAACTGTTTGGTGTAAGAGGGCTACCTTTTGGCCTGTCTTGGTTTTCCACATGCCTTCTTCACTAAACTTAATGATTTCTAGCTTTTGACTTAAAGTAAAAGACTTGCTGACTCTTCCTTTCACTTGAATAAGTGGCGGCCATTGTAGTGTTGTTAATTGGTCTAATTTCAATATCATTATGTCTCAGAGAGTAGGGGGCCTGAGGAAGGGAAGAGAGATGGGGGAACAGCCAGTAGGTACAGCAGTCTGAATAAGTTCACCATCTTACGTGGGCAAAGTTTGTGGTGCCCCAAAGTAATAACAGTAGTAACATCAAAGATTACTGATCACAGATCACCATAACCGATATAATAATAATGAAAAATTTAATATTGTGAGAATTACCAAAATGTGACACAGAGACGTGATATGAGCACATGCTGTTGAAAAAAATGACTCCAATAGACTTTCTCGACTCAGGGTTGCCACAAACCTTCAATTTGTAAAAAAAAAAAAAAAAAAAAAAAAAAAAAAAATGCATTATCTGCAAAGCACAGTAAAATAAAGTGCAACAAAATGAGGTATGCCTGTACCTAATCTGTTCCACTGATTGATCTCTATTTTTTATCCAGTACTAAATTATTTTGATAATTTCTGCTTTGTAGTAAAGTTTGAGATTTGACACTGCAAGGCCTCCTTTATTCCTATTTCTTTTCATGATTTCTCTTGAGATTCTTGGCCTTTTTTCCCTCTCTATGAATTTTGCTGTTATTTTTTATAATTTTATAAAGTAATCCTTAGGTAGTTAAATTGATATGGCATTGAATAATGAAATTAATTGAGGTATGATTGCAGTTTTTATTATATTGGCTTATCCTACCATGGATAATTAATATTTTTCCAATTATTTTGGTCTATATTTATTACTGTAAATAGTTGTTTGCAGTGGTATTTATATTGTCCTTCTGTGTATTCTAGAAGGTAGACTCCCAAGTATTTTATATGTTCTATAGTCATTTTAAATGGAATTTCTCTTCCTATCTCTTCCTGTTTGGTTTTATTGGTATAAATGAAAATACTCATGATTTGTGAGGATTTATTTTATATCCTGCAAGTTTGCCAAAATTATTAATTGTTTCATTTACTTTTTACTTGATTTTTTAGGGTTCTTTAAGTATACCATCATATCATCTGCAAAAAGTGATTTGTTTCTTCTTTACTATTTTTTTGTCTTATTGGTAGAGCCAGCAATTCTAATACTACGTCAAGTAGAAGTGGTGACAATGAGCATCTTTGTTTCACCCCAGAATTTAGTAAAAAGGATTCTCTTTTATCTCTTTTAAAATAATCATAGCTTTTGGTTTTAGATAAATACTATTTATCATTTTAAGGAAAGGTCCATTCACTCCTAAGTTTTCAACAGAAATGAGTGTTGCATTTTGTCAAAAGCTTTTTTTTTGCATCTAATGGTATAATCATCTGATTTTTGTTGATTTTTCTATTAATATGGTTAGTTAAGTTTATTGTTTCCATAATAGGCAACCAACTCTGTATTCCTGGTATAAATTAAACCTGGTCATATGTGATGTGTTGTTTTAGCCTTCTTACTAATATTTTATTTAAAATGTTTGCATATATGCTCATTAAGGATATTGGCTTAGAGTTCTCTTTCTGTTTTGATTCTTTCTGGGTTTTTGATAATTTTGTTAATTTCTTTAATTTATAGTATTTCTATATTGGTGTTTTATTGGGTTTTTTACTTTTTTGGTTTTCTAGTATTTTTTTGTTGCATTTCCAATTCATCAATCTGTTCTTTCTCCTTTTTATCAATAAAATTATTTAGAAATACAGATTTTCTCCAGAATGCTTTGATTACATCCCCCAAATTTTGAGATGTTGTCTTATTGTTATTATTATTTTTAATGAAATTATTTATCATTTCTATGATTTGTTTTTTGACCCAATGAATCTTTAGGATTAAGTGACTTAGTCACCAGTTGATTTTTTAATACTTTTTCAATGGCCCTTTATTTAATATATTTTTATTGTGTTGTGATTAGTAAAGGATGTGTTTCTGACTCTGCATTTGTTGGTAAGGTTTTTGTATGCTAAGGCATGATAGAGTTTTGTTGTGTTTTGTTTTGTTTTGGTGAGGCAATCAGGGTTAAGTGACTTGCCCAAGGTCATACAGCTAGTATGTGTCAAGTGTTTGGTCTGAGGTTGGATTTGAACTCAGGTCCTCCTGACTTCAGGGCTGATGCTCTATCCATTGCACCACCTATCTTCCTCATGATAGAGTTTTGTAAAGGTGCCATACATAGATGAGATTGTGTACATTCCTTTTTATTTCCATTTAGTCACACCTAATTTTTCAAAAATTCTGTTCAGGTCCACAATATTTACTTTTAGCTAGATTTATATAGGAATGATAAAGGAAAATTGAGGTCCTCCATTATTATGGTTTGATTGAATATTTCTACTTGGGATTCATTTTGGTTTTTTTTTCTTTATATATTAGGAAGCTATGCCATTGGGTGCATGTGTTATGTATTGAGATCAATTCATTTTCTATGTTATCTTTCAGCAAAATGTAGTGAGAAGTAATCTTTTCATAGTTCAGAGTTCATGACAAATTTGCTAGGTGAACAGGAGAAAATCTCTTAGAAAAAAACTAATATCACAGGAAATCATTTGATGAAAGAAAGAATGCAAACCTGGATTCTTCTCACAGTCAAAGGAGTAAGTAGCCATTCTATTGTAGCAGTTTTTACTGCAGTTTTTTTAAATAACCACAAAGAAAAGTTAAACTCATTCAGTATTATTTTCAGTACTTACATTTCATAGTCCTACTTACATTTCCCCTTCAGTTTCAATTTATAATCTTTGCCGTTTACTTCCTGAGTCATGAACAGGTGCCAGTAAAATGCTTATCAGATCCCTCCTTCAAAGTGGTTTTGTTACAGGAAAAATGTCTCAAATTGAGACTGTTTATAAAGGTTTTATAACTAGAGTTCCTTTCCTAAGTTTCCCAGAGCTCATATTTGTACCAACATTTAAGGCAACTGTGAAACTTTTTCCTCACAACCCTGTGAGGTAAGTGTGAATGGCCCCTATGCAAAAGGCTCTGAAAGGAACTTATCAATTGGAGAAGGGGACAGGCCTTTCGAAGGGATAGTCTAGGTCGAGCAGGCTACAGGGGATAGTGGACTGCTCCAGGAGAGGAAGCACCAGCCACTGAGAAAAGGTGTAGGATTAGCCAGAAGAAGCCTGACTTTTTGGACTTCAAAACCAAAACTTCTGGCTACTCCTGACGCTGCTCTCAGTAACCAGAGCCTCCTTTTCCTGAAATAGCCTACCATTCATGTTGCCTGCTCACCCTGGAATAACCCTCTACCAGACCCCACCCCCACCCTCACCTTTCTCCCACTCCTCCTGAAGCCCCCATTTTGTAGAGGGGTCCTTAATTCTTGGAGTTTCCTTTTGTGTATTGTCCTCCTCCCATTAGAATGTAAGCTCCTTGAGGGTAGGAACTGTCTTTCTTTTTGCTTGTATGTGTATACACAGTGCTTACCACAGTGCTCACCACATAGTGACTGCTTAATAAATGCTTACTTCTTTCCTTATAATTGCAAGCATATGTGAATATTGGTATTATGAAGCAAATAGGTGGTAATCTTGGACTGAGCGCTGGTCTTATAGTTAGGGGGTTCTGAGTTCAAATCCTACCTCAGACACTTAATAACTTTCTGACTCTAGGATAGTCAATCAGCTCTCCTAGGCTTAGTTTCTTCATCTATAAAATGAAGATAATAACAGCACCTACCTCACAGGGTTGTTGAGAGGATCAAATGAGATAGCATATATATAGCACTTTGGAAACATCAAAATGCTATATAAATGCTATTATTATTCATTCCATTCTACAGATGAAGAAACTGAGGCTCAAGAAGATTAAGGGACTTTCTCATGATCTCACAGCTCATAAGTGTCTGACTCCTGATTCCAAGTCCAGCACTCTTTCCACTGTATCACATTGCTTCTCAATAATAATAATTAAAATGATAGCATTTATGAAGTGTTTTCAAGTTTGCAAAGTATTATACATGTATATTGCCTCATTTGATCCTCACAACAACTCTGAAAATTGGGTGCTATCATTCATGTTCTATATATGAAGAAACTGAGACAGGTAGGGTAAGTGATTTGCCCAAGGTGACACTACTAGTTAGTATCTAAAGCAAGATTCCTCCCTCCAAAGAGAGCACTCTATCCATGTGCCACCTAACTGCCCAGAATAGGGATAGTCTAGGTTGATAATGTTTGATAGATTGGACTGAACTGAATTCAGGAGTGCTTGGAATGTTCCCATTCAGCATCATCTCTGAGCAACCCTACAACATAGGCAAGTTTAAATTTGGACCCCCAACCTTCTTTTTCTAGGCCTTTTCCCATCTTTCAGTATGTTTTCCCCTCATGCAGCCTTCAGAATCAGAATTTTAGCTGGGGTTGTGGGGACTTGACCTTCATCAGGAGGTTGGAATGGAAGAGTATCACACAGAAGATGAAGAGAAGAGAAATAAAAGGACAGCAGTATACTTGAATCTGAAAACAGAAACAACGGCAAAACTGATACTCTTCCAGAAATGAAGGGAGCTACATGCTCTAAAGAGTAAGATTTTTATCCCCTAAGGAATGATAAAATAGAGTGAGAGAGCCTACTAAGTCAGATATCATCCAGTAAATAGTAATGGCAGTTGGTGTCTCCCTGCTTAGACAGACAGACAGGCAAAGAGAGAGAGACAGACACACAGAGACAGAGAGAGAGACAGAGAAAGAGAGAGAATTTAAGTACTTACCATGGGATAGGCACTGTGCTAGGTGCTGGGAATACAAATATGAACAAATAAGATAGTCCTTACCCTCAAAGAACTCACATTCTAATGGGTTAAGACAATACCTAAACGGGGATGGTAGTGAGAAGGGAAGGGCATCATCTTGGAGGTACTAAGGCTGCTATTTGTTAACATAACAGCCATAGAGAGGACTGTTCTTTTCCAAAGGTCTATAGCAAAGACACAACTTCTCTAGACTTGTCAAAATGGGTGAGTACTACACCTTTCTGGGGTGGTTTGTCTTTATGTGAGTATAAAGATACTGCCATAAGGAACATAGAAAGTATTGCCAGTTATGAAGAAACTGAAAATGATCAAGACCCAGATGGTGTTTCCATGACTGTTGCCCAATGAAGACTGGGGATGCAAAAGAGAAAAATTTATTTTGAAAATGAATACCTGGAAAAGAAGATGATATCTAAGAATAGCATTTAGATTTTTGGACCATGGATTAAAATATAAAAATGATAGGCTCCTCGTCAGGGATGAAATGCACGTAGCAAAGAATGTATTTACTTGGCTTCTGGCAAATCTAATCAAAAGGACTTTAAAAAGAATGGGCAGAGAGAAAACTGACTATGTATATCCACTAAGCTAAATATTATAGAAAGCAACTGTAATAAAGGAAGGAAAATAGTAGTCATGACTCCTAGAAACACTTAAGACACAGAAATCTAAGAAAAGAGCCATTAGTCAAACCCATGCCCTCAAATGTCTACAAACAAATGCCCAAAGTTTAACCAACAAGCAGGATGAACCAGAGATCCTAATGCAAAGAGGCAATTTTGACTTAATAAATGATATTGAGACTTAGTGGGATGAAATCCATGGCAGAAATATGTCTCTGGATGGGTATACATTAATAAAAGAAGAATAATAAAGTAAAAGGTGGTAGGATTCAGTAGCATCATATATTAAGAATGCCTATTTATGAAAGGAAATTGAGGGGGTGACTATGGTGGAGAACAATTGTTTAAAGTTTAATTGAGGGAGAAACAAGTGATTCTTGTAATCAAAATATACTAGAGGCAGAAACAGATGGGGAGTTCTAGAAATAGACCACAAATTTAGCACAAAAGAATGATATCATAGTGATGGAGAACTTCCATTATTCAGACTTCTGTCTGCTAGAGATTTCTCTGTTTCACTTTCTGCTAAAAGTAAAGGAGCTACATAACCTTACTGATAAATTCATCCTTCAAAAGGTAGAAAAAAACAATAAGAAAATCTTCTGTTCTGGACCTGATTCTCATTCACATAGACAAACTGATTGCTGGAGTGAAAATGATGAGAATCTTGTAGGTTAAGTGACCACTCCCTCATAGAGTATATTATAGAGAAAGAAAGGAAAGGTGGACATAGTTTTCTTGTTGTTTTTAAGTCATTTTAATCATGCCTGACGCTTCATGAAGTCATTTGGGGTTTTCTTGGCAAAGATACAGGAGTGGTTTGTCATCCCCTTCTCCAGTTCATTTTACAGATAAGGAACTGAGGCAAATAGAGTTAAATGACTGCCCAAGGTCACACAGCTAGTAAGTGTCTGAGGCCAGATTTGAACTCATGAAGATGAGTCTTCCTGACTCCAGGCCTGGCACTCTATTCACTGTGCCACCTACCTGCCCTGGACATAGTCTTACATGCATTCTATATTTTAGAAGAGCATATTTTAAAGAGTTCAATGGAAAAATAGATAGGACCCCTTGGAAACCAGCCTAGAAAAGATGAGAAACTCTCAAAAATGAACTTCTGAAGACATAAAGGGAATCAGTTCCAATGATGACCAAAAAAATGAGAATTGGCTGAAGTTACCAACACAGGAAACTTGCCAACCAACTCAGATTTTTAAAATTATGTACAGAAGCATAGAGGCAAAGTCAGGTAGAGAATGAAGGTAAGAGGGCAGTGTGATCCTGTCAATATAGGGTTAGGAGTGCATCAGCAAGAAAAACTAAGGACAAAAAAGGGAGTTAATTTTGAAAAAGGAAAGAAAAAATGATCAAAGAAGAGATAGGACTACTACTTTTTTGCATGGGATAATGATGACTGAAAACAGAGAGAAGGCAGCACTGCTTAATTCTTATGTTTCTTCCATTTTCTTTGCTAAAAATAATAGCTCTTTTTTTTTCAAATGTTTTATTAATTTATTTTGAATTATCAGCAATCACTTCCATAAGCTTTTGAGTTTTAAATTTTTCTCCCCCTCCCTCCCTACCTCTCTCCCCAAGACAGTGTGCAATCTAATATAGGCTATACATATACATTCCTATTAAACATATTTTCACATTAGTGATATTGTAAGTAAGAATTAGAACTAATAGGAGGAACCACCAGACAGAGGAAACAAAACACAGCAGAAGAAAAAAAAATAGCAAATAGTATGCTTCAATCTGCATTCAAACTCCATAGTTCTTTCTTTGGATATGGATAGCATTTTCCCTCATGAGGCTTTTGGAGATGTCTTAGATCCTTGTATTGCTGAGAGGGGTTAAGTCTATCAAAGTCAGTCATCACTCAGTGTGACTGTTACTGTGTACAACATTCTCCTGGTTCTGCCCACTTCACTCAGCATCAAACCATACAAGTCTTTCCAGGTTTATCTGAAGCCTATCTGTTCATCATTTCTTATAGCACGATAGTATTCCATTATTACATTCATATATCACATTCACAATTATGATTAATATCTGTGTCTTTCTCTCTATCCTTCTCCCCCTCCCCCGTTTAAAGCATAATAACTCTTGAACTGGGCATGACAGAACAAAAATAACTAACAGGAAGTTGAAACCCAAGAAAAATAGGGAAATAGTTAAAAAAAAGCAACTAGCTGCCTTTGATGAACTCAAGGGCACTTGGTCCAGATGAATTATATCCTCAGGTACTGAAAGAACTAACAAATGAAATTGTTAAGTTACTATTGACAATATTTGAAGATGGTACAGAACAGAAGAACTGGAAGATTTAAGAAGGGTAAATGTCCCAGTTTTCAAAAAAGGAAAGAGAACTATCTACTCTAGGACAGAGATCTTGACTTTGATTCTTGGGAAATTATAGAATGAATCATTAAGGAGATGAAAAAGAAGCAGGAATTACAAAGAGTACACATAACTTCATTAGGAACAAGTCATGCCAGGTTATTAACTAGTAGATGAACGGAATGCAATAGATATAGTTTGCCTAGATTTTAGCAAAATGTCTAAGAAAAATTCTTATGCTATTTTTGTGGAAATGATGGAAATGTTGGAAAAGATGATTATTTAACTAAATGAACTTGGAATTGGTTCAAAGGTCAAATTCAAAGAGTAGTCTTTATAACTATAAAGACTATAAAGTGCCCACGAGGGAGAAAGTGTCTAGTGGAGTGCTCTGAACACAAATCTGCATGGGCCTTTGTTATTTAACCTTTTTTTTTGTTATTTAACAAATTTTGTTATTTAACAAATGAATAAAGGTAAAAATGACATGTTTACTAAATCTTCAGATGACACAAAACTGGCATTGCCACACTACATAACAATATCTAAAATATCTTGACAAGCTGCAGCACTGAGCTGAATTTAATAAAATGCAATTAGTAGAGACATATGTAACATCTTACTTTTGGATTTAAAAAATCAACTTCTCAAGTGCAACATGAGGGAGGCAAGTTTAAACAGCTGAAAAAAATCTGGAGATTTTAATGGACTACAAGTTCAATATGAATCAGCAGTATGATGTGGCAGCCAAAAAAATGTAATTTGGGGTTGCCTTAAGAGAACCATAACTCCCAGAAATAAGGGGTTATACTCTCCTCTGACCACAGGATGCTGCAGTTTAGCAAGGATGTTGATCAGCTGAAGAGCATCAAGAGGACAATCATCAGAATGAAAAAGGACTTTGAATATATGTCATATGAGGACTGGTTCAAGGAACTGGGAATGTTTAGCCTGACAAAGAGAAGACTCTAAGGAGACATGATAACTGTGTTCAAGGACTTAACGGGCTGTCGTTAAGAAGGATTGTTGTTGAATCATTTCAGTCATGTCCAACTCTTTGTGACCCCATTTTGTGATTCTCTTGACAAAGATACTGGAGTGATTTGATATTTCCTTCTCCAACTCATTTGATAGATGAGGAACTGGGACAAACAGGGTTAAGTGACTTGCCCAGGGTCTCACAGCTAGTAAGTGTCTGAGGCCAGATTTAAACTCACGAAGATGAGTCTTCCTGATTCCAAGTCTACACTGCACCACCCAGCTATCAGACTTACTCTATTTGGCAAAAGAACCAGGACTAATGGGTATAAATTGCAAAGAGGAAAAGGTAGACTTGATATCTGGAAAAAACTAGATAGACCATTAGACCTAGAGCCGGAAAGATCTAAGTTCAAATCTGGCCTCAGATACTTATTAGTCATATGACCGTGGGCAAATTACTTAACCTCTGTTTGCCTCAGGTTCTTCATCTGTAAAATGAGCATAATGTCGATCTACTATCTATCTATCTATCTATCTATCTACTACCAATCTACTATGAGGATAAAATGAGGTGATATTTGTAAAGTACTTTGCAAAACTTAAAGCATATAAATGCTTAAAGTTAGCATGTAAATGCTAGCTATTATTATTAATAATGATAATGATAATTTGAGCTTTTGAGTTTTCCAAAAGTAAACTGGGCTACCTGAAGATGTGGTAGGGTCCCCCATCGGAGGTCTTCAAGCTGAAACTGAATGACCACTTGTTGTGCGTGTTGTAGTCAGGTATGGGTTGGACAAGATGGCCATTGGTGTCCTCTCCAACTCCAGAATTATGTGGTTATATAAAATCTTATCCCTCTTACATATGCCAGGCCTTCAAGTGCTTGGAGACATCTACACTTCATAATGTAGATGACACAAATTCTTCTTTTCTTCATTCAACCAGTCAGTCAACAAGTATTTATTAAATGCTTTCCATGAAATAAGTGACCAGGGAAAGGGTTTTTGTTTTGAACCCCTAACCAAGCATCATATCCCTAGACTTCAAATATTTGACATGTAGATTAAAGAAGTTTTTCTTTTGCAATTTTTTTTTTCAGTCAATCAGACAATAAGCATTTAAGTGCTAAGCACTTGGGATATAAAGAAAAAGCAAGAACACAGCCCCTGCCCTCAAGGAGCTCATATTCTAAGGATGGAGACAACATGCAAACAACCATGTATATCCAAGATATATCCAGAGTAAATAGGAGATCATATCAGAGGGAAGTCATTAGTAAGGGTTGGGAAAGTAAGAAAGGAAAGGGAGAAACCAGGAAAGGCTCCTTCTAGAAGACAGCATTTAAGCTGAGTCTTTAAGGAAGTTGAGTCAGAGATGAGAAAGAATGTTCCAAACATGAGGAACAGTCAATGGACAACTCCAAGTATGGAGTTGGGAAAGATGGAGTGTCAAGTTTGAGGGACAGCAAGGAGACCTGTGTCACTGGATATTAGAGTATGTAGAGGAGAGTAAAGTGTAAGAAGACTAAGAAGATGCAAAAGATAGGAAGGGGTCAATTTGTGAAGGGCTTTAAAAGACAGAAAATTTTATATTTGATATTGGAACTAATGAAGAGCTGCTAGAATTGATTAAGTAGATGGTCAGACTTGTGCTTTAATAAAATCATTTTGGGGGCAGCTAAGTGGCACAGTGGATAGAGCGCCAACCTTGGAGTCAAGAGGATCTGAGTTCAAATCCGGCCTCAGACACTTGACACTTGCTAGCTGCATGACCCTGGGCAAGTCACTTAACCCTGATTGCCTCACCAAAAAGTTAAAAAAAAAACCCCAAAATCATTTTGGCAGCTAAGTGGAGGATTCATGGGAATGGAGAGATACTTGAGGTAGGGAGTCCAACCAGAAGATTATTACAGTAGTCCAGGTGTGAGGTGATGAAGGCTGCAGCAGAGCAGCAGCTATTTGAGTGGAGAGAAGGGGATAGATATGAAAAGGTAAAGGTAGAAATAAAAAGACTTAGCAATAGATTGAAAATGTGAGGTGAATTGAGTGGAGTCAAGAATAACACTGAAGTGGTGAGCTTGGGTGACTGGGTGGGTGGTGGTACTCTCAACAGTAATAGGGAAATAGAGAAGAAGAGAAGGTTTTGGGGAAAAGAGAATGAGTTTAGTTTTGGACATGTTGAATTTGAGATGTCTGTGAGACATCCAGCTCAAGATGTCCACTGAAAAATTGATAATGTGAGACTAGAGGTAGGGAGGTTAGAACTGAATAAATAAATTTGAGAATTATCTACATAAAGATGATAACTGGACCCATGGGAATTGATGAGATTACAAAGTGAAATACCATAGAAGGAGAAGAGAAGGTCCCTTAGGGTCCCAAAGTTAGTGAGCATGATTGGAGGAAGATCTGACAGAAGAGACTGAGATGACTGAGGAGAGAACATTATCACAAAAACCTAGAGATGAGAGTATCCAAGAGAAGAGGGGGATTGATAGTGTCAGAGGATGCAAAGAGGCTAAGAAGAATGAGGATTGGGAGAATGAAGAGATAATTGGTAACTTTGGAGAGTACAGTTTCAAGTGAACCTTGAAGTAGGAAGCCAGATTGTAGAGGGTTTAGAAGACAGTGAGAGAAGAGGAAATTGAGACACTGGATGTAGACAGCTTTCTCAAGGAGTTTAGTCATGAAAAGGAGGAGATACATAGGACAATAGCCAATGGGGACTGTAAGATCAAGTAAGGGTTTTTTAAGGATGTGAGCATGAGCATGTTTGTAGGTTTCAGGATATGAGTCAGTATATAGGAAGAAGTTGAAAATTCAATTTCTTTCAAGGGAGAGTAGGGATGATAGAGGGGGCAATTTGCTAAAGAAGATGGAATGCAGTAGGATCAAGGGTACAAACAGAGGGGTTTGCCTAGACAAGTAGAAGGATTACCTCTTTATGTAAAACAGGAATGAGGAAGGAGATAGTAGAGGAAGACATCTAAATGATATGAGATTAGGAAGAGGGGAAAGAGGGAGCTCTGGAAGAATAGCTTCCATTTTTTTCCAGTGAAGTTTGGGGTGAAGTCCTCAGCTGAAAGATCAGGGGAGAAGTGACATGGAAGGTTTGAGGAAAGGATGAAAAGATTTTTGGTCTGTCTAGGAATTTGAAGGAATGATATATACGTGACACGGAATATCTAGTCCAGGGGTGGAGAACCTGAGGCCTCGAGGCCACATGTGGCCCTCTAGGTCCTTTTGAGTGAGTCCAAGTTTTATAGAACAAATCCTTTTATTAAGGGGATTTGTTCTGTGAAGTTTGGATTCAGTCAAAGGACTGCACTTGAGGACTTAGAGGGCTACATATGGCCTCGAGGCCACCTGAATTCTAGTCCATATACAGCATGAATTTATTTAGACACAAATGTTCTGGGATCTGGTCTATTTTGTGTCTGAGAAGAATATGATTTTCAACTTTAAGGAGAATAGGAGTGCTGTGGCTGCGCCACCAGTATCCTCGCAATGGAGGGACAGGCAGGGTCTACAACAGCTGTGGCCGAGTGATCATTTTTTCACTTTTCTGCCTCCAAGAAAGGGTACAGCCAGTGCTTCTGTGACACTTGTTTTGAAAGCACAAATTTGTTCCAATGTGATTGATAAGTCAGGGAACAATTTGAGCACAACTAAAAATTTGTTTTTGCATATCATGAGAAAGTGAGAACACATGTAACAGTACCACTTCACAATAACTTACATTATAACTCTTCTGACTCCCACTTGCACAAGCAAATTTCAGATCTGTTCCTAGGTAAAATGCCATATTTATTGCACATCTTCTGGTACAGTGTGAGCTGTGGGCAGAGGAGGGCTAGTCCACATGATGAATTCCATTCCCCACTCCAACTCCCCCCACTTCTGCCATGACCTCAGCCTCTGCTTCCCAGGTCCCAGAGTTGTAGGCACTGAAGTTGCTCTCTCAGTAGCCATAGACCCCAGCCCTGGCTCCATGGGAACTAGGGGCAGGCTGCCGGAGGCTACAGACAGAACTAAGATTTACTGTAGTATTTTATGTATTTTGTGACCATTTAAGATGCATTAAACTACCTTTCTTATTAGGTTCCTCTCTTTTCTAATGTGTCACTGACAAAAGTTTTTGAGTACTGCGCCCTGAACTTTATTTTTCCCATTAGTCATGCATTTTTTATTTTGTAATTTTGCATAGCATGATAATTTTTAGGAACACAGACATCCCATTACAGAGAATGGATTGTACTGAACTAGAATTATATGTATCTACTAAACCTTAGATATTTGAAGTCTAGGGGATATCATGCTTGTTTAGGTATTCAAAATAAAAGCCACTTTCCCTGGTCATTCAAAAGGTGAGGTTTACAGTTTTCTTACCATTGGTCAGTTTAGCTCCTTTCCATCAAACACAACTTACACGAAAAGATAGTAACAAGTGGAAAGCAATTGTATTTATCAGGACAAACTGAAAAAAAAGTTGGGAAAGTTATACAAATTAGTGTAGATGGTAGAATGCGATGAAAAAAAGGAACTCTTCAGCTGAGAAGTAAGATAAAATTCTAATTCCACTGAGAAAAGAATAGTTTTATTGGGGAAATCTGCTCCTATCTGTCTTGGGGCATAGTGATGCCAAGAATCAAGGGACGTGTTGTGCGACCAGCTTCCCTATATGTCTGGAGCTCTGGAGTCTCCTGTTAGCCATTCAGAAATTCATCCTTTGCCTCTGTACCATCGCTCTCAAACTCCACTTCTCTTTCTCCCAAGCCTCTCCACCTTACACAGGATTACAGGCTCAAAGGCCTTTCAGCTGATCAGGAGTCATGTGTCCCTCCATAGATACACATCATATCACAGGGCTATCCTTCAGGGATTGACCCCAGGGCAGGGGGAGGAGGTGGGGTGGAAGGATATTTCATTAGGGGGAGGAAGGAAGTAATTGCAGAAGAGATTGCAGAATCAGAATGTGTTTTTGTCTATGAAATCACAGGGATGGTAAGGGGGACAATGGGGAAGATTATCGTGTCTATTCCAGAAGCAATGATGGTATTAATTTAATTAGAGTTCTCAGAGCAAGAGGTATATAGCAAAAGGCTGGTGTAAAGTGAAGACTGTGGTCTCAGAATAGGCATTCAGAACTAAGTGGCATACTTCCTCCTGGGCATAATCTCTGGAGATCCATTTTGCAGGGTTTAATTTTGTAGTTTCCTATAACTGCAAAATTAAAGAACAGATCTTGCATATAGCAAGGGGAAAAAAACCTTGTAGTTGCATGGTGAAAAATCAGAATCAACAGATTAATCAGTCAACAAGTATTAAGCATCTATTATGTGCAAGACATTGTGCTGGATGCTAGGGAATACAAAGATAAAAAAAAGTTTCTGCTCTCAGGGAGCTTACATTCTATCAAATGTAATAGCATGAAATTATTCAATACTTATAATGCTAGTATGTGGTACATGCAGAGGATGTCTCCCCTATCTGTTGTGTCTCACCACTGCCCCATAAGTATGTAGACACCTACTTATTCTCCAGGCTGGCTCACTTACTACAACCTGCCCTTAAACTAATAAGATTATGTTCCCCACGAAGGACCACAACCATAAGGTTACACTCAAATTTTCTTAGTGTCCTGACCTAGAGGTAACTTTATAGTGAAGGGAATACAATACCCTTTGAACCATGTTAGCTTTTGAGCCCCTATCAATGTATTTCCATTCATACAAACCAGTCATTCCCAACAATGATACTTAGCTCTTAAATATAAATATGTACAGCACTTAGCAATTAAGCAAAAATACCACAGGCATTCATTGTAAAACAAATGCAGCAATAATAAAAACATAATCTACTCATAAACCCAAATCACACTTTCCCCACAATGTACTTAATATCTCTGGGGAAGCACATGAGCATGAAAAACCCACATTCTGAAGGTAATTCTGTACTTCAGGTTTTGATTTCATTGGTCCATTCAGGAAATTTTGTATGTTGATCCTCATTGCACTCCAGCTGGGCAAATTCTCTTCTATTCCTGAACATAGTATTTATAAGCTTTCATCTTACAATCTCCCTTAAAGGAACATTGGAAAATGTTACCTCATAATTTGCATAGCAGTTCACTTTAAACCAGAGAATGACAATGCTGGGTAACTGGTCAATACAGACTAGAGGAGTCAGCTATTCACTTCCCAGGATGCTGTGTTGTACAATCAAATTGCCTCAAACAGAGCTCATGGCAAAACAGCTCAGGTTAACTGTTGAACAAAGCAAACCAACCTATCTTGTCAGATTTTTACTCACCAGGGCACTGCTCTGTCAAGTATATAAATAAAGTAAACCAATGTCAAGAAAACAAATTACAAACATTGTTTGTCTAATTAGAACAGATTCAATCTAAGTATCTCAGGCTGGCTTTTTGGGCAAGGCAAACCAGCCTCATCAGCTCATCATTCACTAGGATTCTACTTCATCCAATTAAATCTCAGCATCTCTTCTCAGCATTTCTGAGAAGCCTCACCTATCTTAAGCTCTAGGGGGTGCTGAAGAGCAATATGTGGAAAAGAAGCTTATGTCCAGTGATGTGGAGCTTACCTCCAATTAAAGCCTTCTGTTAGCCGCTCTTAATTCTAACTACTTTCCTATTCCCAGTCTTTACTTTCCATGATTTTTACTTATCTCCTATGTCTTTCACTGGCTTAAATCATAGCCTCCTGGACTTCAGTGATTCACTTTTTATTTAAAAGATAACAAATTACCAAATTTCCCCTACAAAATCAACAAACCTTTTAAAATTACCCCTCAGTCTCCAAATAGTTATATGAGCAAAGCATTTCTTTTTGAGTTTTACTTTCTTGTCTTAAAATGGTTATATGCAAATGAATGGAGAGATCAAAATGCCCTGTAGCTCTAAGTTCTCAGCCCAGATCAACATCCCATTCTGAGTCTTTGAAACTGTTTCTTCACATTCACTTTTCCCCCAGTTTCTAATAAATAAAGAATTCTTTCTCTGTCATCTGCAAGCCATCAAACTGTTTGCATAGAAACAAAAAATAGCTCTATAGCTTTCACAAGGTGTTTGTCTTTATTTTATATGTGTATAATGCCACATTAGATCTTCTGCCCCAAACTGCTCAAATTCCATCTAACAACTGTTTCTTCTTCCACATATAATACAATTTTTATTAAACCAAACTTCTTTGCCTGTTCTTTTCTTCCCAGTTTTTCCTCTACTTCTCTTACTTGCTTCTCAAAATCCTCTTTGAGCTCTTCTAAGGCCTGGGGCCAATTCATATTTTTCTTGGAGGCTTTGGATATAGAACTTTGACTTTGTTGTCTTCTTCTGGTTGTATGTTTCGATCTTCTTTGACACCAAAGAAAGATTCTATGGTCTGACTTTTTTTGTGAGGTTTGCTCATAATCCCAGCCAATTACTCGAGTTATAAACTCTTTGCTAAAGTAGGGGTCTGCTTCCAGTGTGAAGAATGTACTGTCCCAAGCTTCAGGGGTTTTATGTAGCTGTTTTCAGAGATACTTCTAGGGACCTGTAAATTTTCAGTTCTTCCAAGGTGGTATGATAAGGGGTGAGGTGTTTACTCCTTTCCTGGCCTGTGCTCTGGTCTGTGAGTGACCACAGGCACTGTTTTCTGCCTTGGAACTGTGAGGAGGATTTCCTCTCCACCACCACAAGCTCCATCATGCCAACACTCCTCCTCGCCCTAGGACTGCCACCCAGAACTGTGACCCAGGTCCAAGCAGGGCAAAGCAAGAGAATCCTGCACCAGCAAAGAGATCCCTGCAATCCCCCTCTGATCAGCCACTCAATTCCCCCTTAGTTTGTGGGCCAGAAGCTCAGGAAGCAACTGCCGCCCCAGGGCCATGTGCAGGGACTGGGGCTAGGACCCAGCCTCTCTCTCACTGCAGTCACAGACCCTTCTAAGTTGTCCCTGGCATTCATGGATTGAGAAGTCTGGAAACCACCACAGCTGCCCATAATTCAGTCCTCTGAGGGCTGCTCCAGGTTCTCTGAGGCCTGTTTTGCCTGCGCACCCATGCCAAACTGTGTTCCTCTCCCTGCCTGGAGCAATATACTTTTCTGATCAACCATCTAAATTGTCTTGGGCTGGAAATTTGTTTCACTCTGTCTTTTTGTGGGTTCTGCTGCTTTAGAATTTGTTTAGAGCCATTTTTTACAGATATTTGGAGGGGTTTGGGGGAGAGCTCAAGCAAGTCACTGCTTTTACTCTGCCATCTTGGCTCTGCCCCCTGCCTATTCTTTTCAAGCATCAAAATGTTCATCCTTATAAAAGCAATGTCTTAAATCTATTACCAGTTGATATACTACTCTTCTTCTTTACTCAAAAGTATTTTCCTGCTCCTTTTAGCATAAAACTATTCTATGAGGAAAAGGCATCACCTTCAAGGGACAGTATCTTACACAAGAAATCAAAGGAAAATTGGAATATGATATTCTGAAGAGCAAAGAACTGGTTAGAACTCAAAAATAATATATTCTAAAAATCTGAGCCTAAATATAAAAAAGTAAACTGGAATCCAATAAAAGGGAAGAATTTGTATGATTCCTTTATGAGACCCCAAAAATAAGCAGAGTATTCAACTTGTTAAGTGACCAAAAAGCTAAAATGTTAAACATTTAGATAGTGATGAAAGATCAAAAAATGAAATGTTTATTTTCATGTCACTTGGGTAGGATACAGATATAAGCATAATGGAAAGGGGAGTATTTCTATTTGATTTTTTTTTAAAAGAAAAAAACACATACAATGTCTAAGTGACTATAAAAATGGCAAATAGAGCACCAATGGATTAAATAATCTGAAAAGTCAAAGGTATAATAGGAAAAATTAGGAGGAATGTAGCAGGAAGTGAATTAATATTTCAGAGGAATCAAAAAATTCATACCCTCATTACCGAATCAATATTATGTATCTCCATTTAATGAGAGAGCTCAGCTCAGACCTCTCCTCTTTCTCACTTGGCTATACTACGATGGAACTTCTCTGACCGAGTACTCCATTATGCCCCAGAAAGCTCATTATTGGGGTAACCCCAACAATCTGTAAGATATCATTAACCTGTATGATCTTATCAGCTGGTTGATTGATTGATCTGAATAAAAGAATTTATGTGCAATTCAGGGTCCAGTTAAGTTTATAGTTGAAATTGTGGTGGATCCAGTCTTTCATTTTGTGATTTACCCTATCAGTTTGCAGATGCTCAAAAGTGGGAGCTAAGAAAGAAAATGGTGGCAATGATCTAAGATAGAGGATCAGAAGGTCCTGAACAATGTTCAGATAAGGTATGAGTGATTTATAGATTAAGAACAGGGCCCTATTGAACTATCAAGTCACGACTGGGAGGAAAGTGAGGGCAGAATAGGAATAATGGCCTCGGAGAAGGAACGATTGAGGGATCAGATATCAGGTTTAAAAGGAGTAGAAGAAGGGGAGAAGTGAATGGACAGAATAATGTAATCAATAACGAAAATTTCAAGAGTTCAAGAACTTGGATGGGGAAGCAGTTTGGGCTGATGGTGAAGTATGACAATCCCTGTGGGTAGCTGAGTAAGATTACAAAGAGACTATAGGAGTTGTGTGGCGGTGGGGAATTGTGGAGTGGGGAAGGTGATAAACTGAGGGTAGCATCATCTATGTGAATAACAAATCAGCAAAGATAAATGTTGGGGTGGAAAATCAGAGTGTGAGATAAGTACTGAATTCATTGAGGAAGAAGGGAGAATGATTTGGAAGTCCATAGATAATGGCATTAAGAATCTGGACAGCATGACATAATTGGACAGTGCAAACTTCAGAAGAAGAGGGATAGAAAAAGAGAGAGTCTGGAAATGAAAGTGAGGAGAAAGGAGTATGCCAACTCTGCCCCTTTGCTTGGTGAGGAGGAGAGGAACCTGAAAAAAAGGAGCAGCTGGCACTGAAGCAGGTGTTAAGGGATGAGGAGAAAGCCAGGTTATCAGTAAGGGCCAGAAAGTTGAAGGAGTGTGAGAAAAAGAGATTGAGAATGAAGGAGAGTTCATTAAAGTAACCTGGGTCCCAAAGCCCACTGGTACAGGGCTCTCTCCTCACTGCGTATGGAAATCAGTGTCCCACACCTGCATAAAGGGCAGAGTGGAGCTGGTAAGAGCAGCAGGGAGAGAGGTTGCTCTCTCTCTCTTTCTCTCAGACTTTCTTTGGGTCTCAAGAGTCTCTTCAGGTTCATCAGGTTTTGTAGTTGCTTTGGGCGCTTCTGCGCACTTTTGAGAGAAAAGCTGGAAAATGCCAACCCCACTTCAGGTTGCTGAAGGGAGACTAAAACTATGGGAAGAAGCTGACTTGAGAGGAGCTAGTAGTCTCCATTATGTCCCTGTTCCCAGTTTACTACACTAGAGAGTTCAGGGAATTTTCCCTTGGGTGAGATCTAAGATTTTGTCTCTTGGTTGAGCTGAGTTAGCTTCATCCCAATGGGAGAGCTCCTTCACTCTGAATTGTCTGGTATATATTCTCTTATGTATACTTTTTCTGATTTCTGTTTTGCTATCAACTTGGATAAATGAGTTTCTTTGCTACCTGCTATGTGGGTTCACTGTGAAACATATTTGGCGGGAAAGGGGTCAAGCCTTGAATATAAAGCTTTGGTCTTCCTTTCCCCATTAAGAAACATCCGATCAGAAGTTTAGCTTGAACCTGAAAACAACATCCCTTAGACTAATGATATTTAAGGGACCAGATACATATAATCCTACCCTGGTATCCCCTCCCTCTGAGGAGAGCAGAGTGGTCAAGCAATTGACCCCAACTTCTTGCTTCCCCCCCGGAAGGAATTAAAGTCTCCCTTGGTGAAGGGTTGGGAGAGAACAGGTTAGAGAAGCCTATTCTGTTCCCTTGATGCCACAAGGACACCTCCATGATACATGTAGGAGGACAGTCTCGATACATTAACAATAATGGAGTTGAGGATTATGTAGAAGTTATAGTGGGAATAAAAAGCAGAGGAAAATAAGGATAGGAAGACGTAAAGCTGAGCTGGATAGGTATGAAGGTGTTTTGTAAAAAGATATCGAATAGGACATATCTTCAGGGACCAAAGACTGAGCCCAGTTACCCACCAATAGAGATGCCCTACTACCAGTTGAACAAAGGAACACATGGAGAATAACAACTCTGAGGTTTCTTTGGAAGTACTTTCTTAAGTCAACAAGCATTTAAACATAAGTGCTTAATAAGTACCCATTGACTTATAGTCTCTTCATGTCCCGGATCTTCTTCCTCTTCTTTCTTCCTACTGGCCATTCTTGGTTCTGAGTGTTTTAAATAATATGCTGTACTAAGAATCAACCACAGATTACCTTCCCCCTCTGTGGCAAAGGAAATGCAGGCACTGTGGTTTCCAATTTGACTGTGCCCCTGCAATGAGTAATTTAAAGTAAAAAGGTATGAGTAGGCATTGGAGATTTAATCTGCTATTACTTAGAAAGGTAGAAAGGCTCTTTAAGCCTTTCAGTATCTTTAGAGGAAAGTTACAAGCTTATCTAAGAAGAATCAAGTGGTAAAACTCTTGGCTTGTCAACTTAATGCTTGAAGAAAAAAACAGCCATTCCATTAAGTGTACTTAAAGTTTTCAGGAATATGAATTATCCCACATTTTAAAGACTAATGATATTAAGAATTCACAATTAAATAGCATTTAAAATTTTATGAACATGGCTATTTACTCCTAAGCCCAACTGCCATACTAATCTTCCTAAAAGATTGGTTTCATCAAGTCATTTCCCTTCTGAAAAATTTCAAGTATAGAATAAAGTCCAAACTCCTCAGGCTGGTAGTTAAGGCTTTCTATAATCTAGTCCTAACCTACTTATCTTTTGTGACTTTTGGCAAAATATTTAGTCTGTGGGCTTTCTTCAGTTTTCTTACTTGTAAAAAGAAAATTTTGAACCTTCACAATCCTGTCCTGTTCTAAATGTATGATCTATATATGATCCAGCCTCATTGCCCACTATTATCTGCCCCCAGCCCCTGTACTTCTTTGAAGCTGGGCACCTCACTGTGGCCAAAACACAGCTATGTTAATTTCTAACTCTAATCCTTTGCTTTTGCTCCTCCTTTCCCTTTTCACCTTGTTGCCCTTCCCCCCCCCCCCCAGCATCCCCATATCTACCTATTGGGATATTGTATAGGACAACACTCTGAATGTTTAATTCTTACCCATCCTTTAATGACCAGCTCAGGTTCCATCTCATCTCCAAGGTCTTTCTGGCTCCAGCCAAAACTAGTACCTGCCATCTTCAAACTCCTATTTTTAGTGTTGCTTCATTAGGAGTCACTGGGGCTTTCACCCATATGCTGCCTTGAACTATTACTTATCTGTTTCACATGCAAAGGACTTGTCTCTCTCTGAGACACTGGAAGAAACAGATGATATGTTTTTAAATTAACATGCTGTTGATGCTTTTTAGCCCATTCTGCTGATTGGTGACTCCAGATCATTTCATGAAAATCCCCAGCCATGGTCCCTTCCTTCCCAATTCAACCTACCCTCTGGACTTCTTCATCTTCTTGCCAACCACCTTGCCCTTGCCTAGGTATCCTGCTCCCTGATAAGTTCTTTTCAGTTAGCCTTTATATATTGTCTTCCCTCAGTAGAAGGTAAGATCCTTGAGAGTAGGGACTGTGTTGCATGCTAGTATTTATATCACCAGCCCTTAGCACAGGGTTTGGCATATAATAAGTGCTTAATAAATGTTTGATCTATCTATCTATGTATCTATCTATCTACCTACCTACCAAAATCATAGTCATTTTGAAATATTTCCCTCATCTCTGTCCAATGAACCTTCCCTTGTAACAACGAGAGAAAGTTAAGCAAAAGTCAACTAACACAAAGGCTGTATCCTATAGTATATACATCTATTCATATAGTCCTAAAAGGTGTACTATATAAGTACATTTATTTTATATCCCTCTCAGGGCCTCCCCTTTGAATATGTAGCCTATAGCCTTGAATATGTAGCTCAAAAGATACATATTGAATGAATGAATTATAGTACATTAATTTATTCCACAAGCGTTTATTCAGTATACTCTATGTACTCTAAGCACTGGACTTACAAAGACAAAAATGGAATAGGCCATGGCCTGAAGGATATTAAATTTTATGGGAGAAATCTTTATTTTACTTTCTAACAACTTCTTCAAATACTGTTTCACAAAGGCCTTTGAAAATGGTGCCAATGTGTAAAGCCATCCTGGGTGAAAATTAATTCTGGGATTTGGGTAACTTCACAGTCCCCAAGACCCCACAGCTACTCCTGCCACCAAGGTGTACTATACCAGTAGAAAAAATATGTGTTTGTTGAATAAATAGACAAACAAATACACCTAAACTAGCATTACATTCTAGTTTGACACCTCCTTTATCAAATGCATATTCACAAAAGTGCTTTTTGTGTTAGACGTAAATGAGATATAAAATTAGTCAGGCTTACCACTAGAAATTCCAAGTACCTAAATTTACCTAGTCTATGTGTGTTGCATACCACACTATCCCATCTGCTACTTTAAATTTCAACAGCTCTCAACAGAGCTATATTATTTGAGACTTCCCTAGTGTGTTTTAAAAATTTTTTTCTGCGAAATAACAATGCACTTCTAAGCCCTCTTTTTTTTTTTTTTTTTTTTTGCTGAGGCAATCGGGGTTAAGTGACTTGCCCAAGGTCACACAGCTAATAAGTGTCAAGTGTCTTAGGACAGATTTCAACTCAGGTTTTCCTGACTCCAAGGCCAGAGCTCTATCCACTGCACCACCTAGCTGCCCCTAAGCCCTTTTTTCCAGACGTGGGAAACTATGGATTTGGAACATTGCATATATTGTTGGATCAATCAATAAACAAGTATTTACTAATAACCTACTATGTACTAGGCACTGTGCGAGTAGGCAACAAGGAATATAAGAACAAAGAATGAAACAAGAAGTTTACTGATAATGGGAGAGACAACAAAGTATAAATATATAGCATAGAGTGAATAAATAAAATATATATACAAAGTAGTTAAATCTAGAATAGAATAGAACAAAAGCACAAGCAACTGGGAGAAAAAAGAGACTTCATGCAGAAAATGGTGCTTGAGCTTCATCTTAAAGGAAGAGAGAGACAGAGGGAGTGAACTCCAGGCATGTGACCTTGGTTGTTGGACTTGGTTGACATGTTGGTAGTTTTGCTGAACTTCGCCCCCCAAACTTTTCTGTTTATTCTTTATTATAAGAATATAACAGGGTAGAAGCAGGGAGAGAGTTATTGGAGAGTGAAGGTGATATAAAAACAAAAGATATCAATAATTTTTTTTAAAAAATAAGGTATTTCTTCTGTTTCCCATTATATTTTAGTCTTCTCCTTAAAAGTTATTTGGTGATCTTTTTATTCCTTCTTTGATGATTTTGTTATCCCCTCTCACTAAGTTGAGAAGTACTGTGATAAATATTGGTTCAATTCTAATAAAAGAATAAAACTAACATGTGATTGTTTCACTAGTCAACCAGTCAATAAACATTTATTAAGCACTTATTTTCCAGGCACTCAACTCTTACCTGTGGCTCTAAGGAGCAGTAGCATGCATAGCAGCTACAACCCAGTGAAACCATCACCATTGATAGGCTAAACCTGGCGGGGGGTAACAGGGCACAAACCTGTCCATGAATTAGGGGGTGCCTACCCAAAGCATATGAAGACTGCTTCCAGTGGAATGGGTGGATGAGAACAATTTGTTCCAAAAGCCACAAAGGCAGCTGAAACTGATGCTCTGGAGCCCTTAGAGTTTGGTCAGACATCAAAGACAACAAGGTCATCTGCTGCATCCACGGCCTTCACCGTTTGTCCTGACTTTTGTCTTGCCACTGGACTTCTATGACTTTGGAAGAGAGAGTGAGGCTGACAACTTTGTGCAACTCTGCTTCACTTAGATCCAATTCATGGGCAAGTCAAGACATCACAGTATACCCAGGGTTTCATAGAACCATGGTGCTATTCAAATGCAAAGGTAAACTATATCTAATGTCAAAGAGATGATGAACATCCCTGGTGAATCTATGAGGTATGTCTCAACTTATAGACTGAGCTCACTGGAGTTCCATTGACAAATTTTGAAGAATCAAATTCCATTTAGAAGAATCAAAATGCTTGACTAAACAATCAAGTTCTTTTAGTCAACAAGTCAATATTGATTCGACAGACATCTGTTAATTGTCTCTGCTTGCCAGGCAGTCAGCACAAAGGAGGTTCAAATGAAATTAGGCATAGGCTGTGCTAGGAAGAATCAATGGAAATAAAATGCTTAACATAGAAGAAATGGAGTGCCATCAACTTGAGTTTGTATAAAAAAACCAAATTCTTAGGGAACCCCAGTGGATCAGAAAGGTTAAATTCAAGGAAATTTTTTTTGCATTGACTGATCATTTTGTCCATTTTTAGTGTTCTCAAGGGAAAGTGAAGATAATTACAGTGTATCTGTATGCAGTATTTTATTTTTGCAATGATTTATATCACTGTTATTCTTTTTTAAAAACACCTAGTCTAAACTTGACAAATACTAACTTTTCCATATATAAAAAAATAGAAAGAAGATTGTATATGAAACCATGAATATTTGTGTAAGGCTCCCTAACCTTTTGTATGTCATGGACTTCTTTGGTGGTCTAGTAAAACCTATGGACTCCTCAGAATAATGTTTTTTAGTAATGTTATATAAAATGAATACAGAGGATTACAAAGGAAATAAATTATATTGAAATACAGTTATCAGAATATCTTTTTAAAAAAACAAGTCCAGGGACCCCAAGTTGAGAACCTTTGCACTATTACATATTTATTTATTTATTTATTTGTAAAATATATAATAAAGTCAACACATCAGTTTCATAGTTATCTTGCTCTTTTGTCCCCCCCCCCAACCTTTTCCTGTTGTGTGAATTTTTTAATTATTCCAATACTCAAGCCACTGTTAGTTTCCTCTTTCATAGTGACCCACATGGTGGTTTAATTATTATTATCCCTTTTAGCATTCTGTTTTATAAATGGTGGTACTGAGACCTGAGGAAGTTAACAGGAATCAGAGGGAATTGGAAATACTAAGGTTTATCCTTGATCCAATCTTCATTTAAAAAAAAAAATGGTCATACATTCCCTCCCCCCTTACTAGTTTCTACTTGACATAATAAGGCATCAGAGTTATCAATAAGTGAGTCCTAATCCAAAGTTTGGGATTCCGGTTATAAAATCTTTGTTTTTAGAGGTTTATAGTTGTGAGTCAAGGCAACCAAAAGAAGTTTCTGGGTGTCCACTGAGGTTGTATTGATGGCAAGATCTCCTGAGTTGATTAGAAGTAGTTTCAGCTGATTTATCTCAAAAATTAGCCACTTTATGAGAAAAGCAGAACCACAATACAAACTTTCCAACCAGTCAACAATAGAAAATACCTATTTCAAAAATTTCCCTTTCCATCATTGGGCAGAGGGAGAAGAAGTTTGCCTTCCCACCCACAGTTTCCCCAGAGACATTTCATCTAGGCTGTTTTATTTTCCCTACACAAAGGATTTTCTTCCATTTTTAAAGCCTCATCTCTTCGAGTAATGTATTGTTTCATCCATGGCACATTTCTGAGACTTAAGAAGACATCTTCAAGAGTGCTATGGGACTCAGGACTACAAAGCAGCCTGGGCTAAGGAGAGAGCCACTCCCTGGGCACCAAGCTAGTATGTCAGTCATTTGCTGGTTATTTTTAAGCAGATCAGACCAGGTGATTAGGTCAATGCCAAGCACATAGTAAGTGTATGAAAAATATTTGTCAAGTGATTGATGTTAAATATGTACTTAGTCTGTGATATTAACAATATCATACACTGCTGCAAAAATGGTACAAATCCCATTTTTAGGCAGTGTTCATCCTTTGTAAACAATTTCTTGTGGTAAAGGGCAAGAATTCAATTTCATCCTCTTTCTAAATATGAATGGCAGGGAATATTACAATCCCTCCAAACTTCTATTTACTTCAATGTCACCACATGTGTGTGGAAGCTTTGTGATTAATAATGGGTTTTATGAATACATGGAAATGTAACTAATTTAAGTATATCCTTTATATATACATACATATATACTAGTATAGCTTATATACATACATGCACATATGTATGTACTTATGCATAAATATGCATATGTCTATTTATCTGTATGTATATCTTTCTATCTATCTATGTCTTTCAGCATCATGGTTTAACTTAGGACTTAGGAAGACCTGAGTTCAAGTCTTGTCTGTGACCTTTGATGCATATTAGCTTTGTGACCCTGGGTAAATTACTTAACCTCTTACTACCTCTGGCAACTCTGAAAATGCAAGTTATGGGAAATTTTCACACCAAGAGTTCCCTATACCAACAAAATCATAGGTCCAGACCAAAATACACTGAGTTGATTCAATTCAGCAAACATTTATTAAATGCTATTTGCTAGGTATTGGGGATAAAAAGTTAATGATCAAGCAGTCCCTGACCTCCAAAAGCTTACATTTTATTGAACATGTTTGGAGAAAATTAAATACAAAATATATACAAGGTGATTTTCATCAGAAAGCTATTAGCAACTGGGGTCTGTATTGAGGAGATTAAGATAGGGTTCATGTAGGAGGTGACATTTGAACTGAACTTGGAAGGAAGCTAAAAAATTCCATGAGGTGAGGTGAGGAGGGAGGGCTTTCCCAGCTACTAAGGAATCCCTTTAAAGTCTCAGCTACCCTTTCTACCAGTGAGACTTTGGGTAAGTCTTTTAACCTCCCTGAGTCACAGTGTCTTCATCTGCAAAATGAAGGTTCTGAACTAGATCCCTCTGAAGTTGCTCCCAACTTTATATCTGTTCATCATTACAAATGAAATCCTAAGCTTTCTTATAAGAATTAAACATCTCCACACTAATTCACAGTAGCTACTTCAGTAAAAGGCCTAGGTACTGCTAATGAGTTTTGCACTGAGAATCATCTTTTCATTCTCTTTGTTGTAGTACTTCCCCGGGGGAGGTCAGGTAATGACTAATGCAAAAAAGAAAAAAAATCAAAATAGAAATTATTAGCATGTACTATCATGCATCAGAACCCCGTCTACATAAAGAGCAGGAAATTGCTTAAATATCAGACTACCGTATATATCACAAACCGTGCCTGCTGCACACAGGTAGCCCTGGGGTCCTAGCTAGGGTAGCATCCAGTAAAGTTCACTGCCGTCTGCCTAAATATAGTGGGACTACGGCTACCGTTGGCTGAGGTTAATCATCTGGTTCACGGTACAAATCGAGAAGCCCGGTCCTGAGCAGCAGCTGAGCCGAAGCAATCGAGGGATCAGTGCTCGCGGCTCCGGGCAGCGGCTGCGGCAGAAGGGGAGTGCGGAGCGGGCAGCCGACGCGCTGGGCTTCGGCGGGCGAAGGGGGAGGCAGGGGTAGCGGCCGGCGGGGCCGGGGCCGGGGCCGGAGCGCCAGCAGGCAGGGAGAGCCGCGAGGAGCCCCCTCGCCAGCCCCGAACCTGCCGGGGGGAGGGAGCTAGAGACGCGCACAGAGGGGGCTCCTCTTCATGCCCAAGCAGGAAGTGAGTACAAGGAAGAAGCCAGCGGAGACACAAGGAGGAGGAGGAGTTGGGGTGTTTTTATCAGACCGACCCGGGAAAGCCGGAGTTTCCATCCTTCTCCTTCCACTTTCCTTTCGCCCCCCTTTCCCCACGCTTCCCCATTTGCCCCGAGCTGGTTCTGGTGAGCCCCACACCCCGCCTCCATGGCTTCTGCGGAGGACCCTCTGCTTACAGGTAAGTTGACATCGAGGCGGGGCGTACCCTCACCTGCCGGGCGGGTAGCGGTGCCCTGAGGGCTGGCCGCTGGCTCTAGCTGAGGGGCGGGGAGAGGGAGGAGGACCGAGTCTCAGCTGCTGCCCGGACGTGGGGAGGCGCGGGATGGGCACCCAACGTGGCACCCCCACCCACATTCCCCACCCGGGGCCGCGTTTGGAGCTGTCCTTGCGGTGCAGGACGGGGCCCCGTGGTCGTTTGGGAACTCTCGGAAAACAAGGTTTAGGGGGTGCAGTTGCCAATTCCCCTCCACCTCCCAACCCCTCACTCCCGCACACACTCCTTGTCTCCTTTCCCCATCCCCGTCTTCTTTCCTCTTGAGCCTCTTGCCCTCTTTTCATTTCTTGGCCCCAATCGCTTTTGTTCTGGACCGGGAGATGCCAGGTTGAAACACGTCCAACCCATCTCCCTGGCATAAAGCAGTTTAAGTGTTTGATTCCTTCTCTTATTTCCACCTTCCCTACTTGCATACTGTGTAGGTCCTCTCCCCCCCCCCCATCTCCTTCTTACCTTAGTCCCACAGTGGGGGTTGGGTGGGGGGCGGAGAAAGCGATATGTGTCATTCCAAACTGTAGTTACTAGAAAGTTTTAAAAGTCAGGATCTGGTCAGTCAACAATCATTTATTAAGCGCTTACTATATGCGAGTCCCTGTGCTAAGGGCTGGGCATACAATGAAAAGCACAGAACCAAAATAAATTCAGTGCACCGTGAGTTCACATCCATGGTGGGTTTAACCAGGATATTTTCTACTATATACTGCCTCTGAGAGTGAAATCGAGTAAAAACCTTCAATTGAACTCACCCTGAACTCATCACCTCTCCCAACTACATAGCTACGGGGATGCTCTTGGTCTTGTACTCTAGCCCTATATAGAGTCCAGACTATATCGATACTTTTTCTCTGGAAGTTTCTGGGGTTGGCCCCTCTAGGGAGGGCCAAAAGTAATTACTTGAAATAAGTATGCTTCATATTTAGTTACTTGAACTTTGACATAAAAGAGATCTTACTACAGCTACCTTGAGGCAATCAATAAATCAATAAACATTTATTAAGTACCTACTATATAGCAGGGACTGTGTTAAATGCTAGGGATACAAAGAAAAAGGTAAAAGACATTAAGAAATGGAGATGATAGTTGACCAAAAGTTTAAATCAGAGTACTGACTTATTTTTGTTAATGTGCTGTTCCTTGAGGAGTTTCCTAGAGTAGCAAACAAGTCAACAAGTATTTAAGGGCCTTCCATTTGCCAGCCACTGTCAAAAAATGTCTGATTATTAAGAAGTGGAAAGTGATAAATGGAAGAAAATGGATAAACTTGCCTAGATATCTCTGTAAGAAGGACATGCCCACCTCCAATTCACCTCTTTCCTTTGGAAAGAGTCAGGAAATGGAGATAAAGCATTATGGAAACTCCTGGAGTGGAGACCTGATCTTTTGAATATCCAAATGTAGAATTTAGTATTCTTCTGGCACAAGTGCCATGTCCTGCTGGGTGATTTTTGCCTGGCAAATTATTCCCTGACCTGCTGTTAGGCTATTACTGCTCATACTGATACTTTAGGAGAACATATTTACTTACTAAATTCTTCCTTCTTATCTCTATACTTTTTCCACCTCTTTTTGTGCTTGATATTAGGATTACCATCAGAGAAATATAAGCATTCAACTCTTGGCAACCAGCCTCCATCCTTTTGGCCTCTGGTGAATTCTAAGGCTAGTCTTGATAATGGATCTAGCTTCTATGCCTGGTACCCCAAAAAGTGTGAATGTTAGTGGTGGGGCAGCTAGATGGTGCAGGGGCCCAGAAATCTGGAAGACTTGAGTTCAAATTTGGCCTCAGGCACTTACTAGCTTTGTGTTCCTGAGCAAATTACGTAATCCTGATTACCTAAAAAAATGTTAATGGTGATGACTTTTTCTGATATTTCATTAAAACTTTTGTGATTTTCAGGATTCCCCCATTTATACAATGAAATCACAGTATACTACTTTAGTATCATATAATGTGGTATTATAACTTGAATCTGAAGAATAAAGATAGAAAAGTTAAACACTAGCTCTACCAAGCTGACAGAACAAACATACTCTTTTGTTTTGTTCAACAGGATCAGTATTTTAACTGGATTCACCCCTTAAAGTAAATATATGTGTCTATGTATTTTATGACAGATATAGACACATATCTACATATACACATATACATGAGCAGTAGAATAAAAAACATACAACTTTTTCCTATTAAGAAAACCCATGACAATTTTGGGTTTTCCAAAATAAAAAATTTCAGGACACATATAACCATTAGAAAACTAATTTGTTTTTATATCTATCTTACTAACTCTGTTAGTAATATGCAGTATAACACTGACTAAATCAGAATTTTTCTTCTGGAGGGGGAGAATATGTAATTTTGATTTTCTCTAGCAGTTGAAAACTAAAGGTGAAGAAAGGGTCTGTGATTTATATAATGGTGATAACATTCACTGATCCATTTTCATTCCTATGAGAAATTATATTCTTTGTGTCATTTCAGTGTTAAAATTTAAGATTTAAATTTTAGTTTTCCTATATCTTTTCCCAGAAAATTGACAGTTTTAGTGTTGGCTGTACCTATTGTACCTACCACTCCAAACCTGGCATCAACATGAGGAAAAGTTTCCTGTACTGTTGTATTCACCATCCAGTTAGTTATTTTTGTCTATCATACCAGGGCATGCTACATAAGGGCAAAGCCAGCAGCCTTTATCTCAACAGTTTGGGTTTTTTTTTTCACTTGATAGTATTTCATTTTTTCCAATTACATGTAAAGATAGTTTTTAACATTCACTTTTATAAGGTTTTGAATTCCAAATTTTTCTTCCTCTTTCTCTTCCTTCCTCCCTCCCCAAGACAGCAAAGCAATCTGATATAGGTTATACATGTACAATCATGTTAAACATATTTTCACATTAGTCATATTGTGAAAGAAGAATCAGAACAAAAGGGAAAAACCATGAGAAAAAAAATGCAAAAAAAACCACAAAAAAAAAGTGAAAATAGTATGCTTCAATCTGCATAGTTCTCCATAGTTCTTTCCTTTGGATGTGGATAGTATTTTCCATAATGAGTCTTTTGGAATTGTCTTGGATCATTGTATTGCCGAGAAGAGCTAAGCCTGTCATAGTTGATCATCGAACAATGTTGCTGTGACTGTGTACAATGTACTCCTGGTTCTGCTTACTTCACTCAGCATCAGTCCAAACAAGTCTTTCCAGGTTTCTCTGAAGTCTGCCTGCTCATCATTTCTTATAGCACAATAGTATCCATTACATTCATATACCACACTTTGTTCAGCCATTCCCCAATTGATGGGCATCCCTCAATTTCCATTTCTTTGCCACCACAAAAAGAACTGCTATAAATATTTTTGCACATGGGTTCTTTTCCCTTTTTTATGATCTCTTTGGGATACAGACTTAGTAGTGGTATTGCTGGATCAAAAGGTATGCACAGTTTTATAGCCCTTTGAGCATAGTTTCAAATTATTCTCCAGAATGGTTGGATTAGTTCACAGCTCCATCAGCAATGCATTTAGTGTTCCAATTTTCCCAGCTCTTCTCCAACATTTATCATTTTTCTTTTCTGTCATATTAGTCAATATGATAGGTGTGAGGTGATACCTTAGAGTTTTAATTTGCATTTCCCTAATCAATAGTGATTTAGAGCATTTTTTCATATGACATAGGTAGCTTTTATTTCTTCATTTGAAAAGTGCCTGTTCATATTCTTTGACCATTTATTAGTTGGGAAATGACTTGTATTCTTATAAATTTGATTCAGTTCTCTATATATTTTAGAAATGAGGTCTTTATCAGAAACACTGGCTATAAAAAATTATTTCCCAGCCTTCTGTTTTCTTTCTCATCTTGGTTGCATTAGTTTTGTTTGTGCAAAACCTTTTAAATTTAATATAATAAAAATTATCCATTTTGCATTTTATAATGTTCTCTATCTCTTGTTTGGTCATAAATTCTTCCCTTCTCCATAGATCTGACAAGTAAACTATTCCTTGCTCTTCTAATTTGCTTATGGCATCACCCTTTTTGCCTAAATCATGTACCCATTTCATCCTTCTCTTGGTAAAAGGTATGAGATATTGGTCTGTCTATGCCTAGTTTCTGCCATACTGTTTTCCAGTTTTCCCAGCAGTTTTCGTCAAATGGTGAATTCTTATCCCTGAAGCTGGAGTTTTGGGGTTTATCAAACAGTAGATTACTATAGTTGTTTACTACTGTGTCTTGTATACTAAACCATTTCCACCATTCTATTTCTTAGCCAGTACCAAATAGTTTTGATCATTATCTCTTTATAATATAGTTTTAGATCTCGTATGGCTAGGCTACCTTCCTTTGCATTTTTTTTATGAATTCCCTTGATATTCTTGACATTTTGTTCTTCCAGATGAATTTTCTTATTATTTTATCTAGCTCTATAAAATAATTTTTGTTAGTTCGATGGTTATGACACTGAATAAGTAACTTAATTTAGGTAGAATTGTCATTTTTATTATATTAGCTCTGCCTATCCATGAGCAATTGATATTTTTCCAGTTGTTTAGATCTCACTTTATTTGTGTGAAAAGTGTTTGGTGATTGTGTTCCTGGGTTTGTCTTGGCAGGTAGACTCTGAAATATTTTATATTGTTTACAGTTATTTTAAGTGGAATTTCTCTTTCTATCTCTTGCTGCTGGGCTTTGTTGGTAATATACTAATGATTTATGTGGGTTTATTTTATATCTTGCAGCTTTGCTAAAGTTGTTAATTGTTTAAGTAGTTTTTTAGTTGACTCTCTGGGATTCTCTAAGTATATCATCATCTGCAGAGTTATATTTCTATTTCCTCATTGCCTATTTTTATTCCCTCAATTTCTTTTTTCTTTTGAGATACAAGTATCATCTTCCCGTGTGGGGATGTAAACAGTTTAACCTTATTGAATAACATTTCTTTTTGTTTTGCTGTTTACCTTTTTATGCTTCTCTTGAGTCTTGTATTTGAAGATTAAATTTTCTGTTTAACTCTGGTCTTTTCATCAGGAATGACTGAAAGGCCCCTATTTCATTGAATGCCCATCTTTTCCCCTGAAAAATTATGCTCAGTTTTGCTGGGTAGCTGATTTTTGATTGTAATCTAAACACCTTTGCCTTCTAGAATATCATATTCCAAGCCCTCTAGTCCTTTAATGTAGAAGTCAGAATGTAATCCTGACTGTGAATTGAATTGTTTCTTGCTGGCTGCTTGCAGTATTTTCTCCTTGACCTGATAATTCTGGAATTTGGCTGCCATATTCCTTGGAGTTTTCATTTTTGAGCTCTCTTTCAGAAGGTGATCAGTGGATTCTTTCAAGGACTCTTTTACCCTCTGGTTCTAGAATATCGGGGCAGCTTTTTTTTCATAATTTCTTGAAAGATGTTGTTCAGGCTCTCTTTTGCATCATGGCTTTCAGGTAGTTTAATAATTCTTTTATTATCTCTCCTGGATCTATTTTCCAGGTCAGTTGTTTTTCCAGTGAGGTATTTTATATTTTCTTCTATTTTTTCATTCTTTTGATTTTGTTTGACTGATTCTTCATGTTTCATAGAGTCATTAGTTTTCACTTGCCTAATTCTAATTTTTAAGGAATTATTTTTTTCAGTTAGCTTTTTTACCTCCTTTTCGATTTGGCCAATTCTACTTTTAAAGGAGTTGTTTCACTTTTTGTGCTTCCTTTTCCAAGGTGTTGATTCTTTTTTCATAATTCTCTTGTATAACTCTCATTTCTTTTCCCAATTTTTCTTCTACTTCTCTTATTTGATTTTTAAATCCTTTTTGAGCTCTTCCAAGAGGACTTTTTGGGCTTGAGACCAATTCATATTCCCCTTTGAGGCTTCACATGTAGGCATTTTGACATTATTGTCCTCTTCTGAGTGTTTCCATAATAGCTTTTAATGGTTAGGACTCTTTTTTGTTTTGCTCATTTTAAAAAGTTGAGCTCTGCTTCTGGGGTACAAGGGGCACTATCCTAAGCTTCTTGTGCTGGGGGCCAAGGGTCAGGTCCCTGGCTTTCCATGCTGGGGCCTCAGGGGCTGGTGGCTTGCCCACTGTGCTGGGGTGGCCTTACCTAGTCTCACCTGTTGTGCCAGGGTTCTGGGGCTGGCAATTTGCCTTCCGCACTGGGGCTGGAGGCCTCACACTTGGCCTGCTGAGCCAGAATTGAGGGGCCTCAGTTGCTATCTGTGTGATGGTTAAGAACCTCCCACCGGCTTGCCTGGACACTGCCAGAACTGGACTGTGCTCACCTTTTACTCAAGTGAGACAGACCTTTCCTGAAGTCCTTCTAAGTTATCTTAAGCTGGAAAATTGTTTTACTCCATCTTTTTGTGAATTCTGTCTCTCTAGAACCTGTTTAGAGGCTTAATTTAACATTGTTTCTGAGGGAAACCAGGGAGAGCTCAGGCAACTTCCTGGCCTCTCTCCACCATCTTGGCTCCGCCTCCACTACTCACTATTTTCACCAACCATTAGAGCAGAAAAAAAATTTATCCCTCCCAGAAGCTTCCCTCCTTTCCAGCCCCTTTCCCTAGCCAGTCAGACCCTTATTGTGGATCTTCTGGACAGAGAAAGCACTGTTAATTTTATGCCTTGTTACAATGCTTATTTCACCTTTTTTTCATCATATTCTGCCTCTGTTTTCTTTTCCTCACTTGAATGTGTTCCCTTTGTCTAGGTCTTCCTTTCATGTCTCTTTGTTTTGTGTCTCCTCCCTCTTTCTTCTCCTCCTCTCCCCTCAGTTTGATCCTCTTGAGTATTCAGCATACTACTGACTGACACCTTTAAATCTGTGAAATACTGGCTGGGTAGGTGCCGGAGAAATCAAAGTTAGAGTCCTATTTCTTTATCGCAATGCCTTTCTTTCTTTTATCCCTGCATCTAGTTCTGAGAATGACGGTGCAGGGCTATTTCAAGAGACTGCAACACACTTGCACTTAAGAGTGAGCTGAAAGAAAGATTGGGTCGGTGGCCATATCCATCTGTCCTTGGTTTGGAGACTTTTGTGGTCATGGATGTAGTTCAAGACTTCAGGAGTTCTTTAAAACCAATAATGAAACAGCTGTAGATCAAAAGAAAATTCATGGTGTCCAGAAAATAGATTCTACAATCACATGTTCAAAGAATCACCTTTAATTCTTCACTAGAAAGCACAAAGAGCCGTGATTTTGGCTTATGGCACAGTGAAGATTGAAATCATCTGGTACATTCTCCTGCTTATCTGCATTTGCTCAGAAAGAAGTGAGCTAAGAGTACTTCTTTGAACTTACTTTGAGCAATTTGCAGTCTATCATTTGCTGTGAGAATCACACATTTATATAGTGACTTGATGTATCTACTGTCTCCTCTCAGGTTTTTCTAGCTTCATATGGAGAAAGGCATCAGAATGTTTGATATGGAACGAATGACTCCACTTGAAAAACTCCTACTCTAATGCTTCCATTTCCTCATCACTGACTCCCCTTCGTGCCCTGTAATCTGGCTTCTGCCTCTACCCTTCTACTGAAACTGCTCTCTCAAATGCCACCACTGACTTTCTAAATCACCACATCCAGTGGCCCGTTTCCATCTTCATCCTCTTTAATCTCTCTGTAATGTTTGACACAATTGAGTGCCTTTTTCTACTGAATATTTTCTCTTCTCTTGGCTTCAGAGATAACCTAATGTTGCCCCCTCAAACTTGGTAATCCCCAAAACCTGTCCTTAGCTTTCTTCTCTATCTGTCTGTCTGTCTCTCCCATCCCCTTTGACATTCTCATGTACTCCCATATCTTCAGTTACTACCTCTATAAATTACTGCCAAATGTGTATCTTCAGCCCTAAACTCCAGGCTTGCATCTCCAACTGCCTAGAGGATAAGCCCACCCAGATAATCTAACTTAAATCCAACATATCCAAAACATATTATCTTTCCCCTAAATGTGGTTCTGACTTTGCTGTTTCTCTCAGCGGTACCACCATTCAGATCTCAGAATTTCAAGGTTCGTTGGGATTCCAGAAGTCATGCAGTCTAAACAATATCTGACTGAGAATCTCTTATGCAACATCATCCAACGAATGAATATCCAGTCTCTGCTTGAAGGTCACCAGTGATTACCTTTTGAGGCAACTCATTCTTCTTTTGGGCCTTTATTTCTTAGGAAGTTTTGCCTTACATCAAGCCAAAATCAGATTCTCTGCAACTTCTACCCATTCATCCTAACTGTCCACTGAAGCCCAATTTCTCTTCCACATACCCTTCAAATGCTAGAATGAAACTATGATGATTCTCCTAAGCCAATTTTCTCTGATCAGGGAAAACTCCAGTTCCTTCAACAAGTCATTGGGTGGCATGGTCTCTTGTCCCCTCACTATTATGGTCTGGAACACTACAGTGTGTCAATATCCTACTTGAAATATGGAGCACAGAACTGAACATAATCCTTCAAGATGCATTTCGACCAGGAAAGAATACAATAGGACTATCCCTTCATTGTGGACATTATGCCTTTGAATTTCAAAGCCTAAATTCACTTTAGCTTTTTTGGCTGTTATGTGAAACTGTTGACTTATATTGAATTTATAGTCTATTAAAACTGTTAGTATCATTTATTGCCTGGCCCCACTTTCCCCATATTGTACTTATGAGGTTTTTTTTTGTTTTGTTTTGTTTTTTTGGCTAGGCAATGGGGTTAAGTGACTTGCCCAAGGACACATAGCTAGTAAGTGTTATGTGTCTAAGGCCGGATTTGGACTCAGGCCCTCCTGACTCCAGGGCTGGTGTTTTATCCACTGCGCCACCTAGTTGCCCTTGTACTTAGGAGTTTTTGAACCCAAGAATAGGCCTTTGCATTTATTCCCACTAAATTGTATCTTATTAGGTTTGACTCCAGTTGGATGAGATCTTTCTGGAACCAGACCAGTCATCCAATAGATTTGCTATACTTCTCAGCGTCATGGAGATAAGGACTAGATGTGTGATTTCATTGTTTAGGGAACTTCTGGATGAGGAAACTCCCTCCATCAAAGCGGTTGTCAATTTCTCTGTAATTTTTAGTCTTAAAAGAGTTGCCTGTTGGGGCAGCTAGGTGGCGCAGTGGATAGAACACTGGCCCTGGAGTCAGGAGGACCTGAGTTCAAATCCAGCCTCAGATACTTACTAACTGTGTGACCCTGGGGTAAGTCATTTAACCCTGATTGCCTCAAAAAAAAAGTTGCGTAGAAGAATAAGAGGTTAAATTAAATACCTTGTCTAGTGTCACATCACTGATATATGGGAGAGGCAGGGCTTACATCAGGTCTTCCTGACTTTGAGACCAGTTCTTTATTCCCTTTGCCACACTGTCTCTCATCACATCTGCAAATGTGAGAAGAATAGGAAAGACAATGCATCTTAGACACAGAAGGATGGATTTAGGAAAGAAGACCTGAATTTGAATGCATCCTTTAAGCGCTTACCAGCTGTGTGACCATAGGGAAGTTACTTAATCTCTCTGATCCTTAGTTTTCTCATCTGTAAAAAAAATTTAATACCTGTAGAACCTAAATCACAGAGTTGCTATAAAGCTCAAATGATGTATGTAAAGTGCTTTGCAAACTTTAAAACACCATAAATATGCCACTTTTTACTAAATATGCCTTTCATACTTTCATCCAAGTCATTTGTTAAACAGCACAGGGCCAGAGGTGGAGGGAGCACACCATTAGACACTTCCTTCCAAATTGACATTAGCACATTCATGACTGTTGGGTGCAGGTGTTTAAACAAGTTAGACTCTAAATTATCTTTTTTTTTTAAGGGATCCTAGTGTTCATCTAGTCTAATACTGCCACCTTCCAATTTTATTTTATTTTTTTAAATATTGTATTTATTTTAGTCAGCCAAGACCTGCCTTCTCACCCTCCCACTTCAACTCCTCCCTCCCCCAACAATTGAGAACACAAGAAAAACAAACTCATTACAAACATGTATAGTTAATCAAAACAAATTTCTACACTGGCCATGCCTAAAAAACTTTGTCTCCTTCTGTATTCTGAGTCCTTTCACCCCTCTGTCAGGAGGTGAGTAATATGTTTCAGCATTAGCCCTCTGGAATCCTAGTTGGTCATTACTCTGGTAAGAGTTCTGCCCAGTAATACTCCATCACATTTATATACTGTAATTTGTTCATCCATTCCCCAATTTATGGGTATTCCCTCAGGTTCCCATTCTTTGCCATCTCAAAAAGAGTGTTAAATATTTTTTACATCCTTTGAGATTGTTTTGCTTAGCACTAATCTCTCCCTTAGTCTATCCTTCCTCTAATTCCCCCTTCACCTTTCCCTTCCATTTTTCTGTTGAGTGAAATGAAGTTTTGTACCCAACTCTGTGGCGTGTAGGCATGCATATGTGAGTGTGTGTGTGCGCTCACATTTGTGTGTGTTCTTCCTTCTTTTGCTCAATTCCAATGTCAGCCATTCCATTCCGCCCTGTCCTTGTTTGTATTTTGTGCTGATTATATGAGATAATTTTTCTTCTTGTGCGTCCTGATCATATGAGATAATTTTCTCTAACCTCCCTTTCCTTTCTCCCCATCTTCACCTCAACACTGGTGTATTCCTCTTTTTCTGTTTTTCCATTCTTTTCTAAAGATCACCAAGACATAACAGAACCATTCCCAGGTCTCATCTAATTGAACTCTCATTATGAACCCTAATGATGATAAGGGTTCAGAGGGGACACATGTATCATCTCCCCATATCTGAATGTAAGCTTGTCCTTGTTTAGTCCTTTATCATTGTTCATTCATGTTTACCTTTTCACTCCTGTGTTTAAATTTCAAAGTTTCTTTGCAGCTCTGGTTTTTTCATCTGCAATTCTTGGAATTTCTCTGTTTTGTTAAAGGTCCATTTTTTTCTCTGTTGTTTTTTTTTTTTTTTTTTTTTTGCTGGATAAGTTATTCTTGGCTTTAAACCTATGTCTTCTGCCTTCTGGATATTATATTCCAAATTCTCTGATGCTTTATAGTGATGGTTGCTAAATTGAGTGTGAGCCTTACTGTGGTTGCTCAGTACTTTCTCAGTTCTTTCTTTTGGGCTGCTTGCACTATTTTTCCTTTGACAGGGAAGCTCTAGATTTTGGTTATGATGTTCCTGGAGTTTTTTCATGAAGTCAGTGGTGGATTCTTTCTATTTCCACTTTCCTCTCTGGTTCTAAGAAATTTGGGCCTTTTATCATTTTCTTGAAATAGGATGTCTAGGCTCTTACTTTTGGTCGTGGTGTTCAGATAATCCAGTGATTCTTAAACTTTTCTTCTCAATCTGTTTTATAGGTCAGTTGTTTTTGCTTTGAATTATATTTTCTCCTATTTTTTCAGCCTTTTGATTTTGTTTTAATATTTCTTGTTGCCTCGTGGAGTCATTGGCTTCTGTTTGGTCCATTCAAATTTTCAGGGTGTTTGTTCCTTGGGAAATTGGGAAATATTTTGTTTTGTTTTGTTTTTAACTTTTATGCCAATAAAAAAATCCTGTTCCTCTACCTTCTCTCAAGCTTTGTTTTTGTTTTGTATCTGTCAAATGCAGGTATTATGTAATTTTAAAGATTATTGTTAGATATATGTCTCATTAGCTTCATGAGGGTAGGAGCTGTGTATTATGTAAACTTTACATCTCTCTCAATTCCTAGCAGTGGAAATTAGTTAATATTTCTCTAATTCCACTACATATTGGTGTCTCATGATATGCCGACATATTTTTAAAAAGTCAAATAGTTATTTATGGACCAGAAATGGTCCATAGCAACAGAATGACAGAAATGTGTCATAGCAACCATCAAATGGAAGAGCTTTTCCTCATCTTTGACTGAATATGACTCCAGATGAAAAGGACCTTAGAGATTATTTAGTCCAAATGATTCATATTATGGAGAAACAAACTGAAACCCAGAGAAGTGACCTTTTCAAGGTCATGCAAGTTGGGACTTGACTTCAGCTCTCCTTGACTTAGAAGCCAGTGGTCTTCATACCATGCCATACTAACAGCAGACACACATCCCTTAGAAATATGGGCAATGGAGCTGAAACCTGATCTCAGATAACTGAGAGCCAGTTTCATGAGCCATAGAGTTAAATATAAGAAAGCAGGAGTGTATTTTTCTGGGGATGCCCTTCCGTTCAAGTACCCCTACATCAATGGCCAGTGATCTCAAAAGACTAAAGTTACAACCTGTACGTCAATCTCTTAAAGCCTCTATTCCCTTTAGTTAATTATCCAGCCCCAAAGAACTTCATCATGAGGCCAAAAAAATTTTTATGTCCTAATGCTGAGATTTAGTATTCTTTAAGGTAAAGAATTATAGTCTTCCCTATGACCTGCCCACTTGTTATTCTCTTAGAATATCTGCCTAGGTAAAATGCTAACTACTGTTGTTTATATGTTTTCCTTTTTCCTTCCCAAATTCACTCTTCTCTCTTTCCCATTGCTCTTCTATTGTAGTTCTTCTCACCTCCCACACTTCTGCAGCCAATACTCATTTTCTCTTGGAATGCAGGATTGGTTTCATGCTTAGGGAAAAGAGAAAATTGCTTGATCCATATAATTTCATGCACTGAGAAGGTACTTATCTTTCACTGTTCCCAAAACTCCTCCTAAAACTTAAGGAATTCCTGAATCTCTACTCTTAAAACTATATTCTTTTAACGTTAAGTCTGATTTTCTATTAAAATAACATAACTCTGAAAGAGATAGTAGTTTATCATCAGTCAATTATATTTTAGAGCATGAACTCTTAAATTTTTTTGTGTTAAGGATCCCTTTTGGCAGTCTGATGAAGGCTATGCACTCTCTTCTTAGCATGATGTTTTTAAATGCATAAAACAAAATATGTAGGATTACAGAGGAAATAAATTATATTGAAATACTACTTTAGTATAAACAAATGAAGCTTCCAACAATGAATTTTGATAGGAGAGTGAGAAAGAATTGATTTTGAGAGCATTTTGTCACTGATTTGGGGAAGGGAAGGATGTTCTTAACAATAAGTGTTCATTGAGGGGCAGCTAGGTGGCTCAGTGGATAGAGCACTGGCTCTGGAGTCAGGAGGACCTGAGTTCAAATCAGGCCTCAGACATAAAAAAACTCAGTAGCTGCGTGACTCTGGGCAAATCACTTAACCTAATGCCTCACTTAAAAAACAGAAACAAAAACAAAACAAGTGTTCATTGAAAATGGTCAAGAACGGGGAGATTTGAAGCCCAAACACAGTCAAATCAATCAATCAGTAAACATTTATTAAGTGTAACATATAAGAAGACTGGAAAGGTAGGAGGGGGCTAGGTAATGAAGGGCTTTGAACGCCAAACAGGTTTTGTATGTGATCCTGGAGGTGATAGGGAGTCACTAGAGTTTATTAAGCAGAAGGGTGACATGTTTAGACTCATGATTTAGGAAAATCACTCTAGTGGTTGATGGAAGATCAACTGGAGTGGGGAGAGACAAGCCAGGCAGACCTGCGGGCAGGCTGTTGTAATAGTCCAGGGATGAGGTTTGATAAGGGCCTGCATTAGAGTGATTGCAGTGTCATAGGAGAAAAGGGGGTTCATTTGAAAAATGGTGCAAAGGTGAAATCAACAGGCCTTGGTGACAGATTGGATATGGGCAAGGGGTGTGTCAAAAATAGTGAGGAGTCAAGGATGACTCCCAGGTTTGAAGCCTGAGGGACTGAGAGGGTAGAATCGCCCTGTATAGGGAAGGTAGAAGGGGTCGAGGGTTTAGGGGGAAAATAATGTTTTTCTATTTGAACTTGTTGAGTTTAAGATGTCTATCTAACATCAAGTACTAGATATCTGAAAGGCAGTTGTAGATGAGAGATTGGATGTCAGCAGAATAGGGGCAACATGGGTAGATTTGGAATCCTCTGAGAGGAGCATAAAGATGGTAATTAAATCCATTGGAGCTGATGAGATCTCCAAGTAAAGCAGTATAGAGGGAGAAGGGAAGAGGGCCCAAGACAGAAGACTGTGGGACATCGATGGTTAGAGGGTGTGATCTAGATGAGGATCCAGCAAACGAGAGTGAGAAGGAATGGACAGATAGGTAGGAGGAGAACCAGGAGAAAGAAGTATCACCGAAACCTAGAGAGATGAGAGTATCAAAGAGGAGAGCGTGGTCAGCAGATCAACAAAGGCTGCAGAGAGGTCAAGGAGAAGGAAGATTGAGAAAAGGTCATTGGATTTGGCAACTAAGAGATCATCTGTAACTTTGGAGAGAGCAGTTTCAGTGGGACAGTAAAGTGAGAATTGTTTTGTAAGGGATTATGAAAAGACTGAGAGGAGAGAAAGTGGAAGCACTTAGATGGCATTTTCAAGGAGTTTAGCCAGAAAGGACAAAAGCATTATAGGACGATAATGGGAACAGAAGGATCGAGATCAAACATTAACTTAGGCTATATCCTAATTTTGCTTTGGGTTAGTCTGTCTTGATGCCTTGTCCATATCATTTCTTTCTTTCTATCATCATAACACATGTATCAGAGGAAAACACAAAATAATGTAAAGGAAAGCCAAAAAAAGAAAAAAAAATCACCCAGTACGGATCTCTTTGTATCTTTCAATATGTATCTGATCATGTGGTCTCTTCTCTTATAGATAATCTAGGACCACAAATCTAACTGTCACATAAAGTTCTTCCATCTGCCCCTTATGAAACCTTTAGTGACTAAATTTATCAAATTGAACAAACGCAGTTACCTACTGTTTTCAAGGGTGAAAATACAATAACAGACACTACCTTCAATGCCAGGAACAGTTAGGTGGCATGGTGGATAGAGCACTGGACTAGGAATCAGGAAGACATCTTCTTGAGTTCAAATCTGGCCTCAGACACTTACTAGCTGTGTGACCCTAGGCAAGTCACTTAACCCTGCTTGCCTCAGTTTCCTCATCTATAAAATAAGCTGGAGAAGGAGATGGAAAATCTCTGCCAAGAAAACCCTAAATGAGGTAAAAAAGAGTTGGACACAATTAAAATGACACAACCACAACAACCCTCACGGAGTTTACTTTCCATTGGAGGGACACAATATATACACCAATAAGTGGAATCAAAGGAAATTGAGGGGAAGAGAGCATGGACACCTGGGAGGATCTAAGAGGACTTCTCTGAGAAACAGAGCACTTGAGTTTTGAAGGAAGATAACACTTACCAGAAGGAGATAAGGAAGATTACTTCAAAAGGCTTTGCAAGCTTTAAAGATCTCTAGAAATGCGAGCTGTCATCACGCTTACCACAATCATCACCATTACTTTCATCACTGTTGTCGTCATCGTCGTCGTCATAGACAAGAGGGACATCCTAGGCAAAGGCACTGACAAAAGAGATGAAGCATTTAGTCCAAAGAACAGCTGGTTTTGCTGTAACACAGAGTTCACGAAGTGGATTAATATGAAATAACTCTGGAAGCATGGGAGCCAGAGAGAGAAGGCTTTAAATGCCACGCCTAGGAGTTTCCATTTTATCCCATAGGCATTAGGGAGCTATAGAAGGTTTTTTGAGCATGAGAGTAATAGTCAGGCCAGTGTTTTAGAAAAAATTATTTTGGTACCTGTATGGAAATGGGATGGGAGAGGAAAGACTTCACTTTTGCAAAATCTCTCAAACAAACCCCCTTCTCTCCTCTAACACTGCCACCACTCTAAGGCAGGCTGGACTACTGCAATATCCTGCTGGCGGATCTGCCTGCCTCAAATCTCTCCTCTCTAATCCGTCCTTCATTCAGCCACTAAAGTGATTTTCCTAAAGCTCAGGTCCAATTATGTCACCTCCCTGCCCCATTCAGTAAACTCCAGGGGCTCCCTATTTCCTCCAGGATCAAATACAAAATCCTCTGTTTGGTGCCTTCATAATCTACCCTGCTGCCGGCCAGTCTTCTGACACCTTACACCTGGCCACACACTCTTCCATTCAGTGACACTGCCACCAGGCTGTTGTACCAACAAGACATTCTATCTTTTGGCTCTGGGCATTTTCTTTGGTTGTCTCCCCCGTCTGGAATGCCCTGTCCCCTCCTTCCCCCCCCCAGTCCTGGGAGACTGGAAGGGTCATAGATTTAGAGTAGGAAAGGCCTAAGAGGCCATCAATTCCAGACCCTTCATTTTACAGAAGGAGAAGGTGAGACCCATGAAGGTTAATTGACTTGCCCAAGGTCACATGGGTAGTAAGTGTGAGAAGAGGGATTTGAACCCAAGTCCATAGCAAGTACTCTTTCCACTGTACCATGCTGCCTAGTTCAAACCCTATTTATTCTCTAGATAAGGAAACTAAGGCCCATAGAGGTTAAAATGACTTGCCCAAGACAAATAGTAAATATCAGAACTAGAATTTAAAGCAAGGCTCTCAGATCCCAAAGTTAGAACTTTTTCCACTGAACCACATTGGATGGTTGTGCCCTCAACAGAAATAGGGAAGTTTGTAGGAAGGGTAGATTTTGGGAGAGGATAATGAGTTATATTTTGGACATATTGAGATGCCTCCTGGGCCACCAGGAGGTTCAGTTTCTGATTCAAGACTAGAACTTAAAAATAAGTAGGGCTAGATGTATAGATTTATAAGTGATCCACATAGAGGTGATAGTGAATCTACAGGAGTTGCTGAAATCTCTGAGAGTATTGTTTAACTCTCCACATAACCATCTTAACTTAAACATAGCAGAGTTCCTAGATGCCTGCAGCATTTCGGTGGTATCAGACCACATGACAGGAGAGGGCCTGAATTAGACTGGTGACTGACTGGGTAGAGAAAAGAGGACAAATTTAAGAGATATTTATTGTCAATAAGATGACTAGTGATTAGAAGTGGAAGGCACAAGAGAGGAAGGAATAAAGGATGACTTTCTTGAAGTCCCAAATAAAATCTCATGTTCTGCCAGAAACCTTTCCAAACCCTTCTTAATTCTAGTGCCTTCCCGTTTAAAAATATTTCCTGTTTATCTTTTAGGCAGCTAGTTTGTAGATACTTGCTTGCTTGTCGTCTCCTCTGTCTGACTGTGAGCTCCTTGAGGTCGGGGACTATCTTTTGCCCCCTTTTTAGATCCCTAGCACTTAGCACCATGACTGGCATATAGTAGGCAATTAATAAATGTTTATTGACTGAGAGACGAGAAGAAGGTAGAATAGTCAAGAGGTTCTAACAAGATTTCGACTCAGGTCTCCCTGACTGTAGGCCCAGTACTCTATACACTGTGCAACTTAGCTGCCCAAACTCACATCTACCAGGATTTAAATCCATATCCAGCATGTAATCTGTCTTCAAACAGCAACATGTCTGTCTCTCTCGCTATAATATGTATACATCTATATATCCCAAAAATGTATGGTTATGTTTGATTATCTATAGACTTGTAGGTTTTTATCAGTAACCTGTCCTAAAATTTAATTTTTACCGATGTATTTTATCTAACTTAATGTTATGGGAATATTTTTTCCCCGTTGAGTTTGTATAATAGGTATTGCTGCCAAATAAACTTATCATAATGCAGAAATTATAGAGATTAAAAACCTAAGTTTTATAATGTTTAAAAACAGGTTCAGGAGGTAGAAAAATAACCCTAAACAAAGATTAGAGTTTCTGACAAAGTCTTTTTGGTGATAACTATGTCAGAGAGACTGAGAAACAATTTTTTAACATGTAACAGTTTTTATATCCATAAAGGTTACCCTGGCTAGTCAAACAGATTCATCATATCATGTTTCCTTCAATAAAGGTTGAACAAACTGAGTTAGACACATCAGTAAACAGACTAAAGTTACAGATTTAAACAGTGAGTTTGCAGAAATCCTTACAAAATTACAAGGCTACATTTTAAAGAAGTCACAGTGGGCTAATTGAGAGGAAGAGATTTACATGTCATGAAGATAAGCAAAAGTTCAGTGTAAGGGAAATTCTTCCACAAATAAAATGAGCTCAATCTCCTTGGGAAGGCTTAAAAATTTCATAAATGCTATATTTCCTTCTTCCTCTTTTTTAGCCTCTTACCTCAGGAATGTAAAAAGTCTTTTCTTAATACTATAATTCTATGAGTCAGATTTTAGCCAAGTGAGATTAATATTAACAGGAAACAGGCTTCAGTTAGCCAAATGTTCCAGGAGGAATGGCATAATAAAACTGAATAAAAGGAAATTTAAAATTCTTATAAAATAGTTTTTCAATTAATTTTAAGCCTATTTCTTCTGATCTCAGAAAAGATGGGAGAGGGACCTGTGATTTCATCAGTATAATAAATTCCTGGGTGAGGAAGTTCCCTCTACCAATGCAGGTTAGCACCATCTCTTCAATATATAGCCTTAGAAAGTTGCCTAGAGCCCTTAGAAGTTGAATGACTTGTCCTGGGTCACGGAGCCTGTACTTGTGAGAACCCTGGTCTTCCAGGCTTTATCTATGTACTATGCCATGCAGGCTCTCAAAAGGAAAAAAAGAAATTGTTAAAAAAAAAATGTGACTCAGGTCCTGCGTCAACTTGAAAATCATTATCAGAAAGTGAATTTCATTATGCTTATTTATTTTTTACAGATCATGCTACAAGAGAACCAGTAGAAGATACTGATCCTAGCACTTTATCTTTTAAAATGGTATGTTGTCATTTTTATTTAAATATGTCATTTGATTTCAACTGGCTCATTATTCAGTATTTACCAAATGTATCAGGAACCTTAAAGTGATATTTTTCTGAGATAAACATCTCATCAAATAGGATATACTTTGTGATATAGTAGACATTTTACCCCTCAAGACTTAAAACAGAATTGAGCCCACATGCAGGAAATAATTAACTATTATGTATGTAATTATATATATATATATATATACATATACACATATATACACACACACACACACATAAACTTTTAAACAGAGATGTATCTACAAATCCTATTGCCTAAGACAAATTCACTTGGGGGGGGGTGGGAAGGATAGCTATAATGATCCCTAGACAAGGGGTTCTTAACCTTTTTTGTGTCATGGACCCCTTTAGAAATCCTGCAAAACCTATGACCTCTCTTAGGATAATGTTCTTAAATACATAAGATTAAAAGAAATTATGGGATTATAAAGGAAACAAATTGTATTGAAATGGTTATTTTAAAAAAATTTTAAACAGCTTTACAGATCTCAGGTTAAGAATTCCTACCCTAGAGAATATGGTTTGTGTACTCAAGGATTTTGATGGGGAAGGAAAGTGTGCTTGAGGAGAGTCCAACTATAGATATATCTGTGAAACAAGCAGGGACAGCCTTTTTCTTTCCCTCTTCTCTCAAACTTCACTGGCCCAAGATCTCTTTCCCTCAATCCCTCTTGGTGCTTGCCTTCCTCTCCAGTCAACACAGAGGCAGGAAACAATGGAGGGACACTAGGCATGCTGACAGAAGTCTATAGTCCACTTCAAATCAAGGATGAAATCTACCTCTCCCAAGTTGATTCCTGTCAAAATCATCAGTCACCCTGCCCTAGTTATGGCTTTTTATTAAATTTTGCTTGTGACTTCTGTAGCTCATGATCTGGAACTACATTGAATGGATTGGTGTGATTTGATGGATTTATTCAGTCAACCCCTACCTTATAAATCCCGAACTGTTTTTTTTTCCCCCTAGGGACTGTAGAAGAAAATAACTTTTTATTGATAAATCCATGTTTTAATATTTGGATAATAATACTACTCTTACTTGGGTATGGAAAATGAAATGTTAACAAACATTAAAATTGCTTACATTTATTGACTCTTATTAGAATATAAGCTCTTTGAGAATGGGAGCAGCTTCGGTTTTGCCTTTGTATCCCCCAATACTTAGTACAGTACAAATAGTAAGCATTTAATCAATGCCTTTTGATTGAGAGTAACAAACATTTTGTTAGTTTTTAACATATTATCTCATTTGGACCTAACAACATTCTGAGGCAAGTAGTCTTGGTATAATTATCTCCATTTTACAAATGAGGAAAGAAATTAAGGCTTGGAAAAGTTAAGCAACTTCCCCAAGGTCACACAGCTAATATATGGCTGATGGGGAGCTTAAATTGCATGTTTTCTGACTCCAAATCTGATATTCTTTTGACTTTACTACACTGTCTCTAATACGTGGGCACGAAAAGAAGTATAACAAAATGCCTTTGAAAAAGTTAATTTGTTTCTTACTATGAGTATAATATGCAGCAAATATTAGCATTGGTTAAAGAATGGGGTATTCTGTTTAATTAACTGTGTGGTGAATTCTAGTTTACCATATGCCACACATGGATTGCCAATTTTCAGAAAATGTTTATACTATAAAATATCCTTAGCACTAAACTAAACCAAATATAGTTTAATCTTTCCTTGATTATTCAGAATGCATTTTAAGAATCTTGCCATTTCTAAGGCTTTTCAATTAAGATTATTTAGTAGTATAGATATAGAAGGGTAGGAGATGAGGTTGAATATAGACTGATCATATGATGTATCCAAGGAAATATTTTTATTTTATTTGAGGGTTTAGGAGGTGTTTAAAGATAAACCCTGATAGCATTTTGCTTGTTAGTTACTTGCCTCTTATAAAAAGTAGACTGCAGAATGAATGCTTATTTTAAAGAAAAAGAGACTACAAAATGTCAGTGGTATCACCATTCTTATAGTCTGCCAAGCTAGACAATTTGGATTCATCTCTGGTGAATTATTATTATGCTATCCGTGGTGTCAAACTTAAATGGAAACTAGGGCCACTAAATCATACATAAGGACCTCTGTGGGCTACATATTGACTTAGAAAACCACATGTTAACATTACCTATGTTTTATTGCATTTTTATTTATTTCATTAATTATTTTCCAGTTACATTTTAATCTGGTCTGAACTGCACTTATGAGTGTGGTGGGACTCATGCAGCCCATAGTCTTTGTGTTTGACATTTGTGATCCTACTTTTATCCAGTTTGTCAAAGTCCTGTTATATTTTAAAAATGTATCCCAGATCCTCTTTTCCTTCTTCATTCTCATTGCTACTACCTTTTGCTCTACTCCCACCATGATAATCTCCTACTTGGTCTTCCTCACATCATTCTCATCTATACAATATACCCTGCACACTTCTACCAGACTAATCTGTCTTTATTCTGTGATTCCTTCCTATGGAAATCTTCAGTGGCACATAAAGTTAAATTCCTATGGAGGACTTGACTTTTGAAAGCTATCCATGATTTTTCCTCTGCCTACCTATCTAACTTTATTTCCCATCTCTCTCTCTCTCTCTCTCTCTCTCTCACACACACACACACACACACACACACACACACACACACAAGCGCGCGCACGCGCATGTGTGCATGCACTAAAATAACCTATTGATGTCCTAGTCAGATCAGGCCACTTTCATCCCTATCTTTAATATACTCAATGCTCATTCCTCTCTACTTGTCTACTTACATATATTTTATGGTATTCCCTCTTCCCTTCTCTCTGCCTATCAAAATTCCAGGCTGTATTCAAATCTCACCTTTTCCATGAAAACTTTTCGTTCTATCTCAGTCACCCTGGTCCAATTAGCCTTCCCTTTCTTTAGATTAAAATCGCTCACACGCAGTTAATTAATGGATTGTTAGATCTCATTTATCTTCTATGCTTAAATGCTAGGCACACAGTAAGTGATAAATAAATGCTTACTCATTTGTTGATTGAGACTGGGCCTCACCAAATCTGGTTATTTAAAGCTTCTAGCAACTTATTTTCTAAATAAACATGTGCTTCTTATACTTTTTTAAAGGTCAAGAAAAATCCATTTAAATTAAATGGTTTGTTAAAAAAACTCAAAAGATTAATATAACTTTCTAATCTTTAAAAAATGTTATTATAACAAACATGGATAGAAAACAGGTCTTAGATCCAGGAAGGCCTCTGAAACATGCTAGCTATAACCCTGTGCAAAACACTTAACCTCTCAGTTCTTTGGAAAACTCTCTAAGATTATAAGAGGCAGCAAAGTGTCACAAAAGGGAGGTAGGTAACACAGTAGATAGGGCACCAGGCCTAGAGTAAGACAGACTCATCTTCCTGAGTTCAAATTTAGCCTCAGACACTTACTAGCTATGTGACCCTGGGCAAATCACTTAACCCTGTTTGCCTCTGCTTCCTCATCTGTAAAATGAGCTGGAGAAGAAAATGGCAAACTGCTTCAGTATCTTTGCCAAGACCTAAATGGGGTCACAGAGAGTCGGACACAACTCACATGACTCAACCACCACCACAGGTGTCATTATGGGGCAGCTAGGTGGCACAGTGAATGGAGTACCAGGCCTGGAGTCAGGAAGACCTGAGTTCAAATCTGGCCTCAGACACTAGTTGTATGATCCTGGGAAAATTGCTTAACCCCATTTGTCTCAGTTTCCTCATCAGTAAAATGAGCTGGAGAAGGAAATGGCAAACTACTCCAGTATCTTTGCCAAGAAAGTCCTAAATGGGATCACAAAGGGTCACATACAACTGAACAACAACAAGAAAGTTGTCACAATGGATGTAAACTGCTGGACTTGGAATCAGGAATACCTGAGTTCAGATCTTACCTTAGATACTTATTTAACCATGTGACCCTGGGCAAGTCACTTAACCTCTCTCTCAATTTCAGTTTTCTCATCCATGAAATGGGCAAAATAATAGCACCAACCTCATAGGGTTGTTGAGAGGATCAAATGATATAATGGATATAAAAGCACTTTGTAAGCCTTAAAGCACTATATAATTGCCGGCTATAATACTAATTACTATTCCAATCTAAATTAGTAGAGGGAATTTACTAATCCAGAGTTCTATATAATAATGAAATCATAGGTCTGGTCCCTATTCTTATTACAACAAAAGAATCTTAAGCCCCAGTTGATGGCAACGTTTGAAACAAAAATCCAAGTACAGCAAGAGAATCTGTGATGTAACTTGGAATTTGTTGTAATCAGATTTATAAATTAGAAGACCTTATTACAATTCTGCTACGTGTTAACTCTTCATGTATCCTTGTGATTAAGGCCCGCCTGTGGAACATGTTACATCAATATTCCTCTTGTTGTACTGACTCCTCATTTTCCATTATCCCATCATTCTACCGTAGGAGTAAATGACATTCTATTAACAGCATTTTCCTGAACTCCAATCCCTGTCAAAGATTGCTACCAACCGGTTTGTTTATCTTCACTGTGCCCTAACACTAATCTATTGCAAACACTCCTACATTCTTAGATATTTCAACCAACATTCCTTATACCTCTTTTCTTTAACTGAAATGGGCTCTCCTCCGAGAACATTAGATACTGTGTACCTTCTCTATCAAAAGCCATTCATTCTCCTAGTCCCCCTGACCCTAAGGGCCAGGAAGTTGTGTGATCATTATCTTATGCTCCTCTCCTGTTTCCCTACCATTCCTCTCCCACTGTCTTTCAATGACCTTTTATGTGTTGAAGGCCACAAAATCCTTGTATACCACAATCTGTACCCCACTACATTCCCATGGCATTGCTCTATAGTAGACCTTACCATCTCATGGAATTGCGTCACTGGTATCTGCAGCTTTGAAATTCTGTTTCCAAACAGAGCCTCTCCTAACCTTTCTTCTTTCCCAGTCTTACTCATTCTATACCTATCCTTTGATTTTATTGCAATTTTATGCCCCTCTGCCCTTCCCTAGTCTCTCCATCTAGCTGACCCATTCTGCCTTCTTTTACCTCCATACTTAGCCTGAAGACCATCTTTAACTACTTTGATAATTCACCAGATACTTCTTTAGAATTTTTTGTTTTTTGACCTTCCCTCATCCATCAACCTGCAAATCATCATCCCTGGATAACTTCAACAATCCATTCCTACTCTAGGAATAAGGAGCATTGGCAGAGAAAATCATGAGAGTGGACTAACTTTAACCATTACAAAATCATAATGATGATGATGGTAATGATGAGAGCTGACATTTATACAGAGTTTCAAGATTTACAAGCTATTTTTTCAATCATTCTCTCATTTGAGCCTCACAACAACCTTGTAAGATAGGTACTCCATGTATTTTTATCTTCATTTTACAGACAGGGAAACTGAGGTTCAGAGAAATTAAGTTCAGTTCAGCAAGCATACATTAAGTGCCTACTGTGTGCCAGGCACAGTGCTGGGTACTTGGGATAAGGAGACAAAAATGAAACATTCCTGTCCCAAAAGGACAGTCTGTGGGGGTAGTAGTGGGGGTGAGGAGAGGGTACAACACAGTTATAGAAGATGAAAGGCAAAATGAATAAAAATGAATTGCTAGTGGAGCAATTATTGAAGGAGTGGGATCCATATAGGTTTCCTACAGCTTTGAAGAAATCAAGGGAATCTGTGAGGTTGAGGTGAGTGGGGGGTGCGTGCAACATGGGGACAGACTGCAAAGGCAAGGAGGCAGAAAGTGTTCTGTTGTATGGAGAGGCAGCATAGTACAATGGAAAGAACACAAGCCTTAGAGTCAGAACATCTGGGTTCATATCCAGCCCATCACTTCTACACAGAGATGTGTCATACCATCTTCCTTCTCCCCAACCCTTCTGCACCTCTGTTTCCCTGTATGTCTCAGAGCCTCAGTCCCTTTACCTGTGAAATAATGGGCTTGGACTAGATGGGCCTTCCTGCTCTTGATCTGTGACCTGATCTTGGAGCAGTAAGCAGGCCAGTTTGGTTAGAATGTGCCATTCATGAAAAAAACAAAAACAAAACCAAAACATGAGTGTGCGGTATCCCAGGAAAGGCGAGTTAGCTACAGATTCTGAAAGGATCTTATAAGCCCAACAGAGGGATTTGTATTTTATTCTAAAGGCTAGAGGGAGTCACGGGAGTTCCTTGAGCATGGGAGTGACATGATCAGACCTGTGGTTTTCGAAGATCAATTTGGCAGCTTTATGGAGGATGGATTGGAAATGTGAGAGATAAAGACTAGGAAGCTATTAATTAAGAGCCTGTTGGCATTTGTCTACGTGAGAGGTGTGAGGACCTAAATTAAGATGGCGGCTATGTGAGGGAGAAAAGGAAAGACACAAGGTTTATTGTAGAGGTAGAATCAATAAAACTTATCAAGTGATTGGACTAAGGGGTGAAAGAGAGGGAAGTCAAAAATGGCTGTAAAAACAGTGGTGCCCTCTGTAGAAGTAGTGAAGTTAAGTAGAGGGAAAAATTCTACTTCATTATAGTCAAAAAGCCAGTAGATTTCTTTCACAGATTTTTGCCCTTAAAGCCCCCATTGCCTTATTTTCCCCTAATCTACTAGCATTTTCACCAACTGATTCATGTTACTTTCCAGGTCAGCGAGAATTAGAAGAAAAGTGTGGAGGTGGGAGTGGGAGGTGAGGTCACTACCTCCTTTCTCCTATCAGGGTTTAGCTATGAGGAAGGACCTTTTTAAAGAAAAACATGTATTATAATGCCTTCGTTTCAGCAAGTATTAAGGGAAGGTGTATGAGCTGGACACACGAGGAGCTCGGAGAAAGAAAGGCAGCTTTGCCTAAGCTGAAGTATAGTCTGAGGAAAAATACTTTTCATTCCAATCATGAAGTAAAGAACAGGGAATTGAAGCAATGGTGAGGATTTCTGGGGGAGAGTCTGGGATAGGGAAGCGCAGTAGATATTTAGCCCCTCCCAAGTGTGTCACAATTATTTATTCTGAAGTGTCTTAAATCCCCAGGTTGTTAGACCTGCCTGTATTCCAAATATCCGTCAGTGAGTGTGTGATCTCATCAGTGTGGGCATTTCATCAGTTGGTGTGAATTATGACCTATCCATACTTTCTTATTATGTGTAGTTTTCATCCATGTTCTTCCATAACACCCTCATGGAGGATATATCCAACCTACTTTCCTCTAGTTGAGTCTTTTGCTTGATGATGTTGTGAATATGACCCTGGAGAGAGGGCCTAGAGAGCCTAAACTTTGGCAGCTTCTCTCATGCCAGAAAGGTTTCAGTTATAGTATCTGAAGACTGACCTAGCTAAGAACTGAGACAGACAAATCACCAGGAGGTTAACCACTAGGGGATGAATTTTTGGACCGTGGTAAGTCAGTGCATGAAAGAAAAGTAAATTTCTAATATAAACATGAAATTTTATTCCAGAGGTAAATATAAGGGATTTTAAATTATTTGTTCTTTGAAATAAGTAGTGATTATAGGAGCACAGGTACTAGAGTCAGAAGACTTGGGTTTGACTTCCATCTCCTTTATTTACTTAATATGTGACCTTGAGCATGGGAGTGACATGATCAGACCTGTGGTTTTCGAAGATCAATTTGGCAGCTTTATGGAGGATGGATTGGAAATGTGAGAGATAAAGACTAGGAAGCTATTAATTAAGAGCCTGTTGGCATTTGTCTACGTGAGAGGTGTGAGGACCTAAATTAAGATGGCGGCTATGTGAGGGAGAAAAGGAAAGACACAAGGTTTATTGTAGAGGTAGAATCAATAAAACTTATCAAGTGATTGGACTAAGGGGTGAAAGAGAGGGAAGTCAAAAATGGCTGTAAAAACAGTGGTGCCCTCTGTAGAAGTAGTGAAGTTAAGTAGCAAGTCACCTAACTCAACTAGAGGAAAGTAGGTTGGATATATCCTCCATGAGGGTGTTATGGAAGAACATGGATGAAAACTACACATAATAAGAAAGTATGGATAGGTCATAATTCACACCAACTGATGAAATGCCCACACTGATGAGATCACACACTCACTGACGGATATTTGGAATACAGGCAGGTCTAACAACCTGGGGATTTAAGACACTTCAGAATAAATAATTGTGACACACTTGGGAGGGGCTAAATATCTACTGCGCTTCCCTATCCCAGACTCTCCCCCAGAAATCCTCACCTTGAGCAAGTCACCTAACCAGTCTAAATCTCAGTTTTCTCAATTAGGATTATAATATTCTCACTATCTACCTTACAGGGTGGTGGTGGGGAAAATACTTCATAACTATTAAAACACTATAAAAATGTGACTTGTTATGGAAATGAGTTATTTTATTAATTATTTTTATAATTCCTCTCTACTGCTATTGATAAGAGCTGATTATAAATCTTTAATTAGATAGAAACTTCTTTTTTAATTTTTTTTAAATTTTTTTAGATAGAAACTTATATGAATATATGTATAAGCACTCAAATGTTTGTCCAATATAGAATAAATTGCGCGCAGAAATCATGACATGAATAGCATCATAGATTTATAGCTGCGAGGAACCTTAGAGACCATTCAGTACAAACTTTTCATTTTACTCATGAGAAAGATACATCCCAGAGAGGTTAAATTATTTGATGTTTATTACCTGTCCTTTCCTCAACCCTTTTCAGTCTGACTTCTCACTTCATCACTTAGCTGAAGCTGCTCTCTCACAGACTGTCTCACACAGACCAAGTGTGATGGTCTGGTTTTGGGATTTTGTTTTTTGTTTTGTTTTGTTTTGCTTTGTCTTCACTCTTCCTGAAGCATTGAACCCTGACTGATGACTCTCTCCTCTTAGGTATTTTCCCCACTCTGAGTTTTCATGACACTGTTCTCTTTTGGTTTTGTCTTCCCACCCATCTGACCACTCCTTTGTTGATTTATCATCTGTACCATGATCTCTGACTATGGGTGTTCCCCAAGGCCCTCATCTTTCCTCTTTACGCTCTCCCACTTAATATCGTCACCGGTTCCAACCGGTTAAATTATTTTCTTTATGCAGATGAAAACTGGGTTATATCCTGGTCTTAGTATCTCTCCTGAGCTCCAGCCCTGAATCACCAATGGACATTTTGCCTGATGGGCATTTTGTACTGGATGTCCTGTAAACATTTTAAACTCAACACATCCAAAGTAGAACTCATTTCCACATATCCCTTACAGAATGTTCCTTCTATTGTGGTTACCATGATCCTTCTAGTCACCTAGTTTTATATCCTTTATTTCATCCCTGACTTCTCCCTCTCATTCACCCCACATATTCAGTCATTTACCAAAACTTGTTTGCCAGATTCACAGTTCTCTCCCATGTGTCCTTTCCTATCAACTCACATAGCCAGCACTGAGTCACCCTGCCTCAATTCTCTCCCACCTCCAATCCAAGCTTCCCAGAACTTCCAGAATAATTTTCCTAAAGCACAAGTCTGATTATGGCAACAATACAGTAAATTCCAGTGGCTCCTTATTAATCTAGAATAATGTGTGTGTCCATGGTTACACAAATAGTAAGTAATAGAGCCAAGATCAGAACTCTTTTACTCCAAATTGAGTCTCCTTCAAAATAGGATTGTAACATTACAGATAGGGAGCTAGAAGAGACTTCAGAAGTCATCTACTACAGTTCCCTCATTTTGCAGATGAAGAAACTGAGGTCCAGGGAGTTTAAGTAACTTCTCTGAGGTCACACAGATAATAAGAATTAAAGGCAAGATTCAAATCTAGGTCCTCCAACTCCACATTCTGTGTGTACTCTTTCCACTGTTCCACCATATTGCCTTCTGTATCTGTTTATATAGTGGAGAAATGTGTAATTACAATCTAATTTGAAAACAAGTGCCTCTCGAAAGGGAAGCAGACAGAGGTGAAGTCACAGGTCACGTAACTAGTGAGGGTCTGAGATCTGATATGAGTTCAGGTCTTCCTGACTCCAGGCCTAGTACTTTAACCACTGTGTGCCACCTAACTGCTTGGCACATAATAAGCACTTAATACATGCTTGTTTCTTTCTTTCCTCTTTGAGGAAACCAGTTTATATTTGCAATCTCATACCAAACTATATGTTATGTTGGCAGTTCTCAAAATGTGGTCCAGGAGCATGTGGGGGGTCCTGAGATCTTTTCAGGGGGTCTGCAATGTCAAAACTATTTTTATAATAATACTAAGGTGGCTATTAAATAGGTCCTCGCTTTTCCAATTATGTATCTGAGACTGGATTTTCTTCATATGTTTCAACCAAAACAACATATGGCAACAGATTGAATGTAGAAGCAGATACGAGACCTCAGCTATCTTCTATTAAGCAAAACATTAAAGAGATTTTATGTATATGTAAATATACATATGTATGTATAAAATATGTATGTATATGTCAAAATTTATATAATATCACTTCTCATGAATTTGTTACAGAAGATAAAGTTATTTTCCATTAAAATGTTATCTCAAGAAAAAAAAGAAAACAAGTGCCTCTCAAATGATATGTAGATACTTAAAATACAGGAAGTAAGATATGGAGAAAAATACTATATAGAAGAGGGGAAGTGTGGTTTAGTGGTCAGAGCCAAAGCTAAGAACTTAGGAGCATTTGTTTTACCAACATTGACTCCTTGTCACATTAGACAGATTCCATGGTTTATCTGAGCCTTAATTTCTTCTTTTTTTAAAATAATATTTTATTTTTTCCCCAATTACATGTTAAAACAATTTTTAACTTTTCTTTTTAGTTTTGAGTTCCAAATTCTATCTTTCTCTCCCTTTCCCCTTCTCTCTCCCTGAGACAGTAAGCAATTTGATATAGGTTATACATGTGGAATCATTTCATCATCTATAAAATGGGATTGATAACAATAACTAAACCAATGCTGCTGATAAATCCTTAAGCAAAATACTTGAAATATTATAATTTTAATATTTATTTCCCATAGCAGAAAATTCCAATTTACCTTAATCTGATCTGATTATCAAATATTTTCATATTGATACAACTTTTCTTTCCTTTTTTTGTTGTTGTCGTACAGTCAGAAAAATATCCTGTTCAAGATACAGGTCTCCCTAAAGGTATGTACAATAATAGTTATTTTAATTTTAATGCAACTATTTTTATTTAATTACGTTTGGTTAAATGATAAAACTGTTTTGAACCATAGTTCAGCCAAAATACAATCCTTTTTTCTGAATTTGATAATATATCATGGACAATTTACAGCTCCCATTTGATAAGCAGCAGCATAGTTTAGTGGATAGAGTGATGGCCTCAGAGCCAGAAGAGCTGGATTCAAAACTTACCTCTGATACATGACTGCTTGTGTGATACTAGGCATGTCATTTGATCTTTCCAGTGGCTTAGGGAGCTCTTGAAGAGAAGGTGTTGATCTGTTTTGGTAAACAACTTTTCTCATCAATAAATCCCTGTTACAATAAAGTTGAAGATCTGGTCCCAGTTATGTATGTGTGTATATTCAACATACATACCCATACATCTACATACACATACATAAATATATTATATACACGTGTATGTTTCCATGTAAATAATTTGACATATGACTTACTACACAAATATCTCTAAAATGGATTTTGTCATCAAAATCTCTAAAATATTTCTCATTTTGTCTTCATTAAAACTTAAATAAAGTTTTAATTAGTTGAATGACATTCCATCTGTGGCCTGCTTGTGCCAAACTATAAAGTGTTCCACTTGTTCATTTAAAGCTAATGAACCTGAGCACTCTCTACCTCCAGTGCCAATACACGGCATAGACCACTGAAATCACGTGGCCTATCTTCTATTGCTTATACTGCAGGGCATCTTGCAAAATTAGATTTTGTCATTGAAGCAAGCCAGGCGATTGTGAGATCACAGGCCTGAACATGTATGTGGAACATTTGAACCTGACACCATTGCCAAGTCAGAAATTTTGCTTTCGATCTGAGGTCTCCCTTGGGGGGGAGGAATGGGTTGGGAAGGGAGAGAGGAGGGGACAGGTAAACTCCCTGCAGTCAGATACAGCTGCAGATACCTGTAATTTCTGCAGAAATGTCAGAGGTAGAAAATCTCTCTCTCCTCTCTCAGCATTACCCAAGTGGGCAATTTTGTTAGGCTCTATCACTACCATGGAAACAGTGGGAATTCCCACCCAACTTGGGTTTCCCCAACAGTTTTCTTATACAGGCAAATGATCTCAAAGCTGCTTCTTTGGAGAACTGGGAGGTACTTTCTGGGCTAAGAGTAAGTACAGGCAAAGTAGTTATCAACTGCTTTCCCCTCCGATCTGATAAAAATAAAACATAAAACTTATACAGAGTGTCCCCCAAAGACTCAATACAATTTAAGCACTAAGACCTTTGGGGACACCATGTCTGTACATATTATTGCCTGATGTTAGAATTTCCATAATTAGAGATTCATTCTTATTCTTCACCTCCACTGCCCTCCTCACCCCCTACCCTACTAACAACTCTGGGAAAAGTAACATATGATATTATTTGCTTAAGGTAAGGAAACACATTGCCAGGTTTTTATATTAGTGAGGAGGGATAGAAGCAAGCACTGTGTACTTGAATTGGAGGGAAATTAAAAGATGGGGCAGCAGGGAGAACACAAAGAGTGGCAGAAAGGGAAGTCTAGGAATGCCTAGGGTAAGCCCTACCTACCCACTGTATTTAAAAGGATTTTTCAGGAGGTATCAGATTTTCTAAACTGCTTAGAGATTTCCCCTAGCCTTTTTTTTTAGTAACTCCATTTTGTAGTACTACTCAAGAAAAATTGAAAACACCTCAAAATAAGGGTGTTAAACCAAATAATCTTTAATGTCCTTTTCAGCTTTAATTTCCATGACAAAAATAGCAGCTATTTAAACATACAACCATTTACCTAGAGCTGTTAAATGTCCTGATTGCCTCCCCCACCTCTGTCTCTCTCTCTCTCTCTTTCCATAGTCTATCTATACATACACACATACATAGTATATCATTTTAAAACTTCTTTGAAATGAATCACAAATATATGATCCCATTCTCTCTTTATAGATATATATATATGATCATACCTCTCTCCCTCTTTTGTATATAAATATGTGTGTGATTCATTTCAAAGAATTTTATGTATTTATATATATGTATATATACACACACCAAGAAAGAATGTGATCATATATGTGTGTGTGTGATTCATTTCAAAGAAGTTTTTAAATTTTCACTAATAAAGTCATTTTTCATGCCTGATTTATTGCATCCCTTCCCCCCCATCTCCACCCTTTTGATATTCCATGCCATAATAGTTGTTTCTCAGCCAGCTTCAAGGAGATAGTCTCACCTCGATGTGCTAAATAGCCAAATACTTATTTCAGTAAAGCAATTAAAAGTACAAAGTTGGGTTTATCAGAGTTAGCCTCACAAGCCTAGAGGTTTAATGGATTTAAGGAAATGAGGAGTATTGTAAAAAGAAAATTGAGGGAGAGATCAAGGCACATGAAAATAGAGAATAATCAAAGATTTTATTGTAATAATGCAAAAGCCAACCATCAATGATACAAGTTGAAAACAGAGTTGGCCAAGAAAAAGCCAAAGACCTTATCATGCAAAATCATAGTTTGACTCTTCTAAAGATATTGTATCAAATGTAAAGATTTCCTGTTTTGAAGGCTAAAGCTTGGTGTTTAGCATGCAAATACTCTGTTAAATGAAAATTCTAGAATCTCCTGAGTTTTGTAAAATCTTAAATGATTTAAAATTAGAGTGATATGCATTTGCTTGCCTTTACATACTTGATTTGAAGAGAATATGTGATTTATATCCTTTAAAATATCACTTTACAAAAGCAACAAATTCTGTAAGTTAATAGAATGTGTTTCCATTTTGCATCTGGTGAAAAGTTTTAAATTGTTAACCTGTATTTATTATATAAATTAAACCAACAGGAGTCAATTTTTATTTCACATTTAAAATCAGACTTCACTAGTTCAAAATAATTGGTTTATAGAAAGAAAGGCCTAAATGAATTAGTAAAAACAAAGCTAAACAAAACAAAAAAACCTTATAGTTTGTGTTTAAAAAAAAAAAAGGTTAATTACTTTCACCTTCACTAAATTCACCCTTACATGTGAGATGACTCAGTGTTCTCAAAGAGTGTGTCAGTGGGTCACAAGCTCTGGCAAGTCCTAACATACTAAGTTCTAACAAAATAGAGATTTCTTTGGGCCTGCCTAAATTAATAGATGAGTAATTTGTAACTGTACATATTTGTATATAGTTAAAATAAACTTATTTAAAAGTTTACTCTGAGAGGTAGGTTAAACATATACCCTGTGGAATTTTGGCTAATTTACCTAACAAACCCTGTTTCCGTAGATAATACAAAGGTGGTCTGTGGCCCAGCTTAAATAGAGGACTTCAGGTTAATATGATTTTACTATATATGTCACAAATAGACCTGATGGACTTTCAATGATCAACATCTTCAATGAGAAGAAAGGGTTTATCATTCCCTTTTTACAGTTGTGTCACTGCTGTTGAGTAAATGCTGAAATTTCTCCTGTGGCAGCACTCAGCCTTATCTGATCTGCTAAACTTTTCCATAAAGTACATGAAAACTTTGTACGGGCACCATACTGAAGTTTGGAGCAAAAGTTCAGAGAATTAATTTATAGGATACTTTTACTGGCATCTCATGGGAATGGCTGGTTTCCATGCTTCCAGTTTCCATGGCAACTGATGGAAAATCTTCAATTATTGGCTTAATAAATAGAAACATTTTTTAAGAGAGTGGATCCCACATTGTTGGAGAAACCTCCTTTCTGAGCCCTACGACCCCACCACTATGAAAATGAATAGATGTGTGCCCTTCAGTTATGCACAACTACATTATTAAATATTTTATGACCTCCACTTTCCCTAACAAATTATTGCCCAGCCTGTACCCTTGCCATATTTTTATAGCATTCACTAAAAATTGTCTTGGTGCCAGGTCTCTGAATGAATTTATAGTGTGTTTAAAGTTACCTCACAATAACCCTGGGAGGTAGGCACTATTACTATCCCCATTTTACAGATGAGGAAACTGAGACTGAGGAAATTTAGGTGACTTAGGGTTGAATAGCTAGAAAGTGTCCAAAGGCAGGATTTGAACTCATGACTTCATGACTCCAAGTCCATTCCTCCATTATCCACAATACTATGTTTGTTGTAATAGTATTAAAAAAAAACCTAGAAAATCACACCTGTATAGATCTTAATCTTTTGAGTTTTTCCTCAGCCTCTAAAAAACATAGTAAACACTCCTTTATCCACTGCCACACCTAGCTGCCACCAAGTTAAGTCTACATTACAAATATGATGTACACTATAGTCTACATTTGGATCTGATAATACTTCTTGCCCACCAATTTCATAGCTACTGGTCCAGTCTTAGGATGAGCACTCTTTGCATTTACATAGACCCCCTAACCCATACTCTTTCCATGAACACTGCTTCTCACACAAATGTTGACTTCTTTAACTCTAGTACCAATTTTAGGTCAAAACAGATTGATTAGAAACAATAACAAAAAGCAGAACAATATAGTAGAAAATCACATTTGAGCCACCCCTCTCTGTTTGTTTTTAATGGTTTTTGGAGGGAGGAGGGAAGGCAGAGAAGAACAACTAGGAACCTATGAGAAGTACTTCAAATGCCTTATTTAAATAAAACCTCCCAAACTCAAGTTGTTATAAAAATTGACCTAGGAATTCAGGAAAATGAACAGAAAATGCTGTGGATTTGTTGAAATTACAGTGTCCACTGTTATGAGAATCAGGGCTTAAGTCATATATCTAGGACCTTTTGAAGGAAGGTGTAGGAGTTGCTAAGATTCATGCTTCCTGTTGGCATGGTTCAAAAGTCAACAGTAATGGAGGAAAGAGAACAAAAATCACAATTCTTATCCCTAGCTTATTTTTTTCAATTGACAAGGTTCTAACCTTAAATGTGAAAGGTAAAGCCTTTACCTTTTCTTTTTAGAAAATTATACGTGTAGAGAATTAGTATGTCTGTTTTGAACTTCCCAGCTTTTTTAAAAAGTAAAAATAAGTTGAAGATGTACACTCAGCCTCAGTTGCATGATGTAGAAGGAAAAAAATTATCTTTGAGTTACATGATTCAAGCTAAAAAGCTAGCTGAACCTCATTCTAATTTTTAATTTATATTATAACACATACACTGTGGGCCTTTTATCACAGGTTGGAAGCTGTGAAATGAGATTATGGGTGGCAGAAACCCAATAATGAACAAGTCAACTTGAAGCAATTTTTGAAAGGTGTTATAAATTGACTCCCTACGTCCTCCCCATCCCCCTCCCCTATTCTTTTCTATCTTTTAAGTGTTCAGAAGGAAACCACAACAAAATAGAAACTATATTGCTTTGATCCTTTAGGGGTGAGTCCTAAAGAAGACAAATCTGAATGTACTGTCTAGTTTGTAACACAAAAGTAAGATACTGAGTAGTGACCTAGTATGACTTGTTCGAACAGGATGTTTGGCAAGCAAATGACCAAGCTCACCAAGAGTACCATTTGTAGGAGGGATGAATGTGTGTCAATTATGTTGGTATTCCTTTATATCAAGTTTTGTGTCTTATCTTTCTTAGCTGAGGAATATAATTCAATTACACTGAAAGTTCCACCAAGTTCTGACATAATACATCAGGTAAGGAAAATACTTTAAACTATATTTTTGGAACATTGTATACACTTATGATGCTGAAAATTTTTGTCTCAACTGAGGAGGTTTGGGTTTTTTTTGTTTGTTTTTTCTCCCCTTTGGCCTCCTTTAAAAATAATTGTGAGCTAAATTCAGAAATGGTAAATCAGTTCAAATATAAGAGAAAATAGAAATGAACAATTGGAAAACCAATAAAAGAAGTAAAGAGTAAATATTCCTGAAGCAAAATAAGCTCAATTATATTAGAAGAAGGTACATTTAAACTAACCAAAATTTTTACGGCAATTTTCATCAGAAGCAATGAACAGACAATGAAAACAGACTTTCTAAATAAAAATCAGTGGAATTGTAATTTTGGTTTTTTAAATGGTTTTTTTTATTTTTTTATTTTTTTTCCAATTACATGTAAAAACAATTTTTTTTCTTTTTTTTGGCTAACCAAAACTTAACCGCAGGGTTAAGTGACTTGCCCAGGGTGACATAGCTAGCAAGTGTCAAGTGTCTGAGACCGCATTTGAACTCACGTCCTCCTGACTCCAGGGCCGGTGCTCTATCCACTGCGCCACCTAGCTGCCCCTAAAAACAATTTTTAACATTCATTTTTTTGAAAAATTGAGTTCTAGATTTTCTCCTTTCTCCTTTTTCTCCCCTCCCCGTTCCTTCCCTCTTCCCTAAAAAGGTGAGCGATTTGATGTAGATTATATATGTGCAATTATGTAAAATATATTGGAATTGTGATTTTGGAATGAGCTATTATATTGCATCTCAGTAAAACCAGCCATCTCTACAATTTGTCTTTCTTCTAATCATTGTGGTATTTTTAAGTTCATAATCCTGATTTTGAAATAAATGTTTGTCTACTCGATGAGGGTAAATGATTTATGCTCTGTGAGTTAGAAACCATAGTTGCTTTCATTCATTTTTCACTTGGTGTGATGGGAAAGGGAAAGTGTGGTGATGTTTTGTTTTTGTTTTTGATCTAGTAAAAATCGTTGTGATTATTTACAGTACTATATTCTAGGAACCAGAGTTTCATTATGATTAATAAAATAACAGATGATGCATGAAGAATTAAAAGCGAAAGACAGCAATAGAGAAAATTAAACATAATTTAAAGGTTGGTCTTTTTTTTAAATTAGTGGGGCTACTTGGAATACTGGGTAGCTTGCTGGCCTCAGAATCTGAAGAACCAGAATTCCACTTTTACCTCCGACACAGACTGGCTGTATGACCCTGGGCAAAGCATTTCATTTCTCAGTGCCTGTAGGCATCTCTCTAAAATGATCAGTTCTAGAACTAGTACTTGGTTCTTTAACCAAAAGTTCCCCCAACAGTTGAAATCTTGGGTCTAGTCGCAGAGAAAAAAAATATGCTATTAATGTAAAGGTAAAGGAAGCTCATGTGAGATGTATTTGATGGCAAGAATTCATTCCTTTTGTGAATCAAAATACCATTGGGGCAAACATTTCAAAATGCTTATTTTGGGGGAAAAAATCAGATACTAAGAAGTTCGTAAACCAGAGAGTGAGATTTTGAAGTTCTTGTCTTACTTGTTATATCATCCTACGCAGAATTAGATCTCAAGAATAGATTCTGTCTTTTTAGTGTAGTTTGTTTTTCAAAGAAACATCTACATTTGTTATCAACAAGGAAGTAAAATCTCAGGTTGAGGTTTTGGTTTTTGTTGCTGGTTTTGGTTCTTTTTACATGGGTTGCACATTACTCAACTTACATAACTTTTAACCATAAGCCACTCTTTATTATTTTGTTGTTTTTTAGTCATGTTTGATTCTTTATGACCACATTTGGGGTTTTCTTGGCAAAGATACTGGAGTAATTTGCCATTTCCTTCTCCAGCTTATTTTACAGATGAGGAAACTGAGGCACACATTAAGTGACTTGCTCAGGGTCACACAGCTAGAAAGTGTCTGAGCCTGGATTTGAACTCACAAAGAAGAGTCTTTCTGACCTCAGACCTGGTGTTCTATCGATTGTACCACCTAGCTGCCCTCTATTGGACAGTAAATACTTTATATTTTCAAAAGTTCTTAAGAGCTCCTAGAATTTCATTTTGGTAAAGGAGATGTTTTATGAAAAGAAATAATTCTTCTATACTATAACCTTGTGAAATAGGGAGAAATTAATTGGTTTAGGGATGTTCACATTGGTCTCTCAGCACCTCATCACACTTTTAGTGTTGTCCATTTCAGTAACTTAAAACTCATTAGCAAAATTGTGCAATGACTAGCATGTGCTAAAACTATATTTAGAGTATTAAATATTTCCAAAAGCATGTCTAGCCTCAAGGTATGCTGGTTCTGTCCTGCACCTTCCATAAACATGAAGTAACTGCAAGACAAATTTGTTGGTTTGTTTAGTCTTGCTTTTAAAAATTAGTCTGTAATAAATCTTTTATTATTAAATTGTGATATTCTCGGGCAGGCAAAGTACCTTGGTAATAAAATGAAACTGTATATTAGTTGTGGAATAGGACATTGTATCCCACTTACACTTAAAACCTACTGCAGTTAATTCTATCTATCCTCTGGAATCTGTCCCTTTCTCCTCTTCTTTCTTAAACTTTCCCTGTCTGTATAAAAAGAACAACATAAGATGGCATAAAAAGGAAAAGTAAATCATTTTTAAAAACTTCATTTAATGCCGTTGTCTCAGATTTATTGCCTTTTATTTTAATCAGGCTCTCAATCACCAAGTGCCAGGCATTGTGATAGATACTGGGAACAAAAAAAAAAATTAAACATTCCCTGTCCTTATGGAGCTGACATTCTATTTGCAAAATAAAGTGTTTTGCAAACCTTAACACACTATAAAAATGTGAGTTATTGTTATTATTTTGAAAATGTAGACTAGTAAGGAAGCTCACCTTATTAGGGCAAGTTTGGCCTCAAGCCAAGGGGTAGTTTGATAATAGGCAATCTTTAAATTTTAGATTTATTGTTATTCAGTTATTCAGTCATGTCTGACTTTTTGTGACCTTGTGGACCATACTGTCTGTTTCTTGGTAAAGATACAGGCATATTTTACCATTTCCTTCTCCAATAGATTAAGGCAAACAGAGATTAAGTGACTTGCCCAGAGTTTTACAGCTAATAAGTATCTGAGGCTGGATTTGAACTCAGGTCTTCTAGACTCTAGGACCAGTGCTGTATCCCCTGAGCCACCTAGCTGCCTCCTAAATGTTAGATAGCATCCAAAAAAATTGGTACCGTACCTTGCTTAAATTTAGCTTGATAACAGAGTGTTGGATTTAAATTGTTGCTTAATAAATATTATTAATTCAGGTTAATTTTGAAGGGAAATTTCAAACTGAAAAGGTGGGGAATTCTGTTCCAAATTAAAGGAAATTGAGTTCACTCCCACCTCCAGTACTTCCCAACCATATGACTGTAGGGAGGCCAACTCTGTGAGCTTCAGTTTCTTCATCTATAAAATAGGGAAAACAATACTGGAAGCACCTAGATCACCAGAGTTTGTTACAGGGATGCAATGAAATAATGTATCACCTGTGGATCATTATTGAGAGATATATGACTTTTTGGATATTGGCCTGTCCTTGAAATCAGAAAGACCTGTGTTCTTCAGATATATATTAGCTGTGTGACCATGATCAAGTCACTTATTTCTTAGCTTCTCCAGGCAAATCTCTTAATGTTGTTAAGTTACAGGTCAGTTGCTGACCTGCATCAGTGGAAATAATTTCCAATCTGGGAGTTCTCTACCTGGATAAAATTCAAGGTCTTAGACAACAATGACCCCTATCATCATTACCATTATTAATAAAGTAAAAGTTTCCAAAGTACAGACTCTTTTAATGGTATCTTCAAATCCTGTCCTCCCAAAATGTAATTTTTCATAATGTTTTTGCTTCAAACTGTAATGATCACTAAATGACAATATTAGAGAATAAAAACATCTATATTTGTCCTTTACATGAAGCGTTCTACCTCTCATGTCCTACTCCATCAGAATACCTTGGCCTGGAATTAGTGTGCCTGTTTAGGAACTGAAAACTGAAAACTTAAGCTCTTCAAAGAAGTGTTTCCTCATTGTACAGATCTAAACATGTTCAAACCTTGAGTAAAGACCATTTATAAGTTTCTGTGGCTGAAATAAATCTTGACCTGATGGCCAACCTTTAGGCCTTTGAACTTAGGCTGGGTGAGAGAGAGGACAGACACATAGTTTATCATGGGGCCGACACTTGAAACTTTTCCCTTTTAGTGGCACCTGCCAGGAATTGTAGCTTTATGTTCTGCTGTCATAACCTTTGAAAATCCAGGGTCATTTCTATGCTACAAAAAGGCATACGAGTATTACTTTAGTGGAAGGGTTGATATCATAATTAAGTTGAAAAATGAAAATTCACTGATACTCAGAGACTTCAGAAGCCATTTAGTTCAGCCTCTGTCTAAATAGGAATTCCTTGTCGACAGAGGTTCTTAACACTTTCTTTTGCCAAGCCTGTGGGCCCCTTCTCAGAATAATGTGTGAGATGCATAATGTAAAATACATAGGATTACAGAGGAAGCCAATTATATTGAAATGTGGTTATCATAACAGAAAAATCAGTAACAAGAACAACACAGATTAAGCTGCACTACAACAATCCTGAAAAGAGATTATAATGCAATGCTTTAAAATCCCTGGTGAGAAAGGAATTCACCACCTCCTGTAGCAACCTATTCCACCTTTAGATAGCTCTACTTATAGAAAGTTTTTCCTGAAATCAAGTCAAACATTTGGCAACATTGATGATAGTGGAGGGAGGGTAGCAAGAGACTAAGAAGCAGAGGGCTCAGAGAGTTGAACTGTAGAGATGAATTTGGAAATGGAGGAAAATGAAGTTAGATCAGGGATGGTAGCCTGGGATAGGTACTGATGGGTGTGAGAATTAGAGGTTACAGTTAGGAAGAATAGGTTTGGTAGGGATAAGGCAGGATGGCAGAATTAAAGAAGTTATCACGTGATAAAGGGATTTGGGAGTTTTTGATCATTGAAGTGGAACACTTTGAGTGATAGTGCAATCAAGAATGTGACCACCCTTGTGTATGACTAAAGGAGGAGTGGAGAATCAGACTATAGGAATTGAAGAGGCTACAGAAGTTGAATATGGAGAACAGAGTATTCTAGGGGATTTCAACATATATATTCAAGTTCTGCAAATGAGAGCAGGAGTTGGGGTAGAGAGGAAGATTCTGAGCCAGATACTGAACTTTTTTCTTTTAAATAATATTTTATTTTTTCCAGTTACATGTAAAGATAATTTTTAACATTCATTTTTTATACAATTTTGAGTTGATACTGAACTTCTTGAGAAAGGAGTTGATTGCTCTGATCCTCAGTTTCCCCACCTGTAAAATGGAGATAATAATAGCACTTGCATTGAGGAGTCATCGTGAGGATCATATGAGATAATACATGTAAAACACTTTGTAAACGTCAGCTGTTATTCTCCATGATTTGAAAAAAAACTCTATGTCTATAGGTTCTTTCACCATTACTGGATGCAACTCATCCCGGCTTAGTAACTTGAACTCATTGAGGGCAGCTAGGTGCTTAAATAACCATTTCCTCACTTATCTTGGGTTTCAGTTCTATTAAGTATTCTTATTCTAAAATTTCCAGTGCGAATATTGTTATTCTTAAATAACAAAGGTAAACGGCAAATCAGTTGTTCTGACCTTTCTCCATCATTATTTAAATTTGTCCTGCCCACCCTAAGTAGTGTTCTGATACCTTCTTTGATGTACCTTTAATACCTGTCTTAGCTGAGTAAACCCTTTTTGTCTTAGCATTCGTTGCTCATCCTAGCTTTACAGGTCCTACCAGACAAGCCTACTTCTTTTTCTGATTATACATTTCCTGGGATATATCTTGTATACCAGTCATCATTGGTAATGTGCTGCAGCTTACTTACTCACCATTTGTTCATTCCACTAGCCTCTGGCTCACCCATAATTTTCATTCTTTGGAAATTGTGGTGTTCCGTGATTTGTAGGCATGTAACATCACCAAGAAAATATTACTGTTAAAGAGATGAATCATTTTCAAATAACTATAAATCATTAAAAATGCTATATGGTTCATCAGATTCTCTCTACCTTCTTTAGTCAGTATGTGACTATGAATATATACTCTGCTATACAATATCATTTGCTTGAGCCTTCCTGTTCATTTCTCATATGCTTATAAAGTATAATTTGGATAATAGATTCAGATAATTTGGATAATAGGATTTTGAATTCCAAATGCTTTTTTTTTTAAAGGCAGTTGAGGTTAAGTGACTTGCCCAAGGTCACATAGCTAGTAAGTGTTATGTATCTGAGGTTGCATTTAAACTCAGGTCCTCCTGACTTTAAGGCCAGTGCTCTATCCACTGCGCCACCTAGCTGCCCCTTAAAGTATGCTTTTAACATGCATTTAAAAGTAGTCATAAGTTCATGGAACTATATGGGAAGAAGGAAGTCAAGTTCCTGCTGCTGTCATCAGTCACCAGAGGGAAGATATACGATCTGGAGAAGTTGGCAAATAAGAAGGTGCACGTAGCAGCAAAATTCATCATTCGTGCCCCAACTGAGAGCGTTTGATAAAGTATTCAATAACATTTGGTTACAGCTTCATAATGATAATTTCAGGGAAGGAGTAGCTCATATATTTGTACAGTATAATGTAGACCATTTTACTCCAGGGAAAATTTAAAAATTTAAAGAACAGTATTAATAAAAAATGGGCAACTAGGTAGCGCAGTGGATAGAGTGCCAGACCTGGAGTCTGGAAGACGCATCTCCCTGAGTTCAAATCTGGCCTCAGACACTTTCTAGCTGTGTGACCCTGGGCGAGTCACTTAACCCTGCTTGCCTCAGTTCCTCATCTATAAAATGAACAGGAGAAGGAAATGGCAAACCACTCCATTATCTTTGCCAAGAAAATCCCAAATGGGATCACAAAGAGTCGGACACAGCTGAAACAAGGGAACAACAAAAGTTTGGTTGGATCATGAGGTTTAGCTAATCGGTCTTTGCTTCTCATTGTTGCTTCCTTGTGTTCCAAGAAGGTTGCAGATCACATTAGTTGAAAGGCTTTTATTTCTTAAACTGAAAAAAAGGTGAATCCTCAAGTTTTAGGTTAAGAAAAAATTAAAATGTACGAAAGCTATCTTTACTTGCAGTAACCCAATATTGATGTCTTTTGTGGAGTGGACAAGTTTTTTTAATTTTATCAGGTTTTTTAATAGGATCCTTAATGACCATTTCTAGTTTACAGTGGTTGATGAATTTAATTGTATATGTTGCTCAAAAAAAGTCTTTTTTTCTCTCTCTCTCCTCTTCCATGTATGTAAGATTGAATTTAGAGGGGAAGTACTTTCTATATTACTTATGTTTAAACCTTTCAAGATAGTTATTTAGCTAGCTTAGTGTTTAACTAAGCATTTTTTAAATGAGGTCAAGATCTAATGTTTGAGATTTTGAAATTAAACAAATATACTTACTTCAGGACTCTATTTAATATCTTCTTTCCAGTGACAATCATTTGATGGATTCATTCTACCCTCAATTTACTTTTTATTATACAACCAACTATTATACAATAGTAATTTAAGCTACCTTTGGTAGCTTAAAACTATACTCAGACTTTTGGGATATCCTGTATTTATAACCTTATATTCATGACTATGTCTCAGTTTTCTTCTTCCTTGGATTGAAATGTATTGAAAATCAATGTGACATTAAAATGCAAATTTCCCATTTATTTAAAAGTCACTAGAAAGTTAAAAAAAAAAGTAGGCATAGAGGTTGTTAGTTGTTGATGTCCTCTCAGTCACATTTTTCTAAAATAATACCATTCCTGATTTCCCCCCATTCGTTTGTAATGTATGTTCTTTTCTCTTTTTGAGATCTTGAAAATTGATTTCTCATTTCTCCCAAAATTGTTTTGCCTACAGAATGGATTTCTCCTATCTGTTTTTATCCTGGTCCAACCTGTCCTCCTAACTGCATCTTCCTTTCTCCACTCAATAGTATTTCATTTTTTCCAATTACATATAAAGATAGTTTTCAACATCCATTTTTATAGGATTTTGAATTCCAAATTTTTCTCCCTCCCTCCCTCCCTCTCCTTTCCCTTCCCCAAGGCAGCAAGCAGTCTGATACAGGTTATACTTATACAATCATGTTAAACATATTTCTGCATTAATCATGTTTTAAAAGAAGAATCAGAACAAAAGGAAAAAACCATGAGAAAGAAAAAAAAACAAAAAAAAACAACGAAAGAGAAAATAATATGCTTCAATCTGCATTCAGACTTCATAGGTTTTTCTCTGAATGTGGAGAGCATTTTCCATCATGAGTCTTTTGGAATTGTCTTAGATCATTGCATTGCTCAGAAGAGCTAAGTCTAACAAAATCAGTCATTGCACAATGTTGCTGTTACTGTGTACAGTGTTCTCCTGGTTCTGCTCACTTCACTCAGCATCAGTTCATGCAAGTCTTTCCAGGTTTTTCTGAAGTACACCTGCTCATCAGTTCTTATGGAACAATAGTATTCCATTATATTCATGTACCACAACTTGTTCAGTCATTCCACAGTTGATGGGCATCCCTTCAATTTCCAGTTCTTGGCCACCACAAAAAGAGCTGCTGTAAATATTTTGGTACATGTGGGTCCTTTTCCCTTTTTATGATCTCTTTGGGATATAGACCTTGTAGCAGTATTGCTGGGTCAAAGGATATGCACAGTTTTATGGCCCTTTTGGCGTAGTTTCAAATTGCTCTCCAGAGTGGTTGGATTAAGTTCACAACTCCACTGACAATGCATTAGTGTTCCAGTTTTCTCACATCTTCTCCAACAGTTATCATTTTCCTTTTCTGTCACATTAGCCAATCTGATAAGTGTGAGATGATACCTTAGAGTTGTTTTAATTTGCATTTCTCTAATCAATAGTAATTTAGAGCATTTTTTATATGACTATAGACAACTTTAATTTTTTCATTGGAAAACTGCCTGTTTATATCCTTTGACCGTTTATCAATTGGGGAATGATTCATATTCTTATAAATTTGACTTAATTCTCTATATATTTGAGAAATGAGGCCTTTATCAGAAACACTGGCTATAAACTACATCTTCTTAAAATGCTATGTTCACTTCCTCATGTAATGCATTGTCATGGATGATGAGAATCAATTGTCATAAACATGATGGCAAATCTGTTTCATTTGCTGTCTGTCTGTTATCCTCTTTTAGTTTCATCTTCCCATGGTCTTAGATAATCTGGTTTAGCCCAAACTTTCTGCATATGCCTTTTCCCTTCCACTGCTATTTGCTATTTTTTGAGATGATATTGTAAACAATCTTTAGACATATTCTCCTATAATGTTTTGCAAACAAGTTTGTACTTTAAAATAGTGAATCATTTTGCTGCAAGTCTCACTACCTGTCAAGGAAAGGTGCTATTTGCTGGGTAGGGCAGTTTCTGGGTTCCTTTGGCATGCCAATGCAGCACTTGTTTTCAGTGGTTGAAACTTTTGTATAACATGGTGATGGTCAGGGTCAATGTCTTTACCTTTATTTGTTGCCCATTTTTCAGAGTCATTGCTTGTTTGAATAGGTCATATTGGAACTGTTGTAACTGCACATAATATATTCCCATATTATCCTTTCTGCCCCTTGAGGGTTTATTTTTACCTTTTCTTTTTTAAAAAATTGATGTGACTACATAGACTACTGATTCAAAAATTATTTCCACATCATTAACAGCTTCCTATTTTTAAGATATAGTAAATTTTTTAATGATTATTCCATGTTTATTATAACCAGAACCTTTTGAGTACTTTCTTAAAAAAAGTATTAATGATATGTAAATGAGTCTTTTGAGCAGTCTATAAGTCTTCAAGTTCTTTCATTTCTGTGTGTGACCTATATTTTTGAACATTTTTTTCCTCTCCTCCAGTAAACCCTCCTTCATATTCAAGTTATCTAGTATCAAGGTATAGATTGACTTCGGTTATAGAGTCTTAGGTTCATAGTATTTCAAGCAGCAAAGGACCTCAGAGATCACGTCATCCAACTCTTTAATTCTATATTTGAGGAAATTTAGACCTAGCAAGGAAATATAGACCTAGCTTGACTATTCAGTCAAGCAGTTAGCAATTAGCACAGAAAGAACTTGAAACCTAGATCATGATTCCAAATCTGTGGTTCATTCTACTGCAGCACTGGTCTGGTCAAGTTTGTCATAGACTTTCTCTACTTTTTTGTGATTCTGGTTTTATTTATAGTGAGAAATCTCAATATTTATATAATCCATTTCTTTTGTAATTACTCTTTGGAGAAATATCTCACATTTAGAATTCTGGTTAAATTTAGAAATAGTTAAATTAACATTAATAAATGGTCTTAAAACTTTGTAATGTTTAGCTTTCTCTATCCCATTTCTCTGTCACAGTCACTATGGAAATGGAAGGGGAGACACAGAGAACTGAAGGATATTTAGTATTTTTCTTTGTTTCATAGATTGCCATAGCAAAATAATTCATCACCTAGTAGTTAACCTACTGATGATGAGTTTTTCTGTAGTTATCCAGGCTGGTCCTAGGATAGTAGATAACTTGTCACTAGGATCATGTAGGAAGCTTTTCTAACTTGATAGAATCTATGAGATTGTACTTCACTGGTATAACTTTCAATAATAATAATAATAATAACAATAATTTATATAGTGCTTTACATGTTATCTCATTTGAGCTTCATGAAAACTGTGTGTAAGTAGATACCACAGGCATTATTATCCCATGTTTTACAGATGAGGAAACTGAGACCCATAGAGGCTAAATGACTCACCTATGGTCATATAGCTTTGTTGTTGTTGTTGTTTTTCAATCATTTCAGTCATATCTGACTCTTCGTGATCCCATTTGGGATTTTCTTATGTTTGCCATTTCCTTCTCCAGCTTATTTTACAGATGAGGAAACTAAGGCAAACAGGATTAAGTGCCTTGCCCAGGGTCATACATCTAGTAAATGTAAGAGACCAGATTTGAACTCAGGAAGATGAGTCTTCCTGACTCTAGGCTGGGCACTCTACCCACTGCACCACCCAGCCACCTGATCACATAGCTAGTAAGTGTCAGTGTCTGAGGCAGAATTTATTCTGGGTCTTCCTGACTCTTGAGTTTAGCATTCTATTCATTTTGACCATACTACCTTTCAAGAAGACAGAGTGAGGCATCAAAGCAGGACTTTTGTGATGTAAATGACTATATCTTAATTTATAGACCTATTTTACCACCCCTTTTCTGTAGTCTATTCTTTTTTTTTTTTTTCAATAAAAGATAACCTCCTTGAAAGCAGGTACTACAGTGGAGAAAGCACTAGAATTGGAACCAGGGGACCTGGGTTTGAATGCTGACTACTACTATGTGACTTTAGCTCTTGGTGCCTCAGTTTCTTCATCTGCAAAATGAAGTAAACTGATCTCTAAGGTATCTTCTAGTCCTAAATCCTATAACCCAATGCCATTATGGTAAACTTAGTATAAAATATCTGATTCAACTATAAGATAGATACTTCATTGTGTTATGCCATAGTAAAGTGATTTTTAAGATCTAAGCTAATCAGACAACTAAAATTGTCTGCCTGCTTGGCAGATCCAGTTTTGGTGTATCCAGCAATTGTTGTAATTAGATAATAAAATACAAGTCATTACCCTTGCTCTCTATTAACATCTCGTTTTTCTGGCTCATTTCTCCAGTAGGTACAAGGATGATTGGTCTCCTCTCATTCTTTCCTGCCCAGATACTCTTCTATCCCTCTTCCTCCAGTTCTGCAAATAGCTCAGACAAGTGGCAGTTAGATAGTGTCCTCAATCCCTGGTATAATAGAAAACATACTAGACTTAAGTAAAGTCTTGGTTTTATTACCTTTGTAATCTTGGACTACTCATTAAACTTCTCCAATCCTCATGGTCCTCATTTATAAAATGAGGAGGTTGGGCTAGATAATCTCTAAGGTCCTTTTTGCTCGAAATCTGTGATGCTAATTCAGCAGAGGAGTTGGTGGGGGAAGTCGTTGGTCATTTATTATTTGGATAAGATGTGACAAGAAGAGTAGGATGGCAAGAGTAAGGACTTTTCATCAGGCAGGAGATAGGATGAGAAGAAGTTTGATGGATGCCAATGGTCATGGACTGACAATATTTTAGTTAGCTTATAGGAAAGAACCATTTTGACCATAGAGGAAAGACCATTCCTTCAAGCTGTGTTCTTATCTACTTCATTTGCTTGGGTCAAGTCATATGGAAAAACCAATAGGAGGGGCGGGGAAGGGAATAGTTTCTTTTTAAAAGGTCCTATTACAGAGACTTGGCTGAGTCTAGGAAGAGAGATAAACGTTTACTTTCTTCCATTATAACAACTTCCAATGTTTATCTTTTATTCCCCCAGTGGCAATCTGTTACTGATTGACTACTGTCCTGGCTGAGTTTGAACTAGCATACTAAACCTAGAATATGAATATCTCTTGTCTCTTTAACAAAAATTCTTCCAATTTCTTGGAGCAAATGACATTCCCTTAAAAATTAAAAGCTATATTGTTTGTTTAGCTACCTGTAAGCAATTTTCCAATGTTCTTTAAGGTATTTTTTTTAATAGACATGTGATTTGATAGATGTAGGCAGCTTCTGATGAGAAACTAAAGAATTCCACCTCTCTGCAATTAGAATTGTCTGGGGCCATTGAGAAATTAAGTGACTTCCTGAGCTTCAAACAGCTAGTTTATGTCAGAGACAGGACCACCCACAACACCATGTTGTCTGTCTCTGTTTAAGAGGCCTGTACCACACTGTAACTGATTTAAGATTAGGTACATAATATTCATCATTTCACCAACGTGCTTTTCATTGTTTAGGATAAATTAGGTTGAAAGAGACTCCTCTGAAAGATAATAATACATTTACCAAACACAGTAAGGGGTAAAGGTTCTACTTTGAAAATAAAATTCCCTTATTTTTTTGTAGGAACTGGAATGTAAGTAGCTATTTCATTAGTTTAAGGTGAAAATCAGATGAACTAATAAGGGAGAAAGATGTTAGGGAAGCTAACTAGAATAACCTCATGTCTTAAGTAAATAGGAAGTCAATTGGAAACAAGGGGAGAAAATGAGAAAGGGAACTATTTATGTGGAACTCAGAATGCTATTGGGGTGAAGAAGGTTGAGAATGACTGCTGTATATAGGGAGTGAGATTGTGAGTCAACACAAAGAGCTAAAAAAAGGATCATCAAGCAGCACTGAAGATCTAAGAATTTTGTTTCTTTTTAAAATTTATTTTAAAATAATTTTTATTGTTGTCTTCTTTTTTTTACATCATCATAGTTTTCCCTAGCATCCCTTTCCCTCCCCTCCCAGAGAGCCATCCCATATAGCAAATCATATTTTTTAAAGACAGAAAAAAAGAAGAAAAAGCACAACCAATTAATACATTGAAAAAGTCCAAAAATATGTATAATGTGCAACCCCTGCGGACTGCTCACCACTACAAAAGGGTAGGTTGGAGCTGTCCTCTCAAATCTCTTCATTGAAGTCAATAATTCAACTAAATAATCATTAATTAAGCAACTACTCTGTGCCAGGTACTGTGCCCAGCACTGGGGATACAATTAAGAAAAAGACAGTCCCTGCCCTCAAGGAGCTTACAATCTAAAAGGGAAAGACAACATCCAAAAGGAAGCTGGAAAGCCAGGGGTTGAGAGACAGACCGATGTGGGGGGCATCATATTCCTTAGAGTTCAAACCAAGCAGAGCTGTAGGTAGATAGTGGAAAGTAAGATGAGAGTCCAGATCCAGCCTTCTATAAAGGAAAGCTTTGGAAGGAGACTAGTGCTCCCCCTTCCTTTGAGCATGAGTCTCAGCAATAGATGGAGCTAGCTATCAAAGGACGAGTCTGGAAAAGAACAAGAGACTCATCCCCAGTTTGGCCACATGTAATGAATTCTTTGTCCATGGCCAGTCTGGAAACACAAAGTAAATGAAAAATGTGTATTGACAGTATTATACCATGTATTTTGACAAGCAGCCCATTGAGGGTGTGTGTGTGTGTGTGTGTGTGTGTGTGTGTGTGTGTGTGTGTGTGTTGGACAGACATTGCAGACAGATACTGAACCAGGTTCAGAATTGAGTTGGATTGCAAACCAGATTGCATTTGGAGAATTGTGCAACACTTTGAAGTTTCTTTTTCCTGCAAAAGGCTCTTATACTGTTTATTCTTCCAAGGACACCATATAGGCAACCTGGAATAATGAATATAATACTGACTTTGCAGTGAGGAAGTCTTGGGTACAAATCCTGCCTGTGACGTTTATTAGCTATGTGAATATGGGAAGTAAACTTTGTAAGACAACTGCTAAATCATAGATGGGTTGCAATTTTAATTGGTTGAAGGAGTTTCCGTACAGATAATTCCATGCCTCTCTCCTTAAAAATCTCCAGTGACTCCCTCTGCCGACATCTGTTTGACATTTAAAACTCTTCACAATCTGATTTGAGCCTCCTACCTTTCCAGGTTTCCTCATACGTTATTTCTCTTCCCTCACTTTAACTTCCAGCTAAATTAGCCTTCTTGCTGATCCTCCTCCATAACATTCCTTTTTTTGTCTCTGCAGTCTTCCATGTTCAGGCTGTCCTACATGCCTGGAATGCATCCCCTCAACTTCCTCCTAGAATCCTCAGCTTCCTTAAAAATTCAACTTAAATGCTACTTCCAGCACTTAAAATTATCCTATTCTGCATAGGATAGACAATTAATAAATGTGATTTAAATAGACAAGAAAATTGCAACCAAAAGAAATGAGTCTATTGCTTAGTTCATTGCTTTTCTCCTACATCAAAAATTTTTCATCCCGAGAATTCAACAGCGCTTTCATCCAAAAATCAATCAATCAATCAATCAAGAGTTTATTAATCATCTACTCTGTGTCAGGTATTGTGCTAGGTGCTATAGATACAAAGATAAAAAAGAAACAGTTCTTGCCTTCAAGGAATTTATATTGAACAGAAGTATATACAAAAATAAGTATATATACATATACACATATATGAATGTGTATGTACGTGTGTATATATGTATATATATGTGTGTGTGTAAATGTGTGTGTGTGTGTGTGTGTGTGTATTATATATACATACAATGTATTTTTTAAGTTCCTTTCTTCTTTTTCTCTCCTTAACTCTCTATAATCTGGCTTCCAACCTTATCATTTAACCAAAACTTCTCTCTCCAAAGTTATTCTTTTTGTTCAGTTGTTTCAGTTGTCTCTGACTCTTCATGACCCCATTTGGGGGTCATTTCTGTGCAAAGATAGTGAAGTGGTTTGCCATTTTCTTCTCCAGCTCATTTTATCAGTGAGGAAATTGAGGCAAACAGGGTTAAGTGACTTGCCCAGGACCACACAGCTAGTAAGTGTTATGTGTCTGAGGCTGGATTTGAGCTTAGGAAGATGAGTCTTCCTGACTCCAGACTAGACACTCTATCCACTGCACCACTTATTTGCCCCCAAAGTTACTAATGGTCTCTTAATTGCCAAACCTACGCTTTTTCTCAGTCTTCATCCTTCTTTACCTTTCTGTAGCTTTTGACACTGTTGATCATCCTCTTCTCCTTAATACTTTTTTTCCTCTTATGGTTCTCCTCCTACATATCAGACCACTCCTTCTCAATCTCCTTTGCTGGATCTTCATCTACATCATGCCCTGTTTATCGTAGACCCTCTTCTCTTCTCCCTCTATGCTATTTCACTTGGTGATCTCATCAGTTCCCAGGGATTCAATTATCATTCTCTATACTGTTGATTCTCAAATCTATTTATCCAGCACTAATCTCTCTGCTGACCTCCCATGTCCAAATGCCTATTAGACATCTCTCACTGGACATCCTACAACCACCTTAAATTCAGTATATCCAAAACTGAACTCATTATCTTTCTCCCTAAATGTTCCTCTCTTCCTAACTTCCCTGTTGCTGGTGAGGACATCACCAATCATCCAGTCACCCCGGTTTGCAACCTAGATAACATCCTCAATTCATTCTCTTTCACCCCCTATAGCCATTCAATTGCCAACTGTTGATTTTACCTTCATAATATCTCTCCCATAGGACCCCTTCTCTCCTCAGACACTGCCAGCACCTCACACCTGTATTATTACAATAGGCTGCTGGTTGGGCTCTCTGCCTCCAGTCTTTCCCTACTCCAGTTCCTTCTCCAATCAACTGTCAAAGTGATTTTCCTCTCTCTCTCTCTCTCTCACACACACACACACACACACACACACACACACACACACACACACACCACTGAATAAATCCCAGTGGCTCCCTATCACCTGCAGAATCAAATATAAAATCCTCTGGTTAGTATTCAAAGCCTTTTATAACCTGCCCTCCTCCTATCTTTCTAATCTTCTTACACCTCATTCTCATCCCCATGTACTCTGTGATCCAGTGACACTGGCTCCTTGCTGTTCCTTGAACAAGATATTCCTTTCCCAGCTCTGGGCATTTTTGCTGGCTGTTCCACCCATGCATGGAATTTTCACCTTCCTCATCTCTACTACCTAAATACCAATAAAACAGAAGACAGTGCTAAATTTTTTTTTTGAAAGGATATAAACTCCTTGACAGCAGGAATTGGATCTCACTTTTATCTTTGTAAACCCAGTACATAGAACAGTTTCTCAAATCTAGTAGGTGCTTAATAAATGCTTGTTGATTGACTGGTAAATAAATACAAAATTTATACAATATAATTTAAGTTTGGGGAGTGGGGTCTAGTGACTGAGGAGATCAGGATAATGTAGATGGGACTTGAACTAAACCTTGAAGAAAGCTAAGGCTTCTGAGAGCCAAGGGTGAGGAGGGATAGCATTACAGACAAGTACAAAGCCTTCAAGGATAAGGAGTGTTGTAGAGGACTCATGCTTCTGCTGAAAGTTGGACTAGAGGGGCAGATGGATGGCACAGTGGAGAGAGCACCAGACCTGGAGTCAGGAGGACCTGAGTTCAAACATGGACTCAGACACCAGCTGTATGACCCTGGGCAAGTCACTTCACTCCAATTGCCCCTCCCCCCAAAAAAAGTTAGACTATTGGTATGAAACTAAATGGAAATGGACCCCTGCTGCTGCGTATTAACATTGAAAACCATAAATTAATATTATCTATGTTATATTTGTTTTTATGTATTTTATCGAATATTTCTCAGTTACAGCACTGATTTTGACACCTCTCAACTAGATGACTCTTAAGGTACCATCCAGTTCACAGATTGTGGGATTTTTATGACTGAACATATGGTTCTCATTTTGGTTGTCTTTGATTACATTGGGTCAATATTATTCTTAGATATGGTAGAAATCCTTATGTGTTTAAGATGGTTTTTTTCAGTCTGGTGGTAAAATTTCACACATAGGTGGTAAAATCTTGGGTGGAATTTCCATTGATGAAGATCAGTGACTCATGTATAACATGTAGTTTTTTTTTTCAGTTAACAAAAATAATTTTTCTCTCTCTACTACATCACCCACCATTAAAAAATAAAAAAGAAAACCCTTGTAACATATATTCAGAGTTTTTTTTAATTACAAATGTGAATAATTAAGCAAAACCAGTTCCTGCATTGGCCATGTCCAAAAAAATGTATGTCTCATTTTGCACCTTGAGTCCCCTGCCCTATGCTTCATCGCCGGTCCTTTGGAATCATGGTTGGTCATTGAGATGTTAAGAATTTTTAAGTCTTTTAAAGTTGTTTCAGAGAGTGGCCTTGAACACCAAATAGATAAGTGCTTTACCCAGGATTATTGTGTCAGAGGCAGAATTTGAAGTCAGCTTTTTCAGCCTCCAAGGCTAGTCCTCCATTCACTATGCCAATCTCATGCATGCATTCAGGATAATTCAATTCAAATAATATATCAGGACCACAGATTTGGAGCTGGAGGTCATCGGCCTGGTAGATGGTGCAGTGCATGGAGTGCGAGACCTAAAGTCAGAAAGGCAAGTTCGAATTTGACCTCAGACCCTTACTAACTGTGTGACCTAGCCCTTACAACAATGCCTAACACGTAGTAGGTACTTAGTAAGTACTTAACTGATTGATAGATTGACCCCTGGGCAAGTCCCTTAACCTCTGTGTGCCTCAGTTTCTTAAACTGTAAAATGCAGATAATAACACCACCTACCTTCCAGGATTGTTAGGAGGATCAAATGAAATAATATTTGTTTCGCACTTTGCATAGTGCCTGGCACATATGTAGATGCAGTACAAATGCTCATTCCCTTCTCTTTCCCCTTCCCCCATCTAGCTTTTTACCACTTTTTAAATTCTCATTTTAGAGATGAGAAAACTGAAGTCAAGAGAAGTTACTTGGTTTCCTCTCTATCTGTATACCAGGTAGTGACAGAGGTGGAATTTGACCCCAGGCCCTCTGGCTCCACGTCTAGCACTCTTTCCGTTGTAGAATCATAGACTTTTGGAGCTGGAAAGGATCCTAGAAATCAATTAAGTTTGCCACATTATTTTGAAGATAAAGGAACTATAACCTAGAAAAATTAAGTGATTTTTCCAAGTTTATACAGCTAGTCTGCGAAAGACCCAGGATTAGAACCCAGCCCTTTTAACTTCCTACACAGTGCATCACAATGTCTTACCTATATTATCCTTACTTTTTATAGGAGGAAAGAAGGAAAGGAAGAAAAAAAAAAGTATTTATAAATGCCCACTATGTGCTAGGCACTTCACAAATATCATCTTACTTCATCCTCACAGCAACCCTGGTAGGTAGATGCTAGTATTATTATCCCTATCATATAGTTGAGGAAACTGAGGCATACAGAAGTTAAGTGACTTGTCCAGAGTCACACAGTATCTAAGGCTGGATTTAAACTTGGGTCTTCCTGCCTCCAGGCCCAGCATTCTATCCACTGTGCCACCCAACTACCTTTATAAAGTAACTGTTGTCAAGAAGATGGGTCTATTACTATTCTGATCACTTACTATGAGGAAGGACACAGGAAACAAGGAGGGCTGAAGTCCTTCAAGAAAGGTCCCAAAGCCCTTGGGCCCTGACAGAGAAAGTAGCTGTCAATTCACATTTTATCTATGCATTTTTACTTTTTTAAAAAACTCTAGAAATATATCTACCTTATTATACTAGTGTCACAATTGTCCATCTTCTGTAGCAGCACTGACCAAGGCATTACGAACCCCCCTGATTAAGCTTTTAAGAACTAAGGTCCATTATAAGTTATGCTCTTTAAGTCTGTATCTAGTATATATCCTGTAAATTGGGGACTGCCTATATTTTATTCCCTGGTAGCCTAGTTGGGAGATGGAGTAGATGGTAGGCAGCTACCTTGAGTATGCAAGGAACTCTAGGAGTTTTCACTCATTCAGTCATTTGATCATTCATTCATTCATTTGTTCATTCAAGAAACCCTTATTAAGAATATACCAAAAAGCATATCGAAGGTGTTTGCCAGCATCATGGAAGATCACCAGTGCAAAGTTCAAATAAAGACAGAATCCATATTGATTAAGAGGTTCTTTACATACTACTGCAGCTAGGTGGTGCAGTGTGGATAGAGCTCCAGGTCTGTACTCAGAAAGAATCATCTTCCTGAGTTGAAATCAGGCCATAGACACTTACAAACTGTGTGACCCTGGGTAAGTCACTTAACCCTGTTTGCCTCAGTTTCCTCATCTATAAAATGAGCTGGAGAAGGAAATGGCAAACCATTCCAATAACTTTGACAAGAAAACCCCCAATGGAGTCACTGAGAGTAAGACACAACTGAACAACAACACTTTGGGGATGACATTGTGCTGATTGTATCAAGCCCAGAAACACTAAAAAGTCTCTTCTCTGAAATATGTGGTGGTTCAAAAGAGATTGGTTTAGTCGTCTGTGCTGGGAGAAAAGAAAAAGTAGATAAAAATACATAATGTCTGCGTTATCATATGAAGTTGGATGGGAAACCCATAGAATGAGTTCATAAGTACATGTATTTTGAACATGCAGTGCAGATAGTAGGGAATAACAATAGTACAGGGGAAAACTCATCTGGTGCTTTAGAAAAATCACTTTGGCAGCTGTATAGAGGATGGATTGAAGTGGGAAGGGACTTGAGACAGTCTCAAGAGAGTAGAAAGAAAGGGACATAACCAAAAGATGGTGTAGAGAAAGAAACAACTTGGCCTTTCTAGGCTTCCATTTCCTCACTTCTAAAATAAGAGTGTGGGACTCAATGATCTCTAAAGTCCCTTTCAATTCTAAATCTAGAATATTAGGCTTCTCTGAAGATGTGAACACAAGTAAATATATTACAAACCCAAATATGATGATCTGTATAAGAGGAAAAATAAAATTAAATGTTGTGAGGCTCTGGGGCAGGGGGGGAAATCACTTTTTGAAGGAGTTGGGAGTTTTCCGAGGAAAAGATGACATTTGATCTGGGTCTTAAAGGATGAGTGAGATCAATCGATCAACCAACAAAGTATTTATTAAGCATATGTTATGTGCCAGACACTGCACTTAGTACAGGGGATACGTTTTCCTGGGAGGATGTACCATGTACACAGTATGTATATGACACAACATTTCTGGAATAGTTGGCCATTTTACATTTACATTTTATGTGTTGGGTACTATGGGCAGCTTGGGTTCTTGTGGTAACCTTGTAGGTGAGTGGTTTTACTTTTGCAGCCCACAAGCTCCCACTGGTGTGATTCCCATTAATAATCATACCAGTAAATTAATTAGCTTTTAGCAAAGACATTTACTAAGATGATATAATAAGAACAACTGGAATAAAACATAGCTCAAAAAATCTGGGGTACATTCACACAAATAGAGACACATCCCTGGGGAAGGTTGGGTCATACTTAAAGTACAGTGGTAATAAGGCACATCTGTAACAATGATAATTTACAACTCTTGGTACTTTTGGGCCTGGAGGCCCTTTTTCCCCCACAGAGTCCTTACATAGCTCTTCTTAAGTGAGTCGTCTCTGCTCCTTATTTGAGTTCATAGATAGTATTCTTCTGTATTGAGAAGGGTCACATTCCTTGAAACCAGTGTACATGGGCAGAGTGGCTGACCTGAGTTTAAATATGGCCTCAGACACTAACCATGTGACCTTGGGCAAATTCCTCAATTCATGTTTGCCTTAGTTTCCCCATCTGTAAAATGAGAATAATAACAGCACCTATGTCCCAGGGTTGTTGTCATCAAATGAGATATTTGTGAAGCACTTAGTACAGTTCCTGGCACTATATAAATAGTGGTAGTAGTAGTGGTGGTGGTGGTGGTGGTGGTCGTGGTAGTAGTAATTGGTTGTTGTTGTTGCTGTTGTTGTCCTAATTGTTTTGGCTCCCAACTGGATACATTGTTTCCTACTGAATCAGTAGCCCTGATGATGTGGACAGTTGAGGAGAGGGAGTCAGAGAGGAAAGTAGAGAGAATCCCCTCTGCCCCTCCTTGCTGCTCTGCGGTTCGTATGGAACTTACGTGTGGTACATTTGAAGAAGTTTACCTCCACAAAGTACTTTTCAAGTTTACATGTTGGGGAGACAGTATGTAAATAAGTAGGACATATATTATAGGCAGAGAGTAGAAAGAAAGTAAATCTGATAGGAGGACTGAATTGGGAGTACGGGAGGGAAACTGAGAATAGCTCCTGCAAAAGAGTGAAATTTGAACTGAATCTTGAAAGCATCCAGGAGGGTGCTGGAGGTAGAAGTGAGGAGGGGGAGAGTATTCCAGTGATTGAAAATATTCAGTGGTTGAAGCATAATCTTCCACCACCAAATAACTTGTTGCTTTTATATGTAGGCCTACATATAAAACATAACTGGTTTTCTCAATCAATCATGTGATATTTCCTGTGTGGTGCTGGTTGTCTTAATCCAATTGCCAAGGTTCTATAATTCTCTCAAATTGATCAAGTACTCATTCACACATTGTGTTAAGGTTGTGGGAAAATTCTTTGACACCTACTTAATATTTAGTGATTACGTTGGGGCCCTTCTGACCACATCAATTGTGGTGAGGAAGGAAATTCCCTCTCTTACGTGTATGAACCAAATGCAAGGTAATTTTTAGGGGAACCACCAAAGGCCACATGTAGGAAGGTGGTGTTTACTCTCTTCTCTCTGAGTTTTCAAGATAATACTATCTCTTCTCTTCCTGTCTGCTTAACCCCTCCTTCTTCTAAGTCTCCTTTGCTATATCTTTTTTTTTTTTTTTTTTTTTTTGGCTAGGCAATGGGGTTAAGTGACTTGCCCAGGGTCACACAACTGGTAAGTGTTGTGTGTCTGAGGTCAGATTTGAATTCAGGTCCCCCTGAATCCAGGGTCAGTGCTCTATCCACTGCACTACCTAGCTGCCCCTGCTGTATCTTTATTATCCTTGTCACTCCACTGATTGTGAGTGTCTCATACGTCTCTGTCCTGGGCCCTTTTCTCTATTCTCTCTATACTATCTCCATGGGTAATCTCATCAGCTTCCATGGGCAGTTATTAAATTTATGCAGATGATTACCATATCTGTTTTATTCAGCCCTAGTTTCTTTTCTGAGCTCCACCCCCGTGTCTCCAACTACATGTTGGATATTTTAAACCAGATGTGACGTAGGTATCTCAAACTCAACACATCCAAAACAGAACTTTTCATCTTTACCTTAAAATACCCCTCTTCCATATGTCCCTATTATTATTAAGGGCAACACCATTCTCCCAGTCACCCAGGTTTGTAATCTTGTCACCCTGTCATCTTTGACTCTCCAAACTTATACAATACATATACCCAATTAGTTGCTCCATCTTGTCATTTCTATCTTCACAACATCTCTTGAATAGTTCCCCTTCTCTCTACTCATGTATGTTCAGTTGTTTTAGTCATGTCCAACTCTTCATGACCTCATTTGGGATTTTCTTGACAAAGATACTGGAGTGGTTTACCATTTCCTTCTCCAGCTCATTTTACCAATAAGGAAACTGAGGTAAAGAAGTTAAGTAACTTGCCCATGGTCACACAGCTAGGAAGTGTCTGAGGCCAGATTTGAACTCAGGAAGATGAGTCTTCTTGACTCCAGGCTCAGCACTCTGTCCATTGCACCACTGGGCTTCTTCTCACATAACCACCACTCTAATTTAGGCTCTCATTGCAGTTGCAATAGCTTTCTAATTGGTCTCTTTGCCTCAGTTCTTTCCCTGCTCCAATCTCTTCACACATCTGCCAAAGTGATTTTCTTAAAGCTTGGGACTCACCACACCATTCCCCTGCTCAGTAAACTCCTCCACAAACTTGCAGTATTGGCATGCTTGCTTTTCTTTGTGCACAATGCTCCATATCCTCCTCCTTGGTACTGGCAGTGCACTCCCTGTGCAGGGAATAAGTCTCCCTCCTCACCTCCACCTGCTGACATCCCTATCTTCTTTCAAGATTCATTTCAACTGTTTTCCTTCCCAGTCTCCCCCAGTCACTTCAGCCCCCAGGGAGTTACCTCCCTTCCGTATCTATATTGTATATATCTCCTTACTTACATGTTGTCGGTAAACTTTCTGAGGGTAGGAACTGATTTTCTATACTTCTGCCTTTCTTTGTATGTGTGTGACACATAATAAGGGCTTTAAAAGCTTGTTGATTGAGTTAGCTTTGAAGGAAACTAGGGATTCTAATAGAACACCCCCCCCCGAGAGCTGGTTGTTAAACGTTTACTAGCACACCACTGGGTACACACACATCAGTAATAAGAGTTGAGGGAGGGATGAATTCTAGGCATGCACAGCTTGTGCAAAGGCACACAAATGGGAGATGGGGTGGTGTGTGTGAGAAACAGCAAAAAGGCACATTTGGTTAGCTAAAAAGTGTCTGAAGGGGAGTGAATATAATAAGTTTGGAAGAGAGGGCTTTAAGTGTCAAATGGAGGTGTCAGTGTCTGATTCTATGGGTTCATTGCAGTGTATAGAACAAGGAAGTGGAATAGTCAATATTGTTTTAGGAAACTCACTTTGGCGACTCTTTGGAGGTTGGTTTGTAAGGGGCAGAGAGTTGAGGCAGAGAGACCAATTAAGTGCTTACTGTAGTAGTCAAGGAGAGAGGTGATGAAGTCCCCAACTAGAGTGATGGCCTTGTGAGCAGAGAAAATGGGAAGGATGTGAGAAATATTTTGGAGATAGATTCAACAGCAGCTGGCCAAAGATTAGATATGTGGGGTTAGGGAGAGTGAAGGGTTAAGTGTGACTGCAAGGTTGTATAGTAGTACCTTAGAAAGGAAGAAAGAAATCTGAAAGAGAGGTAATTTTGTTTTGGGGGGGGAAGAGGAGAGGGGAAGAGATTAAGTTCTATTTTGAAAATGTTAAGTTCGAGATACCTATGGGAATATCCAGTTTGACATAGGCAGTTGGTGCTGTAAGAGGAGTTCAGGAGAGAAACGAGGGTTGAAGATATAGATCCGGCAGTCATCTGCTCAGAGATGATAATTGAATCCATTAGAGCTGATGAAGTAGGTCACCAAGTAAGAGAATGTAGAGGGAAAAGAAAAGAGGATCCAGAGCAGACCCTGAGGATATGCTCAGGGTCGTGCTGGAACCAGCTCTACCTGGCTTGAAATGGCTCTTAATTATTAGATTTTCAGTGTGAGCATTTATACCTTGGAAATCTGGCACAAATCAGGGCTTGACTTATTGTTGTATTGATTGTCTAGACTTAAGAAAGTGATCAAGAAAATGTTAATAATTCGAATTAAACTTAAAATTGTGCCCTGAGTGCATTCCCCCTCAGAGAGCTCGTTGTTAAACATTTACTAGCACATCACTGGGTGCACACACATAGGTAAGGTATCAATGGGTGGAAAATATGGATGGGAAAGGAATTCCAGCATGAAAAAAGATAAAATTAATAAAGTATCAGACATGTTCAGGAAATACCTAGTAGTCTACCTTGTCTGCAGTAGGGCACTAGGGGTGGGGAGAGAGAAGGCTAAAAGATTATAAACCTTTCACATCCCTCATGATCTTTCAGGTTTCCTATGTTTCCTGTATTTTTTGCCCGAGAATTCAGGATATTTTGTGTTTCTTTTCCACAGTACAGAAAATAAGTTTTGGTATTTACACAGGCTTATATCCTTAGAGAATTTTAGAATTGGAAGGGACCTGAAAAAGCACCTGTTCCAAACAGCTTATTTTATAGATGGAAAAAGTGAGGTCTGATTGGTTATCAATTCTTCAGAATTTGAATCAAAAACTGAGTTGGAAGGCATCCCAAAAGCCATCTCATCCTACCCATACCTGAATGAGAGTATCTCTTCTCTAAACATCTCAATTTCTTTTGATGGTATCAATACCTTCCCAGCCACCAAGGTTCACAGCCTTATCATCAACCTTCCCAGTTCCCTGACTCCTATGTCCAAATTGCCAACTCTTTTAACCTGTGGATCATCTATAAAACAGAAGATCAGTTTTGACCTCAAGCTGTTTGAGCATCTGGAAGGCAAGAGAGATTCCAGTGAAGGGAACAGGTCATTCCAGATAAATCCTCTGAGAAAGAAGTACCTTGGAAGAGAGGAGAGCACTTTGGCTTCAGTCTTTATTTCTTCTCCACCTCTCTTGGCCTGAGGATGACTTTGTGAGCTTTGAATTTCCAGAGTATTTTGGACTTCCCATATTCCAGTTGCTATCCTAGCGTCATCCTTTAGGAGAACAGTGGACAGCAGCAATGTCTGAATCAGGGATCAAGTCCACATTGAACTCAGATTCACAGCCTTACAAAGAGCCCAGCAAAAATCTATACCATGTCTTGGAGGGAATCTTCTTGAGTACCTCATGGAGTGGAGAAAAAGTCTTCAGAGCAGCCAGGAGTTGTGAGTTTTCACTTGACCATAAGTGCTCACTAAGCTTGATCCCACTTTCCACTGGATTTTGTATAGACTTGTAGGAAAGTATGTTACAGACTTTTGGGGGAAAGAGGGATGTTTTGTACCAGGTATTCTCACTGTGCCACTTTAGTAAATACCTTTTTCTAAAAACTACAAAAGTCTGGCTGACTAAATGATTCTCAATTAATAATCATAGCAGAAAACACACCAATGAGGGCTCATGAGCTATATAGCATTAGAAAACCATCCCCCAACCCCTCAGTGGCATAGAGAAGATGGGATGATAAAAGATGATGATCAGAAAAATAATTATGGAGTTCTTGAACATGAAAGGAGAATACTTGTGGTGGAGAGCAGGTTCAAGGATATAAGACTATCCTTTGTGTAGCTGGGATAAAATTGAAGAATAGGTCATGGGAGTTGAGTACATTGAGAAACTGCCAAGTTAGGGTATTTGAGGGAAGAGCAACATGTATACTGAAGTCCCCTAGTATAAGGACAGGAGTTGGGGAGGTGGGGAGAATGAAAGACAGAGACAGAGAGAGAGCTCCAGGTACACTGAGTTCATGGAGAAAGGAGGAAGGATATCCTTCTATCTGGAGTTACTTCACACAGGCAAGAGCCAGAGGTGGTATCTCCTAAGGGCCTCCTCAAGGCAAGCATGAGCAGGTCCTGGTAGTATTATGGCCCCTGCTGCTGGAACCTTGCTGAGGAAGTAGGAGGTAGTACATCTCTGTCAGGAAGCATAGTCAGAAAGCAGGAAGTGATGTATCCTGGGACCCACTTGTGTTCTTGTGTCTGAGGCACTCTGAAATCCTATCCAAGTATTTGAAGTCACGGGAGTAAATGAGATTTCCAAGGGAGAAAAAAAAGAGAAGACGATCAGTCAGGACCTCAGAGACCACCCACCTAAACTCAATAGAAAAAAGCATTAACGAGGCAGGAGGAAAGCCAAAGACACGCAGGGAGGAGAAAATACCCAAAGGAGGGCATGCATGGTCAAGAGTGTCCAGTGCTGCAGAGAACTCAAAAGAAAAACAGGGACTAAAAAAGACTGTTGAACTTGGCAATTATGAGGTCTTTGGTTACATTATTATAATAATACTAACATTTCTATAGCATTTCAAGGTTTGCAAAGTGCTTTACAAGTATGATCTCATTTGATCCTCACAACAACCCTAGGAGGTAGCTTCTATTAATTATCTCCATTTTACAGATGAGGAAACTGAGGTTAAGTGACTTGCCCAGAGGCCACTATGCATTTTTATGGTTGAATGAGATCTCAGAAATTAACTAGTCCAATATTTTTCATAGGCAGCTAGATGGTGCAGTGGATAAGAGCACTTCACCTAGAGTAAGGAAGACCTGATTTCAAATCCAGTTTCAGACAGTAGCTGTGTGCAAGTTACATACAACCTCAGTTTCCTCATCTGTAAAATGAGGATAATAATGGCATAACTTCCTCCCAGGGTTGTTGTGAAGAACAAATAAATTAATATTTGTAAAATGCTTTGCAAACCTTAAAGTGGTGTATAAATGCTAGCTTTATTATTAGGGAATGAAAATAGTAATTCAAATACATAGTCACTTTCCAGCTTACAAAATTCTTTATAAAAGAAGTTGGTGGGGCAGCTAGATAAAAGAAGTAAGTGGTGCAGTGGATAGAGCTCTGGCCTTGGAGTCAGGAGGACCTGAGTGATGTTAAATTCAAATAGGAAGAGGGGGCACTAATGTATATAAGGACCCCTACTAGCCACATATTGACTTAGATAATAATGTAATATTATCTATGTTCTGTTGTATTTTTATTTATCTTGTTAAACATTTCCCAGTTACGTTATAATCTGGTTCTGCTGGCCCTTGAGTAAAGTATATGATACCTCTCCATTAGATGATCTCCCTTCCAAACTCTGTTTATTTATATTCAGAGTGATTTGAGGCTTCTCTACAATTATAGATTTTTTTTTGTTCTGGCAGTCAGTCAATAAGTATTTATACTTGCAATGATACTGATAAATAATAAATCATCTTTTACATGGCACTTGAAGGTTTACAAAATGCTTTCCTCACAACAATCATGTAAGGGAGGTAGTACAGGTATTATTATTGTTATTATTATTATTATTGCTACTACCATTTTACAGATGAAGGGTCTGAGGCACTGAGAGATTGCCCAAGTTTGCACAGCTTGTAAGTATCCGAGGCAAGATTCAAACCCAAGTCTTATGATTCCAAGCCCTGAGCTCTACCCACTATCCCATGGGGCTCATCAGTAAATGAAGGTTATCTTTTAAATGATAGAGGGAGGAGGTAATAGGAAAACTGTCCACAAAACAACCTCTTTGTCTTGGCAATAGAACGATTTGCCCAGACTATCTGCAAACCTGAAGTAATAAAAAGAATTATAATAACATTCCCTGTTATTATAAGCTGGCATTTGCTACAGGTGATCCCTTCATGTGAGTCAACATAGCATGTTCTGACCTGCTCTTTTTCATACACTGAAATCTTTTCAAGCTTCAGCAAGATCTACTTAATAGAATGGTAAGGTCTGCTGGGTTCTGACCCTAAGGATAAAGCTATCACATTTGTCATTTTAGAGGATAGTTCCCCAGAACAATCTTTAATTTTAGCGGGGAGAAAACATGGAGAATTCATCCTTTTGTCTCCTCTTTCTGGGTAATGTAATTTGTGATTAATTCAGAACTCTGGGAAAAAAGAAATCTCAACTCAGCTTCCCACCCCTTATCTGCAAGTAGGATCAGACTGCCTTCTCAAGACAGATTATGGGAGTTTTCTTCATGCTCAGTTATACAGGGCAGAAATGGGACTAGGCCTTCAAAGCTATCCGAGATCTTTTCATCGACAAATCATATCGTCTTTTCTCTTTCCTAAACATCTCGACCTATTTGCTGCATTTGACACCATTGACCTGTCTTCCTCTCTGGGTTTTCATGACACAACTCTCCTGGTTCACTTCCTACCTGTCTAACCGCTCCTCAGTATCCTTTGATGGCTCATCATCTATATTATACCCCCAAACCATGGGTATTCCCCAAGGTTCTGTCCTGTGACCTCTTCTGTTCTCCCTCTGTGCTCACTCTCAGTCATCTCATTAGCGCTTATAGGTTTAACTATCATCTCTATGCAGATGACTCCCAGATGTACATATCCAGCCTCCCCAGAGCTTCAGTCCTATATCACTAATTGCCTTTTGGACATCTCAAATTGTATGACCCAGAATCATCTTAAATTCTGCATGTCTAAACCTGAACTCATTCTCTTTCCCCCTTAAACCCTCTCCTTGTCCAGACTTCTGCCAAAGGCATCACCATCTTTCTAATGTTTGAGGTTTGCAATCTCAGCGTCATCCTCAACTCATTATCCAGTCAGTGGCCAGATATTGCCCATTCTTGCTTCCCAATGTCTCTGACATCTGGTCCTTTCTCTCTCCTTATATAGCTAATCACTTTAGTTCAGGCCCATATCACTTTCTCATGCAGATTATTGCAACAACCTCCTAATTGGTCTCCTTGCCTAAAGTCTTTATGACTCCAGTCCGTCCTACACACAGCTGCCAAAGAAATGTTTCTTAAATGCAGATCTGACCATGTGACTCTCCTATTCAACCAAGTTCTCTGATTGCCTCTAGGGGAAAACTATATACTCCTCTGTCTAGCTTTTAAAGCCCTTCACAACCTGGCCCAAATCTATTTTTCCAGTCACATTGAGTATCATTCCTCCTCCCAGACTCAGCAGTCCAGTCAAATTGGCATTTTCTTTGTCCCTCACTGGCATCACTCCTCTCATCTGCATGCCCTTGCTCTATTTAGCCATTCCCCATGCCTGGAAGGTACTCCCTCCTCTCCTTCCTGCCTCAGTTAACCTTTCCCTTTAAGAGGCAGCTCACATAACTTCTTTTACCTGAAGCCTTTCCTGATCCCCACCAACTGCTAGTGCTCTCCCTAACTACCCTATATACACTGTGTGTGTATGTGTATGTGTGTGTAGATATATATATATGTATGTATGTATGTATATTTATTCACTACATGCATGCGAGTACACACACACACACACACACACACACACACACACACACACTTGTTTCCCTCATTAGAATGTAAGCTCATTGCAAGGAGGGATTGTTTCATTCTTTGTACTTGTGTCTGTACTACCTAGCATAGTGTCTGGCACATAGTAGGTGATTAATAAATATTTACTGATTGATTGACTGTGGATTGAACACTACCATTGGAGACAGACTACTTGAGTTTGAATCTTGGTTCTGCCACTTACAACCTGTGTGACTTTGGGGAGGTCACTTTACCTCTTGGGCCATCTCTTAAATAAGGGGATTAGAGTAAATGATCTGAAGTTCTTTACAGCGCTAGAATTTTATGATCCTGTATCCACATTTATCAAATGAATAATGCTAGAAAAACTTTATTAAATTCTTTAACCATGATATAAATCTATTGAAGATATATATGAAACATATATATTGTATATGTATACATACATACATACATATACATATATATATATATCCATGTATTAATTTAGTTTGGATGCCCTATATATCTTGGTGTGGGTAATCTCTCCACTAGCTCTTCATGCCTTCTCATACCATGTGATTTTTTTGTCTTTACATAAATTCTGCATCGAGTTATCTACCCAGTGTGCTAGAAGCCCTCTCTTGACCTTTAATATTATACAATTATAAATGCAGCGCTTGAGCTGTCTGTACGTTATACCTTGCTTTCACTACATGACTCATCTCCCTTTTCTGGTCATACATGTCTTTGATAGTGCCTTTTATGTGTGCAAATCATCACTGATAATGGGCTTCAGCCTACCTTTGTCTACCGTGGAACTTTCTATTACCCTTTGGGTTATCTGCAATTTTGACTCTCCTCAGATCATGGCATTCAGTGATTCACAGCCATAGCCATGCAGTATCACTGAGAGAATACTGCTGGTAAAAAGACAAGCTTTCATGGCAACAAGCAATTTGGAGTCAGTCATTAAAAACATTATGCAGTTTCCCAGATTCAAGTCACAAAACATCTGCACTGCTCGTCCAACACACACACACACACACACACATACACACACACACACACACACACACACACTCTCCCTCTCTCTCTCTCTCTCTCTCTCTATCTATCTATCTATCTCTGTCTCTCTCTGTCTCTCTCTTTCCCTGCCCAGCTGCCTGGCAAAAACTGGGGAATGTGGTGAGCTGAGATGCCCAGTAGAGTTTATCATTAAAATATAGCTTGATCTGAGACCTCTGCAGTCATTTGCATTTTTTCCCTTAGTACCGTTTCAACAAAGAAGGCCTGGAACACAGTAGTTGGCCTGCCTGTGGTGAACTTATAGAAGGTCATGGTCAAAGTCGTATAGGGTGGACAGGCAAGTATGTGCTGCAATTTGCGTCACTGGAGGGACCATCCACATCAATGAGATCGTAATGAATTCACCTGATCACTTTCTCAGCATGAAGCACAGACACTCAGAAAGCTTTGTGAGTTCAGGGGAACTCAGATAATATACGACCCAGCCAGTCCCTCTTTTCTCATTTTCTATTTTGTAATATACTTACCTGCATATGTACAGTGTCCCCCTACTAAACCGTAAGCTTCATTAGGAAAGGGATTGTGTCTTATTTGATCCTTGTATCTGCAACACCTAACACAGTGATTTGTGCATAGTAGGTACTTATTTAAAATTTACATGAAGAATTTAATAGGTGAATGTAAGTGACTATTAAGTTTTTTATATAGAAAAACTCTTGGGGCAGCTAGGTGGTGCAGTGGATAGAGCACTGGCCCTGGAGTCAGGAGGACCTGGGTTCAAATGCAGCCTCAGACACATAATACTTCCTAGCTATGTGATTTTGGGCAAGTCACTTAACCCCAGTTGCCTCACTTAAAAAACAAAACAAAACAAGAACAAAAAGAAAAACTCTCTTAGAATGTTCAAGGACACTTGAAACATTCAGTTCTCTTAGCTTTTTAAGTATTCCCCTATAATCTTATTTCCATGTAATTTGCGCCATGAAGAGTATGTTAAACAAACAGCTTAGCCCAGTCCTGTCTAAATGATCACAGATTCCTAATTAGTGGAGTTACAATTAACGAGGCTTATATACTTTAAAGGGAATTCCAGCTGATTATCTGAATGTGAATCTGACTTTTAAGTTGGATTTAATGTTCAGCTCATACTTTCCCAAGTACTTTCACTTAAATTTGGAATGTAAGTTTGTATATATAAAGTTCTAGTAGGGAAAATGAACTTGAGAAAGATGAAAGTAGGTATAAAATGAATGTGGTCCTCTCTCTGGTCTACAGTTTATCTGAACAAGGACTACCTTGAAGAAAAGATGACTTGAATTTTTTCCAAAGGAAATATAAATTCAGCACATAATTTAAAAAAAAATCTCAGTTTAAATCTTACCCTATACTAGAAACCTCTTAAATAGGCTTCAGGTCACCCAATATGTTTATCTCAGCATCACAAGCTTTTCCTGGGCTGTTTGTCCATAGCTACAGCTTCATTACATGTCAAATCATTAAGTTCAAAGCTCCATTTCTTTTTTTTGTGACAGGTGGTCTTAACTTCCCTAGTATGAATGAGCCCCAACTCCGTGCTTGTAAATTAATAATAGGGAAGTGTTCATTTGCTTTTGCTAATGTTCCATCTGCTCTAAGAGTTCCTACCTCTCATTGTTTCCATAGCCTCTCAGTTCCTGCTACCTCAGTGGGGCAGAAGCCAGAGAGAAAAAGATACCTGTGGTTCTTTTTTCTCAAACAGAAGGGTTCTACAGCTGCTTTGTGAAATTGCTCCAAGTTCCCCCTCTCGTTCACGCTTTTTGATCTTAACGAGGCTGTCCCTGAACTAAAATTTGTTTTGTTGTTTCCCTTAACAAGTAGCACTTTTACAACCCACTTTCTGATAGAGATTGTCTTCTTCTAAGGCTTCCTTTGTGGGGAGTAGGGCAGGGTTTCAGTAGAAGAAAAAGGGACCTAACAATAGTGTTGCCAAGAAAGAAAGACTGGAGGGTCATTGAAGCATTTTTTTTTTAATGGCAGAAGAGAACAGAAAAAGTTCAGAAGGAAACACAGAGAAGCAGGACAGCTTTGAAAGAATCGAGTTTATTATTATTTTTTTAAAGCAAGCTATCTGTAATTCATAGTCTTGCAGTAATCCCCTTTCTCTGTTCTACTTTGTGTGTGGAGTTATTATTTTAGTATGTGTTAAAATCAGGAAAATTTTTTAAAAATAAAGCAACTATTTATGTGTTAGAGATCCAAGCTTACACCAAAATCTATTATCTAAGAACCAGGATGTTTTGCAAACTAAAATATTTAGAAGATATTTAAATAAAATTTAGTGGAGTTTTTAAAAAGGAAATGAATTGTGGTTTCGTGACAGTAGTATTTTTAGAAAACTTTATAAAAAAATCATCCAAGTTTTTCTGGGCTCACACAGTTAAAAGTACAATCTGCGGAGTCAGAGAACCTTAGTTCAGATCCTGCCTCCTCACCTACCATGTGACCATAACAAGTCACTTAAACTTCCCCAGGTCTCAGTTTTCTTCAATCTGTAAAATTAGGCAGTTGGACTTTGACTTCTGAGGTTCCTCGTAGCTGTAGAGCCATGATACTGTGGTCCCATTTCAAAAGCCATCAGCCTCGAGGCCGCAGTTCCCCACCTTTGGCCCTAGATTACATTTGAATTTGGAGTCTAAAATCATAAATTGTGAGCACCGCCTCCCTTTCTAAGATAAATGGATCTGTCTTCTCAAAAATCAGTGATATCATTAAAGCAGTTTAATGAACCACAAGCATTCCTACGACCCAAGTGAGAACAAAAAACAAAACTACTTTATTTTATAATTGAGAGGTTAACTGAAAACTGTCTAAGGTAATGGTCAGAGCAGATATAATTCTAGATTCTTAGATTCTAGTAGGGCAGCTAGGTGGTGCAGTGGATAGGGCGCTGGGCCTGGAGTCAAAACGACTCATCTTCTTGGGTTTAAATCTGGCCTCAGACACTTCCTAGGTTTGTGACCTTGGACAAGTCACTTCACCCTGTTTGCCTCAACAACGAGTACAGACTCTTCCATAATAACCTTAAGTATGAGGTCATGTGTAGTAGTGGACAGTCACCTTCATAGGGAAAAAGCCCTGGGTTCAAGACCCTCTTTGAAGAGGTTTTTGGGAGTGCTGGGACCCCAAGAATGCCAAGACAGTTGCCTGGAAGGAATTCAGACATTCAGATCTTCTCTTAGTCAAGTGGCAAAAAGTTTATTGTAACACTTTAGCAAAAGCCGGCAACAGTCCTTAGGGAACCCAAGAAAGAGTGAGAATGGTGCTGGGGCTTGTATGGAAAAGGGAAAAGGGCTTGTATGGAAAGGAAAGCCAGGGGTGCTAATTAGGTAATCTAAGGGTCCAGGTGTCTGGGAGGTATGGGTGGGAAAGTGTAGGGAGCATACCAGACATTGAGGGAGTTGTCAGAGACATGGATCTTGGAGATCTGGTGGGAGGGAGATCCTTGGGCCAGCCAGGGACAAAAATCCTTGAGCCAGGCACCCCTCTGTCTGTTGTGATAAGAGAATGTGTTCTGCAACAAGAGATAATTTTCTCATAGGACAGGGGCCTGCTGAGAAATTGGAAGGCATCCAGAGACATGATCTTAGGGCACCCCATCACCTTCTAACACACATTGGTTGTACCACCCTAAGCAAGTCACTTAGCCTGTCACTTTCCAAGGCAACTCTCAAATAACTCTAATTTTTTAGAAAAGTTGCTGACCTATGTTGAAAGAGGGAGTTATCTCCCTGAGAGTTCCCTAAACTAATGAAATTGTAGGTTCAGTTAAAAAAAAATTTAGAAATTTTAAGCAAGTTACTTAATGATCCTTTTAGCTATAATCCCCACCTGTATATATATGTATACATGCCCCAGGCATGTAGCTCAGTAAAGTACTTTCAGGATAAAGGTTAGTAATACCCCAGTAGAGTTGTGATCTCATCAGTGTTCATCAATGTGGGCATCCCCTCCAACATCATAGCTCTCAAATCATCCACACTTTCTCATCGTGTTCAGCTCTTGTCTATATCCTCCTCTAAACCTCCCATAGAAGTGATCTAATCCAAGTTTACTTCAAGAACTACCCATCCAAAAGGCCAGTATCTCTTCCTACAGTTTTTAAACAACATTCAAAAGATTTAAAAAAAAAAACCAGTGGTTTTAATTCCAGTAAAAATTACTGAAATATTTTACATTTCTCTAATTAAATGTTCCATATAACATATTAGTTATTAGTAGTTTCATTTATATTTATAACCACCCCTTCTTGACAAGAGGTATCTAGGTAGTGAAATGAATAGGGCATTAGACCTGGCATCAGAAAGGCCTGAGTTCAAATCTGGCCCCAGACACTTACCAACTGTATGACCATGGGCAAATCACTTAAGTAGCATCTGCCTCAGTTTCTTCATCTGTAAAAAAAAGAAAGTGGGTAATCATAGCAACTACCTCCTAGGGTTATTGAGAAGATCAAATGAGATATTTGTAAAGTACTTCGTGAACCTTTAAAAAAAGCTACAAAAATGCTACTATGAAATGTGAACAAGTGCTAACCATTCATGTCTCTTAACATTACCTTAGAAAGTTCCTGCTTCCATTCCTTCAGCCCAAGTTTTAAATTCAGTGGTGGTAAGGAAACCATAACTAAGATGGAAAAAATCAATGTACCATGATCCTCAGTTTCTGAAACCATGCAAGATGTGAAAAGGCAGGCCTCTGCATGACCTGGTGAATGAGGTCCCTAAAATTTTAGAATGTACATGTTTAGCTTTGTATAGAGCTAAAAGGTCAGATGGAAAAGGATCTATTCTGTTTCTTCAGCAACTGTCTCTGTACACATTACAAAAAAATGCTACTAGGCTGGAGGGGCTGAGGGGAAATTACAGCCTTCAAGTTCATGAAAAGATATTGCATGAGTGACAGCGAGGAGTTTTTCTTTAGTCCACTAAAGACAGTTTTGAGGGGAGGAGATTTAGTTGAAGCAGGTGAGTCATTTAAAAAAAAAGTCACACACACAAAACACCTCTCCAACTGTTAGACATGTGAATGCATTTATCAAAGAGTTTAGAGGAAGAAAAGGGGGCGAGTCTTCTTTGAAGACTGTTAAGGAAAAAAAAATCGTAGATTTAGAGCTAGAAGGGACCTTAGAGGTCAAATCCAATTTTCTCGTTTTGTAGAGAAAGGAAAATGAGGCCCAGGAAGGTTACAGTGATTTTAACCCAAGGTCAGAAGGAAAGGGGACTGCACTAGCCTTGGAGTCCAGCTTCTCTTATGTCAAATGCAGGGGTCTTTCCATGAACAAATCTTTTGTGAAATGTCTTCGATATAGCTCCTTCTAGAGACAAGGCATTGGACTTGATAATTTCTTGAGCTCCCTTCCCCAGCTTTTCCCATGATGCTATAATCCTAAGTAATAAAAATAAGAACCTTGATGTTAATACTGAAGCTGAAACACAGATGTAAGTACAACTGCAAATTTAAGGATCAAGTGAGATCGTAATTGTAAGGCACTTAATACATTCTTGTTCCCCTTCCTGTCTTAAAAATAGTCTCTCAAGTTGGAGCTAATAGCAAAGGGCATCAAATTATAGATTTTTAGTGCTGGAAGGAATGACCTAAGATCATGTCGGCCAACCCCTTTGTTTTATAGATTAGGAATCAGCATCTCAGAGAGGCTAAGCAACCTATTCAAGATCACACAGCTCGTTAAGACTAGCTGTCCTAGTTGTCCAGTTCCCTAGAGGTTATAAAACACAAAGCCTTGTCTCTGGAAAGAACTATATTGGAGACGTCCCCCACTCAAATTTTGTTAATGGAAAGACGGCATTTGGCAAATGAAGAGCTGGGCTCCAAGTCTGATTCAGTCCCTTTTCCTTCCAACCTTGGGTTAAAGTCACTGTGATATTGCTGGGTCTCACTTTCCTTTTCTACAAAATGAGAGCACTGGACTTGACCTCAAAGGCCCCTTCTAGTTTTAGAATAGATGTATGATCTTTTTTTGTTTTTGATAGTCTTAAAGACTAGTGCCCCTTTCTTCCTCCAAATTCTTTGGCAAAATGCATTCTCTTGTCTAACAATTGGAGGTGTAGTTTTTTGTTTGGTTTTGTTTGGTTTTGGTCCTTCTGTTCACCACAGGTGGAAGAGGAATGGGTACTACAGAGAAGGGGGCTTTGTACTGAGGTGAATTTATCATAAATGTGTTGCTTTTGAATATGCTGAGACTGGGATACACTAGAATTAAAAACATTTTTTTAAAAATCTTTTAAAATAAAAATAAACTACATTAAGTTAGGACCCATAATATGGTCCAGATTATTCTTTCTCTTTCTCTCCACATATACATGCATATGTTTACACACATATATACATACATATATGATATATAAAATATATTCAAATCTACAAATATGTAAAAATATATAAATACATGTAAATGTTATATTATGTACAACTCATATATCCATGCGTGCATACATAATATATACATACATATATTTATATATTTTACATATTTATATATTTAAATATATTTTATATATTTATAATATATTAAATATGTGTGTATGTATATTTATGTGTGTGTATATATATGTGTGTGTGTGTATGTGAGTATATATGAGAAACATTTTATTTATGGTGAAAGGCAATATGGTAGAACATGTATAAATAATTAAATAAGCAATGTTCTATTTTGGAGACAGCTCTGACTGGTTAGCTGATTGTTAGATTTTCACTGTGAGTGTTTACACCTTAGAAATCAGCAAACTCTTGAGTTCAAATCTGGCCTCAGACACATAACACTTGCTAGCTGTGTGACCCAAGGCAAGTTACTTAACCCCATTGCCTAGCCAAAAAAAAAGAAAGAAAGAAAGAGAAAAAAAGAAATCAGCAAACTCTACAAATCAGGGCATGATTTATTGTTTAGATGATTGTCACTTAAGAAAAGTGTTAATAATGTAGATTGAACTTAAAAGTATGTCCTGTGAGTTTTTTTGGAAAGCATACCCTTGTCTATAATGTAAAAAGAAAATTAAGCGACTCATGCTTTAATTTTTGTTTAAAAAGGATATATCCTTTAAATTTAAAATATATTTTACATCATTGAAGATTAATTATCTATGTTTTCTCCCTTATATAGTATATATTAACCTATAACAAAATTCTACATTTTATAGCCATCTTGCTGATTAGCTAGGATAATTATCATTAGCTTTGTTCAATAGTACGTGTAAGTTTAATAAAGTTTGCTGTTTTTGTTTGCAGCAAGAAGAAAATGGCTATCCAGACAGTACTGGGGATCCACTTTCAGGTAACCTTTTGGCCTTAATGATGTCTAAGCTGCAATGACAGCTTAAAACGTGCCAGTTTTAGGAAAAGAAAAAAGGATTTGACAAAATAATGTTTTCCAACTGAAAACGAATCTGTAAAACAGAAAGAAATATTTTGAGAAATTGCCAAACTACCATTTGCTAAAACTTGGTTTATTCTAATGTGAAGTTTCAAATGTCTTGTCCTCAAGGAGGCATCATCACAGTGTAAGAAAAGAACTCTGGATCTAGGATCAGAGATTGTTGTTATTGTTCAATCATTTCAGTCATGTCTGACTTTTCCCGACCCCATTTAAGGTTTGGTTTTTTTTTGGCAAAGATACTGGAGTGGTTTGCCATTTCCTTCTCCAGCTCATCTGATAGCTGAGGAAACTGAGGCAAATAGAGTGAAGTGACTTGTCCAGGGTCACTTAGCCTACTAAGTGTCTGAGGCCAAATTTGAACTCAGGAAGATGTCTTCCTGACTCCAAGCTGGGCACTGTATCCACTACACCACCTAGACATGCGGCATGTGCCTGTAGCTAACTTACATTAAGATAAAAATTACAAAAGATAAAATTTAAGATAAAAACTCTTAGAGACAGTGAACTTTTAAAATTGAACAGCCTTAAAATTATTTGGCAGTGCCAGTTTGACTCACTATGTTATGTGTTAATTTCAGTTTTTAACTCCCTTTGGGTTTTCTATAATAAGTTAGTAGCCTCCAAGATCCCTGAAATAGCTTGGTTGATGTTTGTCTACATATGAAAGCAAGACTTAATCTTTGTCCACATAGTCCTTTCTTTCTTTCTTTTTCTTTCTTTCTTTCTTTCTTTCTTTCTTTCCTTCTTCTTTCCTTCTTTCTTTCTTTTTTTTTTACAGACAAGCCCAAACTTATTTTAAACTAAGTCATTAAATAAATCACAATGAAAAAAATTGATTACAGTGGAGCAAACTTTTGTGGATGTATCATATAAATTTTAAGAGACAATCTTAATCTTAAATTCACTACTAAAAGGCAATGTGCTGTTAGTGGAAAGAGCATTGAATCTTGGAATTAGAAGACTTGGGTTCAAATCCTGATTGCACCTCTACCCCCAGTTACTATCTGTATGACTTTGAGTAATTCAGTTTAACTCAACAAACATTTATTAAGCTCCTGCTTATGTGCAAGGCATTTTCGAAGTGCTGGGAATAATAAATAACACAATAATAGTCTTTTACATGTGTTATCTCATTTCATCCTCACAACAACCCTGAAAAGTAAGTGCTATTATCATCTCTATTTTACAGATGAGGAAATTGAGTCAAATACAGGTTAGTAACTTGTTTGGGGTGACACAGTAAGGATCTAAGGCAATATTCAAACTCAGGTCTTTCTGACTCCAGGTCCAGTGCTCTGTCCACTGGACCACCTAGAAAACACTGCCTTCAGGCATCTTATATTCTGTTGGGGGATATGACTCATTCATAAATGAGTAAGGATAATTTGAGAAGGGAGAGAGTGTAAATAAATTAACTTCTCTGAGCCTTGGTTTCCTCAATTGTAAAAATAGGTTAATTGGACCTAAAATAGGTTAATAGACGGTCTCTCAGATCCTTTCCACCTCTCGAGCTTATGATTTTTCCTAGTGTATTTTTTGATGATCTGCAAATGATCTTTCACAATCCTTAACAGATTAGAAGCAGCTCATTGGAGTTGAGAGATGGGGAAGGGTGAAGATTGCTAGACAGTAGTCTAGTTGGAAATGAAAGCCTGATTGACTATGAGATGGGAGAAAGATGAGAATTAAAATACTGACATAAAACCCCGAAAAGTCAGTCACTTTGGGTTATATGATGTAGAAATAAATAGTACCATTAGAAAAATCAATATTCATAATGTCGACCCTAAGCTATTAAGAAACCCACCAGAGCTGGTAAGCCAGTTTCTTCTGGATAAAAAAAAAAAAATCATTTTTTATCTCATCAATATGGGTACTCCCTCCAGTGATGCAACTTGTAGCCTATCCATGTTTGCCGCTTCTGTGTCTCTCTTCCCCATGTCCTTCTATAAGCACACCAAACTGGCCTCCTGTTGCTGGGTTGAGATTATGATAAGAATAATTCTTTATCACCTTCCAGCTCTCAACGTAGCGACTGCATCTGTTGTGTGTGCACACATGACTAGACAGTTAATTTGTCAAAACCATGAAGTGGCATTTAAATAGTTTTGCTATCAACCACATTGGAAACCACACAGAGAAAAGCTGTGTGCTTGCACATCCGTAATGAAAAATAGTTAACTCAACTTTGATACACAGATACATTTCATTTTACAAGTCCTTTAAAATTTAAAGTATCTTATATATGATAAAGAAACATTTTCTCATCCATAGACTTTGACTTCTCCAAAGTCCCCAATATAAAAATGCTAACTACATCTTTTTTTTAATATATGCCAAAGGATCATTTTGTCATCCATCGACTCTGTCTCCAAAAACCCCAATATAAAAATGCTGAATGCTAACCACATCTTTTTTTTAAGTTGTCAGATGTCTCAGCTCCAGCCTCAGTTAACCTGGGGAGCATCACTAGGAGTGGTTTGAGATCTAACAATTGTGCTTCAGTGCCTCTATAAAGTTCTGGGAAACACCCACATGGTAATAGTTCTCTAGCAGCCGGAACATGCAAGATAAAAGAGCATCTCACCTGCAAGTAGATCTATTAACTTAATCTGTGATCCACTGCCAACATCCTGATTGCAACCATTTTCTAGGCACAATTAATAATGACCTTTGTGATTTCTGAGTCTTGTTCAAATGCCCAATTAACTGTTAATTGACCAGTATTTTGCAGTCTGCAAGCCAAAAAAAAAAAAAGCTAAATGCAGTCTGATTTTACATTAGATCTTACTAGTTGCTTCTAACTGCATGCATATTTGGTGCCTGAATCCCTCATAAAGGTGTAAATTTCCACCAAGGCAGCACCTAAAAAATAATACATTCAGCAATTTTCTGAATTACGTGAGCACTGGGAAACATCTTCCACTCTTGTATAGTTGGTTCAGATTTTTTTTCATTTGAAAAATAGTACAGGCATGAATGCTCAAGTCATAATTCCAAACTGTCATTTAAAGTAATATTCTAAATAATGAAAGATGACTCATTATTTTTGAAGCAAATAACCATACCATTTTGATAGAAGCGTGCTCTCTAGAAGGCCTTCCAGGCCCCATTCTACCTGGGAAAGTGCCTGTTAAATTAGAGTTCCCTAATACTTGAATAATTGAATTAAGCAAGGACAGAAGTAATATAAATAGGCTCAAGAGTTTCTAGTCAAGATTTGTTGGAGAGAACTTTTTGCGATATTGACCAGAGACCAGCAACTTTATTATTTCATCCTTTTTGTTCTTCTCCTGTGTCTGTCCTTTAAAAAATGACATTTACATGCTGTATACTCTGTGATGCTATAGTACATTGACAGGAAGTGTGATTTAGGGATAGAAAGCTGGCCTCAGAGTCAGAATGACCTGGTATCAAGGATCACCCCTGACACATACTAGCTATGTGACCATGGACAAGTTATTTTTTAACCTCTCCATAATCTAGGTAATTTTCCAAGACTGTCAACTGAAGTGAAGGTGTCCACTTGCATTGGTAGAGAGAGTTTCCTCACCTGGGAGTTCCCTATGCCAGTGAAATCACAGGTCCTGTTCCTCTCTTTATATATGTTCATTGTGCCTTTCATTTAAAACTCTATACCCCATGAAAATGGATTCTCATCGTGTGTTTTCTAAAATGGAATGAGAGAGCAAAAGATTGAAAGGGGGAGAGGAGAGAGAGAGAAAAAGGGAGAGGAGAGAGAGAGACAGAGACAGAGGGAAACTTAAATGTTTGAAATGTGTCAGGTACTGTGCTAAGCGTTGATGATACAAATAAAAACTAGCAAGATAGTTCCTTACCTGAAGCAGGTTACAATATAATGGGTAGCAAAGGGAGAAAAGATTTAACAAGGTCTTTTATCTCTGGCAATTACAATGAAATTTAGAATTTGTCAGTATTCTCTTTCTACCCCTATAATGCAGTGCAGGGTGTCCCAAAAGTCTTAGTTCCATTTTAAGCTAGTTTAAGCACCCTGTAGTTTACCTCGCTTCCAAAAAAGACAAAGATTGGAAGTCAGGATCATAATTGTAAGTGCTGTCGAGGACCTCTGAGTTCATCATGTTCACCTCCGCCCTTATTTCAGATATGAGGAAAATAAGACCCAAGAAGTTCAATAACTTTCCCAGGACCATACAGCTAGTAAGTATCTGAGATAGGATTCAAAGTCAGCTCTAATTGACTCTTAAGTCCGATGCTTAATACCCTACTCCACCCTACTCCGCAGTGGATATGCATGATATTTCCAGTTTTTAATTTTATAAAGATTTCTACCATACTTGGGTGTATATATCCATAGGGGACAATTTGATCTTGATGTAAAATCTTATAAAAATCCATTTGAGCTGGATTTAGATAGACAGATGGCATAGGCAGACTTTCCAAATGTAGAAAATGTAAGACATTTCTCTCTCATCTAAATAACAAGCATATAATAGCCCTTATGGTTTACCTACCTAACTGTACTGTGGCAAGTCACTCAACCATAGGTTAGAGAATTTCTGTAAATCTCTCTCCTTATGATAGATTTGTTGTTTTCTTTGTTCAGTCGCTTTTCGGTCACGTCCAACTCTTTGTGATTCCATTTGGGGTTTTCTTGGCAAAGATACTGGAGTGATTTGCCATTTCCTTCTCCAGCTCATTTTACAGATGAGGAAACTGAGGCAAACAAGGTTAAATGACTTGCCTAAAGTCACACAGCTAGTAAGTGTCTAAGGCCATATTTGAACTCAAGATGAATCTTCTGGACTCCAGGCTCAGAACTTCATTCACTTGTGTCACTTAACTGCCCTATCATAGATTACCACAATACTATTCTCAATATTCTCTTTCTAATCCTTCTTTATATTCCCAAATAGTATTCAAACTAGTGTCATAGGTATCAAATCTTCTCAGAGTTTTGGCTTATTATAAGAAATGTCCATCGTATCTTCTGTACTTAATAAGGGTTAATTAATTCTCTGCCTAATATGTGAATGGTGGGAATTATTCTTGCTTTCAGCTTCAAAGTTCAAAATGGGGGGGGGCACCAGGCCATAGCAAAACTAGATAATGGGGAGGAGACCCTGTTTAGGTGATTGTTATTATAGAATCCAGATGAGTTTTGACCATTAGTAGCCTCATTCCTTTAATATCAACTTTAAAAAAATTCAAAGAGCACCTACCCCTTTGAATCTAAATCTACCCCTTCAATGAATTCTCTGCTGTTTTCCAAAAATACCTCTGTTTATGTATTATTAAGCACTAACACCTTTTCTCTCATCATCATTTTTCCTTTAGGTTCTAACATCTCTTTAAGCAATAATAATGAATTTGTCCTATTACTTGAGGAAAATAGAAATCATAATCAATGAACAATTAATGAGTGCCTTTTCTACCTGCTAATAAAATTTTGCATGACTTTAGACAATTATCCAACATATTAACATTCATTAAAATTGTCGATTGACTTGGATTTTGTGATTTCCAAATCGCCCCTCCCCCATTATTATTTTTTCCTTTTGGCATTACCCACTCTATCCTTTCATGTGTGACTTTACATGATGGGTTTTTTAAGTATGGCAGGACAAAATGTATCTGGTAGATAAAACATGTTCCACCTCCCACACCCCTCAGAGGGGCTAATTATAGTCTATGACTCTTACGAGCTGCTTTAAATTCACTGATGTTGCCAGCTCAAGTGAATTCCAATATACTAACTGGTTTGTCAATTTAGTGATTGAAGTACAAAGAACAAAACAAAACCCACAAAGGCAATCACTCTTTTGGCTCATCATGCCTTTTTAAACCGAAACTAGTGCATGCTCTCACCAGTGACTTAAAGAAATAAAATTATCTTACAAAATGAAGATTTAAAGTACTTCTACTAACACATTAATAACTGGATTATTCTTTTCCTTTCTTATTTCTTTTTCTTGAATATAAAAACAAAGGTAGCATAGAATCATACAAGTACATAGCCAGAAGAGATTATTTAAAACTTTTACACCATATTCACACAACATTATACATAATCTTGCAGTGATGGGCATCAATACTACTTTTAAAGGCTTCTAGAATAAATTTGATAATACCCCTTATTAGTTCATTCTGATCTTATGTAACTCTCATTGTTGGGAAGTTCTGTCCTACATCTAACCTAAATCTCTTACATTACAGCTGAAGTCTGTGTCTCCTTTCTCTGCCACTCATGAAGATAAGGGTGATTTTCTGTGTATTTATTTCATTTACTTGAAGAAGATTTCTCTCTTTAAGCTACTTAATCTTTGGATGTTGGTGTTCCTCAGTGTTGTTATTTTCCAATCTTTTAGTCCATTCTGATTAACAAATATATATATATATATATATATGAATATATCATATATCAAGTGCCACAGCACCATTTATCAATTCTCTCTTAACAAAACTCTTCCCTAGGGGCCCAAGCACTATTCAAACTAGAATTACTTTTACAGATATCCAGTCTTCCCAGAACATTGACCATTATGCAAAGTGCCCCTCTTTGCAAAATGGTGGAGGAGGTACACATTTTAAACATGGTCTCTGTCCCTGGGGAGATTACAGCCAAATCAAAGTACAACAAATATATATAAAGTACATATTATCAAGTAACAGTAGTGTAAAGTAACACATGATAATGATAAGAGAGATAATGTGGCATCATGAATAGAGTGGGGAGGGTGACCTCAGAACCAGGAAGACCAAAGCATACAGGCTGTGAACCAAAAACTTTTCAGTACATCCCAGGCAAAGAAGGTGCTGACCTTCATTGGTAGAGGGAGTTTCCTGTTCCAGTGGAATCATAGATCCAGGCCTTATCCCTGCCACTACATGAGAAGGCAAAGTGCTTTTGTGAGTAGAAGGGAGGCATTAGTAACTTGGAAGGGTCTAGCATGGCTTCAGAGAGGAATCATAAAATATGTCACTCTGAGATACCTATTTCTTCCAGTTAGAGAGGCCAGAACGAGATGTGATATTCACTAAGGGTCCTTGTGGCCTCTACTCACATGGACAGGAGCTAATGCCTTAATAGTCGATCACAATTTTAACCTGACCCAAGTGGAATCTTTTAGATGTTTCAGAGTATTGTGGCAGAGTTAGCTTCTTTGCCCTGGTTATGTAGAGATAACTAAAGTTAGCAGGTGTGAATTGCTTGCCAACCACGATCACCAACTAGCTCCATTTTCCTTCATCCTCTCAGTAAGATACTTAAATGTACCTTCAACGTAAAAAGCATCCCATATGTGAATACTGTCTTGCATTGAATCAGAAAACTCAAGCTGCAGAAGAATTGTGTTTTTATATGGGAGAAGAATCTACAGCTGTTGGGTTTCTTTTTTCTCTTTTTTTTCAGCCTGATTCTCATCCCATGTACATAGCTAAAGTTTTGGCTCGGCTTCAAAGAGAGCCCCATGGGTGAAGAAAAAACAGAAGAATGATAAATTGGCCATAATTTTTTTAAAATCAGTATTTTGACATTGTCAATTATCACTCATTTTCAAATATGTGTACAGGGTGGATTTTCAAGTTTGTGTGTATGTTTTTAAAAAACTGTTTAAGGGTTTTTCAGTCATTTACACCCTAAAGTACCGTGTTTGGCATTTAAAAGCTGTCAGGCTTGACTTTAAAATTGGAAGGGGGATGGGGCAGGGAGGAGTGGGGCTATGTACATGCCTGGGCTGGTTAGTTCAGATGGGGTAGAGCATGGTGCTAATGAGGGTAACTTTGATATACAGATGGGCAATTTATCTTAGTTCAGAGAAAACCCTTTTGGGAATTCCTAACTCAGTCCAACTATCTCACAAATGCATGTTACTAGTTACTCTGAAAAAGTTATAAAAGGACCAGGAAAGGGGTTCTTCTGCCAGAGTCCTCCTCTGATGCCTAATTGTGCCATGGAAGTTACTCCTGAACTTGGAAGGCTGTGCCAGCAGCATACAAGATCTGACAGGCACATCTTACCAAGGAAAAAAAGGCTTTACATACAGACCCAGCAGCAAACCAACCATACTTCTGTCATCTGAGGACCAGCCTAGCTAAGTTCAAAGAAACTCATTGCCAGGGCGGCCACAAAGGGATGAAGGTTTTTGGCCACAGCAACTCCCAATGACCATCTATCTGTTGACTCATAGAGGATTGGCCATCTCTGTCAAGGAAGGGAGTATGATCCTTGAAGTTCTTAAGAAGGAAGTGGTTTAGGGGCAGTTAGGTGGTGCGGTGGATAAAGCACTGGCCCTGAAGTCAGGAGGACCTGAATTCAAATCCAGCCTCAGACCAAACACTTGACACATACTAGCTGTGTGACCTTGGGCAAGTCACTTAACCCCGATTGCCTCACACAAAAAAAAGTGGGGGGGAAGAAGGAAGGGGATTGTGGCTAGTTAAGGGCAAACCCTTCCTCATTATTGGGACAGCAGCTGATCCTCATGGAGTCACCTCTGGCTAGAGGGCCATTTGCCTGCATTTGTACTGCCTGAGAGCTAAAAATTGTTTTTACATATTTAAATATGATGAAATATTATTTAAAGTAAAAACTGTTTTCAGCTCTCATGCAATACAAAAACAGGTGGTTATAGTTTGGCAACCTCATTGTAGAGGAATGCAAATTCCTGGGTATGTAAAAGGAGATACATACACATATACACATATGTATTGGATATTATGGATACATATAATATATGTGCATATATATCCATAATAGCCAAATAGGTGTATATATATATATTTCCATTATATAGCCATTATTTATAATATGCATCTCCATTATATACATGTGCAGAAAACAGTGGCAGCATGGTGTGATAAATAACGAGCTGGACTTGGAATAGAGAAGACCTGGGTTCAAGTCTCATTTCTGATACATACTGACAATATGACCTTTAATTTCTCCAGGTCTCCCTTTCCTTCTCTATAAAATGAGGGGGCTGAAGTGAATGATGGTTTGTTCTGGCTGTAGAGGAAGTTCCTCCCTGGAGTTCCCCCACATTGAGGAAATCATAGATCTAGTAAAAAAAAATGCTGGAAATATTCATTTTCCTTGACTATCGCATGTCATGTTTATTTGAATGCCACTGACAACTCAGAGTATAGTGGAATTAAAGCTAGAAGAGATAGCCAGGCGTGTTGAGGCACACCTATAACTTCTGATATCAGAGAGAGACTAAGGCTAATGGATCTCTTGAGCTCAGAAATTCTTAGCTGCAGCGAGCTAAGCCAGTAGAGCATCCATACTAAGTCCACTGCCAATATGGTGAGCTCCCAGGAGTGGGGGGCCACCAGGCTGCCCAAGAAGGGGCAAACCATTCTAGATTGGAAATGGAGCAGATCAAAGCTCTCTGGTTGATCCACGTGGGAGTAGGCCCATCAGTAGCTCTTGCAGCCATTCCAGCCTGAGTGAGATGGGGAAAACCAGTCTCAAAAAAGGAAGCAAAAAACCCACCTGTGTGTGGTTTTCTTGTTGACTTACTGGAACTTACTATTTCTCCCCTACAGATATAAAGAACAGCACTTGCCAAGAAAATTGCACATGTTCCTTATGCTCACCCCAGGCCCCCAACATCAGTGACTTGCTCAACGACGAGGACTTGTTAGATGTGATCAGAATAAAGCTGGATCCGTGTCACCCAACAGTAAAAAACTGGAGAAATTTTGCAAGCAAATGGGGAATGCACTATGATGAATTGTGTTTTCTGGAACAGAAACAACGGAGTCCTACCTTGGAGTTCCTGCTCCGGAATAGTCACAAAACTGTGGATCAACTGATTGAGCTGTGTAGGCTCTATCATAGAGTCGATGTGGAAAAAGTCTTGCGGAGGTGGGTGGAAGAGGAATGGCCAAAGAGAGGGCATGGAGCCTACCATAATCACTTTTAAACACTTTCTTCCATTATTCCATTGGTTCTTTGGACATTAAAAAACCACTGTAGCTTGGGATGGAGGGAGTACAGGACATTCTCGCTTTTTTTTAAGTGTTTACTTCAAAAAAGATGACATTTGTCTCCCTCTATGCAGTTTATGGTTTGGTTTTTGTTGTTGTTATTGTATGTGTGTTTGCACATCTGTATTTTGATTTAATGTTTGAATCCAGAACTTCAGGAGGATAAAATAAAGTGGTAGGCAAGCTCATGTAGTAGCCAATCCCTATAAGCAAAATGCTTTTGTTTCGTCATAAAATCAGATTATCCATTGCCTTTAATGATATAGACTATAATAACAATTCCCAGGCCCCAAAGCTGTTGATGACCCCAAAGGAATCACATACAGTGTCTGCCATCAAAAGCCCTGATTTCCATTGCTTGGAGGCCAAACACCATTAAACGATTGCTCCATTTTATTTTCATATCATTGTTGCTCATCCACTGTAAGGTGCTATAAGGTCCATTTACCGGGATATTACTATCATCTTGAGGTTGCCTTCAGTTGATATGCCCATCTAGTATCATTTAATACCATTGTGCCCTTTCAGGGATCTAAATATAGATGTTATTTGCTCACCTTTTCAAAGAAAGAAATTTTTTTAAAAATACAAATAAATACTGTAGAGGTCAGAGCAAAGCCCTAGAGCAAGAACCTAGTTCTAGGTATTTGCACTCTAGAAGGAGAGTTTTCCATCAGTGGCTTTCAAAATGCTCTAATTTTAGCTATGAATTATTTTAAATTATTATAATACTCATTTTTGCATCTTCCACATGAGACTGAGACGGAGTGTTTTGCTAGTGAAAAGTTTTAAGACTCCATTAAGAGGTCAATATGGATCCATTGACCTCTCATAAAAACATAGCTATCTCTAGCATCTCTTGTACCAGCTAAGACACGCCCTAGCAACACTATAAAAGCACTTAGCTAAGAAGTAAAAACCTCCACCAGTGAGAAAGAGAATCCAGGAATCCAACCAAGTTAATTAATGGCTTAGCTCAGAGACTTTTTCAGTATTCTGGCTTGATGGCTTAGAAAAAAACATAGAAGCTACACTGAGTCTATATAGATGCTATGGAAAGGCTGCCCAGTTCCTCAAACTATCATCTTTTCTTTATTCCTTAGAGGGAATAGATGGCATCACCTCTCACAGAATCACAGAACAATAGAGCTAGAAAGAATCAAGAATGTCATCTAGCCTTAAGAGCTAAAAGGAACCTGAGAGGTAGCCTAGTTCTAACCCCTTATTTTAGACAAAGAACTTTAGACAAAGATCTAGTTAAGTTCCTGTGTTGCCCATGGGGAACACAAGCACAATAGGACGTCAAACCCACTTCCTCTGACTCTTTCCATTGTACCATGCTGCCTCCTAGCCCTTCATTTTACAAATTAGGAAATTGAGGCCCCAAAAGATTAGATCATTTGCCCAGGATCACAGAGTGTATTAGACCCTAAATGCTCTGACTCCCAGTCCAGTGCTTTTCCCAGTATACCAAATTATCATCTGAGCAGGACTGATTAATTAGGCAGTAGTAATGTGTTTTTTAGGGAAAAACAAAAACTAGTTCATTTTTTGAAGTATAAATATTTAGATTTAGTTCTGGGCTTAATACATATTAGGGCAGTTCAATCTGATATCTGATATTCAGCTCAGTCCAAATTTTATATATATATGTATATTATAAATATACATATATAATATATATATGTAAAAATAAAGGCCAAGAGTCAAAATTAGGTACCCAAAGCCCTGAGACTAACACTTTTTTCTTTTTCTTTTTTTGAAGTACAGTGCCTTTCAACATCAATAAAGTTTGCTAAGCTACCAACACTCTTTATAACAATGCCTTATGATAGTTTTCATTTAGAGCCTAATATTGCTAATTTAATCAACTCCACCATGGCAAGATGAACTTTAACTTTAAAATAGAAGAGACAATCCCTAAAATTTCTGATCCATTCTTTATTATTCCCAACTCACTTTTTTCCCTGGTTAGAGTTACTATAAGATGTGATTGAAACAATTTACAATGTAATGTAATTTTAAAAGATAGATGCTTAATAAGTTGTTAAACAGAACCGATAAACTATTTGTTGAATTTTTATTGAATGGTGATAATGGAATAGGCTCTATGCTGAGCATTTAAGTGAAGGTTCCCCTCTGGGTGCCTGTTTAACCTAAATATGATTTTCTCATACTTCTTCCTACAGTTTATTGAAGGAAAATGTAATTGTAATTGGTATTCATTATAGACCTTGTAAGTATATGAAACTAAAAAGTCAATGGTGCATAAAGAGTAACATAGATCCAGGTATGGACCTTACTCACAAGCTAGATTCTCATTGCCTCTGATGTCCCTTTAGCCTTCTTAAGGTATTAGGTTTTTAGAATATAGACTCTCTTCAACATACTTCCAACCCCTTTGTAAAATGCCCTTCTCTGCTGCATGGGCACAGGAATTTCCCTTCCCTCTCCACTATTCCAGGAGATTTCCTTCACATTTTTCCTCACTACTGTAGACTCCGTGCTGCCTTAGACTCACATTTAGTCAACCCCATTTCCAGGTTTTCACTTTGTCCTGGTGGCCGGATCTGTAGCATATGAATTTATTCATCATGGTCCCTATCCTACCTTCTCAGCCACTGACATTCCAAAACCCATATTTCCATTCCTCAGCCTTCCCTAAATCCAACCTTGCTGGAGCCACCATCATAGACTGGGTTCTGTGGGAGCCCCAGACCCTAATATCCAGCAGATGTAAAGAGGTTGAATCTCTGTTGTCTTGTTAGGGCGTTAAGTGGAAATAAGGGGAGTCTGTGTGGTACATTTTTTCCATAGAAATACTGCCAGTGCATTGTTAGGTGTGATACAAATAGTACAGTAGTATTAGTATAATACTCTTCTTTAGGTATATTATAGGTAATTGTGAACTAACATGGGAATCCACCATATGGGACATCAATTCCCTGGGAAAATGTATTCAGCCCCAAACAATCCACTTACAAATGAATTTTTGTAACATACACAGCCCTTTTATTAGTTGGGTATGGCCTGTATTAAGTCATTTTATAGACACCTCATGAAATGATCTAGATTACCTTTCCTTTCTTAAGTTAGGCCAGAAATCTTAACTGAGTTAAACAGGATGTAGACCAAAAGTTGTCTTTATCTTTTCATTTAGGAATTAAAGAGAATCCCACTGAAACCTAAGTGAGATATGAACCACAGTACACAACCCACTCATTTGCATCATTTTTTCCAAAGTAGGTAGATACTTGCCACTAACAACTTTCACTATTACATCTTCCATTTCCTTATTTTACCAGCATGGTTATAAAATTTTAAAGTTCTTGGTGTTTTCCTGCCCATAGCAAATATAGAAGTTGACATCTATTTACCACTATATTAATTTTTTTTCTGCCCATTTATTCTAAAATCTGGCATAGTCTGATCCTTTTGAGACAATGTTGACTGTATTAGCTAAAGACAGAAATTAAACACATGCACTTATTAAAAATTTATTGCCACAGGGCAATTAAATGTAGGGTGAGTTTTGCATATATAGATCCATGAGATCAAAAAAGTAGTTTGAGCCTGAAAATAAGTGTAGGCAAGTCAGGTATGTATGCTAATCCAAAACTACTTAATAATAATTCTTTACGTTAGGTAATCACTACAGTATTATAAATATGCTCGGGGAGGTTCTATGGACTAGGAGAAACTCAGGCAAAGAGAAAGTGCAGTAAAGAAGAGGATGGGAAGGTAGGAAATAACTTCATAGTAAATTAATCAAATTATTTCTCATTTTTAAAAGTCTAGTACAAGACCGATAGCTTCATTCTAATGCTGTCCTCAGGGTCCATGAAGGACGACCATTTTATCAACTAAATTGCCTTAGTATTGTTCCCCTTCTCTCCCTAAAAAAGGAGGGAGATTATGGTGAAGTGCACTATAAGACTGTACATTTTATGGTATACAAACTCCCTCTCCCCCCAACTTGTTTTACAGAAGAACATTAGATTGGTATATCTCATGTGAACAAATAGAAATGGTGAGTTGAAGGCAGCAATGAACAGCTGATGGTGAAGCTTTTTTAATGTTAAGATAGTAATGAATTTTGATGTCATACTGCCCTCTCCTGGAATTTAAAAGCTATGGAATTGGAAGCGTTGTTTCTGAAATGCTGCTAATTAAGCTCTATAGTGATCATAGATTTAGAGCTGGAAGAGGCCTTAGAGATCATGTGGCCCAACTCCCTTAATTTACAGAAAGGGTAACTTACCCGTACAGCTTTAGTAACTTATCCATGAGGCTACCACCAACAGCCACCTTGTCTTATGTACTTGACTGCCTTCTCTAATTCTTACAGGTACCACCCAAAGAACTCCTAGAATACCTCTGTAATGCCCCCATAAGATAAAAAGAAGCCAAATATCCACATTTTACAAATGGAGCAATACAGAGTTTAAGTGCTTTGTTGAGCATCTCGTAATGAGTCAGTGGCTAAGTTCTGGTCCCCCGTATGTGAGGAGTATGTCTAGTATCAGTAGGTCACCCTGCCTTTCTTAGTATCAACATGTCACTCATCTGCTCTAATAGAGGTTGAGCTGGAAGTCAAAGTACCCAATGGCCACTGATAATAGGACCTTCGTTCTGGGGCTTATTTCATTAAAGTTTCTCCCGTGTAGATCCTGGGCTTGCTGTCTTTGACATTTCTTCTTTCGGGTAAATGAAACTTATTTTGATACAACCCACGCAATTAAATGGTGCAAAGGCCAAGGGTAACTTTTCATTTTAAAAGGTAATAAGTGTGGATCAGTAGCAGTAACCTCTCTGACTTGTCTTTAGGATGTAATGCAAAAATGTGATTTATTTTTTTACATTTATATATGCTGTTAATAGCTTACACATAGCCAACTCTTCTGCTCACCCTTCCTTCTAGGGGAGTAAGGCATACTTTTATTCAGTTTTGACTAAAATCTACCATCTCTGTTGAAAAGAATATTTCACATCTGCAAGGCTACTTTCTTCTTCCTCCACTCTCCCTCTCCTTAGTTCTTCTTCTCACTGATCTTGGTGATATGCACTTGAAATTTTTCTCTGGTTTTAAGCATCAATATCTTTTATATATGCACTACAGCCTCCTTCCTTGGTGGTGTTTTATTGTCTATTTGCTGAACTTATGAATGCAGATAGGATTTGTTGAACTTTTCATTTAACAAAGGGTCATATTTAATAAATGGTCATATGGCTTGATAACATCATAAATTTTTACCCATTTTTGTAATCAGAACACACATACACACACGTATCAAAATCCTAGAAACCACCTTTCAAGTATATTCCATGGATGCCAGCTTAGTTAATTCTGTCTGTGACTCCACCTTTTAAACCACATGCCGCCAGTGGCAAACTGGGTATGGGTACCTCTCATTCCTGCTATATTCCTATGTTTAGAGTGATGTTGCCAGATTTTGTATTGGATGTCCTTAGGCTGCTCTGAGTGTTTCTGGCTGGATCTGAATGGCTCTGGTGATGAAATCAGCCCCAGCAGGACAGATTCATATTTTCTACTTTCTTGTGTGCACATGGCAAAAGCTAATAGACCCTTTCACTATTGTTCATGATTTCTGCCCTACCAGCCTTAGTTGGATCCAAGAAAATTGAATCTAGATGTGGAAATGCACATCGTACAATCAAAGACCAGAGTTTTTACCAACTATTTTAGTGATTTGAAAGGGGGCTATCTGTCTCAACTTCCTAAGCTAAGCTAGATTTTCTTTCTTGTATCATCTTGTAAAAAAAATATTGCAACTGATGAAAAATGGTTTATTTGTTTTAACTTGACAAGTACCCTCTGAGACTCCATGGAGGATATTTCTCCAGTGATTAAGGAAGATTTCAGCTTCTAAACCATGAGCACTCTTTGTGGCATTCTCCTATTGCGGGTCTTGGTACTGTACTTTTTAATTTGTGTTGTATGTGAAGCTTTATCATGGATCTCCTTTGTTATTTTGTATTTTTCTTGCAAATAAAGACTTTTTAAAAAATCAATCTACATGGTGATAGATGCTATCATAGCTTAAGTAAAGGTCAGCAGCACCCAATAGAACTGTGGTTTCCCCCCCACCTGCATACAGGGAAACTTTTCCATTACACTTTCCAGGGCACAGAAGGGTGAAATGTGACTAACAGTGAGGGAACTTCACTTGTCAAAGCTCCTGCTTCCTCTGCATTTGCCCTCCTACCTCTGCAGAGGGAGCTGCTTTGGAGGATCACAGGATTTATATCTGGTGGGAAGCCCAAAGAGCATCCAAGTCATTTCTCATTTTAGACAATAAGAAACTGAGTCCAAGGGGGATTGGCACTAGCCCAAGGTAGCAGTTAATTAACTAACATTTATTAGTCACGCAGGTAGCAGTCAGTCAACCAACTATTTATTGTGTCAGGCACTGGGCTACTTAAGAAAAGAAAACCTGAGAGTCCTTGCCCTTAAGGAGCTTATCCTCTTCCGGGGGTAAACTTCATGGTCACAATGTAGTCTATATGCAAAATAAATACAAAGTGATGAGGAGGGAGGAGGGAGGAACTAACAACTAGGGGAAATCAGGAGAGATCTATTAAAGAAGGAGGCAGTTGAGACGAACCTTGAAGGGAGCTGGGGGTTCTAAGAGAGAGAGGTGAAGAAGAAAAGTCTTCAAAAGATCGGGGTCAGCATATGTAAAGGCATGAGGGTAGGGAATGGAATTCCACGGACTAAGCAAGTAGGCCAGTTTGCTGGAATGTAGAGTTTATAAGGGGGAGTCACTGTGCAGTCAACCTGAAAAGATGGACTGGATCCTAGGCAGTAAATGTCAAACAGAAGTTTTGTATTTTGTGCTGAAGGCAATGGGAAACAACTGAAGTTTTCTGAGCAGAGGAATGCCATGGTAAGATCTGTTCTTAAGGAATATCTGTTTGATAGTTGTGCAGAGGACGGTTAGAAGTAAAAGACTGGATGTTGGGAGATCAACCAGGTGGGTAGCCTATGTAAAACCTCTTATCCCAATTCCTACTCCCAATGACAAGTCGGGGCCCCAGAGCTTGACTAGCTACATCTTCCCCCTCAGGAATTTAGGGGTACCCCTGAGAGGTCAGGGTGATTCTCTAATGCCATCATCTCGATTCCCCCACCAAATTGTCAGTTGAGAATCATTTCATTAGCCAACCTTAAAGTAGCTTTTAGAAAAATATGTGTACCAAGGTGGTACAATAAAAACAGTGGATACAAAATATCTCCACTAAAGTCTGTGATACATTCTCCCATAGAAACATACAGAACCTGGGGGAAGCAAAAATGATGGGGGGGGGGGCAGTAACTGCTACTTGCTAGAGCTTCTTTTCTCTTGCTCCTGGTACGCAGTAAGTTTTCCATAAAGCATGGTGAATCTACATCCATCTGTCCATGGCTCCTGATATAGACACCAGCTGATCCAGGAACATTGCTAGGACACCGATGAGAAGATGAGAAGCCCAAAAGCTTTCAAGTGTCTCCTCTGGTCAGAGAGGAAGAGAGAAAAGGAGATACAGCCAAGACTGAAGCCAAGGCTCTCTATACCCACCCTTCCCCTCCACCCAGTTCCTGGGAGGGCGTAGGAGATATAGGAGGTTTAGCCAGAATGCCAGGCATGCTCCAATTTCTGGAATTCAATCACTTCTCAACTTGCTTGATAATTTATAAATAATCCCTGGGGCAAGTTTCCTAAGCCTATCTAAACATTGGTGGCACAGTGAATTTTTCCTGGAATCAGGAAGATTCATCTTCGTGAGTTCAAATCTAGCCTTAGACACTAGTTATGTGACCCCGGACAAGTTACTTAACCCTGTTTGCTTCAGTTTCCTCATCCATAAAATGAGCTAGAGAAAGGAAATGGCAAATCATTCTATTTTCTTTGCCAAGTAAACCCCAAATGGCATCACAAAGAGTCAGACATGGCTGAAAAATGACTCAACACCAACAATCCAAACATGATTCTTGTGCAAAGTCAAAAGCCTTAGTTTAAGGCCCATGCATGTTTGATTGATTGAGGTATGTTCTCACCTAGTTAAGATAGCAAGGAAACAGTGGAGTAGTGTGGTTGGGACCCCTTCCTTTCAAGTAACTATTTTAATAATCCTGATAACTGACAAGAGATTGAACTATAGCTGAACTATGGTAGTAGTAGAGAAAAGGGACTCATTTGATTCCAAATCCATCATTTTCTGCTACCCTTAGGCTTTGGAAAGGGGATGTCCACCTTCAGAAAAGAATGGAGATGAGCAGGGCTTCTTTGGGACAGATTTGGCCACTAGTTTATCCCAAATATACAATCTGACTTCCATGTCATTTTTACAGGGGCAGTTCAGAGACTAAAATGTCATAGAGTCCCTCTTTGGCCCTATTCTTCCCAACTCCTGTTGACATCAAGTAAAATGTTTTCCTTAGCTAAAGACAGCCCTATTTCCTAGCTGTTGTATAGTATTTCTATGCAATGACTCCTGTAGCCTTCTATGGCTGCCCAAGGTTCACAACTCTTCACTTTCCTGTATGAAAAGTAAGAATAGGACAAGCTAAAGAGAAGGAGCTGAAATGAAAGTTAGAATGGGGGTGGGGAGAGGGAACAAGGGTAATGGTTGTGGTAACTGGACTATTGTGAATTGCAGGAAATCCTGAAGGGCCTAGGAAGTCTTATCCCCCACTCCAAAAAAAAAGGGGGGTTATAAATGATTGGAAAATATAAACTGTGTTCAAATAAATAAGGAGTTTTTCATTGAAAAAGTTGGGATTTGAGAAGTTATCATCAGGCAGTTCACCTCACCTGGATTGCATTGTTCTTAAATGCTCTTAGGTCTAAAGAAACAAATAATAAAGAAATTATCCATATTGTCTATTTTTAAAATATTATTACATAAGAAGACTAGAGAGTGCTTCTCCAATGATGTCATTTTTTTCTGATATATTATCTTTAATGCAGACTCCAAAAGAAATTGGATAGAGTATTATACCCCTTAGGAAGAAGAAAATTTAGATAAGAAAAAACACTGGAAATCGAGCAGGGTAATACAGGGTAATGCAATATAGAAGCCAGTTTTACCAAATAAAGTAGAACACAAAGATCAAGAAGAGATGGAAATAACAAAAGTAACTCACATTTGTCTGGCCCTTTACCATTTGCAAATAACTTTCATATACATTATCTCATTAAGCTCCACAAAAAACTGTGAGATTTTCCATACAGATATCATCTCATTTTACTGATGAGAAAATTGAGGCTCAGGTAAGTTAAGTGATGTGCCTAGTCAGTTAGTGCAAAGTGTAAAAGAACTGGCTTAGGAATGCATTGGATGAATTATACAAAGCAGAAATTTCAGCTTTCAAATTATATTGTGCGGAGGCTAGGGGTGTGCAGGTAAATTTTTAACAACTGGCTTTATGAAAAAATATACACGTGATGCACTTTTTAAAGTTTAATCTGCATCACTAACATTTCCCCCATCATTTTTATTAAATCTAAACAATCAAAAAAGTAATGAATCAAGCCTTGGCTTATAGAGTTTGCAGATTTCCAAGGTGTGAATGCTGTCACTGAAAATTTAACAATCAGCTTTCTCCAGCTGGTACAAGCTGGTTCCAACACACCGCTGGTTGAGACTAATATTGATATTGCTTATATCCTCTGAATTTGCACCATCAGGATGGTGAGGGGAAGTACCCAGTACTGTCATAGATAGCAAAAGGAAGCCACCTATAAATATTTTTGATGGGTTTCTTGACCAGCATGGCTCATTGACAAATAGGTGGGTGGTGATGTTAATGGTTGATTGGTTTGTAAGATAATAATAACAGCATTTCACAACTAAGGAGCTATTAAAGAGCCCTTTAAGGTTTTCAAGGTGCTTAATCTTCACCACCTTCTTCACCCATTTTACAGATAAGAAACTGAGGCTCAGAGCAGTTAAGACTCACCTTAGGTCACACAGCTCATAAGTATCTGAGACAGGAATAAAAACCCAAGTTAGTTCTCTAGCCATTATTCCACACTGCCTCTCAAAACATAAGGAACCATTATTGGGATTGTTGTGAAATCAAATAAGATAACCTATGTAAATCACTTTGCAAAACTTTAAGCACTACATCAGTGCTAGCTATAATAACTATTACTCTCCGTGCCCAGGGCAAGATTCTTGGAGGAGGAAAAAGAATTTAGGGTTATGTTTTAAATGAGAGAAAAGAGAAGATGTCTTAATATATCTAAAGGGAATGGTGGTACTACCTACTGTTTTAAGGTACTTCTTCCTTGGATTAAATATGGGTTGCCATTTTAGACCCATCCTGTATCAGTGAGCTAAAACCTGAGCTGCATCTCTTGTTGAAGGAGAATTGATGGTGGTGGTGGTGGGGAGTGTTGGGGGAGAGTGGACTTGGAAGCACATTTCATGTTTTCATTCAAGTCATAAATTGTAGCCCATAATTGTCGCTGGAGCCTAACTGCATTTCCCAAACTCCATCCAAGTCAAACAAAACACCTGTGGCCAGAAGCAAGAATCTGTTCAGATCTTTGAAGAATCTATTTTTACTTCCTTTCATGGAAACAAAAAATCCTTTTACACCATATCCAACAGAAAACTACATAATGGACAGTGGCTTAGTGGTGTTGGCAAGAACAATAAAGGAAGCTTTAGACAAGTTGGTAACCAAGAAGAGGGGCTGTGTTTTGCTCCAAGCTAACATTTGAAATTCTATTTGTTTCCCTAAACTGGGGTTTCACTGGGAAGTTGCCAAGGGCTTGGAGACCAGTCTTACCCACTACTCCCTTATTCCTCTCCTTCCACCAGCTACCCCCAACCACAAGCTGCCAACTTATCATCCACAGCAGCTCTTTGTTTTGTCTTCTAGTCCCATCATACTCCGTCTATTAATGCCATACAAGCTGCTGCTAGCCTGAGTGAATGGGATAGAAATTGATTCCAGTCTTCCTCTCATACCCTAGGCTAATCACGGATGACGTATGTAATGCTTTACGGTTTATGGGGTACTTTCCTCATAACAGTCCTGTGGGGTGGGTGGTACAAGCATTATTAGCCCCATTTTTACAGATGAGGAAAAGATGAGGAAATCGAGTGTCTGAGGAATTAAATGTCCTTCCCATGATCACACTACTAATAAGAATCTTATGATTTGAGCCCAGGTCTCCTAACTCACAGCAAACCTTTGAAACAGATAGTTCAAATAATACTTTTCCTATTTTATAAAAAGAGTAAACTGAGACTCAGAAAGGTTAAATGGTTTGTCTTAGCATCATTCAGCTAATAAATGTAAGGCCCCAAACTTGATGTCTTCTTTCTTCTAATTCCAATGTCCTCTGCTCCTTGATATAAGGTACTTCTGGACTCTTACCAAGATTTTTGCGGAGGTCAGTGACAATAGTTTATTTTCTTTTTAATGTGCAATGTGGCTCTTATAACCAGGCGAACTCAGAGCAAAGGACTATTAGGTGGCATGGTGGTTAGAATGTTGGGCCTTGAGTCAGGAAGACTCATCTTCCCGAGTGCAAGTCTGGCCTCAGATACTTATTAGCTATATGACCCTGGGCAAGTTACTTACCCCATTTGCCTCAGTTTTCTCATCTGTAAAATGAGCTGGAGAAGGAAATGGCAAACCACTACATTATCTTTGCCAAGAAAACCCCAGATGAGGTCACAAAGAGTTGGACACGACTCAAAAATGACTCAACAACAACAGCAAATCAGTGCAAAGAAGTTCTTTAAAAGGTTGGCCATCAGGTGATGATTTTGTTGTTGTTGTTGCCTCCATCAACTCAGAAAACATAAAAACATTTTTCTAAAGATGTGTGGGGTTATGCAAGGGTCACAGTTAGGAGACATTTAAGAACCACTAAATTTACTGAATAGAAAATATTTTATATGATCAAATATAAAATAAGTTCTTTGTAAATCACAAAGCATTTTATATAAATGTTGGCTATTAATATTATTACTATTATTTGCCTATACATGTATGTGTTCTCTCCCTGTCAGAATGTAAGTCCATTGAGGGCAGAAACTGCTTCAGTTTTGTTTTTCTATCCCCAGAAGCTATCACAATGCCTGACATAGAATAGAGGTTTAATAAATACTTGTTGACTAATTGATTATTTTCACTATAATATGACATGTATTATATAATATAATAACAAATTATTATATAATTATATAACATAATTATATAATAATACTTATATAATATGACAAGGATCCGAGATTTCGAAGGGAATCAGGCAGCAATTTCTCTACTTAAGTGGACAGTCTTTTTTTTTTTTTCGTTTGGCTAAGCAATGGAGTTAAGTGACTTGCCCAGGGTCACATAACTACTAAGTGTCAAGCGTCTGAGGCTGAACAGGTCTCCTGACTCTAGGGCCAGTGCTCTATCCAATGCACCACCTAGCTGCCCCTGTGAATAGTCTTTTTGCAGAGTTACTGTGGCTGAAAAATTCATTATCCTGCAGCCAACTTGATAATGAGTCTCTGAACTTAGCTAGACTGGTCCTCAAATGACAGACATGATGCAGGCAAGCAGGCTTCTACTTGAAGCCTTTCCAATATGGCAGAACCTGCCAAGGTTTGTGCTTTGCTGGCATCACTCTTAAGTGCTCAGGGTCATCTTCACACCATGATGAGCCATCAAAGGAGGACTTTGGAGATGTTCCATTGTGAGTGAAGATGCCCAAGTAGATGTACCCCCGGCTATGCTTCTGACCTTCTGCCTAAGTGGCAGTCAGATTCTACTTACAGCATGATAACATTTCATTACATTCATGTACCACAATTTGTTTAGTTGTTCCCCAATTAATGAGCATCTACTTTGTTTCCAGTTTTTAGCCTCACAAAAAGTGCTGCTGTAAATATTTTGTTGTTTATGGGGACTTTCTTCTTATTGATAGCTTCTTTGGGGTATAAGCCCACAAATGGAGTTTCTGGTTCAAAGGTTATGGATATTTTAGTCACTTAGTTGGCATAATTCCAAATTGCTTTCCAAAATATTTGTACTATTGCACAACTGCACCAATCAGGATGTACTTTAAAAATAATAAAAACAAAAACTCTCAGTGATCTTATAACACCTTCCCAGGTTACCCAGATCAGACACCGGATTTTCCATGTGAATACAAAAAGTGACTTCTTGAAATGCCCCAGCTACAATCCAAAGTGAGAAATTGCTAAAGGCTCCCCCATTCCACATAGGTAAAATGATAAATTGGGTATCCAATGATGTGGTCAATTGCAACAGAATATACTGGTCTCTACATCAGTGGAACTTTGCCAAATAACCCAGTTGAGTAAACACAACTCAGGAAAAGGGTTAGGGGGAACAGAGAAGGTCCATGATCCAGACAAAAAGCAAGACTTAAAATCCTGAGGCACTCCAAGCAGGTAGTGTAGTGATGGGAAACCAGGGCATTTTAAGGTTGGCATAGGCAAAAGAGCTGGAAGAAGAGGAAAGGGAATATGGTTCCTTTGGAGGTATGGAGGGCAGTGCCAACCAAACTTCTATATTGATGTCTGGAATGAAGCCAATCATTTTGCTCGGCTTTCAATGTATCTTTGGCAAGGTGCTCAGTTAATAATGCCAAGAAATGAAGAACTAAAGAACTGAAAGATCTTAAATATTTGGACACGCTCTCTTCCTTCCAACATTTCTTACTTTTGACTTGGTCTAGATGACTACTAAGGATCCTTCCAGTTGCAAAGCTATAAGCCTTCCCCTATTCCCCACAAATCACTGAGCATGGGCCCACCAGAATAAAAAAATACATATGTACCTCCCTCAGTTTTACTTGTATTTGCTTAGCACTCCAATGCGAGACTGTGTAAATAAATCAGTGACTCTGTGTACATATTCAGAGCTTAATCTTGCTTGCCACAATGTCTATGTATTATAGCAGTTGGTGATGGTGGTGGTTGTCCTTCATATTTGAAGAAGACCAAAATGACATCACTATTTTGGGGTCAATGTACAGTGTGTCTAGCTGTGGCTGATAATACCAATAGGGGTTCACAAGGTTCTACCACAGGTCAGGCATGAATAGCCCATGTGAACATGGATGTCTCTAAACATCTCTAAATGTCTAAAGGTCTCTAAATTTGTACATCTCATGTTTCTTTTGAGCTGCTGCAATTCTGCTTTGCTCAGAGAGTGCAGTGCCTTTTTTGATGTGGGCATGCCATGCTGGGCAGTCCTGTGCCAGCATCAACCATGTCTAACAATTGATACCAGAAAAGTTCTTCAGAGACACCTTGAGAGTATCCTTGTATCACTTTTGACCTCTGTGTGAGCACTTGCCTTGTGTGAGTTCTCCATAAGATAATCTTTTAGGCGAATGTGTGTTTGGCATTGGAACCAAACGGTCAGCCCATCAGAGTTGTGCTCTCAGCAGTAGAATTTGAGTAATTGGCGGTTTAGGTAGAGAAAGGACCTCAGTATCTGGTCCCTTATCTTGTCAGGTGATCTTCAAGATTCAAATGGAAGCAATTCATTCTCCTGGCATAGCACTGGTAGACTGTCCAGGTTTTTCTTCAGAGTCTCCCAAATACTGAGCGAGCTCTGGCAATGCATGCATCAGCCTCATCATCTATGTGGACATGCCAGGAAAGTATACTGCCAAAGTAAGTGAACTTATCCACAGCATTGAAAACTTCCCCATTTGTTGTAACCAATGGTTCCACATATGGATGGTGCGGTGCTGGCTGATGGAGGAGTTCTGTTTTCTTAATGTTCATTGTTCAGAATTGTAAGGCCTCAATGTCCTTTCTGTCTTCACAAAGTCTTCATAAAATTCACTACCAGACGTAACTTCTATGATGGATGAGTCGATGCACTTGCTCCTCACAGGGCAGAGTATATCAGCTAGATAGATGGTTCAGAAATACAGCTCCTCAGAGGGCATGATGCCTCTGCTGAATGGATGGCTTAATTAGACTTGCATATCCCAGGACAAAGCTCAGCTGCAACTGTCTCTTCAGTGCTCTTTCAGAAAGAAAAGATACCCTTAAACCAGGATTGGCAGATGCCTTTCCAATTCTGCTCTCTCTGGCCTCAGCTCATAGCTTTGAGCTACCACTCACTCCCTGGTGCAAATTGCATAATCTCTTTATTCCTCAGTTTTCTCATCTATAAAATGAGGGAAACAATACCTATTTTCTTTCCCTGACATTTATTGTGGAAATCAAATGTAATGAAGTAAGAGTACTTTGTGAACTATATATGGTACAGTACATAGATGTCAGCTATTATTATTAGACAAATGAAATGCTTTTATTCTTATATTATTATAAAAACAATGGTTCATTATGAAAAGAACTAATAAAAATCTGAAGCCTAGTGACAATGAGTTGCCTTGATCCTAACAACACTGCTCAGAATAGCTATAATTAGCTACTAAGATGTTTACCAAAGACATACCATTATCTTTTTTTGCCTCTCAGGAATATTGTTCAGAGAGAATTACCCCTTTGATTCCCAGTTGTTGTTTTTTTCTTTCTCTTCTCTTCTCTTCTCTTCTCTTCTCTTGCCTCATTTACTTGAAAATAGTTATATTTCTTTTCTGTGCCCCAAGGGAAAACTGTAGATTTGAGACCTGAGTGAGCACTGGCTTTGAGTTGTAAAGCCGCATGGGTCATGGTTCCTTTGTACCCTTTCACCTAACTCCAAGGAACAATTGACAAGTACTTTCTGTTTCTCTGAGTGTATCTCCCTTGGGGAAAAAATTTCAGATTTTCCAGTAGAAAAATAGACCATTTTAACTCCAACTCTTTTTCTGGGATGATAGATATGGACTGGTTGGGATTTGTCTCTTTGGGTACTCTCTGTTTATAGTTCAATGACAGATACTATAAGTCACGGGAGAAACAAATTACAATTTTAAGAGATGGAGGCCACTTTGTGGAAACTGAAGTTTATAAATGAAATATTCTGGCCCCTTTCAGTGCCCAAGAGAGATGAACACATCCACCTGCATTTTTCCATTTAATGGCTCTACTCCTTAAGTGGTTGTTCTATGATTGTTCACCTATCCTTGCTCTCATCAGCTATAGACCACAATTAATCTGTGCCTCTTTTAATCCCATCCTTTCCTCCTCAAATGGAATAGTTCAGAAAGCCTATAAATTGTTCCAACATAAGGAACTCGGCCACTATGGCTTATCCTAGTTCATGTGATACAAAGTACTTAATAAGGCTTATTGAATGAATGAATGAATGAATGAATTGATGAGTGAATGAGAGACATGGCCAAACATGGTGTCAATAATAAATAATAATAATTCACATTTATAGAGCACTTAAAACTTTACAAAATAGTTTATTCCCAACAACCTTATGAAGTAGTCAGTCAGGCAATGAACATTTAGAAAGCACCTGTGCCTGGCACAGTGCTAAGCAATGGAGGTAGAATGTTTAATCTCAAGCCCTAGTTAATTTATTTTTCTGTATATGTATATGTTCTCAATCACATTTCCTTTCCTGGAAATCAGAAGAATTGAAAAACAAATGCAAAAGATTCAGGTCTTCTTTCTTTCTTTTTTTTTTTAAGCAATTGGGGTTAAGTGACTTGCCCAGGGTCACACAGCTAGTAAATGTCAAGGGTTTGGTCTGAGGCTGGATTGGAACTCAGGTCCTCCTGACTTCAGGGCCAGTGCTCTATCCACAAGATTCAGGTGTTCTAATCTTCCTGTTTGGCTTGACCATAATCTATCCATAGCAAAGGATAACTGATGGATAGCCTTTGTGCTCCATTGCTAGAAAGGCCCCCAAGTATATTGGTTGGTCCCCCTGTGATAGACCTGTGGAAGGACATAGATGAGAGTCATCCAGGTTGAGAAGGCATAAATGGATTGCTATCTGCATTGTAGGCAGGATTACCCATATAGATCAGGTCACTGTTCATTTGGAATATTGGAACCTACAGGACTGACTGTGAGTAAGATTTCAGCCTCTCTTTTTATCTAGCTATTCAACAAAGTAACTTTGATAGCTGTAAGGAGGGTCTACCCACTTTTATCCAATAATACAAGACATAAATTAGAGATACATACAAAGGTAAAATAAAGGGCAGGAGTAGAATTTAGTATGTAAAAAAAAAGCAGGAATAGTAACCATGATCTCAGATAAAGTTGAAGTTACAATAAATTTCATCAAAAGTGAAAAACAGAGAAACTACACTATATGTCACAATATTATTCAATATTGTTTTAGTTCTTATAAAATACCTGAGTGTATATCTGCCAAAACAGATACAGGAACTATATAAACATAAACACAACTTTTTATACAAATGAACTCAGATCTAAATAACTGAAGTAATATTTATTATTCATGGGTAGGTAAAGCCAATGTAATTTTTAAAATGACAATTTTACCTAACTATTTATTCAATGTCATCCCAATTAAATTACTAAAAAGTTATTTTACAGAGTTGGAAAAAATAATAACAAAGTTCATTTGGAATAACAAAAGGTCAGGAACTTTAAAGAAACCAGGGAAAAAAGATGTAAAGGAAGTAGATTCATCAGTATCAGACCTTAAACTATATTATAAGGTGAGAGCATTGTTGAAGTATAAAAAGGATAATTTTGATTATTTTAAATTAAATTATTCTTTTATAAATAAAGCCTATGTAGCCAAGAATAGAAGGAATGCAGAAAATCAGGAGAAAAAACTTTCATAGACAATCTCTCAGAAAGGATGTGATTGGGTTGGAATATTGATGAGGAAATGATGAGCTGATTGATTTAGAAAAACATGGAAAGACTTGGATTTATAAAGGAAGATGCTATCCACATTCAAAGAAACGTATGATATGAGGAAATAAGCATAGTATGATCTTACATATATGTGAGTATATATGTATGTATGTTTATGGACATCCATGTATATGTGTGTATATATACACACATACATGTATATCTCCATGCTTAACTGTAGCCTTCTTTAGTATGGTGGGGGGAGGGAAGTGAAAAAAAATAAAGTAAAAAGTGCATAGCTGACAACAAAAGAAAACCAACAAGAAGGCAAAGCTAGGAAGCTTTGAAAACAATGTATAATATTTATTATATAGGTTTTCTTGAAATGGAATTTATTGTTTTACATTAAATCCTCTCTTATGCTCTGCTGTGTACATAGCAATGTTTTTTTTTCTTTTCTCATTTTGTATTTAAGTTTAAAATAAGAAGAATTACAAAAAAATAACATAAGACATATAAAAACATTGATCTTCAGAGTTACCTTATACATACGAGAACATATTTCTCCTAATCCTATCTATTTCCCTGGCAAGATCAATTTTCCACATATGTATATGCATTTATATGTGTGTACATATATGTATATGTTGGGAGGAAACAAGATTTTCCACTAGTCAAAATACTGCACTATTATAGTAGGATTTTGCTATTGATAAAAATTTATAATAAAGTCAGGAATCTGAGCTTCTTGAGTAGAAAATTATGACCTCCTTAGTTCACTTTTTTTTGGTGAGGCAATTTGGGTTAAGTGACTTGCCCAGAGTCACACAGCTAGTGAGTGTTATGTGTCTGAGGCCAGATTTGAACTTAAGTCCTCTTGACTCCAGGGCCGGTGCTCTATTCACTGCACCACTTAACTGCCCCTCAGCCTTTGTTTTAAATCACATTCATTTCTGTGCTAAACCAGAGAGAATTTCAGGATTGTCTAACCTAAATTAGAGAATTATCTGTAACAAAGGATTTTGCTCTCCTCTTAGACGTAGAGATAGAAAAGATTTCATCTTAGCCTGTGGCTATTCTGCCTGACTTTTGTTAGCTAAGTATTTTGGCTATGACAAAAAAACTGTTAGCCTAGATTTATCAAGAACAGGTTCTATTCACATATTGTAGCCCAGTGGTCTCAAATTCAAAGAGAAAGAGGGACCACTAAACCCTACCTAAGGGGCAGCCAGGTGGAACGGTGGATGAAGTGTCAGGCCTAGAATCAGGAAGACCCTGGGCAAGTCACTTAGCCCTGTTTGTCTCAGCTTTCTCATCTGTAAATTGAGCTGGAGAAGAAAATGGCAAACAGCTCCAGTATCTTTGCCAAGAAAACCCCAAATGGGGTCACGAAGAGTTGGATACAACTGAAAACGACTGAACAACAACAAACCCTTACCTAAAGATCCCTGATGATGGCATATTGACTTAGAAAACCAAATATTAACATTATCTATGTTATATTATATTTTTATTTATTTTTAAAAATATTTCCAATTATATCTTAATCTGATTTGGGAAGCACTTGGCAGAGTTGGCAGTGCTGGCAATGTTTTTGACACCTCTGGTATAGCAGACTGGAGCTATATTGGCCAGCTAGTGGTCTGAAAGAGATAAGCCTGGAAGCTGGTAACAGGGAGCAACACCTGTCCAAGACCAGTAGATCAATCCTCCATATTGCCTACTATACTCAGTAGCCACTAGAAGACAGTGGAACATCTTTCAGTTTATACTCTCTGCCTAGCGATGACCATGAGACCGTCAGAGACCAGTGGAATCAACTGTCCTGTGCAGATGCAAATAGTGGGATTAGGCCCACGGAGAGCATCTTGATGCTGTTCTCATCCAAACATATCATCAGTGGTCCTATAGCATCAGAGGCAAGAGTTGTTCCTCTATGTACATGCTTTGTTCCTTATGTATATGCTCCTTATGTGATCTCTATGCCAACTCTCCCCACAGATGGTATGTGTATTTATGGGAGCGTATGCAGTAGGTTTATAGGAGAAATGTTCTACTGGGACTCTTCTTACTATGCTGTTTCATTAAATGGCTTTCCTTTGAAATTATTTTGTGATCTGGGTGACTAAAAAATAAACAAAAACATTATTTGGGGCTTGTGAACTCTAAATTTTAGTGGATTCAGGCACACAGAGCATCCTGAATCTGGGGTAACTATTCTAGGGGCCTCACATGAGAGAAGTGAATGCCCTGCGTACCACATACACATAGGTGTATATATAAGCATACATGCCTACATATGTGTATACAGGCATATATGGCGGCCGGCAGCACAATGCTGAATAGTAAATAGAGTGTAGACCTAGAGTCAGGAAGACCAGAGATACTTACAGACTCTGAGACTGTGAGCAAATTGCTTAATCTTTCTCATCCTGTTTCCTGGTTCATAACATAGAGATCATAACTCCTCTAGCACCAACCTAATGGAGTCGTTGGGAGGTTCGAAGGGAATGGCATATGGCAGACTTTAAAGCACCATATAAATGTCAGTTATAGGCAGATAAACCCATAGTATTTATACTAGTGATTTAAGGTTTGCAAAGTGCTTCATATATTATCTCATCTGGTCTTTAAAACAAACCTGTTAGATAGGTGTTATTATCCCCATTTTATGAAGGAGGAAACCTATAAATAGAATTAAGTGATTTGTTCAGAATCACATAGCTAGTAATTAACTGTGGCTAGATTTGAACTCAGGTCTTCCTGACTCTGGGTCTACTCTATTTACTGGGCCACCTAGTTATGGGTATGTATGTTGTATGTATATATATGTATGTGTACATATACACAGATATGTATGTGTATATATAAATATATTTATTACATATATAAATATTATCTGTTGTTCAGTCATTTTTCAGTCATGTCCGACTCTTTGTGACCCCATTTGAGGTTTTCTTGGGCAAAGATACTGGAATGGTTTGCCATTTCCTTCTCCAGCTCATTTTATAGATGAGGAAACTGAAGCAACCAGGGTTAAGTGACTTGCTCAGGGTCACACAACTAGTAAATGTCTGAGGCCAAATTTCAACCCAAGAAGGTGAGTCTTCTTGACTCCAGGCCCAGGCAAATCCACTACACCACCTAGCTGCCCTACATCTGTATGTGTGTATATATGCATATGTATGTATGTATGTATGTATATGTATGTATATACACACATATAAATATATACTTACATATAAACGTGTATATATGAACTACCCATTAATTTGAATAGTAACTCCTCAAGTGGATAGGATCAATGTGATATTCTTCTGAACACAATATTCCCTAAATATCCATCAGCTAAAATCATAAATCTGGGAGATCTGAGCATTAGGATCGTCGTGACTTTGCCAAGACTTCATCATTAGTAAATCTCAATTGAGCCATCTCTCTTGAGCCAAAGAAAATATCCAATTAAATTTATTTATCATTACAACCTTACAAGGTTCAAAGGAAGCCTCTGGGACAGGCCTAAGGGGAAACTCATATATATCTTTAACCAAGACAGCTGTATTATTGACTGTTTCATAACTAGCTCTCCATTGCTGAACTTCATTCTTAGACCATGCTGAAATTGATCATGTACCCTTTAAACTTATCCTAACCCTCAATATTGCTGAGTCTGAGTTTAGCTACAGGCACGTTTGGAATGGTGAGGTTATGGGAATGAGTTGTCAAACCAACCCTTATTTCTGTTCTCATCCTGTACTTTTGAGAGCTTTTCCACTGGAAATAAGCTGAAATAAGAAGGTAGGTAGGCAGTTTTCGTTGTTGTCCTTGTTGTTTTTCCACCATTCATTCCTTCTTGGCCTCTGCCCCATTCATTGTTATTTTCTTTGCCCCTTAGTTACCCTTCCAGAACATGACTGCCCCAGAAAATTATACTTTTGCCATTGTATTTGAACATGCATGGTAAAACAGCTGACATTCATATAGCACTTGAAAGTTTGCAAAGTACTGTGCATACATTATTTCCTTTAAGCCTCCAACAGCCCTGAGGAAGATTCTAAAGCTAAAGGTATTATCCCCATTTTACAGATGAAGAAGTTAAGGCTCAGAGCAATTAAGAGATTTGTCCATAATCACAGCAGTAATAAATATCTGAGTCAAATTCAGTGTTTTCTGATGTCAAGTCCATCATTCTATCCCCTGTGCTACTCTTTCCTTTCTCAACTCCAGCAAAGGTTTTATGACCCACGTTATAACCAGTAACACCATTGTTTGAACTCGTAGATTTTCTGGTTAATAAAAACAATGTTAGAATTAACTGGTTTTTTTTAAACATTTTCCTTTTTTCTACATTTAAGCAAATCATATCTGTTTTCATGAAAGCAGTACCTTTCCCAATCTAAAACCAAAGAGGCGCTTGTGAGTGAGGAAAGGGTCATCCAGACTGCAGACTTGATTAATGGGGCCAGTAACAGTCATTGAGGGAGAGGGTGTTTGGAACTCAAAATTTAAAAAGAAAAGAATGTTTAAAAATAAATTGATATTAAATTAAAATGTTAAAAAGAAGAAATCCATCCAAACTCAAGGTCAAGGCCGATACAACTTGAAGAATGCCCAAACTGAACACCTGAGTCCCCCAAAGTTTCATGTCAATGCTCCTGTGGACAGGGTCAAGCCTGTGTTATGCTAATAAATCATAGAATCATAGAATTATTACTAGATCATCTAGTCCAACCTGCTCCTTTTTACCCATGAAGAATTGGAGGCCCAGAGAGGTTAGGTAACACACCCAGGTCACACAGTAAGTGGCAGAGCTGAATTTGAACTGAATTTCTCCAAATCTGAATTCCATCATTCTACTCTGCCTCTTCACAGTTCATCAGCCTAGCCTGTTATTTTAAAAATGTAATGAAAAGTAAAGACTACCTTTCTTTAAAGAACATTACATAATTTCACTACTTCAGATAAGCCTTGTTTTTAAATAGTCTAAATCAGTAACATTTTTATTCTCTCTATAGATACACAGGTTTATAAGATCATAGATTTAGACCTTGAGGGAATCTCAGAGATCACTTAATCCAACCAATTCATTTTACAAAATGGGGAAATGAGGGCCAGAAAAATGAAGTGACTTCCCAAAGTTTATATAGTGATCTAGCAGATAAAACTTCTTTTAAAAAAAGTTTTTATTGATGTATTTCGGTTTTTTCCATTTCCATAATTTCTCCCAATATCCTTCTTCCCCTCCCTGAGAACTATTCCATATAACAAATAGTATTTTTAAAGACAGAAAAAGAAAAGGAAAAGGACAAAAATCAGCATAACTGAGCAAAGCATTGGAAAAATATCTGAAAATATGTGCGAAGTGTAACACTTATGGACCTCCTACCTCCTCAAAGAGGTATGTGTGATGGGAATATCTTCTCCTATTTCTTCTTTTAAGTCATGCTTGTTCTTTATAATTTTGCAAGATTCACTTTTGATTTTTTTAAATATCGTTCTTTCCACTTACTTTGTCGTACACAGGATACAATATACAGTGTGTATATTATTTCTTGGCTCTAGAAGATCTGTCTTAATTAGAACCTAAGTTTCTTGACTCCCAGCCTCTTCCTATGCTTCCTTTTAAACCGAGAAACTCAGAAATTTCTTCACACACTCTAATTGACTGAACTTGTGAACTTAACGCCAGAAAGTGGTGCTGGCCACACCTTTCACTCAACCCAACCAGATATTACCCTCTTCCTGAGATCCCTGGAATGATTGCCAGTGGGAGTGGCCATAAGCGAACGCTGCTGGGGTAAGCCATTAGCCAGAACGCTGCCTTTTTGAACCTGGGCAGAACCAGACCAGACTTGTGAATGAAACTAACTAGGGTTCTGAGAGCATGTCACATTCCACTCTCCTTTTCTCCGGTGCATCATTTTTCTAGCCTTGCCTAATAATGCTGGAATCGGTATTCCTGTGAGCAGGGGCAGGAGAATGATTTGCTCCCCAAAGAGAGAACAAGAAATTTTCCCTTGCAAATATGGGTGGAGAATTATTCATTATCTTTACTACCTGCTGATGTTTAGAAAGAGACATTCATCCCTGTAATCTCATGTGATATAATCAATGAATAAACCCTAGAATAAAAAAGATTAAGCTAAATTGTACACAGAGGTAATAGTCAATAGGGTTCAATCTTTCTATATAGCAGAAATGTCACCATGAAACTTCATTTCCCACAATACCTGGAGCTAAAAGAGCATCAATCATTGGTTGGGATTCTCTGGAATGTATTTCCCAGAGGGCTGTTTATGTGCCTGTGTGATGACATCACTAGGTGGAGAGCTGGGAAGTATGCTCCCAGATCAGGGGTGGAGGGAATAGTCCTGGAGAGACAAGCCAGCAGAGACCATTGTGAAACAGTATAACCATCGTGGCTCTGGAAATAGTAGTTATAGCTAGACCATCATATTCCAGAGCTGAGACAAAAATTTTCAGCCAATTTTCCAGTCTGCTGCAAGAAATGGCTGGAAAGGAGGGGATGGAGATAAGCATTTATATAGCACCTAGTATGTGCTAGGTGCTTTACAAATATTACCTCATTTGATCTTCACAACAATGCTGGAAGGTGGGTGCTGCTATTATCCCCATTTTACAGTTGAGGAAATTGAGGCAAACAGATTAAGCCCCACTAGTAAGTATCTGAGGTTGGATGTGAATTCAGGTCTTCCTAACTCCAGGTACTCTCCCTCCTATTTACCTAGCTGCCTCATGCTGATGACATTATACTCTGAACATTTACCACTGAAGCTATGAGATCAAATGAGATAAAAAATGTAAAGCACTTTGCAAACCTTAAAATACCAAATAAATATTAGTGATGATGATGATGATGAAGTGACTGTCCTCCCATTATGCTAGGGAATCAGGAATTAAAGAATTAGATTGAAAATCCCCTGGACACATAGGATAGTGCAGAAAACATTTTCCCTTCATTGTTTGCCCTTTTTCATGTCTTAGTTAAGGACCTAATAAAACCCTGTTTGCCTCAGTTTCCTCATCTACAAAATGAGCTGGAGAAAGAAATGGCAAACCACTCCAGTATCTTTGCCAAGAAAACCTCAAATGGGGTCACAGAGAATTGGACATGACTGAAAAATTACTAAACAACAACTACAAAATGCTTAATAAATACTTGTGGACTCACTATCCTTAATTGGATGCAAATATTGTCCTATGATATAGCAAGAAAGAGAAACTTTGCATTGCATGGGGGCTTGGCATGTGTTCACTAGTCTGTTTACCCCAAACAACCACACTGAATTTGGGAGTAGCATGGGGTGCTACAAACACACCCATGCAAACATTATACTCAGTAAGAGATTTTTAAAATACCTTTCTAAGATTAATGACTATTTTTCTGCTCATAACTCACAGTCCATTTATAGGAACTTGTAATAACTGCCTTTTATGAACACAAATGTTTATAGGATGTTCATAAGTCTTAGTACAGTTTTAAACTATTAAGCCTTAAAACTACACTAAGACTTTTGGGACACCCTGTATTTACTAGCATCCCCTATAAAACAGATATTATCACATTTCTATATGCTGGATTACTGTACCTTTTATTACTGAAGTTTGTTGGTTTTCGTTGGGGTTGTATGTAGTAAGTTTATACCTGAGACTTCAGGGAAAGAAAGAAAGGAAGGAGGGAAGGAAGAAAAAAGAAGGAAGAAAGAAAAAGGAAGGAAGGAAGGAAGGAAAGAAAGAAGGAAGGAAGGAAGGAAAGCAAGAAAGAAAAAAAGGGTTATGGAGTACATAAAAATGGAAGCAAAATATATGGAATTTACCAAAGAGAAGACCCCTCCCTCTCCTTGTTGCCACTAATGTCGTTGCATTAGTTCAGCATTGGATGGACCTGAGATGATTTTAATTGATTACTATAGCTGATAGATTAGCCTGATGCTGACTGACAGCCAGTCAGTGATAGGAGATACTGGAATGCTGAAGAGAGTATTGGACTCATCCCTTCTTTCTATTCTCCCTTTCCCCCTTCCCTCCCTCCCCCCCCACTTCCTGATTTAGTACAAGAATTAAGGTCACAGGCTGCAGTCAGGATTTGCAAAGTATCTTCTACTGTTGAGGAAACCTGGAAACAATAGTGGACCCTACTGAATCATAGTCGTTTTTCTTTTCTTCTTGTCCCATGAGTAACTTCGGGAAGGAGAGGGAAGACGTATGAGGGTAGACTTCCAGGTGATACTTGGGCACTTCCAAGTGGAACATATCAACCCATCAATGGCCATAACACTTCCCTGCTCAGAAACTTCAGTTGCCTCTAGGATCAAATGAAACACCATTAAATAAAGTGCCTTGCTAACCTCAAAGCTCTCTATAAATGCTAGTTATCGTTATTGTCATTGTCAGTTGTTAAAATACAAACTCCTGTGTTTGACATTTAAAGTCCTTTACAGTTTAGTTGCAGTCTATCTTTCCATATTAATTTCATATTACTACTCTCCCTTACCAACTATACATTCCAACCAAACTCCCCTACTGACTTCTTCCCATCCATACACATTTCATCTCTGCTGTGCCATTGAATGAGCTTTCCTCCACTTCTTGGAATCCCTAGCCCCCTTCAAGGCTCAATTCAAATGCTACCTTTCACATGTACCTTTAGTGATGCCCCCATCTTTTCAAACTTTTCCCTCTCCTCAAAATTACTTTGTTTTCTTTGTATATATCTTGTATTAATTTCAAAGTGTGGTATAGGGCAGGGATGTGAAAATCATGGCATGCCTAGCTGAACCAAATTAAAATGTAATTGGGGGAGCAGCTATGTGGCACAGTGGACAGAGCACTGACCTTAGAGTCAGGAGGACCTGAGTTCAAATCCAGCCTCAGACACTTGATACTTGCTAGCTGTGTGGCCCTGGGAAAGTCACTTAACCCTGATTACCTAGTCAAAAAAATATAATTGGGAATTGTTTATCAAAATAAATAAAAATATAACATAATATTTATTTTTATGCATAACATGTTTTATATGTCTATATAAACAAACATAAGATAATGTTAAATATATATATGTAACTTAGATAATGTTAATATAATTACATATACATAAAATAATGTTAATTTGAGGTTTTCTAAGTCAATATGTGACCAACAGAGATCTGTGTCTATTTGAGTTTGACCCACTGGTGTACGGGATAGAGGACTGACCAGGCAGCCATGAAGACTCTTCAGCTCTCTCCTCTGACCCTATACTAGTTGTGTGACACTGACCAAGTCATTTAATGTCCAAGTGCTCTAGATAGCTCTCTAAGACTATAAATTTCAGAGAAGGTGTCTATTTGCATGGGTAAATGGAGTTCTCCACACCAGTGACATACCAACTATAGCCGCTATCTCCTATCTGGTACCGCATCAGAACAAGTGTTTAAGCTCTTGGAGAGAAAAGAGTTTATTGTTTTTCCTTTGTATCCACAGTGTCTTGCACATGGTAGGTATTTAAATATTTGTTAAATCAAGCAGTTACTAAGTGTCTGCTGTGTCGGCAGAGGATTGTTGTGGAGTTAGTAGTAGCCACTACCTCATGAAGCTTGTGCTCTAATAAAATAGTAATGAATCAATCAGTATTCCTCTTCTTATGCAAACCTCAACCTTTCTAGCAGTGGGAGTTGCAAGGGTTAGACGGAGGATGTGTTAATTAAAACTGCCTAACAAGCAGAGTTCTCCAAAAATGAGACTAGGCTAGTTGGGGGAGTCTTTAAATGAAGCCTTGGGTATGCTGTATAGACTGAGGAGATTCCTGTTCATATATGGTCTGGGTTTGATGGCTCTGGGGACCCTTCTAAAAGTGAGATTCTGTGACTTTCTTTTTTGACAGTCTTAAAGAATGGCTGTAGCTGAAAAAGTCATTACCCTGAGGCCAACCTAGAGATTCTTTCTGAGATCCAAATCTAAATATATATGTTCCTATGCTTTATTTAATACTTTGACATTTATAAAATAGTGTTTTCCAGTGAGGTAGGTAGTACAAGTATTATTGCTCCCATTTTAAAGATGAGGAAACTGAGGCACAGCAAGAAAGATGAGGTGACTACCAGGGATACACAGCTGGTCAGAGTCAGCCTGACTTCTAGGCCTAACTCTAAGGCAAACATTTTTGTTTTTCATTTTTTAATTGCATCATGCTCTCAAGGACATATCTCCATTTCTCTGACATTGTCTAATGTAGGTAGCTCTCAAGATTCTTATCCAGCCCTGAGATTCTCTGATTTTATGACATGCAGCCCAAGGTTCTAGAACTTTGTATCTTGAATGCCACTATAGGACTCAAGGGGAACATATATGGTATGTTTTCTGCACACCAAAGCCCAAGAGGGACAGAGTGAAGAACAAGAAAGTTTGGAGAAATCTCTTCTTGAGGATTCTTTCCCAGTGGCATCAGACTTGTAGAGAAGATAGGGTGTGTTGAACTTGACCTAGGAAAGATGGATAGAATGAAAAAGATTGAGTCTGGCCAGATTGGAGAGGATTAATCAAGAGAAGCAAGTAAGACCAGTGAAATTTCCAAGAAAGGAGCAAAGAGATAAGAAATGTTAAAGGTTGTGGTTTAGCAAGTAAACTGGACCAAGGAAAGAAGAGACAGAGAGACAGAGATAGAAAGAGAGAAGAGAGAGAGGAGGAGGAAAGAGAGAAAGAAAAGGAAGAAAGCAATACTAGCCTGTGGTAATGTTTCCTTCTTCTAAACTCTTGTGAGTTATTTTCAGTGAAATTCATTTGACAGTTAGTCACATACAGCCTTACAACATCTCTTCTGTTGTCTGAATTATTCAAATCTTTCATCATCATTTGATAGTCACATGTTGGTGCCTTGTTTCCCATCTAAAGGCTAGGTGCCCCTAGAACATAGGCCTTGCCTCTCCCTGGAGCCTTAGAGCACCTAGCACATAAGGGGTAATCAATAAATATTTGCAGTTTGAAAGGAGAATGAGAGAATAAAGCAAGGGCCAGGGCCCAGCGGGGAGCCAGGTGTGCTAATGAGGGATATTTTGTAGCACATGTTCTCAGGAAGGACAAATTCAGGGGCTAGCTTGCCTGCCTCATCACTTGATTCAATCCTGTGTTCCCTCCTCTGAAGTCCTAAAATCATAGATCCTGAACTGGAAAAGACTTTAAGCTTAACCCCTTCATTTCACACGTGAGGAAAATGAGGCCCAGAGAGATTAAATGACATCTGGCCCAACATCACATCCGCTAGTAAATATCTGGGGCTGGATTTGAATCCAGATCTCTCTGACTCCAAGTTTGGCACTATCCACTAGACAACACTGCTCCCCTCAAGGTTCTCCTTTTAAGCCACCATCTTCTCCAGAAAGATTTCCCTTCCCCAGCTACCCAGGTGAAAATAATCTGTTCCTCTTTGCTCTTTTATCTGAATTTTTTTTCTTTTTTTAAAATTTTCTTTTTTTTAATTAATTTTTTTGACTTATCAATAATCACTTCCATATGCTTTTGAGTTTAAAATTTTTCTCCCCCTTCCTCCCCACCACTCTCCCCAAGATGGCACACAATCTGATATAGGCATGAATTTTTCCTTCTCAAAATATCAGTCATTGTGTATTTAACTACCCTACCTCCCCATCTTAAGCTCCTTGAGAATAGTCTTTGTCATAGCTATCTTTGTGATAGCAGAGGGTGCTCTTCTTTCAGCCTCCCCCCTCCATGCCAGATGAGCTCTTTGCCTGGCTTCCCCTCTCCCTGCTCCCTCCCCTGGCTGTGGCATTCCCAGCAGTGACTTTGCACTTTTCTGAGGTCTCTTTCCACTGGTGTCCTGGAATCCACTGTATCTCATTTTCATGCTTTTTTTCTACTAGCTTGTATTTTTGTGCTGGCCTCCTGGTCAAAAGTGATGGTTAAGATTCCGATGCAGTTCTGGGCTGGTGAAGATTATAGCAAGACCAGTGACTGCATTTGGATGTAGCAATCAGTCAGTGAACTGACATTTATTTAGGTCCTATGTGCCAGGCACTGTGCTAAGCGATTGGGATACAAAGAAAGGCAAAACAACAACAAAAAAAAGTTATATAGGAATTAGGAAATTCTTCAAAAGTAGCGATTAAAAGTTCATTGATGAACCTGGAGAGAACAGTAGACAGCCAGATTGTGAGGAACTAAGAAATGAGTTGAGAGTTCCAATTTCAATCCAATGTTTTTCCCAGTATGCAGTGCTGCCTCTCAAAGCAACTATCTTGGGCTAGATTCCTTTTAAGCAAAATAATTAGCCTCTGTTTACCTGATTATAAGTATATTTTCCTTTTGGAAGCTTTTTTAAAATCTGATCTTACAATACTGGAGTGTAAGAGCAGTTAACACAGTGTCAAATCATGGAGGGATATAACACTTTAAAATTTATGAATTATGATTTCTTGTTTCTGCTCTAATGACAAAGAGTCCCGAGGGTCACTTCAATAAAAACAACAACAACAACAAAAACCCAAACTATAAAGACAGACAGATGGACAGACAGACCACTCATTGCTAAGGTGTCAGACCACTGGCCCCGACAGGTTGAGATGGCTAAGCAAAGAGAATACGACCAGGGTTGGCCGCTGGTGCTGCCCTGATCAAGGGGCCGCTGGCACCGAGCTGTGTACTGTCCTGGGACTGGGGGAAGAGGGTGAGCTGGTGCCAGGATGCTGGGGAAGAAGCCGCGATCTGCTTACGCTCTTTTTAGTCTAATCTCCCTTCCACCCCGCCTGCCTCTAGTTAGAAAACAGACTTGTACAGTAAGATTTGTTTATTATCATGATGATGATTTTTAATAACACGTTTCTGCTTCTCTTTTGATATACCTTTGCTCATTTTGAGACTACAACCGGCCAGACTTCCAGGAAGCTCGGGTTAGTAACAGGTCCCTGGCTCACCAGGTTGTGGGCGAAAGTAGGAAAGTCAGCAGACCAGACTCCCTTGGCTCTGCTTCAAGACCATGACGTCACTGAGGAGGGACGCGTGAACCAGGAACTGGAAGCCGACTCATTTTTGCTCTCCTTAGCCACCCGTGCACAGCTAAGTTATACCTTCAGAAGACAAGAGACTTGCTGGACAAACAGGCTTCTGCTGGGATCTTCTGGAGGGCCCTGGGTAAGTAGGAAAGAAATGTATCTTCCTCAGCCGTGATGACTGTGCTGTAGCTATAGGAGAGGTGGTGGAATTTGTACAGGACCAGACCCGTGGACAGTGCCCTCTGACACTGTCAAGGCAGGATTATGAAAAGCGTTAGAAAGAGGCTGTTACCTAAACTCACGATTTATTTGTTTGGGTCTGGCTGCCACTGCTGGAGAGATTTCCCTGTGCCCGGTCCGGTAACAAATTACTTTGCAACGGGTAACTTGGAATGCAGTTCTCCGCGAATTTCTTCTCGCCTGTTAGGAGGCAACCTTTCCAGCACAATTGCACAACCTCCCTCTACCTATCAGGAAGTGGGTTTGTTTAGGAAGGAGGTTTTACCTTTTAAGGAAAAATTCTGTTATCAAAGAGAGTAGTGGGGATGGAGAGATGTTGGGAAAGAATTGTCCTAGAAGAGTAAAGATCTGCTTAGGCTGCTTTTGATGGGGTAATGGGGACCTGGACCCCAAAAAGCCCTAAGACCATATCTCTGCAAGTAACCCAGCTCCCCCACCCCCACCCCATGAGGAAATTTTCCCTTGTTGAAGGTCTGACTCTGTAATTCCCTTATCAGGACAAAGACAGGCTACTAGCCCAAGGGTTTTTGTCCCTGGCTGGCCCAAGGACTCCTCCTCTCTGCAGATCCCCAAGGTCCATGCCTCTGACAACTCCTTCAGTGTCTGGTATACTTCCTCCACTTTCCCATACATAACTCCCAAAGATACCTGGACCCTTAGATCACATATTTGGCATCCCTGGCATTCCTTTCCCGTGCCCCTTTTCTATATAAATTCGCTTCGATTGAAGTGCAAGTTTCCCAAAGGGACTTCACCTGCCATAAACTGTCTCTTGATCGAAAGATGGCTTGAGTGTGTGATTCATTCCAGACGACTCTGCTTTGGCATTCTTGGGATCCCAGCACCCCTCACTTCTCCCCAAACCTCTTCATTTTTAATCCTTCTCAACTTGGTTTGCACTGAAATATCATTACATGTAAAACCACTCCCCAAATTCCCCACCATCTGGTTCTTTCCTCCCTCCATTCTTCTATGGGACCAGGGTTCCTTGCCCCCAGTCCATGTGTGGTGAAGGGGCCACAGATCTGGAAAGAACTCAGAAGTCATTTAGTCCAATCCCCCCACCCCCTTTATACAGATAGGAAACTGAAGTTAGGGGACTTGCTCAAGGTCACACAAGCAATGAAACAAGAGGCAAGATTTGAACCCAACTCTTGTGCTGGTGTTTTTTCCCACTGTTCCTAACTTCTGTAGTAAAGCCAGTGTTTGCAGGGATGTTACAGTACTCCCTTACAGCTAGTTTCATGGCAACTTTCCAGGCTTCCTGTTAATTGCTTTTCTTTTCAAAAGCACTTGACCTCAGCTGCTGAGTCACCTTGTGGTTAATTAAAATAATAATAATAAAAGATTAGAAACAATACACAGGGAAGCAGAGTTTCCCTCTCCTGACTTGTCTGAAACCCTACTTACAGCTCTCATCCTATTGAAGGAATGAAGTGGGAGTAATGGCTGTGCTTGGGTCCTCCCTGGCTGATCCACTTAAAATAAACTTTTCACCAAAAGAAATGTTAATGGAATGTGCCTTTAAGTAGCTCACTGCATTCTTAGCAGTTTCTTTCAGTTGTGAATGTGGACATATAGCTCACTGACTTCTTGTTGAATATTGTCTTCTGTTCCTGAAAGCTTTCTGAATTTTGCAGAGATCCAAAGCATTCTTCCTGGAAGGACATGGGGGGAAGGAGGAGGGAACTGATTTGGTTTTGGTTTTGATTTTGTCTATTAAGTTGAGGTGTGGAGCAAAGGAAGATTTGCAGTTTTTAGCTGAGAGAGACCAAGCTATGGTTTTGGTTGGTGTGTGGAGACATACAGGAAAAAAAAAAGAAAGAAAAAGCAAAGTTTCTGAAAATAGACTCATGGGAGCTTTAGTTTATTTTTCTGCTGGTGGTCAGTAATTAAGCAGTGCTGTGCGTGAAGTTCAAGTGGCTGGTTTTCTCTTGAAAGCCCTGCCTGGGTCTCATGCATCTTATCTGGACCTTGCACTTCCCTTGCCAAAGAACTTGTTTTTATTGGTAAAGAGATAGAAAAACCAACCAAACCAACCAAAACACCCAAAGCTTTACCTGATTGGCTTGCTTTTTTTTTTTCTCACCTACCCAATTACCGCTTCTGCTAAATGTTCCAGGTAATTAGGGGCTGTGGCTTAAGTGTTGTTTGATATTACATTTCTATGTTTTTCAAGAGAGTTTATTAAACTCTGTGTTGTATGGTGTGTACTGGTTTCTACCACTTAAATTAAAGGAATTTCATTTGTAAATAAACCAGATAAAGGTTTGGAACAATTCTTTAATTGTTCTGAGACCTAAATTTCACTGTGTTATATAAGTATGATTAATAACAAGAAGCTTGCATGAAAAATAGTTATAGATGGAGGAAAGTGGTGAATTACATTCATTAGAATGTAAGCTCCATGAGAGTAGAGATTGTTTCTTTCTTAGTATTTGTCTCTCCAGTGCTTAGTATAGTGTTTGGCATATCAAGGGCTTGATAAATATTTGTTGAATGATTGTTTGATTAAATGTTTTCATCTCCATTTGAGTTTTTTAAATTTTCATTTTATACTGGGGGAATTCCCCAAGTTTTTCCATAGGTCAGTGACAGAAGAGAGACCCAAATCAACAATCATTTGGAAAGACAACATGATGCTCTCAAATAATCTACAAAATGTCATCCACAATCCGGTAACTGACTTCCATGAAATTAGTTTTTATTTATGGAGAGAGTACTACTTGATATGGCTATGTTTAATTTATTTATGAGGTTGTGAATGAAATCAGGAATTATCTAATGCCAAAAATCTCACTTTATCCAAGAGATATAACTTCTTCCCTCATGTTTTTCCTCAGACATTTAGTAAAGAGCAAAATTAACAATGGTATCAGCTCCTCTCTCCTTCCTCTGTGGAAGTGTATGGTTAATAAACTTAGAGCTGGGAGGGATCTAATCATAGGATTATAGCTCTATCTAGAGCATCAGAAATTGGCTAGTCTGATCTCCTCATTTTACAGAGGAGAGAACTGAGGCCCATTGAAACTAAGTGACTTTAGGGCAGCTAGGTGGTGCAGTGGATAGAGCACCAGCCCTGAAGTCAGGGGGACCTGAGTTCAAATCCAGCCTCAGACCAAACACTTGACACTTACTAGCTCTGTGACCCTGGGCAAGTCACTTAACCCCATTTGCCTTAAAAAAAAGAAAGAAAGAAAGAAAGAAATTAAGTGACTTTCCCAAGGTCACACATATAATAAATGGTTGAGTCAAGATTTGAGTTCAGGACCTCCCTCCAAATACAACAGTCACATCACTGTACCACAATGAAATGGAAGGTTTTGGGACGAGAGGATATAAATAAAGGGTCTTCCCAAGCCACAGTAGGTTTAATTGTCCCCTAAATCATTGGGGATTGGCTGCATCATAGATAGATAGATAGATAGATAGATAGATAGATAGATAGATAGATAGATAGATAGATAGATAGA
>NW_020954576.1:66121215-66128296 GCF_900497805.2 Vombatus ursinus
AGATAGATAGATAGATAGATAGATAGATAGATAGATAGATAGATAGAAATAGATATAGACAGGCAGAGATAGAGATAAGTAAAATAGGTAGATAGAAAGATAGAGATAGGTGGAGACAGAGATGGAGGATAGACAGGTGGAAATAGAGAGATATATACAGACAGAGAGACAGAGACAGTCTGTATATATCTCTCTATTTCCATATAAATATATAGACAGATAAATAGAAATAGAAAGGAAGGAAGGAAGGAAGCAAGAAAGAAAGAAAGAAAGGAAGGAAGGAAGGAAGCAAGAAAAAAAGAAAGAAAGAAAGGAAGGAAGGAAGGAAGCAAGAAAAAAAGAAAGAAAGAAAGGATATCCAACAGCAAAGCTTCTGAGTTTATGTAATGATGAGACTACTGAGAAATGAGCTGGTTGTCTTGTTTTTCAGGCTGAGAGGTATTTGTGGGCCTGAGAAGAGTCATATTCCTCAGGGTCTTTGCTCTGGAATTTTGGACAAGGGGAAGAGGGTCAGCTCTGGGCATGAGTTCAAGCCTTGCTCCTTTACTCCAAGTGTGACCTTGGCTAAGTCATTATGTCCCTGTTTCTTCATCTGTAAATTTCATAAAAAACAAATCTGTGCCATAAAGAATGAGACCATGACTTATACTTTTCTTTTCAGCTGTTGAGTGTGAGAGTTGCTCCTTTTGAACCAGGTTTTTCTGCCTCTGGGAAAAAGCACTGTACAAATAAGAGTGAGCTACTGTACTATTTCCAAATGAAGATACAATAAGAAGGAATCCAATTATAACTATAAGCATGGAGATAAGAATTGGGAAGCTTTATAATTATGATATTAGTAAGAAGATGCAGAATGAATTTCATGCATTTTGGAATTGCAAGTCTCAAGGTTTTAGTGGATACTTACACAAAGATTTTGTAATTCATAAAGAGAGAGGATGGGACCATTATAATGATAATAGCTAGCATTGTCATTTGATCATTACAACAACCCTGGGAGTCAGGTGCTATTATTATCCCCATTTTACAGATGAGGAAACTGAGACAGAGTTAATTCAACAAGTCAACAAACACTTACTACATGCCAGGGACCATGCTAAGTGCTGGGAGTACAAACACTCAGAAAGAAAGACAGCCTCTGTTCTCAAGGAGTTTCCATTCTAACGAGTGAAGACAATCCAGAAAAGAAAGCTGAAAAGGGGTGAAGGTAGGGAGAATAGATAAGGGCACCTAGCACAGGAGCATGGTACAGAATGTCTGGAGTCAGGAGTGTAGTTTGGAGAAGAATGAAGACATGGTTGGCCTGGGAATCCTCCTTAAAATGGAGTTTCTGAGGAGAACCAGCTAGTCAGAGGAAGAGGCCATCAGGTCAGGTGGTACTTTCAATATGAGAAGTAGTTCATGGGTAGTATGACCTTCTTGAGTGGAGAGATTTCAATGACATGGTAGAGGATGTGCCGAGAGAATTCAGTGACTTGCTCAAGGTCACACAGCTAGAAGGTTAAGTGACTTTCCCAGGGTCACATTTCTAGTGATTGTCTGAGGCAGAATTTATACTCAGGTCTTCCTAACTTCTGGTCCAGTGCTCTATCTCCTGCCCCATTGAGCTGCCCCAACTTGGCATTCTAAATGATTGAGTCCTCTTGCAGAGCAAGGAAAATGGATGCCAAATTAAAGCCCTAACTTCTGCCCCTCACAGAAGAAAGATCCCATATTTGAATATCAGATCTAATTCATTCAACAAATATTTATTAAGCACCTACTGTATGTATGGGGAGAGCTAGGATGCTGCAAGAGCTAGGCTTGGGTTCACCTCAGACACTCACTGGCTGGGTGAGTTTGGGCAAGTTCCTTTCCTAAACTCTGAGTGCTACACACAGCTCTCTTAATATTCTCAATTATGGAGCAATTACAGATTTTCTCTGACAGAAAGTTTACTCATTGGAAATTCCCTGTAACAATGAAATCATAGGTCTCAAGAAAGAAATATGTAAAAGGTATAGACAGAGTCAGGAAAATACAGGTCCAAGTTCCAACTTCTATAACCCTGGGCAAATTCCCAAGCATTTGTATCTTAGGCACTCCGTCAGGCACTTATCTTTTAAGACGTTCCTTGAAGCTCTATAAAGAATGAAATTAGATAGAACTTTCATAATGGTAGAGGCAGCCTGGAGAGGCTAAGCTGCTTCTAGAAAGGTGGCAAAATCAGTAAGTCCAACTCAAGACAAGTGTATCCTGAGTTTTTGTGCCATAATGATTCAGTGCAATAAAAGAAAAGCCTAGAAGTCACTGGAAAATATCTTTAACAAAAAGATCTCCTTTTTTACCCCAAAAATAATCTTTCTATTTTTTAATCAACAATTTCTTTTTCAGGGTCTCTCTAGACAGTATGTGGATTCGATGAAAATCTATCTAGATCTTTTGCTTCTTTCTTTACCCTTTAACCTTTGGGAGATTTCTGTGTTCCACAGTAGGATGAGAGGGCTGAGCAATCTGAAATGAATGTTTAAAATAAGAGCCTTGAATCTGATTTATTATTAAATAGTACAATATTGAATGCCCATAGTTCACTAAGGTTCTTCCTCTCTCTGGTTTTTAGTTGGCTGTCCTTCTAGAGTCTGAAAGACATAGAGAGGTTACCAATAAGTCAGATAATCTATTAGAGTATTTTGTGATATAAATTTGAAAAAGTTTTCATAAATGTATTGTTTCATATGCATCTAAACAACTCATCAGAGAGTACATAATGAATGCTTATACTGTGTTTAGCTGGGTGCTGTAGTGGATAAAATAATTTTTCTCTTTTAATTTTTATGTTGAGTTTCAAAGTTTCCCTTATAGTCGACAGACAATGCAAATTGTAGTCATCATAGAATCACAGAAAACAAAAGGAAAATTGTACATCTGGCTTTTGGGCCCCCCCTCCACCTTATTCATTGCACATTTTTCCTGCAGGTAGCATCTTAATGGAATTCCAAGAACTATGATGCCAATGAATTAGGTTCATTTTTCTCTCCATTCAGATTTACTGAAAAGGGTGGAGCAGGCAACAGTAAATTAATTGCTTTCCATCTCAGTCTTGGCATACATCCCTTATTGCTGTAAGTGTTCACTGAATAACTACAAGGTATATTATACAAGGATGAGGCGTTTGAGAAAGTGACATGGTGAAAGTTCATATGTTGAAGTAGCAAAGAACCCTCTAAAGCTAACTCCTCAGCCTGTGCTGTAGTCACAATTTTTGTTCCCGAGGTATATTGTTTCCAAACTTTTCTCCTCGCACTATAACACAATCAGATTCTCATTGTTTTAATTTTGCCAAAAACACAGAGGTCTTTCCTGTCTTTAAAAAAAAAAAGTCCTTTTGTTTGATCCTGCTACCCCCTTCAGCTACTAGTTGTTTATTGTGCTAGGTTCTGAGGATACAAAGATAAAAAAAAAAAAATGGCACTTTCCCTTAAGAACCTTTTAGGTGAGAGATATACACAAGATAAGTATGTTACAAAGATAAGAAATGTTGGAACAAAACAGTGTTCTAATGAAGTTTGAGAAGCAGAAGAGGGCTTTTAGGTGTAGGAATCAGAAAAGTCTACAGGGAGGAGGTGGTCCCTATAACCAACCTTTGGCCATAATCCTGGGCAGGAGAGAATCTTGGTTCAAGCCCATCCCTCAGATTTCTCTGCTTCCTGTGGATGTGGCCAGGGGCTGATTATATACCTGAGATCAGTCTTGAAAGAAGAAAGGGATTCTGAAAGACAAGGAAGGATGGAGAGGCAGCTAGTTGGCTAAGTCTAGCACGTTGAGGGGCCAAGAGAGTTTAGAAAAATTTGGCTACCACTATCCAATGGTAGAAGCATAGTTTTTAGAACTGAAATAGACCTTAGATATCATCTATACTCTTGGTTTAGTCCAGGGGTGGGGAACCTGTGGCCTGGAGGCCACATGTGGCCCTCTAGGTCCTCAAGTGGGGCCCTTTGACTGAATCTAGAATTTGTTCTGTGAAGTTTGGATTTAGTCAAAGGACTGCACGTGAGGACCTAGAGGGCCACATGCGGCCTCGAGGCCACAGGTTCCTCACCCCTGGTTAGTCTATTGTTTCCCACTTGACATACAGATTTTTGGCTAACACTGATTAATAAAATGATTTCATATTAACAAAAGTGAATTTAGAGAAAACTCTGTTTCCTTCTTCCTTAGGTGATTCCATATGTTGGTACACTTTCTGAGGAGCTGGGGCCTGGGAAGTTGGTTGTCATCCATGGTCATATGCCCAGTGATGCAGACAGGTAACCCTCTCTCCTGATGTATAACCTGGTTAGGGTCCTCTGCCTTGCTTACGTTAGATGGGAAAAGACAAGGAAGAAATTGAAGAACCCTGTCTACTCTTTGGTAATACTATTTGATTTCAAAATTCTTTTTTCCTGGATGATGACATAGGGCTAGAAGACCGGGGGAGGGGGAAGGGGAGGGTTAAGGAAGCAAAGTACAAGGTTTGAAACTATCTTCTTCTCTTCCTAAAAGACAAAAGGCCTGCCTCATGCTCTTCTCCAAATAGGTTCCAGGTGGATTTCCAATGTGGCAGCAGCGTGAAGCCCCGAGCCGATGTAGCCTTCCACTTTAACCCGAGGTTCAAAAGGTCAGGCCACATTGTATGCAACACCCTGATGAAGGAGAAATGGGGATGGGAAGAGATCACCTATGAGATGCCTTTTGAAAAAGGAAAACCTTTTGAGATCATGATTATGGTACTGAAGGACAAGTTCCAGGTCAGTTTGAGGGAAAGAGAAATTATTTACTTACCCCCCAGTAGAGGATCTTCATAGCATCGTGCATTTAGAGTTGGAAACAGCCCTAAAGGTGACCTAGTCCAATGTCCTCATTCTCCAGGTAAAGAAAAGGCGACCATGACAGGTACAAGGACTTGCCCCCAGTGGCATCATAATGTCATAGGCTGGATTTCAACCCAGATTTTTTGACACCAAGTCTAAATAAATTCATAGGGAAGATTTTCAGTAAGTTCAGTCTATAACTTAATGAATTTGCTACTCTAAGCTAGCTTTGGAATATGTTCCCTAAAGGGTTGTTGTGGGTAGATCCTTTTGTTTTCAGCTGACTGAATGCCCTAGGGAAGGGTGATTTTGTCAAACATATGTTTCAGAGTTGAGGATGAAGGTGGGAGGCAAGAAAATGGAAAAATTTTTTACATTCTGGACATTAAATTCTGAATCTCTTCAACAGCCTTTTGCAAAGGAACTCACCTTAATTATTAAACATACTTCTAATTTTGACTTTTATTCTTTTAATTTTGTTTATCTCTTTGTCCATAAAGATTCCCCTTCCCTAAATTCTTTCATTGGAAAAACTTAGAAACTTTTCCTTAAATTAGCCCAAAGTAGGTATATCCCATTGTAAATTATTTTCTTTAATGCTATTATTTCCTAATGCCACAATCCTTCAATATAACCCTTCATGGTGGCAAAGAAAAAGAAGAAGCAAAACAAATTAATACCTTGACTATGTCTAAGACCATAGGCCTCATTCCCACCTATAGTCCACCATCTCTCTGCTGGGAGGAGGGAGTTATATTCCATTGTCTGTCCTCTGGAGTCAAGATTGCTCAGTACCCTGATCCAAGTTCTTAAGTATTTTCTGATTGTTTTCCTTTACATTACCGTAGTTATTGTGTAAGTTGTGCTCTTGGCTCTTCTTACCTGGTTCTGGACCTGATTTCTTTTAGGTGCTGTTTAATTATGGAGGGTCTATAATAGTGTGCTAGGCATTTTCATGGATAAGAGCTCTCTTTTTTCTAGGACCTTACCATCTTGGGCAACATAAGTTCATAGCACATTAGGTCTGGAAGGGACCTTAGACATTGTGTGGGCTAATCCCCTCATTTTAAAGCTAAGGAAACAAATACATAGAGAGGTAAAGTGAATTAATTTCTAATACTCCCCCTAAAATACTCATTTCTAAATGGGAGTAAAAAAAGAAGTAAAGTGTTGCCCAACTATCTATAGCTTCCATCACGGTCTCCAATGCAGTCCAGATGATGCCTGCCAAGTTATGACCTGGATGATTTACAACTTACACATCAAAAGAAAATCTATTCTTGAGAGGCATTTCATATTATACATCTTGTTCAAAATGAGCCGAATCTTTATTCTGCTAATGCATGGCTTTAATAAGCCTTGCAGAATTACCCAATGACTTAGCTTAGTGTCACAGAACATTGTGTTAGTAAGTTGGCAGGCTGCACCCCTATGAATATAAGGTAGCTTCCCATTGCACAGCCAGAGGTAGTAGTCTTAATCCTAGCCAGCCAGGGATTAATTCTACTTTATTAATCCGGAGAGCTCACTCAGCACACTCCATTACTACTTTTAGGTTCAGTTTTTCCTTTCATTGAACCTGAACCTGTATCTTTGCAAGTTCTTCCCTTTGTCTCTACCTGTGCCCTCTAGGCCCAAACAGAACAATTGGATCTCTATTTTACATGAATGCCCTTCAAGCAGATCAATCCCTTTTGAAGTCACAGCTGCCATCCCTTCTGTGTGGTCGTCCAGGCTGAACACTCTCATTTCCTTCATGTGACCCATATATGGAACAGACTCAAGGTTCCCTCACGATCCTGGTCTCCTTCCTCTGGACTCATTCCAGTTTGTCAATGTTCTGCCTCAAATGTGATGCCTAAAGCTGAATACGCAATTTGTGGTCTGTCCAAGGCAAAGTATATATAACAGGGTGAGCACCTCTCTTATTTTGGACATCATGTCCTTGCTAACGTAGCTCAGGCTTGCATTAGGTTGTCTTTTTTTGTTTTGTTTTGTTTTGTTTTGTTTTTTGGCTGTCGTATGTTACTGCAGACTCACAGTGAACTTGAAATCCATTATCCCTGTGTGTGAAGGGCAAAACATTTGAAAAGTCATTGATTAGACTTAACTCCTCCAAACAGTATTCTGTTGGCAGCAGATAAATGTATGCTTGTGCTGTCTTATAAAGAATATTATTACACTAGACACACTATGAAAGTATTTGCCACAGCATTCTATTACATTTGCATCCATTTTATGTGTGTCTGATT
>NW_020954576.1:66128306-66138235 GCF_900497805.2 Vombatus ursinus
GCCACAGCATTCTATTACATTTGCATCCATTTTATGTGTGTCTGATTCTATGCAAGGTGAATTAGTTATTGAGGTACTGCAATGACCACATTTATAATATAATGTGTCCCCCAAATTGTGGTATGGTTTTAAGTTATAATAGCTTTAATAGCTTAAAATTACACTAAGATTTTTTGCATGTGAAGAAGAGAGGATAGGGAGAGTGAAAAGGGGTGGGGGAGCATAAGGTTTCCTAAGTGCTATAGTTTGGTTTTCTCTCTTGATTATAATATCATTTTAATGTCATTATAGTAGAGCCTTCACAAAAGTCGTGTCCTCATGTTATGTCATGTCATGGAAGTGACCCTGAGCTATACTATATATATTGTACATAGGTTTACCTGTACCAATAGAGCTCTGTGTGCCATTCCAGTGACAGACTGTGTCTGTTTTCTGAGGACCCTCTAAGTTTGGTCAGGCTAATTACCAGTAGGATGGCCACTAGGTGAGGATGAAGCCATGGTAACCTATTAAATGAGGAAAGAGACAAAATGGCCCTTACTTCTTTATGGCTTTTTTTTTTTTTTTTTTGGTTCTGGCAGCAATAGCAGCAAAGGGGGGGGAGGGGTGAGAAGAAAGATGATCTGAGAATCACAAAGTTTTTAAACCATCCATCCACACTGTCAGCACATCCTAAATATGAGATCCATGCCCAATGACAATTAGGTTGATGTGCCAGGTGAGGAACTGAATCTTATCAATATTAACATTCTTATTACAAATGAAAACAGAAGATTCCCAGCTAAGTGGAAGGAGGACCCACAGGTTTTCCTTGGAGAGGCACATGAAGGGGTCAGGAGAATTGTTTTTGCTATGTTTCCAAAGAAAATCATTTTATCATCATTTTATGGGACCTGTAAAAATAATCTACACAACTATGAAGATTATCTTTTATGAAGGTTATAAGAAGGAAATAGGAAGACTTTTGCAAGTTATATTCTCCACTAGGCCAGATCTTTACAGTCATGTAGTTGAAAGAAATGTGCTTATTGTGTGTTGACATTAGAAAAGCATTTGTTTTGCTAAAGCACAATGACACCTAAAAGCCTTATATTAATATCTTGAAAGATTATCTGAAAGACACAACAATGAAAATGACCTTGTTCAATGACCTGATTATTATTATCAAGTAAGGCATCAAACAGGAAGAAGTGTGCCCTCCAAAGATGTTTGCCGCTGTTATGGAGGGAGATTCAGAATAAAGGTCAAGTTAAAGAGGGGTTTCCTCTGTAGTGAAGTCCTCCAAATGTTTCTGTTTGCAGATAACATTATTTTGATTTTGAAACCTTGAAATGTTGTAGAGCATCCTAAATCAGATTCATAACCACTCAAAAGAGTTCAGAATCAATATCCACACAGATAAAAACTAAGCAAATGAATAGTTATTATACATATCCAACTTGTACTTGGATAGATATCCCATAGAAGTGTTCCACGATAGCTGATAAATATTGAACAAAATGGTCTCAGAGTTGAGTGAGATCATGGGACTATATGTGGGAAATTGCTTCTCTCTGAAACCAAAAAGCAACTTTTTAATACCAATATTCTTCTAGTGGGGTATGTATCTGCAAATCATAGTATACCACAGTCTTTGAAAAATAAAAATGGCAGACCACCCAAAGGAAAATGGAGAGACACATAAGTAGACTACAGCATATTATGTTACCAATGAGGATGTATGTAAAAGGTAACATAAAATCTATCATCAAAAAGATGTATGACTGAAAAAGGAGGTATGCTAGTAATGAAGTGAGGGTGAGAAATAATGGATGGCCAGTGTTATGTACTGCATTGGTACTAACTTAAATTCAGGAGAAATAGGAGACCAATCACACATTGGATAGACCTTCTCTGGATAAATTATGAGAGGACATGGATAAGAATCACACATGATGAGTTGCCATCTGTATACAGTAGTGAAATTACATGTCTCCTGGAGTAAGAAGTTATCTACCCAACATGGTACAGCATTAAAGTGAAATTCTAGCATAGTGTCTACCACATAGTAAAAGCTTGATAAATATGAGCTAAGTGACTAATAATATAGGCAAAGTTTAGAGGAAATATGATTTTTAGTCATATCATGGTCCAACATATTGTGAGATAAAAGAAGAAAGAATTGAGAGACAATGTGGTGCAGTGGAAAGACTATTCAACTTGGAGCGTGGGACTTGGTGTCATTGAAATTGAGTTCAAATCCTGACTCTGCCATTTACTACCTTGGGCATGTCACATAACATCTCAAGGCCTCATCTGTAAAATGATGAGACTGGACTAGATAACCTATAAAATTCTTTCCAGGGGGCAGCTAGGTGGCACAGTGGATAGAGCTCCAGCCTTGGAGTCAGGGGGACCTGAGTTCTAATCCGGCCTCAGACACTTGATACTTCCTAGCTGTGTGATCCTGGGCAAGTCACTTAACCCTTATTACCTCACCAAAAAGCAAAAAAAAAAAAAATCCCTTCTAGCTCTAGTTATATTGCATAATGAAATGAATTCCAAGATTAGAGATTGAAACTAGAATATTAAATTAGTTATCCAGAACTTCAAGATTTTAAATTAATTAAATTAAAGTTAAATATTAAAGCCTTTAGATTGCAGTATATTTCTAGTTTTCTGCTATCTTCATAGGTGGCTGTGAATGGAAAGCATCTATTGCTCTACAAACACAGAATTGAACCAGAGAAAATAGATACCCTGGGAATTTATGGCAAAGTACAGATTGTGTCAATTGGGTTTCGAAGTAACTTGGTAAGTACCCCCTGGTAGCTTCACGTTCTTTTAGAATTGCTTTTCTAATAATACTGTTCACCTTTAGAAACCAGGATCTTGTAGTGTAGGAATTCTTTACCAAGTGTCCATGAACCTGGGTTTTGGGGTTGTTGTTTTTTTAAGGGAGATAGATAAGTAGGTAGATAGAGGAAGAGATAGCTAGATAACTACATTTCAGTATACATAATTGATTTCCTTGGCGTAATTCACTGTATTTTATTTCATGCATTTATAAACATTAATCTGAGAAGGGGTCCAAAGGCTTCACCAGGCTGTCAAAGTGGTCTACGACAAAAAAGGGTTAAGAACCCTTCATCTTCTAGTGAGATTGAGCTAGTGCTGATCAGGAAATATCTCCATGAGTATGTTGCTTACCTTCTGGGGAGTTAATTAACTCCTTCAGCTTCCCAGAAGACCACTTAATAAACCTGGTTTTATTTGGGCCTTTATAATGTGTACTATCTCAGACCTGGAATTTTTTATTTTTTGAGGTGAGCTCAGGAATTTATACTTAGCCATCCCTGATCCCACTAGCCAAATGATCTGTCCTTCCTCAGATTTTTCATATATTATTCTGTCTGAATCTCCTTGGCCTTTATCACATTCTTTTATTATACTCATTTGTGTATAAGTTATATACCTCTTTTCTCCACCCAACCCCGACTAGATTGGAAGCTCTTTTAGGGAAGGTACTGTGTGTGATTTTTCATCTTTGCATCTTTAGCACTTAGCACAGTGCTTTGTATACAGCAGACAGTTAATAAATGTTTGTTGAATTCAGTTAGCCAACTTAGGGTCATATGGATTTGGCCTTCTATTTTTAACTTCATCACTGTGGTACTTACTATTGCCACCCAAAGGTGAGGAATCCATTCCAGGGAGAATGTCAGCGGTAAGACCAAACCCAAGACCTTTTTTTTCCTTACTTCCATTTCAGTTTCATAGATGGAGGAAGCTCAAAATATTTTAAAATGTCTCTCTTGGAGTTACTTTAAAGTACAGATAAATGGCTATCTCTTGTCCTCTTTTATTGTTCTGGGAGGAAAAAAAATCACTGTTTGACGTCAACTAATGAATTACATTTATACTTTAAGACTATGTAATTCCTTAAGCAGACCATAATAAGAAAGAATGTTTTGAAGTGTCAGAAAATTTAATTTTTAATCTGTTCTTTAGTCTTTACAAGGAACCCAAGCAACTTCTTCAGGAATGTTGAAGACAACTTCAGGAAATGTAAGTAGGAAAAAATCATCATGGTGGTCAAAGTTCTTTGGGTCACTTTGTAAATAAGATAACTAAGATGCAGGGCATTTATTTTTGTAATTGTATCTCAAATATGAGACCACAAGAGGCAAATGAATAAAAATGGAGAGAAACACTTTGTATTTCTAGAGTTCCAGGTTCAGGCAGAAGCTTAGGCTAGTAATGAAAGGATCATCTTTCATAGGAAAATATAACTCTTTCACAACTATTAGGAAACACATTACATCAGCTACTTAAAGTTAGAACACTGGCCAGATGAAGTTATCAGATTAACAGCTACAATAATAATAATAATAGGTGACATTTATCCAACTCTTTCAGGGTGCAGACGTTATCTCATTTACAATCCGTAACATCCCAGAAGAGATTTAATGTACCTAAACAGCTGGAGACAGTTTGAGCACAAACATCTTAGGGTTGTTTATGTACCCAAAGTAAGGGTCTTGTTGACTTCAGCACATGTATATGTCATGAACAGTGGTATGATTCTGAGCACTGTCTGGGTAGGTAGAAATAGGAATAAAAAAAGTATTAAGTACTTATGACATGCCAGGGATAGCAATCTATAAAGTTCACATATAATTCTGTGAGAAAATATTATAACATGATGACATATAAAAGACCAAGAAAAGCCATCCTCTGAATACTAAATTATCATTTAAAATGACTAGCTTATTATATTCTGGATACATCTTAAATTTATATCACTTGCACAAAACATGTGACATGAGGATTCAAGATATTGCAACCTTCTCCAGTCACATGTTAGTAGAAACGATTACAGGATCAGACTTTACCCAGATCCTAAAACAGAATCCTTTCCTGTTGTCCTTATTCACGTTATTTCTTTCTCTTCTAGCAGATGCAAACATCTGAGGTGTCACAATTTGTAAGTATTTTTTACTTTTAGATGAATGGCAAAATTATTTATACAGTGGATTAGAAATCAGTTAATGCATTTGGCAAATTGACTTAACTCTATTTTACTTCAGAAATGAAGTAAATGAATGGTTGATAACAGTAGCAGCCGCAGCAGCAGCACAAAGAGCCATATTCACCATGAATGTTCCAGGGTCAAATGTCAATTTATAATCCTTGCTTATCTATCATACATTTGTTTACCTCTCTGCCACTGAAATATTGTTTACCAATACTGATTCAATGGGATAAAGGTAAAAAAAAAGTTCTATGTTTTTTATAATAAATCATACACATCTCTTACTGCATTAGAAGGTAAATGCAACCATTTCCCATTTATTTGCGGCATATAAACTTCAAAGCTATCATTACATCAAGTTTTTAAAAATATACAGGGGAATAGTTAGCACTGAAAGAAATCATGTACATTTCCTAATGCACTTCCCCATTGAGAAGTCTGCAGTGTTATGCAGAATGTTGTTGTTCAGTTGTTTCAGTCGTGTCTGACTCTTCATGACCTCATTTGGGTTTTTCTTGGCAAAGATACTAAAGTGCTTTGCCATTTCCTTCTCTAGCTCATTTTTATAGAGGAAGAACTGAAGCAATCAGGTTTAAGTGACTTGCTGAGAGTCACATAGCTTACAGAATGCTGAATTGAGACAACCAGTCTAAGCAGTTCAGTTTGTGTCAGTTTCAGGTCATGGAGCTGATAATCTGGGGGCACCAGTGATGCCCCCTAAATGCAGAAATATGACTGGTTCATTTTGCCCATGTGTAACCTGCCTTCTCTAGCTCATACAGATCTGCTGAAGATGGTTCTTTTTTTTTCCAGACACTTCCTTATATTGCAAGATTGAACTCTGCTCTGAGCTGTGGACGAACCATTGTCATTAGAGGAGAAGTGAAGAAAAATCCAAAGGGGTGGGTAACACTAAACCAGCATTCCTAGAATATTGTAACTTTTTTGCTCAGATAACAGTTTAAAGCAGAGTAGTGCATTGCATTCCCATCAATATGTATATTTCCTCCAACAATACTGCCTTGAGTGGGGGAAAATCACTACTCATCCATGCCAACTCACACTATGTGGTCATACTTTCCCAATATTGTGTGTATACCAACAAATGTTTATTAAACCTTATTTGGGTCTAGAACTTGGAAGAGATGTCAGGGTTGGAGAAGGAGATTTGGGAATCATCTTCATGGAGGATGTAGGTGTGAATGAAATTATATAGAGAAGGGAGAGAAGAGGACCCAGAACTTGTTGGAACACCCACCGGAGAGGGACTATATTTAGCCAGGGTAGATGTTATCTCCTTTTCACATGATGAGATTGAAGCACAAAGAAATTAAGTAATTTACCCAAGATCACACAGCCAGACAATGGCAAAGCCAGGAACTAGAACTTGGATCCTAGCCTAGAGAACATGAAATGGACACTGTACAAAGAATCAGAGATTTAGGTTCTAATCTGACTCAGGTACTAACTAGGCTTTGTGACTTTGGACGAGTCACCTTTCAAAAATAGGTAGGAGGAAAGGGCAACTAAGTGGCACAGTGGATAGAGCACTGGCCCTGGAGTCAGGAGGACCTGAGTTCAAATTCAGCCTCAGACACTTACTAGATATATGACCCTGGGCAAGTCACTTAACCCTGATTGCCTCCAAAAAATTTAGGTAGGAGGTCATTATAGTAGTTCAGATTTGAAAAGGAAACTAGGGTGGCTGAGGTGAGAATGTAGAAGAGAGGCTGGATGTGAGAGAAATTGCTGCAGTAGGATCTATAGGATTTAGCAACTGACTGGCTGTAGAGAGGTGAGGGAGAATGCAGAATCAAAGGTGACTCTAAGTGATGAGCCCAGGAAGCCAGCAGGATTTTGCTGGTGCCATCAACAGGAATTAAGGGGTTGGGTTTTAGAGAGAAGAAGGAGTTTGGTTTGGAACTCAGTTAGTTAGAGGCTTGTGTAGAACACAATGTTAGGACCTAGTTCCATCCTACACCAAGGCCCGTGTATCAAAACTGCCTTCTTAAAACATCTAGCATATAATGTGGAGATAGTTTTACATGGTTTCATATGTAAAATGGGGCACTGTATTTCTTGCCTTCTCAGTGGGTAGGGGAGGAGATGGGGGAGGGAAGGAGAGAATTGGGAACTAAAAATAAAAAATGTTTAAATTAAAAAATAAAATTTTTAAGAAATCTGGCATATACTGACACCTTCCACTATTTATTGATTTGGGCTTTTTTTCTTTGTGTGCTTTTAGAAACTTTAGTATTGACCTAATAGCATCCAGTACAAAGGACATAGCACTGCATTTGAATCCCCGGCTAAGTGCTAAAGCATTTGTAAGAAATTCTTTTCTCTGTGAGAGTTGGGGAGAAGAAGAAAGAAGTATTACACACTTTCCATTCAGCCCAGGGATGTATTTTGAGGTAAGACAATCAGGTAAATGGAATGGTGGGTAGAGCAACTATTCACAACAGGCTCCATTTAAATTGATGTTTGGGGGCTCAGTTAACTAGGAGTAAGGGGGAATCTGTTTTCAATGCTCTTAATATACAAAGATAGCCAGTTGGGTGACTCATTAGAATTCATTCAACAACATCAAAATTTATGTCCTTGAAAGTAGGTATCACAAATTACCTAGGTAGCACGATACTAGTGAATGGTGATTTTAAATGCACAAGTGATGTCAAGAATTAGAAAAGCCATCAGGATATTGAATTTACAAACAGAAAGATACAAAAGTTATTATTAGTACATACCATTAGGCAACATAGGAGATTATGCTAAAGGACTTGCATAGTTTGAATTAGTAGCCCCTTCCCTCGAAATGCTTACAATCCATCAAAAATAAATTGAATAGAATATATATCTGTAAACTACATATAGTTTCAAAATTATGTAAATTAGCTCCAGTGTATGCTGTGAAGTTGAATTCAAATGCATGCAATAGAATAAGGAAATAGAAGAATACACCCAGAAAAGCTCACCCCACGATGACAAAAGAGCATCAAGAAACTAAATCCACCAAGGAAGAAAAAGTTAAAAAGGAATATTCAAAAGATGCCAAACAAGAAAAGCTAGCTAACAAGGGGGAAAAGTCAAAATCGACTAATGAGAAAAGTAAGCCAGCTGGTGCAAAGTCAGAAAAAAGAAAAAGAAAAGCTGAAGAAAAGGGTGTAGATAAAGACCATGAGATTTTGTCATTGAAAAACTCTAAACCATAAGTTGCCGAAATGATGAAGCCATCACCAAAGCACAAAATTGAGTCAGATGTAAACAAGAGAAAAAAAGGAAATAGAAGAAGCTGGGTATATCATGGATGATATCCTGGAAGACATAGATTTTAAGTTGGGTTCAAATGAGAAACATGCAATAGTGAAGAATATAGGATTGGTTGTTTTAGATCTAGGAGGACAGCTAGAACAAATGACAAGAGGATGGGAAGAAAAATGTGTGTGAGATGATAGCATTTTTGTCTATTTAAAGATAAGAGAGTAAGAATGAGTGAATTAAGACCATTGAAATAGGTAGGGGGAAGCCAAATTGGTTGGGTGCCCTAGAAGGAGTTGATACTCAATGCAATTGGTGTTATGAAGTTAATTCAGCATGCTTGGGGAAAGGCTAGATGGAATCAGGGAATGATACAAGAAGATTATGGTGCACATCATGAGTTCACCAAAACCTTTTTGAGAGGTTTTCATTGTCTCATAGCAATATCGAGTGCTATAAATATATACCGGGTTGCTATAAATAAATATGACTTTTGCCTAAGGTCCCATAATGACATAGCTATGATGAGTACTCAAACATCTTGACTTCTCAGGCCATTACTTGGATTGACTTTATTGAAAAGGATGCAAGGGCTTAGCAGCTTTTCTTTTACAGAAAGAATCTCCATCCTTTTTGTGATAAGCTCTGTGATACCCTATGATAAGGGAAGCAAAACAATTCCCAGGTGGTAAGGAATGAGGGTACAGAGAGGGCTGACAGTGAAGACCCTGAGTTCCAGGGAGTATAGTGGAATATACCATTCCCCTTACTGCTGGAAATCCCAGAAAACCAGGGAGAGGCCATTGAAGTAGCCATACCAAACTTAGAGATGAGCCAATAGCTTCCAACAACCTTAGCAGGAGCCCATCCAGCTGAATCAGAATGCTCTTGACTCTGCTTAAGTTATTATTGTTATTGTTCTTAAAGAAAAGCACCTACATTTCCTCTTTTTTTTGTGTGTTTCAGATGATTATTTACTGTTCTGCTAATGAATACAAAGTTGCCATAAATGGAGCCCACGTCTTGGAATACAAATATAGATTTAAGGAGCTTGACAAGATTGACACTCTGAAGATCAGTGGAGACATTGATTTATTAGATATAAGGAGCTGGTAGTTGGAGCCACAAGAACAGAATCAAAACATGGTTTATGTAGTGGGGGGCTTTCAAGAGTTATCACTGAAACATAACTTAGACTGGAATAGGGAAAAGAAATCTGTGGCAAAGGGGACATTATAGCCACTCCTGGTGTTATTCTGACTCACTCCCCACCACAGATTCCTCTTCTCCCACTTTCTTTTTCCCATTTGCCCACCTCCTCCCTCCTTTCTTCCCATTTCCTTGGGCATTGTTTAACTGTACTGGTACAATCCATGGTTAAAAAAAGGATTACTAAAGTCTATTCTAAAGGAATCCAAAACCTAGTCTAAGCTGAACTATATTTATAGAATCTGACTTAAAAGTTGCCAATAATCTGATGCTCTAGTTTTGGCTTACCATGAGGCATATAGAATACATTTAACAGCTAACTGTACCAAAAAAAAAGAAGAAGAAGAAAGAGAAAGAAAAAAGCATGACTTGTAGCTAATTCCTTTGTCATAATACCCATTTAGATTGTACAATAGCCTTAAACAATTCATCCATTACATAGACAAGT
>NW_020954576.1:66138335-66155505 GCF_900497805.2 Vombatus ursinus
GATTCATTATTCAGACTAATCAGGGACTAGCTGTGGTACTTTTAACTATTAACTGCAGTAAATGAGCCAAATTAAAAAACAACAATAACAACTACTAATTGGTCTTGAATCTGGATTGCAGTTGTATTTACATAGTACAGAAAAAAAGAAATAGGCTCAGGGTGGTTATTTTGTGTATGAACAAATGCTAATGTCTGAAAGATCTGCACTTCAAAGATGTGAATGATCTTTCATTCACTTTCCTTATAAGTCCCTGTGGACCCTGTGCTAAAAATAACTTAAGAGTGCACACCCAGGAACTTATGATATGACTCCATAGTAAAATAGCATGTCTATGTGAATTTTATTTTTAATAGTTTTTGGTGAGGTAAAATGAGAGTGCCATGTACCATCAAGATGAGTTTTCCTACATCTTGAGCATACATGCCATCTTGAATGTTGATACGATAGATGTTATTAGAAAATACAGTACTGAATTTTGAGAAAAGACAGTATAGTAGAAATGATGGCTTGTTTGCATGAGCTTTTCACCACTCAAAGTCTTACCCCATCATGTCATTAATAACTGAGATCTAAATATTACTCTATGTAATGTGATTAAGATGAAATCTGTATTAGTAAGTCAAGATGCTTTACATTTCTGTCTTCACTACTATCCCAGAAAGCTGGCTAACTGGTGGAAATTTAATGTAACCAACTCACTATAAGTCAAATTATGTAGCAAATTTCAAGAAGGTGCCCAGATCATTTTGTTCTATTGAATATTGCTGAAATGGACCATCTACTGGGTCTTGGAAATGTTTTCATTATGGTGAAATTTTTATAATAATGTGAGAGCAGATCTACATTCATATTTTTAAAGAGAGTATTTGACATTTTCATTTTTCAAATATTTAGGGCAGAAACAGCTAGTCCAAATGTTTGGGGTCTTTTTTTCCCCTCTCAGTCTCTTTTTCTCTTTAATGTAACTATAAACTATTTCCTTAGTATTAATTTTTTCTTGATGAAATGCTTTGGTGCAGAGACACCAGCAAAATGGCACTTTCAAGAGTTTTCAGGTCTCCCTGTTGACCTTTCTGGGCAAAGTAGCAAAAGCTCAATTTTCTCCTCAAACTTTTCCCTCACTAAGTAAGGGGTAAGGTTCTATAGAAACAATTGGCTGGTAGTAATAATACAAGAAATCTAGTTATATTGAATGTTAGTAGCAAAGATCACATATATGGAGCAACTAGATGATTCTCAGTTCAGAGGTTATGAAGATGGAATCGTTTTTTAGAGTATGCATTATAAAATCCTCTATAATTCCTATAGGAAATTTGTGTGTATACATATACATGTATATGTATGTACCCACACATATATACATATATTATATATATATATATTAATTAATAATCTTGAAAAATCTGTAAGCAGCGAGCTGTAGCTAAAGATTGAAAATGAACCTTTCATTTCCTTTATTAAAAGAGTGTAACTAACAATGATGTAATGAAATGCAAACCATAAGTCCTTTAATGCTATGGGTAAGTTAGATTTTGTATAAAATATCTATATTCCATAGAATTCTTAAGGTAGCTTCCTGAAAGAAAATATTGCCATGGCTGACATGTTTAATTTGTATAAGGTCTATCACTTCTAGGTCATATTAGAATACTAGAGTCCTAGAAAACCACTGAAATTGATTTTCTCTCTCATATAGGCAATTCTTGATCATAAATCTATGGAAATCTCTGGCAAATTTGTAATCCCAACATGGCTTCCTCATGGACCTTAACATGTTTCTTAGTCACTTCTTTCAATGTGTGCTCAACATACATTCATTCATCTCAATAAAATAAAATTGGGGTTCCAGAATGCTGGAAAAAAAACCAAAACAACTCCACAGCCAAATGGAAGAAATTGTTGGTCTTTCCGTTGTTTTTGTTGTTGTTGTTACGTATGCTACAATTCCCTTCTACTGGCACAGATAACTGAAAGTTGACTATGAAATTTTAAAATAACAAATAAGTATTATCTGATTCCAGTGTAACATACAAAGCCTAAATAGATTTCAAAATAAAATACCTTTTGGGGGCATGTGATGCTTTTTAAAACTTTTTTATCGTATAGGGCTACTTTGAAAATTTTACATTACCTCTATCCATATGTAAAAGATCTGTGATTTCATGAGAGTAGGTTAATGCTGTGTATGTGTGAAGTCCTTTCACTGAAGCAAGCTGCAGCACTTCTGTGACTTAGTGCTAAATCTTTGTCTGAAGCAATGAGAGTCTGCAAGTAAATAATGGTGCTTGAACTCAGGTCTTCCTGACTCAGATGGAAAGAAGTAGGTGGTACAGTGGATAGAAAGCTGGGCCTGGAGTCAGAATGACATGAGTTCAAATCTGGCCTCTGACACTTACTAGCTGTGGGACCCTAGGCAAGTCACTTAGCTTCTGCCTCAGTTTGCTCAACTGTAAAAAGGTAACAGTGATAGCACCTGCTTCCTAGGGTTGTTGTGGATCAAAGGAGATAATATTTGTGAAGTTCTTAGCACAGTATCTGGCACACAGTAAGTGCTTAATAAATGCTTGTTTCATTTTCTTTTTCATTTCAAGTCCAGCATTCTGTGACTGGCCTACCTGTATCTGAGGAATCTGGGTATACCCTCTCATGATGTAAGAGGATTACCTTCTATCAGCTCTGCTAAGAAAGGAAAGGATTCAGGAAAGAGGACGAGGTAGCGTTCCCTTATCTGTAAGACAGTAATCAAGACAGCGAATCGAACCTAAAATGAAGAAAAAGCTGGAGTTACACACACACACACACACACACACACACACACACACACACCCCCCCAGATGTTCCTCTAGCTGTAGAGAACACTTTGATTGTTCTCAGCTTCCTCAGTACTTCTAAACTTGGGAATTTCGTGATACTTACAAGTAGTAGGCTGTGCATTTTGGATTATCTGTCCATTTTATTCAGGACAACACAGTATCTTGAGGAAAGCAGAAATCATAAACCACTGTCAAAAATAGAAGTAGGAACACTGCCCTGCCTGTCTCAGGGGGTGGCTGTGAGATTAAAGGGACAGGGCTTAGTACAGTACCTGGCAAATAGTAGGAGCTTAACAAATGTTTATTGACTCACTAAGTAATAGTCCATGCTTATATTTTACTGAATACACATGCCTTATACCACACTGTAAAAGGGATATACAAGATAGTTACAAAAATAAGGCTAAATACTAAAAATTCCCTGGACCCTAATACTTTAATCTTGACAAGGCATTTAAAGGCAGCTAAGTGGAGCAATGGATAGAGTGCTACACTTGAAGTCAGGAAGACCTGAGTTCAAGTCCTACACAATCTAATAACTGTGTCAAGTGACCTGGCCAAGTCACTTAATTTCTGAGCCACAGTTGTATTATCTGTAAAATGGGATAATAACTTCCACCCAACAGGATTGTTGTGAGGGGCACAAGAGATTATTACTGAGCCCTTTACAAAGTGTATCTGTCTACGTGCCTTACCAACTCCACATTAGGTTGTAAACTCTGATGGCAGAGAAGTTGGGGTTTTTCAATTTTGTGTCCCCAGCACTTAGCTGTAGTACCTGAAACATACTAAATGTGTAGCAATTGTTTATTGAATTTCCCAAGCAGACAGGTTTCTTCTATTTGAAATTTTTGCTAAATTCAATTGTTTAAAAAGTTCAGTTTTGCTCAATTTAATTGTTCAAAAAGAAGAATCATAAGACACTGACACTCTCTTCCTTTGCCTTCTCAAATTTCTCGAATTACTCTTCCATTGTTTCTTTTCTGTCTTCATGACTTTTCCTCCTGACCCCTCAACATATGGTGTGCTCAAGTCTAAGGCTTTTGCCTACATCTCTTTAATAATTCCATTAGTAGGCCCTCTATCTTTTTAAAGCTTGCAATCTCCCTTCGTGCTTTCCTTAGTAGATAGCCTTTATGAGTTTCCATGGTGAAAAAGAATGATCACTTATTGGCCAATTTTCTACCATTAGCTAGGCTGGTTTTTGTATGAGAGCCACCATATTCAAAGTCGTTTTAGACTGGCTTTAAACTCACCTTGCATGTCACTGACATAGCCTTTGAGAAGCCTGGGCCACCTTTATGCCAAGATGAAGCACTCTCATGATATCATTGTTTCTCCTCAAGAGTGAAGAACGAACAAGAAGAAGAAGCATCAGAGTAGGATTTTAGCAGGAGAAAGCTCCTATCATAAATTTGAAAGTTGGCCTGTTTCACAAATCAGTCTCTTGAATTTGGTTAGCATTAAATCAGTCTAACCAGAACCTGTCCACCTCTGGTTTAGCTCGAGCCTGCAGCTTGTTTTTGTATGGCTTGACAGTCATACATTTCTCAAAATGTAAAAAACTTCTTAGCTCATGGACCATACAAAACAGACATTAGACTGGATTTGGCTCTCAGATGATAGTTTTCTTCTCGACTAAACTAATAAAATCCAGTTCTTGAGACACTGAAGACTGAAGAACACACATCCTTAACATGGTTCTGCCACTCTCTGAGTCCTACTTTGTATGTGCATCTGGGCTCTCTTAACCATTTTGATTATAGCAATAGTGTTCTAAAATGTATATTTATTTTGTCAATATAGGTTCAAGATATTCTTATCAACCCTTCTGATCATGTAGCAAAAACCTGCAGCAGGATCTACCTACCATATATCAGTTCTTATCTGTCACTTTTCACAATTGTCTTCAATGGCTTCATCATTCTGACATTTAAGAATCACAGACAAGACATTCAGTGACATGACAATAATTGCTTGAGGATTTGTGTTTTCTATTCACTCAAATTTAGGTGTTTAAAGAGTTGAAATGACCAATTTTACTGTCTTGTTACTAAGTTAAAAACTTAAGTATCAGCAAGGTGCCTAACATCGGCTCCCAGGAATGTAAAAATGGGCATAATTTTGTTCTGAATTCTATCCTAAAATAATAATAATAGCTAACATTTATGTAGTATTTTTAAAGTTTCACAGTACATAATAAATATTATGCCATTTGATCCTCACATCCTCATTTGATCCTGGGAGGTAGCTTCTATTATTATCCCCATTTTACAGATGAGGAAACCAAGGCAGACAGAAGTTAAGTGACTTGCCCAGAGTCACACAGCTAGAGGTCTTCTTGCCTCCAGATCCATCACTCTATATAGGTGGCCACTGGCCACACTGAAATGAATAAGGTCTTCATGGTTCAAAAACCTCACTTCAAAATTTTACCCCTAGAAAGGCCTATTCTGTATAAGGAAAGGACAAAGTGTTCTTGGTTTGTAATTAATACTCACCATCTCAAGCTACTTCAAGTGCATTGCTAAAGGGATCAGCTTTCTAGTGTAGCTTGTAATTTTATTATTCCATGCCATAGCAAATATTTCAAACTAATATATTCACCAGATTTGGTGTGTATAGCTCACCTGTGGCTAAAGGGGAGAGAAGATAAGCTGCCACTAAGAAAAAATAGCCTCCAGTACTTTGATGTCATGCCAACCCAAAGGTTGAAGCTACCAGGGTGTTTGTCTGATTTCAAGCCAAAATTCCAAGTGAGTTGATAAAGGAAAAATTAAACATTGGAGGGGGAAAAAGGCAACCAGTTATACCTTAGGCACTTAATTTCTAAGGTTGTTCCAAAATATAATCTTTATAATTAATAGTTGGTCAATAAATGAGTTACATTCTTGAAAAAAAAAAGTAGAAAATGTATCAATATAAATCCAAGGGTATATGTGCAAGAGCTGCCACCTGAATATTAGGCAAAGTACACCATTTGTAATTCAGATCAAAGGACAATGACCAAGGTACCCCACTGCCTCCCAGCAGCAGCATACCTAAAATGCAATTTGGGTCTTTTGGAGATGTAAATAGCCCTTTGCAATCTTAAATTATGGAGTTGCAGCAAATGGCACAATCACATTTATGGGTTGGTAATATACAGAAATGTTTATGTGTGAAATGTGCCAGTATTTCCACTCTTGTTGCACTTTCCACCATCAATAATGTTTATACTCTACATTTGTACATTCTTTCTTTTGATTGTACTGGCAGCTCCCCAGAGCTAATGAAAATCCGTTTACTTATATAAGGAGGGAGCTCACTACAAAATGTCTTTGGATGTGAAGCACTGATCTAGCTCAGTATTTCCCAAATGGAATGAATATTTGGGGGCTTGAAATCTAATTGGTAGAAAGCAGATATGCTGGTTGCAGGGATGGAAGGGAGTAAAATGTATCTGGAGTAACCTTGGGATACAAGGAAAGGGGCAGAGATTTTGAAAGAAGGCAAAGAATTAAGCCTATTTTTACACTGAAAGATGACCATATGTAAAAGAAGCATTTTGTGTAATATTTCATATTTATATTTTAGAGGAGAAATATCACTAGCATTAAAATTTTCTCATGGGACTCATAACTCACATTATGCTGAACATCAGGGTCTTAGGGGACCCTGATTTGACAAGTACTCATTTAGTAGACATTTTTGAAAGATAAATTGTTTAGGAAAAATATGCTTCATTTTTGACACGCAAAAAAAAAAAATACTTCCAGCAGCCAAGGTGGAGGGAGATGTGCAGTGAGAGGCTTGAGGAGATATTAGAGGGTGTGGAACAGTTGCTGAGGAGAGTGAGATGTAGCAAATCAACTAGGTAGGAATATTGGCCTTGCTGCAACGAGAGCCCAGTTGTGCTTAGATAACATAAATTTGTAGTAGGCCTAGCCAGAAAGGTGGTGTTATCTCCATTCACCAAGGGGATGATATAGGAAGAGAAGGAGGAGGAGTAAGTCATTGCAAGGGTGATAGCCTAGAAAAGAACCAAGAAGTGGAGAGAATGGAATTCGTGAAGATGAAGGGGATGGAAGATGGAAGATGGAATGATAGAAGAAGATAGAATGATAAAGGAATTTCAGAGTTCATGAACATGGAAGATGGAATATGTGGGTGATGGAAAGTCAAGGGTATGACCTACTCTGTGGGTAGTTGAGGTGAAGTGGAGGAGGTCATGAGAATTGAGTAGACTGAGAAACAAGGAAATAGGGATACTTAAGTATATGTTTTCATGTTGAAGCCCCTAGTGTGAGGAAGAGAGAAAGATTATGGGCCAGCCACTGAACTCATTGGGGAAGGACAGAGAATGTCCTGAGGATGTAGAGATAAAACCACAAGGTTTTGGTTCAGGTCACAAAGTTAGTTAGCATGAACCTCAAAGGAGAAGTTGCTATGCAGAGGTTGTGATGATGTTAGGAGGGAGCCATGCCTCAGTGTGGACTAGAAGATGGAAGGATTGATGAAGGTTTAAGGGGAATGGAAATTAAAAAATTATGGACCAGGTATTCCAGAGGGCACAGTGGAAGGGATGGAAAGGTCTAGAGTGGGCCATTGTGGGGGGGTGGGTACAGTGAATAGACCTGAGGAAGTCTCAAGTCAGCGATGGGTAAAGGGAAGTTTATGCCACTTCCAGGGGTCCTATACCCGTCTTACCTCACTGAAAAAATTGGGGCCATTCACTGAGAGCTCCCTCTTCTCTCCTCCTTCACTAGATCACTCAGATGTCTTCTCCCACTATCTCCTTTTCCACCCCATGCTCGAATGAAGAGGTAATTTTCCTTGCCAAGGCAATGATCCCTCTATGAGACAGATCCATCCTTCTTGATCCCATTCCTTCCCATCTTCTTCAGCAGATTTCCACCACTGTCATCCCCATGCTTTCTCTCCTGTTTTTAATCTTTCCCTCTCTACCAGCTTCTTCTTTCCTGCCTATAAACATGTCCATGTCTATCCTACCCCCCAAAACCCTCATATGATCCTACCGGTCATTAGCTCTCATCCTATGTCTCTTCTCCACTTCATAGATAGACTCTCTGAGAAAGCCATCTACTACTATTGGTGCCTTCGTTTCTTGTCCCTCCTCTCACTTGCTTCTAAACCCTCTGCAGTCTGGCTCCTGATCCCATCATTCCACTGAAACTTCTCTCTCTCAAGTTCACAATGAACTCTTAATTGCCAAATTTAATGGCCTTTTCTCAATCGATATCCTCCTTGGCCTTTCTGCAGCATTTGACACAATTACCTTTTCCTCCTGGTTATGGTCCTCTCTCTAGGTTTTCATGATGCTGCTCTCTCCTGGTTCTCTTCCATTCTAACTGCTCCTTCTAAGTCTGCTTTACTGGTTGCACATCTATGCCATACTCTCTAATCATGGCTATTCCTCAAGGCTCTATCTCAGGTCCCTTTCTCTTTTCAATCTATATTATCTCACTTTGTAATTTCATCAGCTCTCATGACTCAGTTATCATCTCTGTGCAGATGATTCCCAGGTGTATATATGCAGCCCTAGTCTCTCTGTTAAGGTATAGTCACACATCCCCAATTGCTTATTACATGCATCAAACTGGAAACCCCATTGGCATCACAAACTCAACATGCCTAAAACAGAATTCATTTTTTCCCCTAATCCTCCCCCTCCTTACAGGTTTCCGGATCACTATCAAGGGCACCACCATCCTCCAAGTCATGTAGGCTTTCAACCTTGATGTCAGCCCCAACTCTTCAATCTTATTTACCTCATATATCCAATCACCACCACCACCTTGTCAACCATCTTCCCTCAGATCCTGATGGAAACAGCCCAAGACTGACCAAAGAGCCTTAGGGATAGTGTGTGCCTTTGGGAATAGTGTGTCCTAAACCACCAGACTGATTTCTAGCTCAGCCCCTGAAGCCATTATTGAGGGGAGAGAAATCATTGTGGAGGGAAGCCCACCATCCCCACCACCAGCAACCATTGCTGGCAAATTAACTGCGATTAACAAGCAGATGGGTACAGGAGCCCTGGAAGTGGCAGCACCCCCCAGATCAACATTCTTACTTCTAGCTCAGCCTTCCAAGGGATTATCTGGGGAGATGATTCCTGTGGAGAAGAGGCCAGCCATGCCCACCAACTGCTAAACAACTACTATTCACAGGGCAAGCAAAGCTAGCTTCAATGAAGCAGCAGGACATGCTGAGGGGGAAATGTGAGGTAATATTTGGCTTTTCAGGCAAATACTTTGACTGCCATATTCTTTTTTAACACCCATTGGAGATGTTCTAGGATCCTGAACCTTAGAGCCTTTGAAATAGCTATGCTTTCAGCCCAGTGTCTGCAGCCATCATCCTGGGAAGATCCACCCTGTGGAGAAGCAGCCTGCCAAGTATTTCCGCAGGTGCCACATCCACACGTACTGTACACTTAGCAAAGAATGTTGTTGTCACAGAAGCCCTTGACACTGTCAAATGGTTCAACATCAGAAACTGATAAGATTTAATCATTGTATTAAGAGAGATTATCAAAGAAAATATATAGGATATAGACCAAATAGTGGTATTGCTGGGCCAAAAAGTCTGTACAGTTTGATAGTCCTTTGGGCATAGTTCTAAAGTCTCTCCAGAATAGCCGTATCAGTTCACAACTCCACTAACAATGCATTAGTGTCCCACTTTTCTCACATCCCCTCCAACATTTGTCAGTTTCCTTTCTCTCATAATAGCCAATCTGATAGATGAGAGGTGGTACTTCAAAGTTGTTTTGATTTTTATTTCTTTAATTCATAGTGATTTAGAACATTTTTTAATATGACTGTAGATAGCTTTGATTTCTCCTTCTGAAAACTGTTCATATTCTTTGACCGTTGGTGGCCATCTCCAGTCATCCTGATCTAAATCTTGCCAGTAGACCTAGATGGTTCTGGAGGAAAGAGTGAAGTGGGTGACTTTGCATAACCCTACCTCACTTAAATCCATTTCACTTGCAAGTAATGACATCACCTTCCTGATGTCATGGTCCTCTCCCAGAACAAGGACAAACAACAACAAAGAATTATTGTTATGCTTACAAAGAGGCAGCCCGGTGGTGCAGCGGATAGAATGAAAGGGCCTAGAGACATAAAGACTTGAGTTCAAATCTGTCCTCTGATATCAGCAATGTGACCCTGGGCAAATCACTTAAATTCTACCTGCCTCAGTTTCCTCATCTATAAAATAAGGATAATAGCACCTACTTCTCAGGGTTGTTGTGAGGACCAAATGAGGTAATATTTGTAAAGTGCTTAGCACAGTGCCTGGCACCTAGTAATCACTCTATAAATGTTATCTATTATTATGATCTGCTTTGTTGCAGCATCCTGAGGATCTTGTGATTTTTCCATCTGACTTGTAACTGAAACTTTCTGTATGGGGCTGTCCTCACTAGAACATGAGCTCCTTGAGAGCAGGGACTGTCTTATTTTTCTATTTGAATCCCCAGAACTTAGCACAGGGCTTTGGACATAGTAAACCTTGATAAATGCTCTGACCCCTCACTTCAATTCTTAATTTCCTTGACTTCCTTCAAGACCCAACTTAAGTCTCCCCTTATGAAGTAATTTTCTTGATCCACACAGCTTCTATTGCTTTCACCTTTCAGATTACTTTCCATCATCATCATCATCATCATCATCATCATCATCTCTCCTGCATATATTTATACAGTATAAATATATGTATGTATATGTATGTGGGTGTACACCCAGCTTCTATTGCTTTCACCTTTCAGATTACCTTCAATTAGCATCAGCATCATCTCTCTCCTGTATACTGTATAAATATATTTATATATTTACATGGTGTCTCCTTGCCATTCCCCAATTAATAAATGGTCAGAGGATATGAACAAGCAGTTTTCAGAAGAAGAAATCAAAGCTATCAATCAATAGTCACATGAACAAATTTCTTAAATCACTACTAATTAGAGAAATGAAATTAAAACTCTGAGGTAATACCTCATACTTATAAGATGCTAACATGACCGAAAAGGAAAATGACAAATGCTAGAGGGGCTGTGGAAAAATTGGGACACATTCATGGCTGGTGGAGTTGTGAACTGATCCAACCATTCTGGAGAACAATTTAGAACTACGTTCAAAGAACTACAGAGGGCAACTAGGTGGCGCAGTGGATAGAGCACAGGCCCTGAATTCAGGAGCACCTGAGTTCAAATCCAGCCTGAGACCAAACACTTGACACTTACTAGCTGTGTGACCCTGGGCAAGTCACTTAACCCCACTGCCTAGCCCAAAGAAAAAAAACAAAACAAAAAACAAAGAATTACAAAACCGTATAACCTTTAACCCAGCAAGATCACTACTTGTCTGTATCCCAAAGAGATTTAAAAAAAAAAAAGGAAAAAATCCATTTGTACAAAAATATTTATGGCAGCTTTTTGTGGTGGCAAAGGATTGGAAATTGGGATGCACCATCAAGATCAGATTTCCTCTGTCTTGAGCATAGATGCAATTGTGATTGTTGATAGAGCAGACACTATCAGAAAATACAGTACTGAATTTTGAGAAAAGGTGGTGCTATAGAAATGGGGTGGGCTTGTCTACATTCAAAGCAGTATTTATCTTTCACTAGTCAAAATTTTACCCTATTATCATTAGTAATGAGATCAAAACACTGCTCTACCTAATGTGATTAAAATAAAGCCTATATAAGCAAGTCCCAAACCTTTACATTTCTCTAACTTCAGTACTATCCCTCAAAGCTAGTTGGCAGAAATTCAATGTAAGTAAATTACAAGTTAAATCATGCAGTGAATTTATTTCAAGGTGTCCAAATCATTTCATTGTCTTAAATATTGCTGAAACAGGCCATCTGCAGGGTTGTGGAAATATTTTCATTATGGTGAGGTTTGATATGATGAGATTTTGAAGTGAAACCAATGTAAATTAATTGCTGCAGTAAGGAAACCAAGTTGCCCAGAAAGCACCTTAGCAAACATTTGATTTGCTTGCCAAATGGATAGAGATGAGTGCCAAAGGCAACACTGGGTTAGAATATAAACTCATTTTATTAAGATGGGTTCTTCATAAAATCTTATAAAGGATAATAGATGAGCAGTACTATCTCATAAAGAAGAAAAAAGCAGGAGGCTAAAACTAGTCTAATGAAAGTTTGGCAAGGTATCCATCTGAACAAAGGTCATTCCAAGGTCATTTAGGGATAAAAATGGAAAGAGAACTACAAACAGTAGAAAAATGGAAAAGATTTGCAAAAAAATATTGCAACAAATTGTTTTCTCCAAGAAGGAGAGTAAAACCACAACACTTGGACCCTGACATCACAGTCCCCGAGGTGTGTATAGACTAGAGAAAGAAATGGTACAAAAGAGAATAAACATGGAAAAAGCAGACAGATTGGGTGAAGTAATTATGGGGGCAGCTAGGTGGCACAGTATATACAGTACTGCGTGGCAGGCAGGAATACTTGAATTCAAATTCAGCCACTGACACTAGTTGTGACCCTGGGCAAACTCAACCTGTTTGCTTCGGTTTCCTCATCTGTAAAATGAGGATAAAAATAGCACCTACCTACCTCCCGGAGTTGTTGTGAGAATCAAATGAGACAATAATTGTAAAGCACTTCGCATAGTGCCTGGAATATAATAAGCACGGCACAAATGTTAGCTATTATTATCATTTTGAAACTACAAACGGCCAGACTTCCAGGAAGCTTAGATAACAGGTCCCTGACTCACTGGGTTGTGTGTGAAAGTAGGAAAGTCAGCGGACCAGACTTCCTTGGCTCTGCTTCAAGACCATGACGTCACTGTGGAGGGACGCGGGAACTTGGAATAAGAAGCCAATTCATTTTTGCTCTCCTTAGCCACCCGTACACAACTAAGTTATACCTTCAGAAGACAAGAGATTTGCTGGACAAACAGGCTTCTGCTGGGATCTTCTGGAGGGCTGAGTACCCTGGGTGAGTGGAAAAGAAATGTATCTTCCTCAGCCGTGATGACTGTGCTGTAGCTATAGGAGAGGTGGTGGAATTTGTACAGGACCAGACCCGTGGACAGTGCCCTCTGACACTGTCAAGGCAGGATTATGAAAAGCGTTAGAAAGAGGCTGTTACCTAAACTCACGATTTATTTGTTTGGGTCTGGCTGCCACTGCTGGAGAGATTTCCCTGTGCCCGGTCCGGTAACAAATTATTTTGCAACGAACTTCTTCTTGCCTGTTAGGAGGCAACCTTTCCAGCACAATTGCACAACCTCCCTCTACCTATCCGGAAGTGGGTTTGTTTAGGAAGGAGGTTTTACCTTTTAAGGAAAAGCTCTGTTATCAAAGAGAGTAGTGGGGATGGAGAGATGTTGGGAAAGAATCGTCCTAGAAGAGTAAAGATCTGCTTAGGCAGCTATTAACCCTTCTCAACTCGGTTTGCATTGAAATACCATTACATGTAAAACCGCTCCCAGGACCCCCACCATCTGGTTCTTTCTTCTCCCCCACTCTTCTATGGGGCCAGTGTTCATTGCCCCCAATCTATGGGTGGTGAAGGGGCCACAGAAGCCATTTAATCCAATCCCCCCATCCCCTTTATATAGATAGGAAACTGAAGTTAGGGGACTTATCCAAAGTCACACAAGCAGTGACACCAGAGGCAAGATTTGAACCCAATTCTAGTGCCAGTGTTTTTTCCCACTGTTTCCTAATTTCTGTAAGAAAGTCAGCATTTGCAGAGATGTAACAGTACTCCCTTAGAGCTAGTTTCATGGCAGCTCCCCAGGATTCCTGTTAATTGCCCTTCTTTTCAAAAGCGTATGACCTCAGCAGTTGAGTCACCTTGTGGTTAAAATTTTTAAAAAATAATAACAAAAGATTAAAAGCAACACACCAGGAAGCTGAGTTTCCCTCTCCTGACTTGCCAGAAACCCTAGTTAAGGCTCTCATCCTATTGAAGGAATTTGGTGGGAGTATTGGCTGTGCTTGGGTTCTCCCTGGCTGATCCACTTAAAATAAACCTTTCACCAAAAGAAATGTTAATGGAATGTGCCTTTAAGTAGGTCACTGTATCCTTAACTGTTTCTTTTAATTATGATTAAGTTGAGGTGTGGAGCAAAGGAACATTTGCAGTTTTCAGCTGAGAGAGACCAAGCTACAGTTTTGGCTGGTGTGTGGAGACATACAGGAAAAAAAAAAAAAGAAAAAGCAAAGTTTCTGAAAATAGGCTCGAGGGAGTTTTAGTTTATTTTTCTGCTGGTGGACAGTAATTAAGGTTTTCCTGCAGGCAATGCTGTGCATCAAGTTCAAGTGGGTGGTTTTCTCTTGAAAGCCCTGCCTGGGTCTCATGCATCTTATCTAGACCTTGCACTTCCCTTGCCAAAGAACTTGTTTTTATTGATAAAGAGATAGAAAAAAGAAACCAACCAAAAACTCAAAGCTTTACTTGATTGGCTTTCTTTTTTTTTTTCCCACAGACCCAATTACTGCTTCTGGTGAATGTTCCAGGCAATTAGGGGCTATGGCTTAAGTATTGTTTGTAATTACATTTCTGTGTTTTTCAAGAAAGTTTAATAAACCCTGTGTTGTATGGTGTGTACTGGTTTCTACCACTTAAATTAAAGGAATTTCATTTGTAAATAAACCAGGTAAGGGTTTGGAACAATTCTTTAATTGTTCTGAGGCCTAAATTGCACTGTGTTATATAAGTATGATTAATAACAAGAAGCTTGCATGAAAAATAGTTATGTTTGGAGGAAAGTGGTGAATTATATTCATTAGAATGTAAGCTCCATGAGAGTAGGGATTGTTTCTTTCTTTGTATTTGTCTCTTCAGTGCTTAGCACAGTGTTTGGCATATAAGGAAGGGCTGGATAAATGCTTGTTGAATGATTGTTTGGTTGAATGTTTTCATCTCCATTTGAGTTTTTTAAATTTTCATTTTATGCTGGGGGAATTCCCCAAGTTTTAACCAAAAAAAATTATTTAAATCCATAGGTCAATGACAGAAGAGAGAACCAGATCGACAACCGTTTGGAAAGACAACATGATGCCCTCAAGTAATCCACAAAATGTCATCCACAATCCGGTAACTGACTTCCATGAAATTAGTTTTTGTTTAGTTTCTATCTGTCTACCTCTATCTATTAGTTTAGTTTTGTTTGTTTCTATCTGTCTACCTCTATCTATCTACCTATCTAAACAAGGTTTTTGGCAAGTTTACACATTAAAACAATAACCAACAACCGCCAAATTATTTTAGCAGAAACCAAATTATGAAAACTTGCTTGACATAAGTAATACAAAAAGTTCACCAATTTAAAACTTGAAACAAACCCATTGCCAATCAGGCGATTTCAATTTTGTTAAATGCATTTCCAAATTACTTTACACAGAGAATCAACATCTCATCATCAACAGTTAAAACTACGACTTTAAAAGAGCATACTTACCCAGGTTAGGAGGCTAGCTTGTTTACCTTGAGCAGGATGTGCTGAACCTGGGTGATGCTTCCAGGGAAAGGCTGCCCCAGGGCTGAAAGCCATTGCCAGTGGGGCCCATGCTGTAGAGGGTGAATTGGGGGGGAGTGGAAGGGTGAAACGATCTCCTCCTATGAGAGGGATTAACAGATACCCTCTTAACTCAAGGGAAGGGAGTGGGAGAAGGGAGTGACCAGGGTTGTAAGGAGGTATTTCAAAACTCCTTAATGATCAACTGCAAAACCTGTAGAATCTGCTAAGATGCTTTTAGCTGTTCTAACTTTTCCCTGTGACCTCCATGAAGGAGGATTCAGGGGTGTAGAGGAAAGGGAGTAAGTAAGCCTCAGGGAACCAAAGAGCACCTGCAGTTTTCCCAATTCTCTAGCGCTGAGAGAATTGACAAAATTGGGCATATGCTTCTAGATAGGGTGTCTCTTCTTAAACTCTATGCTGTGGAAGGTGTACCTAGGTCCATGACCTCGAGCTGAACCAGTGGACTGAGAGCCTGAGAGTGTCAGACCAAGTGTGAGACAGCCTTGTAATTGTCTGCCCAAAAAGCACATCCTACCTACCTACCTACCTACCTATCTGTCTACCTAAGATGCAGCCAAGCCTTTCTAGGTGCTTGGAGAGAAACCCCAACTGCAGGACAAGAAAAAAGGTGGGGAGGCTCTCATACTTTCCAGTCTTGGCTGGAGAAGAACTTGGGGTTAGGCAGCCAATCCCCAGTGATTTAGGGGATAATTAAACCTACTGTGGCTTGAGAAGGCCCTTTAATTATATCCTTTCTTCTCCTAAAACCTTCCGTTTCATTGTGGTATAGTTACCATTGTTAATTTTGCTCTTTACTAAATGTCTGATGAAAAACATGAGGGAAGAAGTTATATCTCTTGGATAAAGTGAGATTCTTGGCATTAGATAATTTCTAATTTCATTCACATCCTCATAAATAAACTAAACATAACCATATTAAGTAGTACTCTCTCCATAAACAAATTTTGGGGTTAGGCAGCTTCCCTGTACAGGTCACCAAAATGTTGAGATTTAAGGGTTTAGGGGTGCTGGGGCCCCAAAATCACAACACTCAGATCCTGCCCCAAAGAATTCAACCCAAGCCTTCTTTCAGCCAAAGACAAGGTTTATTAAAACATCTGCCATATTGGCCAGACTCTTAAGGAGTCTGAACATTAGTTAGCTATTGGCTAGATTTTAAGAATCTGAGCCCCTTAAAGAAATTTCTCTGTTCCACAGTAGGATGAGAGGGCTGGGCAATCTGAAATGAATGTCTAAAATAAAGTCTTGAATCTGATTTATTATTAAATACATATAATATTGAATGCCCATAATTCACTAATGTTCTTCCTCTCTCTGGTTTGTAGTTGCCTATTGTTCTAGAGTCTAAAGACATAGTGAGGCTCCCAATAGGTCAGATAGTCCATTAGGGTGTTTTGTGATGTAGATTTGAAAAAGTTTGGGTTCCTATTTTCATAAATGTATTGTTTCATATGCATCTAAACAACTCATTAGAGAGTACATAATGAATGCTTATACTGTGCTCAGCTAGGTGCTGTAGTGGATAAAATGATTTTTCTCTTTTAATTTTTGTGTTGAGTTTCAAAGTTTCCCTCTTGTACCCCTGTGATAGACCCTCCGTTAGGGAATCCAGGGAAGTCTCCACGCCCCGGGGCCTCTGGCTCAGCTTCCCCTAACGGCTGTTACAACACCCTGGGTGAAATCCTCAAGGGTGGGGTGCAACATCCTGTTCTGTAAATGACCTGATCTGTCTTCCCGGCACCCCACCGGACCCTGCTCCCTTCCCGGCACCCCACCGGACCCTGTTCCCTTCCCGGCACCCCACCGGACCCTG
>NW_020954576.1:66155515-66156478 GCF_900497805.2 Vombatus ursinus
AAGTCAATTGGGTGTGATGCTCTGATTTCTCTCGGGCGTCCAGTTCACCCCTTATAGTTAACAGACGATGCAAACTGTAGTTGTCATAGAATCATAGAAAGCAAAAGGTAAATTGTTTATCTGGCCTCCTACCCCTTCCCCCACTTGTTCATTATACACTTTTCCTCCAGGTAGCATCTTAATGGAATTTCAAGAGCTATGATGCCAACGAATTAGGTTCATTTTTCTCTCCATTCAGATTTACTGAAAAGGGTGGAGCCGGCAACAGTAAATTAATTGCTTTCCATCTCAGTCTTGGCATACATCCCTTATTGCTGTAGGTGTTCACTGAATAACTACAAGGTATATTATACAAGGATGGGGCCTTTGAGAAAGTGACATGGTCACTAACCTGTGAAAGTTCATATGCTGAAATAGCAAAGAACCGTCTAAAACTAACTCCTCAGCCTGTGCTGTAGTCACAATTTTTTTGTTTCTGAGGTATTTTGTTTCCAAACTTATTTCCTCCCACTGTAACACAATCAGATTCTCATTGTTCTAATTTTGCCAAAAACCACAGAGGTCTTTCCGGGCTTTAAAAAAAAAAAGAGTCCTTTTGTTTGATCCTGCTACTCCCTTCAGCTACTGAGCATTTCTTTTGTTTAACAGTTGTTTATTAAGCTCCTACTGTTTACTAGGCATTGTGCTAGGATCTGAGGATACAAAGAAAAAAAATGGCACTCCCTTTAAGAATTCCTTAGGTGGGAGATATACACAAGATAAGCATATTGCAAAGGTAAGAAGTGTTGGAGCAAAACAGTGTTCTAATGAAGTTTGAGAAGCAGAAGAGTGCTTTTAGGTGTAGGAATCAAAAGTCTACAGGGAGGAGGTGGTCCCTATAACCAGTCTTTGGCCATAATCCTGGACAGGAGAGAATCTTGGTTCAAGCCCATCCCTCAGATTCCTCTGCTTCCTGTGGATGTG
>NW_020954576.1:66166478-66189086 GCF_900497805.2 Vombatus ursinus
CTGTGTGATCTTGGGTAAATTACTTAATTTCTTTGTGCTTCAATCTCTTCATGTAAAAAGAAGATAACATCTACCCTGGCTAAATATAGTCCCTCTCCTGTGGGTGTTCCAACAAGTTCTGTGCTTGGTCTTCTTCTCTCCCTTCTCTACACAATTTCATTCACACCTACATCCTCCATGAAGACGATTCCCAAATCTCCTTCTCCAATCCTGACATCTCTTCTGAGTTTTAGACCCAAATAAGGTTTAACAAACATTTGTTGGTATACACACAATGTTGGGAAAGCATGACTGTACAGTATGAGTTGGCATAGATGGCTTTAAACTCACCTTGCATGTCACTGACATAGCCTCTGAGATGCCTGGGCCACCCTTGTGCAGAGATGAACCACTCTCGTAATATTATTGGTTCTTTTCAAGAATGAAGGAAGAACAAGAAGAAGAAGCACCAGAGTAGGATTTTAGTGGGAGAAAGCTCCTATTATAAATTTAAACATTGGCCTGTTTCACAAATCAGTCTCTTTTGAATTTGGTTAGCATCAAAGCAGTCTAACCAGAACCTGTCCACCTGGATTTAGCTAGAACCTGCAGCTTGTTTTTGTATGGCTTGAGAGCTATATATTTCTCAAAATGTAAAACGTTTCTTAGTCCATGAGCTTTTTTACTTTTGGATTTATTTAAAAATGTAAAAAAACTTATTAGCTTATGGGCCATAAAAAACAGACATCGGACAGGGTTTGGCCCTCTACTTTGTAGTTTTCTTACCCCTGGACTAAACTGATAAAATCCAGTTCTTGGGACATTGAAGACTGAAGAACACATCTGAACAATGTTCTCACTCTAAATCCTACCTTGTATATGCATCTGGGCTCTCTTAACCATTTTGACTATAATAATAGTGATCTAAAATGTGTATTTATTTTGTCAATATAGGTTCAAGATATTCTTATCAACCCTTCTGATCACGTAGCAAAATAGTTCAGCAGGATCTACCTACCATATCTCAGTTCTTTTCTGTCACTTTTCATAATTGCCTGCAATAGCTTCACCATTCTGATGTTTAGGAAATACAGACAACAGGACATTCAGTGACAGGACAACAATTGCTTGAGGATTTGTGTTTTCTACTCACCTAAATTTAGGTCTTTAAAGGAAAATATAATGTTGTACATGTATCATATCTTAATAAGAATTGACATGACCAATTTTGCTGTCTTTTTATTAATTTTAAATCTTAAGTACCTGCAAGGTGCCTAATATTGGCTTCCAGGAATGTAAAAATGGGCATAATTTTGTTCTGAATTTTATCCTAAAATAATAATAATAGCTAGCATTTATGTAGTATTTTTAAAGTTTCACAGTACTTTATAAATATTGTGCCATTTGATCCTCACATCCTCATTTGATTCTGGGAGGTAACTTCTATTATTATCCCCATTTTACAGATGGGGAAACCAAGGCAGAGAGAAATTAAGTGACTTGCCCAGAGTCACACAGCTAGTAAGTATCTAAGGCTAGATTTGAGCTTAGGTCTTCTTGCATCCAAATCCACCACTCTACAGGTGGCCATTAGGCCACCTAGTTGTCTCAGAATAGTATTAACCCTACCTACTATAATTAGCTGCCTCTTTGAAAAAGAAATAGTTCATCTGAATTCTCACCTTTAAGCATAGCATTTAGAGGCAACATGGCCTACTTAGGCCACTGTCATATATTTATTAAACTTCAGGTCAAATCACTATCATGAAACGAATAAGGTCTTCATGGTTCAAAAACCTGACTTCAAAATTTTACCCCTAGAAAGGTCTATTCTGTATAAGGAAAGGACAAAGTGTTCTTGGTTTGTAATTAACACTCACCATCTCAAGCTACTTCAAGTGCTTTGCTAAAGGGATCATCTTTCTAGTGTAGCTTGTAATTTTATTATTCCATACCATAGCAAATATTTTAAATCAATATATTCACCAGATTTGGTGTGTATAGCTCACCTATGGCTAAAGGGGAGAGAAGATAAGCTGCCACTAAGAAAAAATAGCCTCAAATACTTTGATGTCATGCCAACCCAAAGGTTGAAGCTACTAGGGTGTTTGTCTGATTTCAAGCCATAATTCCAAGTGAGTTGATAAAGGAAAAATTAAACATTGGAGGGGGAAAAAGGCAACCAGTTATACCTTAGGCACTTAATTTCTAAGGTTGTTCCAAAATATAATCTTTATAATTAATAGTTGGTCAATAAATAAGAGTTATATTCTTGAAAAAAAAAAAGTAGAAAATGTATCAGTATAAATCCAAGGGTGTATGTGCAAGAGCTGCCACCTGAATATTAGGCAAAGTACACCATTTGTAATTCAGATCAAAGGACAATGACCAAGGTACCCCACTGCCTGCCAGCAGCAGCATACCTAAAATGCAATTTGGGTCTTTTGGAGATGTAAATAGCCCTTTGCAATCTTAAATTATGGAGTTGCAGCAAATGGCACAATCACATTTATGGGTTGGTAATATACAGAAATGTTTATGTGTGAAATGTGCCAGTATTTCCACTCTTGTTGCACTTTCCACCATCAATAATGTTTATACTCTACATTTGTACATTCTTTCTTTTGATTGTACTGGCAGCTCCCCAGAGCTAATGAAAATCCGTTTACTTATATAAGGAGGGAGCCCACTAGAAAATGTCTTTGGATGTGAAGCACTGATTTAGCTCAGTATTTCCCAAATGGAATGAATATTTGGGGGCTTGAAATCTAATTGGTAGAAAGCAGATATGCTGGTTGCAGGGATGGAAGGGAGTAAAATGTATCTGGAGTAACCTTGGGATACAAGGAAAGGGGCAGAGATTTTGAAAGAAGGCAAAGAATTAAGTCTATTTTTACACTGAAAGACGACCATATGTAAAAAAAGCATTTTGTGTAACATTTCATATTTATATTTTAGAGGAGAAATATCACTAGCATTAAAATTTTCTCATGGGACTCATATTCACATTATGCTGAACATCAGGGTCTTAGGGGACCCTGATTTGACAAGTATTCATTTAGTAGACATTTTTGAAAGATAAATTGTTTAGGAAAAATATGCTTCATTTTTGACACGCAAAAAAAAAAATACTTCCAGCAGCCAAGGTGGAGGGAGATGTGCAGTGAGAGGCTTGAGGAGATATTAGAGGGTGTGGAACAGTTGCTGAGGAGAGTGAGATGTAGCAAATCAACTAGGTAGGAATATTGGCCTTGCTGCAACGAGAGCCCAGTTGTGCTTAGATAACATAAATTTGTAGTAGGCCTAGCCAGAAAGGTGGTGTTATCTCCATTCACCAAGGGGATGATATAGGAAGAGAAGGAGGAGGAGTAAGTCATTGCAAGGGTGATAGCCTAGAAAAGAACCAAGAAGTGGAGAGAATGGAATTCGTGAAGATGAAGGGGATGGAAGATGGAAGATGGAATGATAGAAGAAGATAGAATGATAAAGGAATTTCAGAGTTCATGAACATGGAAGATGGAATATGTGGGTGATGGAAAGTCAAGGGTATGACCTACTCTGTGGGTAGTTGAGGTGAAGTGGAGAAGGTCATGAGAATTGAGTAGACTGAGAAACAAGGAAATAGGGATACTTAAGTATATGTTTTCATGTTGAAGCCCCTAGTGTGAGGAAGAGAGAAAGATTATGGGCCAGCCACTGAACTCATTGGGGAAGGACAGAGAATGTCCTGAGGATGTAGAGATAAAACCACAAGGTTTTGGTTCAGGTCACAAAGTTAGTTAGCATGAACCTCAAAGGAGAAGTTGCTATGCAGAGGTTGTGATGATGTTAGGAGGGAGCCATGCCTCAGTGTGGACTAGAAGATGGAAGGATTGATGAAGGTTTAAGGGGAATGGAAATTAAAAAATTATGGACCAGGTATTCCAGAGGGCACAGTGGAAGGGATGGAAAAGTCTAGAGTGGGCCATTGTGGGGGGGGTGGGTACAGTGAATAGACCTGAGGAAGTCTCAAGTCAGCGATGGGTAAAGGGAAGTTTATGCCACTTCCAGGGGTCCTATACCCGTCTTACCTCACTGAAAAAATTGGGGCCATTCACTGAGAGCTCCCTCTTCTCTCCTCCTTCACTAGATCACTCAGATGTCTTCTCCCACTATCTCCTTTTCCACCCCATGCTCGAATGAAGAGGTAATTTTCCTTGCCAAGGCAATGATCCCTCTATGAGACAGATCCATCCTTCTTGATCCCATTCCTTCCCATCTTCTTCAGCAGATTTCCACCACTGTCATCCCCATGCTTTCTCTCCTGTTTTTAATCTTTCCCTCTCTACCAGCTTCTTCTTTCCTGCCTACAAACATGTCCATGTCTATCCTACCCCCCAAAACCCTCATATGATCCTACCGGTCATTAGCTCTCATCCTATGTCTCTTCTCCACTTCATAGATAGACTCTCTGAGAAAGCCATCTACTACTATTGGTGCCTTCGTTTCTTGTCCCTCCTCTCACTTGCTTCTAAACCCTCTGCAGTCTGGCTCCTGATCCCATCATTCCACTGAAACTTCTGTCTCTCAAGTTCACAATGAACTCTTAATTGCCAAATTTAATGGCCTTTTCTCAATCGAGATCCTCCTTGGCCTTTCTGCAGCATTTGACACAATTACCTTTTCCTCCTGGTTATAGTCCTCTCTCTAGGTTTTCATGATGCTGCTCTCTCCTGGTTCTCTTCCATTCTAACTGCTCCTTCTAAGTCTGCTTTACTGGTTGCACATCTATGCCATACTCTCTAATCATGGCTATTCCTCAAGGCTCTATCTCAGGTCCCTTTCTCTTTTCAATCTATATTATCTCACTTTGTAATTTCATCAGCTCTCATGACTCAGTTATCATCTCTGTGCAGATGATTCCCAGGTGTATATATGCAGCCCTAGTCTCTCTGTTAAGGTATAGTCACACATCCCCAATTGCTTATTACATGCATCAAACTGGAAATCCCATTGGCATCACAAACTCAACATGCCTAAAACAGAATTCATTTTTTCCCCTAATCCTCCCCCTCCTTACAGGTTTCCGGATCACTATCAAGGGCACCACCATCCTCCAAGTCATGTAGGCTTTCAACTTTGATGTCAGCCTCAACTCTTCAATCTCATTTACCCCATATATCCAATCACCACCACCACCTTGGCAACCATCTTCCCTCAGATCCTGATGGAAACAGCCCAAGACTGACCAAAGAGCCTTAGGGATAGTGTGTGCCTTTGGGAATAGTGTGTCCTAAACCACCAGACTGATTTCTAGCTCAGCCCCTGAAGCCATTATTGAGGGGAGAGAAATCATTGTGGAGGGAAGCCCACCATCCCCACCACCAGCAACCATTGCTGGCAAATTAACTGCGATTAACAAGCAGATGGGTACAGGAGCCCTGGAAGTGGCAGCACCCCCCAGATCAACATTCTTACTTCTAGCTCAGCCTTCCAAGGGATTATCTGGGGAGATGATTCCTGTGGAGAAGAGGCCAGCCATGCCCACCAACTGCTAAACAACTACTATTCACAGGGCAAGCAAAGCTAGCTTCAATGAAGCAGCAGGGCATGCTGAGGGGGAAATGTGAGGTAATATTTGGCTTTTCAGGCAAATACTTTGACTGCCATATTCTTTTTTAACACCCATTGGAGATGTTCTAGGATCCTGAACCTTAGAGCCTTTGAAATAGCTATGCTTTCAGCCCAGTGTCTGCAGCCATCATCCTGGGAAGATCCACCCTGTGGAGAAGCAGCCTGCCAAGTGTTTCCGCAGGTGCCACATCCACATGTACTGTACACTTAGCAAAGAATGTTGTCACAGAAGCCCTTGACCCTGTCAATTCAACATCAGAAACCAATACAATTTTATCAGTGCATTAAAGAGGGATTATCAGGGAAAATATAGAAGATACATACCTAGTAGTGGTATTGCTAGGTTAAAGAGTATGCACAGTTTTATAGTCCTTGGGGTATACTTTCAAATTGTTCTCCAGAAAGGTTGGATTAGTTCACAGCTCCACCAACAATGCATTAGGGTTCCAATTTTCCCACATTTCTCCAACATTTATAATTTTTCTTTTCTATTATATTAGCCAATCAAATAGGTGTGAGGTAGTATCTCAGAGTTGTTTTAATTTGCATTTCTCTAATCAATCGTAATTTAGAACACTTTTTAATATGACCATAGATATCTTTGATTTCTTCTTTTGAAAACTGTTCATATCCTTTGACCAATGGGGGCCATTTCCAGTCATTCTGATCTATACCTTGCCACTGGACCCAGATGGCTCTAGAGGAGAGAGTGAAGCTGGTGACTTTGCATAGTCCTGCCTCACTTAAATCCATTTCACTTGCAAGTAATGACATCAACTACCTGATGTCATGACCCTGGGCAAATCACTTAAATTCTATCTGCCTCAGTTTCCTCATCTATAAAATAAGGATAATAGCACCTACTTCTCAGGGTTGTTGTGAGGACCAAATGGGGTAATATTTGTAAAGTGCTTAGCACAGTGCCTGGCACCTAGTAAGCACTCTATAAATGTTATCTATTATTATGATCTGCTTTGTTGCAGCATCCTGAGGATCTTGTGATTTTTCCATTTGACTTGTAACTGAAACTTTCCTTATGGGGCTGTCCTCACTAAAACATGAGCTCCTTGAGAGCAGGAACTGTTTTATTTTTCCATTTGAATCCTCAGAACTTAGCACAGGGCTTTGGACATAGTAAACTTTGATAAATGCTCTGACCCCTCACTTTAATTCTTAGTTTCCTTGGCTTCCTTCAAGCCCCAACTTAAGCCCTCCCTTCTGAAATAATTTTCTTGATCTATGCATCTTCTATTGCTTTCACCTTTCAGATAAGCACCATCATCTCTCTCCACATGTATACAGTATCTACACAAACACACATATATGTATCTAGGTATTTACATCTCTCCTTGCCATTCTCCAATTGATTAATGGTCAGAGGATATGAAAAGGCAGTTTTTAGGAGAAATTAAAGCAATCAACAGTCACATGAAAAAGTTTTCTAAATCACTGCTTATTAGAGAAATGAAAACTAAAACTCCGAGGTACTATCTCACACTTACCAGACTGACTAATACTGCAGAAAAGGAAAATGACAAATGCTGGAGGGGCTGTGGAAAAATTGGGACACAATTATTGCTGGTGGAGTTGTGAACTGATCCAACCATTCTGGAAAACAATTTGGAACTATATTCAAAGAACTACAAAACTACATACTCTTTGACCCAGCAATATCACTACTTGTCTGTATCCCAAAGAGATTAAAAAAGGAAAAATTCCATTTGTACAAAAATATTTATAGCAGCTCTTTTTGTGGTGGCAAAGGATTGGAAATCGGGATGTACCGTCAAGATCAAATTTCCTCTGTCTTGAGCATAGTTGCAATTTTGATTGTTGAGACACTATCAGAAAATGCAGTACTGAATTTTGAGAAAAGGTGGTGCTATACAAATGGGGTGGGTTTGTCTACATTCAAAGCAGTATTTATCTCTCTTTTCAAAATTTTACCCTGTTATCATTAGTAATGAGATCAAAACACTGCTCTACCTTATGTGATTAAAATAAAGCCTGTATAAACAAGTCCCAAACCTTTACATTTTTCTAACTTCAGTACTATCTCTCAAAGCTAGTTGGCGGAAATTCAATGTAAGTAAATTACAAGTTAAATCATGTAGTGAATTTATTTCAAAGTGTCCAAATCATTTCATTGTCTTAAATATTGTTGAAACAGGCCATCTGCTGGGCTGTGGAAATATTTTCATTATGGTAAGGTTTGATATGATGAGATTTTGAAGTGAAACCAATGTAAATTAATTGCTGCAGTAAGGAAACCAAGTTGCCCAGAAAGCACCTTAGCAAACATTTGATTTGCTTGCCAAATGGATAGAGACGAGTGCCAAAGGCAACACTGGGTTAGAATATAAACTCATTTTATTAAGATGGGTTCTTCAAAAAATCTTATAAAGGATGATAGATGAGCAGTACTATCTCATTAAGAAGAGAAAAGCAGGAGGCTAAAACTAGTCTAATGAAAGTTTGGCAAGTTATCCATTTGAACAAAGGCCATTCTAAGGGATACAAATGGAAAGACAACTACAAACAGTAGAAAAATGGAAAAGATTTGCAAAAAAATATTGTAACAAATTGTTTTCTCCATGAAGGAGAGTGAAGCCACAACACTTGGATCCTGACATCACAGTCCCTTAGGTGTTAAGTATAGACTAGAGAAAGAAATGGTACAAAAGAGAATAAACATGGAAAAAGCAGACAGGTTGGATGAAGTAATTACAGGGGCAGCTAGCAGATACAGTACTGGGCCTGCAGTCAGGAAGACTTGAATTCAAATTTAGCCACTGACACTAACCACTTCTGACCTTGGGAAAGTCACTAAACCTCTGTTTCTGTTTCCTCGTCTATAACATGGGGATAAAAACAGCACCTACCTACGTCCCAGAGTTGTGATGATCAAATGAGACAATAATTATAAAGCACTTAGCATAGTGTCTGGAACATAGTAAGGGATATATAAATGTTAGCAATTGTCGTGGAGGAGATCCATGCTGCAGTTAGTCGATATAATTGTGAGGAGAGAGGGACCAATTTATAAGCAGTGGAAGATCCCAGAAGTGTAGGAAAAACCTCAGGCCTTACTGATTCTAAAAAAAAGAAAAGGTGACCCAGAAAATATCAACTACTGACCTATCTGTTTATTCTCTCATCTATCCATCACTTGAGAGCATCCTTCACGAGGGTATTAGTAGGGAACAAGCATGTTTTCACCAAAATATTCAACGGTGGAGCACATATCTACCCTCTCACATGTGATTCCTGGAGAAGGTGGGATGGAATGGGATTGCTTGTATAGAAATAGGATTAGCCTTGGAAAGGTGTAAAGTAGTTTCATCGTGTAAGAGACGTGTGAGAGATATGAGATGTGGAAGAGGTGGAAAGAGCACAGTGGAAAGAAAAAAAGCCCATCCTCAAGCTAAGCAGAAAATAATTGTTGGCTGTTTCATTTTTTTTTATATTGACCTTAACATCAAATAAAAAGAGCATTTCAATATACAAAGTAGAATAGAAAAAGGATTGTACATAAACAGAGAATTTCTTGTTACATACAGTTTGCTCTTCCTTTTAAGTATGTAATAAATCCAACATGTAACTTTTCAATCTGCTTGTCTGATTCCTTCTGTTCTCTTCTCTGCATTTACAAAAAATGATTCAATGACCCTCTTTTCTTCTTTTTTTTTTTTAGCAACTCTATTGCTAACCCCTGTCTTCCCCTATCATTGTTTTTCATTACTTTTACCACATTGGCCTCCCACTAGGATAGACAAGTCAAAGATGAACATATGGTTAAAAAATTATAAATAGGCATTATCTAATTCCAATGTAATGTACACCATTGAAATGGATAACAACTTTTCTGTGTGTGCAAAAACTTTACCTTTTTCTTATATAAAACTTCCAGAGAACACTAAAATGTGTATACATTCACATATGAAGGATCTATGATCTTATCAGGGTAGTTAATTGCATTTGGGAACTCCCTCTACTATCATGGAAGGTGAATGATTTATTATTTCGGAGATTTGGTCTTTGGGAGTTGCCTAAAGCCAATGGCTAAATGACCCTTCCACAGTTACCTATCTAGTAAAGGTCAGAAGAGAATTTGAAACCAGGTATTCTGTACTCCAGTCCTAGCATGCTATTCATTACAGAACCAAATGCAATAATTCTTTTACAAATTAGTTTACAGGGGCAGCTAGGTAGTGCAGTGGATAGAGCACTGGCCTTGGAGTCAGGAGGATGTGAGTTCAAATGCATCAGACACATGATACTTACTACCTGTGTGACCCCCGGGGAAGTCACCCTGATTGCCTCACAAAAAAAAAAAATAGTTTGCAGTATATGGACCTAATATTATGGATTATAATTAGATGTATTCTAACCTTCAGTAGTAAGATTAAATTGTCTTTATTATTACCATAGCTAATTTTCTATAAAAAGCTACAGTTCAAATGAAAAAAGAGTAACATTTCTACAAAAGTATAAAACTAGGCCAGTTGATATTAAAAAACATGTTTCATTTACTCTTTATGCAAATATTTACAGTTAGAAGATGGCATTATTACATATTAATACAAATCAGAAGAACTGGAAGAAATACTGCCATTTTAAAAAAGTCAGCTCATGAAATTTTCTAATTTCAAGTAGCTAGTTAAGGCACCAACAACAGAGAACTAAGATATTCACAGATACAACCATAAAAGATGAGTCCCAAACTCCAAACAAAGAGGACAGAACCACAAAAAAAAGTTTCTTAGAAATAGCTCTGGAGCGGCTCTCCCAAGATGACTTCCAGTTGCTGAATAGTCTTCTGGCATTGATTTTCCACTTCTTCACATTCATCTGAGAAAAGAAAACCTCGAAGTCAGTCTTCCTGCCCCTATTGCATTCCCCCACATTCCCTCATCTGCCCCAGCACCCCCTCAAAAGGACCTGAATACTGAAAGCAACAGTGCAGAAGTACTTCAGAGTAAGATTCCAGATGGACTCCCAAAGTGAGAGGGGGACCGTTGATGCCAGGGGGCAAAGTCATCTAATAAAAACTCGTCAGCATGGCTGTTCTTTTCCCAGACCTATCACATCTCTCTGAAGCACAGAGAAGCAAGGCAGAGGGCACCGGTTCTTCCTCAGGTGTACAGTAGAATAGCTGTGATTAGATCACATGCTATTAATCTACCCACTACCTAATTTCTGCCTTGTTGGGAAAGTATTTCTATAAAACACTGCCATGTTTGTAAAGCACTTTACCTACATTAATTCATTTGATCATCACAACAGCCATAGTAAGGTAAGTGCTCTTATTATCCTATTTTACAGATAAGGAACCAGGCTCAGAAAGTATGAATGACTGACATGCCAGGGCCTCACCGTTCCTCCATCCAGCCCTGTGACTGTGACTGGCCTACCTGTGTCTGGTGAATCTGGGCATGCCCTTAAACAGTGTAAGAGGATTACCTTCCATCAGCTCTGCTAAGAAAGGAATGGACTCAGGGAGGAGCACGATGTAGTTCTCCCTTAGCTTTTCGGCCAGCTCTAAGATAGTAATCAAGGCAGCGAATCGAACCTAAAAAGAAGAAAAAGCTACAGCTTGACATGTACATCTCTGTCATAGTGCTGAAAAATGAGAGGGCTTCCAACTTTAGAATCTAAGTATTTCTTTAGCTGTTTTGGGGAGTACTACTGCTACACATCTCCAACTTTTTACTGCAAAGGGCCCATAACTTTAACAATTTAGGATAGAATGGACAATGATTAGGCAAAAATTAACTACTCATTTCTTTTATTCAGAACAACATGTAGATATCCATTTAATGCCAGTTTATCTGACCATAGATATAAAGTTGGAAAGGACCTTAGAGGCTTCTGAGTCCAAACTCCTTATTTTACAAATAAGGAAACTGAGGCACACAGAGTCACACAGCCAGCATCAGAGGTTGGCATCTGAACCTGGGTCTCCCTAATCCAAATCAAGCACCCTATTATACCATGCTGGGGTTGGGGTTCATCTTTAATCATTACAATAAGAGGAAAAAATTATAAATTATATGAAAGAGATATTATCACTACCCTACTTGCTTCATACTTTGCTGAAGACAAAGTGCTATGCAGAAATCAGAAAGCTCTAGTGCACTACAGAAATAAAGAAGTTAATCACCTCATCTTATATTTTACTGCTTGTACATCTTATCCTATGTTATAAGTAGAGTATGAAAATTTCTAAAAACCTTACAGCTAAATACTAAAAATTTTCCAGGTCACTAAATTTACACCCTTATAACAGCCTTTACTACTTGGTGATACCCAAAACAGCTCTTTGCTATGGCATGCCACAATTCATCATCAATTAAAGTCAAGGGATCCTATAGATATGCAGCAGTATCACCAAAGGATCACACAGCTCCCACCTTAGGTGATGTGTGCCGCATCTTAAGGAGAATTTGGTAGTTCAATGGTTTCCACAGAGAGTCATCTGCCATGGCTACAGAAAACTGAGCAATACATGGTATCAGGTGCTTCGTTACTCTTTCCTGGAATGTCTCTTCTCCTCCAAGCATGTTTTCAAGCTATTAGGAGCAAAACAAGTGCTTTTGTAAACTGTTTGAATGTTCAATTTGAACAAAAATCCTTATCTGTACACATTTCAATAGCTTTCGAAGATTAGCAGAATGAAATCACTCTAATATTCTAACACCCCATGAAACGTTACATTCAGCAATAGCATAAAACAAATATTACAGAGATGAAACGTGCAGGGAGATTAAATAATTTTCTTAGAAATTTGTCAACCTTTCAAGAAACTCCATCAGATGAAATCTATGGGAGATACTGATGACACTGTTATCGTCTACCATTCCCTCATCTCATTAAGGATCCCACTGGATAAAAACCTTACATAAAATATGCATTATGTACTTGGGCCAACCTGCTTGTCAGAATAGAAGGAATGTAATAGAAGTAGGTACTGTGAGAGAATAAAAACCCAGTCCAGAGATATAAAAAAGCTCATGAGGATGTCCTGCTTGTCCTCACATGTTACACATATACAACTAAAATTACAAAGAATGAATAAAGATGGTTTTGGGACTAGGTATCTCTACCTTGCCCTGGCTGGAGGGGCAGTGGCCATTCACATGTCTGATCCCACTAATGACTGACATGGGCACTTTGACCTGCTTTAGACCTATTCGAGCCCGCCCCCTCCTTAGGCAGCCTAGGAGCCCCTCCCAGGAGGCATTCCCACTTTGGCAACGGTCTCAGTGTAGTCCCCTGATCAGCTTAATCCCATGTCATCATTCCTGAACTCAAGTCCTCCACCAGCCTCATCAAGCCTCCCTAGTAACAGGGATTACAGGGATGTGCCACCAGACCTCTCCTCAAAGCAAATTCAAGAATACTATGATTACAAGTGACATGTAGGGGTACACAAAAGAACTGCCTTTATAAAGTATAAGCTTTGAAAACAAAAGAAATGCTTGGTTCCAAGGAGGGAAAGTCCTTACATTCATCAAGGAAAGTAATACTCCTTAGCCACGAACCCCTATCATTAATACCACACCTCACAAACAGAACATTATCTACAATTTTAACAGCTATAAATCAAGATTTATCTGTGAGAAATTCAGGTTATCTTCTTTATGAAAAAGAAAATTGTATTCTAATACCTGGTCCACCAGAGGCATCATCAAGGCTTCAGCTCTCTCTTTGCTTACAAAATGCTGAGTGTCAAAAAGAAAGATTTTGTGCATACAATCCAATATAAACTGCAGTAACAAACAGCTCTTTTCAGGTTCATTTTCAGAGTCAAAAAAGGCTTCATCTAAAAATGAGTAAAAATTTAGAAGAGAAAAGTTTACATGGCTCTGCAAATCTCTGCAGTGTATGTACTAACCAGAAGTGGATATCCACTCAGTCTAAGAACATTTAATTTTATCTGAAATCCACACATCCAATCTGCTTAATAAATCAAACATAAAAGCAAAAATATGTTTGAACTGGCCTGGCCTGATCTGCAAGTACAGCCTGAACATGTGCTGCCAGTGCTTCCAGCAGTATGCAAAAGACATCAGCTTCATCAAGTTGGACTAAATTATATCTACGGATTTTGCTTCAATGATTAATCTGACCACCAGCGACCACCATTTTACAGAACTCTGGACAACTCGTTGATGTGCCCACCTAAAGGTCTATCCTGTTGTGCAGGCTAAGCTAATTTGTACATGCAATTAAAAAAGGTAACTCAGAAAAAGGCAAAGAAGTATGTACTCTCCTGGTGTGTGCCTTTGGGGTTCTCCTCTTTTCTCTCAACTTTACCACCTTAATTGCTGGTTTTTCATCTTCTTTGCTCCTCTGAAATGTAAGTGTGAGCCCCCAAGGTTCTATTATAAGCCCTCTTCTTCCCTTTCTTTATGGTACCATTCACAGTCTCTTGGTTTCAATAATGTTCTCTAAGCACCGAATTCCCAAATCTATATTCCCAATCTCCCCCCAGAAATGAGGTATTTTATTTCCAATTACACTTGGACGTTAGGCAAGTTCCTCAGACTCAAAGCTCCAACCATACCTATGAGTATTCATCTTTAAGGCAGCTCCTCCTCCTAATTTTCCTATTTCTGTTAATGGAATTAGTACCATCCCAGTTTCCAGAGTCATGTTCAACTCTTTCTCTCCTTTACATGCCTAATCAGTTCCCAAATGCTGTCATTTCTCTTTCTGCAATATCCTTTAAATTCTAACCCTACTTTCCACTCCTACTGAAATCCTTCTAATCCAGCCCTCATCTCTTCTCTAATAAGCTGACAGAGTCCCTTAACTGGCAGTGCTGCTTCTAGTTTATTTCCTTTCCAATCCACCTCTATCTTAACGTACTGCTATGTTATTCCTTGTTATTCCTCTCTGGTCAAAAACTCTGGAACTGAAAAGTAAATGGCTCCTCATTTTCTAGCTTGCCTCCTTTCTACTCACTGCCGCTACCTTAAATCCTACTCTAATTATGTCTCTTCTGCCTGGACTTTTCAAAAGCTTCCCAAAAGAACTGCCTTCTGCTGATTTCAGCTCCAACCCAACCTACAAACCACTGCCAAAGGAATCTTCCTAATGCTCAGCACTGATCATTCCCTCCTTTTTTCATTCCCACTTTGGCCAAAAAAGTGCAATGCCTGCAGCGTGCAGTTAGTGGTGCTGCTCAATCTTATTGCACATAACTCTTCCTGTGATTTAAACTCCAGCAAAAGAACAATACTCATCATTCCCCAATTTTGTCCTGTCCTTCCCTGTCCCCCACCATTTTAGCTTTATGCAATGCACCAACTCTACCCAGAAGCCTCCACCCAATGTCCAGGCCCTGGATCACTTGCTGCAAGAAGCCCCTTTCCTACCAATCCCCAGCCCCCAAAGCCAGAACTTCCCTCCTTCCTCAGATTCCTCAAAGGCCTTGGTGCTTCCTTTCAATTTCTAGTTTCCATTACCACTCTGTGTATCCTTGCATTGTCTTCCCTTGGGTCTGTAAATAAGCTCCTTAAAGGCAGGAGTTTTCTTATTCTTGTTTCCTAAGAGCAGAGCATCAATTCCCTGTGCCTCAGAAGAGCTTGAGAAATACTCAAGTGAACTATCCTCTCCTAAATTACATCTCACAAAAGTGCTACAAGTATGGTACATGGCAAGAGTAAAATTTTCTAAATGAGATAAAAATTATACCTGTTTTGGAGATGTTGATTTGGTTCAAAATATCAGCAAAAGGTTTCACTAAATGGCCAGCAAATAAGGTAAAAAGGCCTTTCAGTTTCTCAGCAATGCAATCTGCCAAGTTGCACAAAGTCAGCAACCTGTCCCTTGGAGCATCTTCTGTTCTGGCCCAATCAAACAGCTGAAGGAGAAAAAAAAGATCCACTTCCATTTCATACTCTGCTGTAACAGTTGTCTGGGACAATCCAGGCCTGGATGAAGAACAGTCTTACCTTAAAGAAGAGGGGTCTGAAAGTGACTTCAGAAAGTTTCATAACCATGCTCACTACACAGTTAATTATATAATCTTCAGTTTGACCAACTTCCTCTAGGTTATCCTGAATGTGAAAGAGAAGTTTTTAGTTCATTAGTCCTAACAACATTTATGTAGTGCTAATTTATGGTTTGTTAAGTACTTTGCATCTATTATGTCATCTCAACCTCCCTATATGCCTTTGGTTTAAGTACTATAGGTATCATAACTTCATTTTAGAGATGAAAAGATTAAGGCTCAAAAGAATAAGTGCCTTGCTCAGGGTTACACAAGTCTTAAATATAAGAGAAAGGATTTGCATCTAAGAGTTGCTATCCAAGTCCAGGGCAATAGAGACATCAAACTTGTGGCTTGCAAAACTCCTGAGTACAGCCCAAACCAGAATAAAACTATAACTGGAAACTATTTAACAAAATAAACAAAAACATAACACGAATAGTGTTAATTTGTGGTTTTCTGAGTCAATATAATATGTGGTCTGCAGGGATCCGTTTCTGTTTGAGTTTGACACCACTATAGAACATGATCTACTCTGTCAACACTGCCTTTCTTGAAAGAGAACCTGACATCTAGTTCTTTACTATGGCCCCAAATAATTTAGGGAGTATGACAGTCTTTGATAATAGTGAGAAGACAAATTTCACCTTGAGATTTCACCTCCTTTTCTCTCTTTCTTTCAATCACTATGTAATCTACAAATTGAAATGCTTTATGGAGAAAGCAACCAAAAATTATACCCCCCAAATCTACAGCAATTAAGAAAGAAAAACCAGAACAAAATAACTAGAAACATCTCACCTTTGAGTGTTCTGCTCTGAAGTTCGGGATAGAAACCAGAACAAAATAACTAGAAACATCTCACCTCTGAGTGTTCTGCTCTGAAGTTCAGGGCTTCCAAGAAAAATGCTGTTAATTGAGACTGATGAGAGTTGAGGTCTTCCTTCTCCATTACTGCAATGTGCTCTTGAAGGATGCTCATAAATGGACCTATTCGAATCTACCAAAAATACAGTGAACAGGTATAAGTACAGGTTTCCCATTGAGCTATATTATTCTAAAATAACTAATAAAGAATTCACAGAGATGTATATTATAACTAGACCCATAATATTCAAAGATAAAAGCTTTTGAACATTGTTTCTCTGAAAAAAAATCAAGAAAATAAAACATTTTAACTACCTTCTCTTTTCTAAAATTCAACTCTGAAAATTATTCTAACCTTCCAGTTCTTCCCAATTTGCTTGTAAACTGGGTTGAGTGTTGACAATAAGACTCTTGGAGAAAGTGTAGTAGCCAATGTTGTTTTCAGGGATGTCACCCGGAGAGTTGCCTGGGAAGTAGGACCCATCTCCCTTGCAATTATCTCCCAACGAATTGCCTATAAAAATACAAGTGAATTACTAGAGCCATTTTGGACTGCATAAAGCACCTCTATAGAAAATTCTTGATGATTAATCAAGAAATCAAATCTTATAATATTAGTATTGTCAGTGTTTGCAACAATTACAGGATTGCTCAGATTGAACAGTTTTAAGTTTTACATAAATGAAAATTTTATGTTAAACAGAAACTTACTATGCCTTTACAGATAAACTTCAGCAGGGCACTGACTTGTCTCCCTCATGCTGGCAGCTGAGGGATAATGGTATTGTGAAGTGACATAAGAGTATCAAACAGGCAGAACACAGGGATACTTGGGTTTGAAACTAAGAAAGTCTGAAGTACACAAAATAAACTACTTCATCTTGGAAGATTTAGGTACATCCTCAGAATAAATGTTTCTCTGGAAAAAGTCTGATTTAACTCTCTGACCCTCAGAGGACACGATTCAGCTGTACTGAAGACTTGGAACCACTTTGTTATTGAAGTAAGGAAAAAACTTGACTTGGTTAAGTCAAACAGCAAATGATCAAACATAATGGAACAACATCAACCAGAGAAGAAACTCCCCAGGAAAAATTATTTTGCATTTTAAAAATAGAGATTTCAACTACCTATTACTGTTGGCAGGCAGACATAACACTGCAATGCAAGACATTCTACTTTTAAAGACACTATGGGATAGACAAGCTTCCATAGCAGGAAGAAAAAAGAAGCACACTAAATTTCCCATAAAGTGATCCTACAAGTCGAAAGAAAAAAGGAATGGCCAGGTCAGGACTTTTGGTGTTTCCATGTTAATTCTGTTATTAAATCAAGAATGGGAGAAAAGAAGAAATAGGTATACGTGTGATCAAGAAACTAATCATCAAAGACTAGAAGGTGATAACTGAAATCAAAATAATTTCTCCTAATAGAAACAAAGCATAAAGATCACATTTTAAAAGCTAGATTGTCATTTTATCAGTCAGTCAACAAGTATTTATTAAGTACTGTGCTTAGCACTGGGATACAAAGAAAAGACAAAAACATGATCCTTGGCCTCAAGGATATGATTTTCTAACGAGGGAGATGGCATATCAATAACTACATAATAAAGATATATACAGTATGTACCTCTCATTTAGAGAGGTAATTTTCTATAGAAGGATCTAGTAGGGGAGGAATTGAAAGGGTGGTGGTGAGAGGGATAATGGAATAAGAAGTGGAGATGAAGGTAGGGTTACCTAACCATCAGTGCAGGAAGTGCCTGGTGAGGAATTTTTTCTACTAATGCAGAGCAGCACCTTCAACTTGGTGAGCACCCCAGGGCATTGAGAGGCTCAGACACTTGCCCAGTGTTACACAACCAGGATAATATGATTAATTCACAGGTTTTGCTGTGTTTGGATTTTAATACTACAAATAGACAAAGATTTTCCCTACCCCACTCCAAATTCTGTAGCTTACCTGCATTAAAATACCATGGAGATATGGGCTGAGAAAATGTGGAAGAGTTTCAACAACTTTCTGAAGGGCTGCCAATGCACTAAGCAAATAAACCTCACCTGAGACCAGCTCATTGGTATTCTCCAGTGTAGTCAACAATGCAGGCATGAGCCTAAAAACAGTGGGCAAAACATTAGGATACCCAGTAGGATGACCCATTCGAATAGAAAAGAGAAAAAAGCAAAACAGAAAGAATCATTAAGAAACCTCAACCCAAAATTCTACCCATTATAGTACTATACATAATGTAGTCTTACACTTTTTTAAGTCACTCATGTGTCTAATGTGCCACAATGAACAAGTGAGACCTAAGGGCTAGTAATGTTTGCACTATTACCACAATCACCTATCATGGGATAGATAAGCAGTATCATCCGAAAGGGAGTTTAGCTTACCCACCAATGGGATGGAATTGTGGCAGAAACAAATGTCTTCTGTTCCTGCCTTCCCATCTCTCCATTTAGCCTTTGCTAATAAAGGGGATTATGAATTATGAAGTAGTCTGTATTTGTAAGCTTGAAATGGCAAATAATTCTTTACTAACTGTATGTGCATTAACCCTGAAGCAAAAAGACTTTAGCAGCTTCTGTACGCAATTTTGCCCTATAAGAATACCTAGGAAGATGAGGTATTGCCAGCGCTCCCAGGACACAGGTGATCTCAGCTATACACAACAAAGCACTTCCCAGTACGTTTTTCTCATCCTTCATTTCTGGATTGATCAGGTTAATGGCTGTGCTCAATACAGGGATAAAAGCCTCTGAATTTTCTGTGCCAAAATTTTTGCACAGTAACTTCAAACTGTACAAGGCAGTCTGTCTGTTGACGGCTTGCTCTTCTTTCTCCTTTATTTTATGCTGTGCAATAGCCGAGAGATCTGGAACCAGTTTCAAGAAAAGGGCCACCTAAGGACAAAAAACAAAAATTCAACATAATTGAAGTAAAAAAATAAATTTAAACAAAACAGATCTTTGCTCCATTTTTCACTACCAGAAAGAATTATTAAGCTGCAGTGCACATCAGACACCAAAGGCGCCTGTACTCAGGAGGAGTAAAGTTAGACCTTTCCCTTACTTGTCCCTTTTTCCACTTTGCATGCTGGTGTAATTTATTGTTTAAGAGGTCCATTGCTTTACGACGGACAGAAGGTAGTTGGTTAGTCAGCAATCCTCTAATCACAGAAATAAAGGTTTCTGTAGGCAATAAGGAATTGACCTGTGAAGCACAAAAGGAGAGATTTCTATTTGAATCATGATACCATAGTCTAAGACAAATACATAAAACATCCTATTTCTGGAGACACAAGTCCAGGGATATGATTGGGGAAGGCTCAGAGTCATGAGACAGACCTGTTTCCAATCACTGAGGTTCTTTTCTAAGAGAACACATGCTACTGATTTTATCTAACTAGAAAACATCGAACCCTCAAAGCTGTAAAAAAGTTAAACTAAGCTAAACAATGAAACCAATAGCAACAATAAAACACTGTATGTGAGAAGGAAAATCAAAACTCACCTTGTCCAGCATATCATAAGCTTTACTTAGGAGAGCGCGCCAAAACTTGGAGGTTAGTTTGTCTGCATTTTCCTTCACTGACTGTGCCACAGAATTTATGTAACCAAGAACAGTTTCAAGTAATCTATAAACAAAGGAGAAATTGTTCAGTTAACAGTGATTGTAAAAATATTTAAAACAAAGAAACAAAAAAAGCTTCACATTTTTATTCTTCTGAGGTAGAATGCAATTAAATCAATGACTTCTGCTTACATGTTTTTTTTTTTGAAACTCACAAAACTTAGAATTATGCTTAGGATTTCCATAAATAATGAGGCCTACTAAACATCCTTAGATGGGCAAAGAGGTTGAGAGAGCAGATAGGGAGAAGTATATTTTCTCAATGTTGAAGTATTAAGAATGAGGGATAAAAGTGTTATTAAAAGATTAAAAAAAAAAAAACCAACGGACGCACCTCTGTTCAAGGCCTTGTAAAGCCACTGCACCACCAGCTTCCATGACCTAAGTATTTAAAAAGAAGATAATTAAAAAAGATTTAAACTGAAATTGTAACTGCTTAAAAGGGGTCTCTAAAACTTAAGCTGAAGGCTCTCTACCTTCCATGGCAATCATTTTCAGAGATTACAGACTACATTCAGATTGAAACCACTGATTGATTAAAATCAACCCACTCTTCCCACTCCTACCTCCCCCCTCACCCCCAAGCATTTTGGTTTTCTTTGGAATTTCAAAGGCTCAAATTTAATAGTGACTATTTGACTATTACTAATTCAAGAAAGAGTTCTCAGAGGAAAAAAAATACTTCATACAAATAATAATGAAATGAAAACATTACCTTTTTGATAAAATTATGGGAAGCCAAGAGTTGAGACATGAAGGACACCGACAAAAATGTAAAATGACGTAGCTGCTTGTTGGTATGAGTGTCCACATTGAAAACCTGTACCATCTGGTCTTGTGTCTTGGTCTTGTGAGATACTGTTTTGGGGAGTTCTTCTGGAGAAGTAAAAGGCAACACAATGATTTCAAGATGAACTATCGTTACAGAAATGGACATGATATGTTTCAGTACTTGCACAGGATATTATAGGAAAGAGGGAAGTAGTGAGTATTTACTTAGAAATTTCCATGGCAATCACTAACACATAGAAAAGGCTTCATAGGAAGAGTAATCTTTACTCACCTCTCTCTTTTTTCTCTGGCAGGTTTGTTAAGTATCTGAGTATATCCATCAAACTTTGGAGCTGTTGCTGGACAGTAAATTTACAAGAGACTGAAATCCAAAATTCAGTGTCAGTCTCTAAGATAGCATCCTGTTTAAAGAAGACAGAAAAAGCTAAAAGAACTACTTCTTCCAACATAGTCAATAAAAGTTAAGGAAATTTAAACAAGCATGGAAATAGTTTCCAATTTTTCTTCAGCAAAAGAGATCAGAACAATGTTGTTCACTACAGTCAAAGGTACCCCTACAGTGACACTGGCAGTAGTGTATTCCAAAATCAAGAAAAATGGGTGGATTAGGAAGACAATGAAGAGGGTAATGACTACCTATACATGACACTGAATTCCACTCAGGCTCAAAAGAAGCTGTCTTCTCAGCCTTTTTCCTGCTTCTGAAACCCTTTCTTTTAGGCCCTACTCATTTGCAAACACAGTTAACAAGATTAAGCTTCCTGGTTGGTCTGTTAGCTACTGTCCTCCGTTCTTGAAGAGGACCAAAACGACATCACTATGTTAGAGTCAAATTTCAGTGCGTCCCACTGGCTGATCAGACCAATACGATCTCGGAATGTTCTACCACAGATCAGGCATAAATAGTCTGTGTGAACATCTGGGGTGAATTGACTAAATTTGCGTATCCTGCCTTTTTTTGGTTTCTTTGGGTTTTTTTTTTTTGAGCTATTTCTATTCTGCTTTGCCCACAGAGCACAGCACCTTCTCTGATGTGGGCACACCATGCTGAACAGTCCCGTGCCAGTGTCTCCCATGTCACACAATGAACTCCAAAGTTAAGAGAGACCTCTAGATTGTCCTTGTATCACTTCTTCTGACCACCTTGTGAACACTTGTCCTGTGTTGAGTTCTCCATTAAACAGCCCTTTTGGCAAGTGTACAGGGTAAACAGGCAAAGAGTACCCAAACTGTCAAGAATATCAAGGGAATTAATGGGAAAAAATGTGAAGGAAAGGAGCCTAGCCATACCAGATCTCAAACTGTATTACAAAGCAGTAATCATCAAAACTATCTGATACTGGCTAAGAAACAGCGTGGTGGAGCAGTGGAATAGATTAGGTATATAAGACACAGTAGTCAATCACTATAGCAATCTACTGTTTGATAAATCCCAGTTTTTGGGACAAGAACTCACTATTTGACAAAAACTGCTGGGAAAACTGGAAAACAGTATGGCAGAAACTAGGCACAGACCAACAACTCACAATATATACCAAGATAAGGTCAAAATGGGCACATGAGTTACACATAAAGGGTGATACCATAAGCAATTTAGGAGAGCATGGAATAGTTTACCTGTCAGATTTACAGATAAGGGAAGAATTTAGGACCAAAAAAAAGATAATAGAAAGCATTACCAAAAAAAAAAAAAAAAAAAAAAAAAAAAAAAAAAAAAA
>NW_020954576.1:66189186-66509630 GCF_900497805.2 Vombatus ursinus
CAAATTTATAAGAATACAAGAATACAAGTCATTCTCCAACTGATAAATGGTCAAAGAATATGTATGAATAGGCAGTTTTCGGATGAAGAAATCAAAAGCAATCTACAGTTATATGAAAAAATGCTCTAAATCACTAGTGATTAGAGAAATGCAAATTAAAACAACTCTGAGGCATCACTTCACACCTATCAGATTGGCTAGTATGACAGAAAAGGAAAATGATAAATGTTGGAGGAGATGGGAGAAAATTGGGACACTAATGCATTGTTGGTGGAGTTGTGAACTGATCCAACCATTCTGGAGAACAATGTGGAACTATGTCCAAAAGGCAATCAAATTGTGCATACCCTTTGATCCAGCAATACCACTACTAGTTCTGTATTCCAAAGAGATTAAAAAAAAAAGGTATGGTTAATGCAATAAAATTGAATTAACCCCTTATTCACTTGATGATTTTTCATTGCTTCCTCAACAAAACCATGCCCAAAGGATGAAGATTTGCCAGTAACGTGTAAAAGTAAAGTATAAGGAAAATGCCCTAAGTTCTGAAACCAATGCCAAAAAAAGAAGTCCTAAAAACTTTTTGAGCAATGAAAGCATGAATTGAATAGATGGATGTTCCTCTTAGGTGACTACTTAAAAAGGAACAACACATATTTGAATGTGTAAGTTCTGGCACATTTGTTTAAAAAACCAGTTTCACTACTCTACAGTTACATACATTTTGTTGTGTTATTCTCTACCTCCCACCCCCATACAAATGACTACAGAGTGGGTTTTAACATTTCAATCTGTTTCCATCTTAGTACTGTATTACAGCAATGATGCTTTCAGTCTAGGGAAGGGAAATAAAGTTGGGGGAGGTAAATTTTGTTGATACCAACACCTTAAAGCAGTGAAATATGAAAATTTTAAGCTAACTGTAGTTTTTAAAAGTTCATTGTTAAATGTTTTAAGTAAGCTATAGAAATAACCACAGACACATTTAAACTTAATATAATCTCAATCAAGAACAAGACTGTTAAATTTAAAACTTACACGTTAGGAAAATACCATAGATTCTCTGTGAAGCATTACCATCTTTCTCTCACTTCTGCACCCTGTATCCTCACCTTTTCTCCATGGGCAGCAACCAGCACTGTTTTAGTGACATACTGTTCAAAAAGCAACAGCAGGAGAATCCAGAGGAATTTCTCTGCACCGAGAGTATCCACAAGTTCTACAAGGATGGGCAGGCGCCTGTGCTCGGGAACATGAGGCAGAGCATCCACAAACACACTTATAATTTTAATCCCAACTTCTTCTATGTTCCTTGTGACATCTGCAGAGTCACCACTGTCTGCCTGTAAATCAACAAACAAGTGAAGAGTCAGAAAAAGCAAGTTTCTGCCTGATGAAGCAAATTGCTTCTCTGAGTCATGAGTCAAAAGAAAACAAAGTCCTAAAACCTAAAAATGAATATATAAGGAAATTTAACGACTAAGGCCCTACCAAGCCATACCTAGTAACTGCCTACTATGTGTGGTAAGGCATTGTGCTAACTGCATGAGGACACAAGGAAGTGTAAGCTATGGGCCCTCTAGCAAGAGGTCTACAATCTATATTAGAAAAATACAGAAAGGAAAGACGATAACAAACATTTAAAAGTCTGTAAGAACCAAATGAGTGGTAGCTTCATGGTAAAATGGAATGAGCCCTGAACTGCAGTTAGCAGAAGTATGGGTTCAAATCTCACTTGAACAGTTACTAGATACAGAATCATGGACAGGAAGCTAATTTAACTTAAAACTCTGGGGTTTTTTTCACATGTAAAACGGGGATGATAACTGAACCACCTTTGTCACAATGCCTTCAATGTGTACCAATTACCTTTTCTCCCATTCTTTCCCTTTGATTTCTGTTGAAGGTACTACCATCAGTCACCTACATGCACAACCTTAGAATCACCCTCAGCTCTTCCCACTCCCTCACTGCTCACATCCAATGAGTTGCTCAGACCAGTTGACTCTACCTCCACAATATAACTTGTATACATTCCCTAATCCCCATGAACCAGAACCACCCAAGATCAGTACCTCTTTATTTCTTGGAAAGACTATTGCAACAGACTCCTCTGTCTGGTTTCCTTGCCTCCAGTCTCTCCCCTCTCTAAAATACCCTTCATACAGTTATGGTACTTATGATAGACACAAATAAAGGTCTGAACATGTTACTCCCTTGCTCAAGAAAAATCAAGTGGAAAAAAAAATGGAGCAGCTAGGTGGTGCAGTGGATAGTGCACTGCCCCTAGAGTCAGGAGAACCTCAGTTCAAATTCAGCCTCAGACACTTGCTAGCTCTGTGACCTTGGGCAAGTCACTTAACTTTGACTGCCTTAAAGAAGAGAGAAAAGAAAAAGACAGAGAAAGAAAGTCAAGTGGATCCCTTTTGCCTCTAGGATAAAGTACAAATACCTGTTTGGCTTTTAAAGCCCTTCACAAGGGTTGTCTCTTACGGCATAGTAATAACATCAGCTAGCATTAATTATAGCATTTTAAAGGTGTGCAAAGCATTTTACATATGTAATCTCACTGGATTCTCACAACAACCCTATGAGGTAGGTGCTATTATTATCTCCATCTTATACATGAAAAAACTGAGGCCAGGAGCAGTTAAGTGACTCAAGGCATGGAGCTAGTAAGTATCTGAAGTAGGATTCAAGGTCAGATCTTCCCAAAAATCCTGTCTTCTATCCCCTACATGACTAAGTATTGCCCCCCCCCCCACTATCCTATGTTTCCACCAAAGTGGACTAATTGTTTACTGTTGCCTGTATGCAATATTCCATCCTCCATCTCTCTGCCTCCATTCAGGTTGTCCCCCATTCCTTGAATGAACACCCATCTTTTTCTCTGCCTAATAAAATCCAGTCTCCTTCTGAGATCAATTCAAGCCTCACCTCCTAGAGAAACCTATCTTAATTCACTTACTTGCTAGTGTTCTCCTGTCAAAAATGACTTTGTACATATTTTGCCTTTAATTTTCTATGTAATGTCGGTTCCCTTCAATAGCTTGTTGGCATCTGGGGAGCAGAGACTGTTTCTTGTCCTTCTACCCCAGAGCTTAGCAAAACATCTGACGCCCTGTAGGTACCTAATAAAGGCTTACTGAATTGCTGCCTAGCACAAACATATCTCTACCTTTTCTACAAGAATGGTATAAGATACTTTTCAATGTTTTGCATAATCTACAGCATTTTGCTGACCTACCAGTTTAAAAATCCTGCCAAAAAAGAAAATAATTTCCATGTAGCATGATCTATTCTTGACAAAGTATGCTGGTATTTTGTAACTACTATTTGCTTTTCTAGACACACATTAACCATTTCTTTAAGGCTTCACTGGTGTGGGCACTTCCTCCACCCATGCAGATTGCAACCATCTTTGGTCTTCCTTATACATTCAATGCCACAAATAGTCTTATTAGCCTAAAGGTTTTTCTGTGTCTTCCCCTAATGCCAGTTTTTGTGTTATGTCTCTGAAGGAAATGACAATGCTATGCAGATAACATACCTGGATAAGAGCAGGAATGACCATTTTCACTGTCTTCTTGATAACTTGAAAACTGTAAGTGTCATCAAGGCGCATAACATTGGCTCCCATGAATGTAAAAATGGGCATAATGTTGTGCAAAACTTTATCCTGAAAGGAAACAGATCATCACAATTGTCATCTTTAAAAATATCTTACAGAGGCAACGTGGCTTCTTAAACTATGACATGCACTTAAATACTTCAAGACAAATTATTGCCATGAAACAATATCTCTATTCAAAAATCTCATTTCATATATATATATATATGTATATTTATTTGTTGTTTATTTGTTTTGGCGAAGCAATCAGGGTTAAGTGACTTGCCCATGGTCACACAGCTAGTAAGTGTCTGAGGCTGGATTTTAACTCAGGCCCTCCTTACTCCAAGGCCAGAGCTCTAGCCATTGTGCCACCTAGCTACCCCCATATACATATACATATATACATATACATATATATATATATATTTTTTTTTTTTAAACGATCTATTCAGGTACCTCTAATGCCATTTGTAATTAAGACTCATCACTCATGAGCTGCTAAGAGGGATCAGCCATCCAAAGTAATTTATAATTTTATGATTTAATGTAAAATAATTTAAACCAGTGTATTCATGAAATTTGGCATGTATAGTTCATTTGTGGCTTTCACAGAAAAAAAATAGGCTGCTGCTATGAGAAAAATAGCCTAGAATACTCTGATGTGATGCCAAATTGAAGACTGAGACTAAGATGTTTGGTTTCAAGCCAAATTCAATGTGAGCTGATAAAGGAAAAATTAAGAATCAGCAAGAAAAGCAACCAGTTGTACCTTAGGCACTTAATTCTTTTTAAGGTTGTTCCAAAACATGTTTCCAATTAATAGCTGGTCAGTACTTTGAATAACAAGCTAGACTTTTGGTAAAGAAAATGTACAGTTATAAAGTTGTGGATGTACACACGAGACCCTCCGCCTAAATCTCAGGTAAAGCACACAATCTGTACCTCAGATTAAGGCACGTGACCAAAACTTCCTGCTGTCTCCTGGCAGAATACCTAAAATACAATTTGGGACCTTTTTTGGAGACATAATTAGCCCTTTTCAAAGGTTCAGTAGTTAACATTTCCCTTGCTGCTGATTTTCTACCCACAAATGATATACATGTATAAATCCTACATTTATATTTCTTTCTGGTAGGGGGAGGAAATAAGCATTTAGATAGCACCTTGTATGTGCCAAAGCACTGTGCTATCGTAAATGCCTAAGGCAGGGATGGGGAACCTATGGCCTCGAGGTCACATATGGCCCTTTAGGTCCTCAAGTGCGGCCCTTTGACCGAATCTAACTTCGTGGCCAGCCTTGAGCCCAGAGGTTCCCCACCCCGGTCTAAGGCCTATTTTAAACTCAGGCCTTCCTAACTTCAGGTGTACCGTTCTACCAGTTGCACCTCTAAAAGTTCCTCAGTTAATTAAACTTTGATTCACTTATCTACAGAACTAACTACAAAACAGCTCTGCATGTGAAACATTAAGTTAGCGCAGCATTTTCCAAACAGAACACTTTTAAGGACTGAAATTCTGAAACCATAACCGCTGAGTGGAGAGATGGGGTAGGAGTAGGGGCAAAGAAGGGGCCTAGAACATTCCAGGGACACAGAGGGAAGGAAGATATTAGAGCAAAGCAAGAAATCAAGCCTACTATTTTCATTCTGAGAAATTATCATATGTAATAAGCACTTTAATGTGTAACTTCTTTTCTTTTTTTGAGGATCAAGAAAGACCTCACATAGGAGGTAACATTTATCATTAACATTTTTATTTAAAGTTCTGAGTTCCAAATTCTATCCCTCCCTCCTTCCCCTTCCCACTCCCTGAGATGGTAAGCAACCAGATACAGGTTATACATGTGCAATTATGTAATAAATTTTCATATTTAATGTGTAATTTCATATGGAACATTTTAGAGCACTGAAACTCTAGAACAGAAATCTTCAATGGGGGTTATATCCCACCCTCCCTACAAAAGCAAACTACTATACTGGGACTATCACACAATTCTACCTCCTTCCCCCATCATGTCACAAATCCCACCACTCCTTCCCCTCCTGCAGCTATAGAGGTGCTGTGGATACTCAGATCATTGTCACTGCCTCACACTAAAGAGGGAGGTTTGAGCTTATACAGCTGCAGGAAAGGAAGGAGGGGTGGGATCTGCAATGTAGACCTCATGACCATAGCCAGTCTCTTCCCCTGCCCCCTTCCCCCCCAATCCAAACTTCTTCATAACTTCCTATCTCTGTTGAGGGTAACACTGTCTTTCCAGTCTCCCAGGTATGACTCCTAACAGTCATTATCCTTGACTCAACTCACCTGAAAGAGCATCTTTAAAATTACAAATGATCTTTAAGTGACAAACTGATGGCCTTTTCTTAACCTTCCTGACCTCTGCTGCAGCTGACAGTTAACCACTCTTATTGAAGAGTTATAGACCCTTCTCTGGGGTCACCTATAAAAACTCTCATATCGGCACACTATAAATACCTGGAAGCAGAATTTTCTGACCTATTAAAAAATCTTCCAAATGAAGAGTTTCAGTGAGTACTGAATCCATTTATTAAAAATATAAAAATACAACATCTTCTAATTAGTTAGCAAGAATGACTAATTGGCAGCAGAGATTTTTTACTAGCCAAATTTCAACAAAACTTTTACATAATTGGTGTAAGTGTTGAAAAACTGGCTATCTGCTATAAAAATATTTTAATAACTAGGAAAGTAATGATTCTGTTTCACAGCCATAAGAAAGTTTAAACTATCCCTTAAATGTAACAGAAAACAAGATACTGATCTAAACAAATCAGTAAATACCTAATAAAGGATAATTTACATTATCTGAATGTAAGCTCCTCAAGATAGAAGCTATGTGTCATTTTTGTATTTGTACTCTCAGTACCCAGAACTGTGGCTGCCTGGGATATAAGGCACCTAAATGCCTCATTATTTAAGAACTATCAAATCGCCTTTAAATCACAACTTCCCTTTAACTAAAATAATTTCAGCCTTAAAATGTTAAGCTAGCTATAAGATTAAAAGGATGTCTACCCTTTCCTAAATATTTCTGTATTTCAAATGTCCTAGAATTTTCGTGGAAATCTTTCACAGTAGAGAATATGAGGTAGTAGTAGTGGAGAGAGGGCTGGATATGCAACCTGTGTCTGACACACACTTGCTGTGTGATCATGTCCAAGATAGTCAAGCTCTCTGAGCCTCTTACCTCAATTACAAACTGAATTGCTCCACCTGATAGGACTGTTGTGAGCAAAGCATTTAAAAAGTCGTAGAGTATTACGAAAAAAACAAAAACAAAAACAAAAAATCCACTTACAGGAAATATTCCAGCAACAGCACCCAAAAGCAAGAATGCATGGTGATGTGTTTGAGGCATCTCTGAAAGCCGCACACACTGAACTAACAATTCTACATTGAACTTTTCTTCATCAAGAACACCTATAGAGGGAGGAGATAAAAGCTTAAAATGGGTAGACACATAGATGTATCCTTGAAGCATCCCCTACCCTTAGAATGCTGCACCTACCTTTAGGGAGCTTAGAACCATCTGGGGATAGTTTTTGGCAGATATTGAGCAGACAGCTAAGAATCAGCTGTTTGGTATATTCCAGATTTCCCTGCTCTAGTGGCAAAGTTTCAAGACATCTTCAGATTTTAGTCCAAGTGATGATGAGGAATAAAAAAGTTGTACAATTGTTGTCAGTGTCCATTAGAAATCATAGATCATAACAGGTTTCATAAAAATCAAACAGAAATGACTAAAATAAGAAAACCAGCACTTGCTAAGTTTACTGCAGTCTTCTCTAAACCCTTCCAAGGAGTTTAATGGCAAATTTGCTACTCTTCTCACATTGCAAAGAAAATGAGGGCAGAGAGAATCTCCATCTATCTAGTTCTGCAGAAGGAAATGTCGGAGGTATATTGTATTGATACTCATGATTCATTTAAGTTTCAAAAACTATCCACTCAAGATCCTATATCTAGGAGAATATAAACAGTAATACCAAACTATATCTGTCTCTCATATTTAACCTCCACCCAAACTTTTGTATTTACACAATAAAGCCCAAAGAAGTGACAGGCACATGCTCTAGGTTCATCTAATAGAATGCCAGAAAGCAGAATGGACTGTGTTCAATGGTCACTCACTTAGTCCAAAACTAAGGTAAATTTGAACTTTCTAGTGGTTCTTAGCCAAGGACTTCCCAACACCACCCTTTTGGCTACATTCTTTTTATTTTCCCATTATCTTGTTTGCACAAATGGTAGCCACTTCTATAAGCAATACAAACTGAAGTCTCATACTATGTTGGAGGTAAGTAAGAACAAGAGAATAATGACAATTCTCAGGCAGGTGTTAGAATTCTGCTCTCTAATGGACTATAATTAATTAAAAGACATTTTAAGAGTGATTTACCTGGAGAGTAAATTAAAAAGACATGGCACTAATAACTGAGGACTTTTCAGTTTCTTTTTGTGCTGCAGTAATTCTAAGATGAGGGTTACTCTCTGCCAGTAAGCACTGCCAACATCTTGTACAGGCTCTGTATCTTGTAGTTTTCTGCAACAGGAGTAAAAAATTATTCTTAGAATAAAAAGAAAGAACATAAGCAAACATGAAAATATTGGATAAAAACTGATTAAAAAAAAACACCACATAGCTAGAATAAGAGAAATTTTTTAGTAAGGGAAAATGGTTGCATCAAACATCTGATTGATTGCACATATGCTTACATGTGGAACTGACAATAATAGAAAAAAGATAACACCTATATGAAAAATTGCTCCAAATGACAAACAAGAGAAAAAGAAATTAAAATACTTCTGAGGAATTGACAATAAAAGGCAGTTCTACTATATGCTAGAGGAGTTGTGTGAAGATGAACACGCTAATACAATGCTGTTAGAAATGCCAACCATTCTGGAAAGAAATTTGGAAGCATATGAGACTACGAGCTTAAAATTCATACCCTTTGACCCAGGCTATATCCCAAAGAGGCCAAAGTTAGAAAGGCCACATACATACAAAAATATTAATAGTAGTAAACTTTTGTGGGGAAAAAAAAAAAAAGTAAAGTAAATATTGGTGCCACAGACTGGGGAATGGCTGAACAAATTGTGGCATATAATGGAATGGAATATTACCACACAATAACAATCAACTATATGAGGAATTTATAGATACATCAGAGATTTCTAAGACCTCATACACAGAGACACAAACAGAATCAGAATATATGTAATGACTACAATAAAATGAATGGAAATAATACAAAAGACAACTAAACTCTAATTAATTATAATGACTAAGTTAACTTTTTCCTCAGTAAAAAAGAAGAGAGTTCCAAGGGGAGAACACTGGCACTGAATGTGAATATATGCTGCCAGACACAGTCATTGTGTCTTGCTGGCTGGCTTGTTTTAAGCGTTTTATTTTGTTATCAGAGTGGGTTCAATTGTGGAGTGAAGGTATATTGGAAAAAAACAAATGTAAAAACAAACGGCATCAATTAAACTCTAATTACATAAATAGTTGAAAAAGTTAGGTAATGTACAAAAAACAAGAACAAAATAATTTTTCTTAAAGAGTTCAGAATTCTTACTTCTGTTGCATTTTTTGCCTTCTTGTTTGCTGAACTGTACCCAGGGACTTGGCTTTCTCTGGTGGCTCTAGTTCTAATCGGATTTGTTCAGCATCAACAGAAATCTGAAATTATGTTAAAGTAAGAATTACCAATAATTTCCATTTCTAGGATAAACAAGTACAATGAATATACGTATTTTAAAAGCCACAAATAACTAGTTGCTTTTAATCGCCTTCATCTACTCATTAATTTAAAAAAAAAAAGGAAAGATAATTCTATCAAGTTATTTTGAATTTAAATTAGACTAACTGACCTGTCATGTTTAAAGAAAAATTAGTCTCTTATTTAAAGGGATTAAAGCTGTCCAAAAAGCAGGACGCTAAGTATTGAGTTCTTTATCATGGGAGTTTCAAACTGTGTGCTAATCTGATTAACTCATCTATGGGGGACTTATGAAATATGGGTAAGAATAAGAGTTTGCAAAATTGCATAGGTAGAGAGTATTACCACACTGATAGATTTGAGTTTGATTCAATCAACAGATCAAAGATCTTCCCTGGTGCTAATCCACCTGGCAGGTGTAGAAAATGTTTAAAAACAAAGATAAAACCAACTAGAACTACATTTGCTCACCTGTAGTCAACTTGATTTTATGAATTAGAAATCTCTTTTTTTAACCATGTTTGTATCTATATAACCAGTGTCAGGTCCCTCATGTAAGAGAATTCTACAGTATACCAAACAAATGTTCTTTAGTTTCTCTTCAGCATCTGTTCAAACCCAAGGCGGGGATTTGGGGGGGGGGGGGGGGAAGACAAGCCCTGAAAATATCTAGAAGTGTGCAGGACACTGTGAAGGATGATGTTAAGGAAATCAATATTTAAGGAAATGAATTTTAAAGAAAAGTTTGGCTGGTCACAATATTTAAAGATATCCCTGTTTCTACAGGTAATTGAATCCCAAATCCCAGCTTTCCCTTGCCCCCAATAAAGCATATTGTCTTTCTGTCATACTCACTATCTCTCCATTCTGGTTTGTGTTACTTAATTCTATTTCCACATCCATAGCTGATTAACAATGCCATTCAGCGTTCATCTACAGTACCATTGTACTTGTTCTTAATCCCATTATTCACTTTATCATATGTGTCACAATCCTGGCCCTTTCAGTTCCCCCAGGTCAAACTGTAAACTACCGACCACTATTTTTGGCATACAATTCTACAATCTATTATGTACTACTTAATAGAAGTCTGATCCAGACTAAATACTAACAAATGGTTAAACTATAAATGAAAAAATGGGTATCAGAAACTAATTAGAAAGGTCCACACTTCATGTTTCCACAGATACCAATATATTTCCGTTTCCTATAAGATTTAAGTCCTTTTGTTGCCCCCAAATCAATCAATCAATTAATTAATAATAACCCCAATACAAGGAAGACTGAGATAAGGAAAAGAGGTACAATCAAAGAAATGAAAATGAAGAATACTCAAAAACGTTCTAAACTATAACAATACTGGGTAATACGGCTCTAAAAAGGCCATAAACTTACTGTTTTAAAAACACTGTTAACAGTTTGTGCACATAGAGTATTTCTGCAATTCAAAAGTAAATCAAACAGCATTCCCAAAAGCTTCTGTTGAACTTTTTCATCTGATATAGCAGCAAAGAATGGTTTTGTAATCTAAAAATAGCAAAAAGAAATCACATGAAATCAAATTCCTAAGAAGCCTTCTTATATAGCTTTATCATATTGTTAAAAAATAATGTATGCCCATTCCATGTCATGTAACTTCTATACAATTTAATAGCAAGTCGAGAATCAACCTGATGAGAAACTTCACCAAAATGAGTGAGGTTGATATCAGAACAGCAAACACACTGTCCCATCACTGGGGCTATACCTGAAGCTTTTTCAGCTTGGATGAGCTTGCTGCCAGAACTTTTGCTTCTCTTTTTTGTTATACTTCAGCAATTGAATCATCTCCATGTTAGGATGAGGAATTAGAGAAGGATTTTAATGGACAATTATAAAGTTTTTTAAATTAAATGAAATCTTAAACTCTGCATATTTCTTTAGAACCTGTCCATCACAGTGATCACTAAATAAAATCCATTCCATATTTTAAAACATTCAAACACCATTCAAGAACTTCATTTGTTCATTTGGTCATTCAAAATACACCACATATCCAATTCCTGAAACGTGCAAATGCATTGTGCTCCAGGACTAGGAGTGATAAAGGGAAAAGCAAACTTTAAAATCTAGATTCTCATTAGAAAACACCAACCTTTCCAAGTGCAAGGATCTGGAATGTTGGCATCCCTTTGAAGACTTCTTTTGTTGTGTGCACAGCTTTTATGAATACATCTAAACTCTGTGGGTCCTTGTGTAAGAGAGAAGCTGAATGCTCATTGTACTTCCCAAGGGCAAGGTGCAAAATGACAGCTTCATCCTTCAGTATTGTAGGGGGTTCCTTTAGGATTTTCTCCAGCAACTGATCAATTGTGGGCAACAGCTGAGAAAGCACCATCTAACAATTGGGAAAAGCTATTAAGTTCAAATGACATACACCTCTACTTGTTACATAAGAACATTATCAATCATCAGAAAAATCTGGCATGGGAAGTAGCCCAGGAGAAGATCTCAAGGAAGTGATAGGATCTTCAAAAAATAGAAAGAGCTAAAGAGTATCAGGAATATTTTGAGAGAACTTGAGAATGGATTCCACTAGGAAGCACTGAGGTCTTAACAGCCATCTTCTGAAATGTAGGTCTTTCAGGTGAACAGAGCAATCCCCATGGCCATAATGATCCTAATAATCCTAAAGAACAGGACTCTTTTGTTCCTCAGGTTAGGTTAAGAAGAGGGTATCAGAACATCTGTTCAAATTATACTGTACACTTTGGTTTAAAGATGCTAATAAATCACAAACATTAAGCACTGATTCAAACCTTTTGCCTTTGGAAGCACTGTTAGTATGCTCCTGCTAGCTAAAAATTCCAGTAAGTATTTTTCCGATTAGCTGAACAAGTGACACTAAATTTTTGAAGACCTCTTGTTATCCATTATTCTCTCTTTCAGGATTTAAGTATAATTCAAAAACTTCTATTTTACCTACAAACTAAAAGTACAGAATGTTGTTCATTAAGTTCATGACAAAGAATAATTACATTTTAGAAAATCTGTGACCATATGTATTTTTAACTAGAACATTAAGTTGTTTTTCTTTTAAATAAACCTTTGTCACCTTTCCTTGAAGTGTGCAAATATTTAAAAAATGACATATAGAACATATTAAATTACTATATTGAGATTACTCTTTCTGGATGGAATATAATTGATTTATACTTCATATATCTGCTCAAACTTGTAAGATTAAAATAACAGGTAGTAAAAGAGGGTTTTAACCTAATATTAATACCAGTATATAGTTCTCTTTATTGTTTCTATGTTATGTTTCCTGCTAAAACTATTAGTGAAGGTCATAGAAAAGGTTCTAGAATGTGGTATTATGAAAATTGATGTTGTAATAATAATAATAATAACAGTAACAACAACGTATATTTGTAAAATACTTAAAGGTTTGCAAAGCATTTTCCTCATAACAACATGAGGTATCTTGATAGTCCAAGTATAATTACCAAACTGAGACTGGAAATTCTCAGACACACACACCCTTCAATATGCAGGAGTAATATGCTTGTTTAAAACAATCCCTGGAAATTCTCTCTCTCACCCCCCCCCCCCACCCCTTCAATATGCAGGCGTAATATGCCTGTTTAAAATAATCCCTCCTACCCTCCTCCAAAACAACATTCAACACTTCCTCTCTCTACAGTCAATGTCCCCTTCCTGTTACTTCTCAAGGTAATTAAAATAAAATTTCCCCTATACACATCAGTTACCACAATATTTTGATAACACCAGAATCAAAGTATATTTCTCATTAAAATATACACACCTCACTATTGACTTCCTGAAGAATTTTCATCAAGTTTTTTGCAATATAGGATGGACACCTATGTACACAATACAGAAGATGTTTTAAGGCTTCAGTCAACTTCTGGTGGTGAGATTTCAGCTTTTTTCCCATTTGTAGATCCTCAAATAAAGTATTCAAATCCTAAAACATTAAAAGGTAAAACACAAAAATAGTATATGTAGGGTCTTCAAATGGTACAAGTGCTAATTTCAAAAAACAATCAACCAAATGACAATTTAACATTATTTCACTAATAATTTGCCATTTTTTGTGTGTAGTTGGCTCACAGGTGATACTGCTGGCTAACAGGACACTACAAGCATATGTTATCTAACAGCAAATGCCAATTATTCCCAATTATTTAACTCAGGGGGAAATGTATCTTGTTATCATAAAAATGTTTAAATAACATTTAATAATCTCAGTAATAAATATTGCAAAAATTAAATTTTTCCATAGATTTGATAGCCTAGCTCTTAAATATTTAAATGGCTTCTTAATAATGTCTTTTGGCACTTCTTTAAATTTCCAATTATATCTCCCCATTTATTCATATTATGAAGAGTTTTTTTTGAATTATATTTTCTATTATATAAATTTCTGTGAAGCAACTGATCAAATTTCTCATGAAATAAGATGAAAATTCTATTTATATAGCTTTTAACTAGCAGGTCAGAGGAAAAGACTTGACTTCACATATGTATATAAAATCTCTCTCCTCCCCCCTACCCCCCAATCTATCTACTTATACAACGCTAATGGGAAGATTCACCTGTGCTACATAGGTAGCATCTGAAATAATCTCTTCTTCTTTCTGGACTAGATGTTGTATTATTGGTTGAAGTGGAGACTCTACTTCATGTAAGGCCTGGAGGCAGAGAATGGCAGCCCTTCGTACTTCTCTTATAGGACTTCCCAAATTTATGAGTAAACATATCACCACTGAGGAAAAAGAATAATGTCAGGCACGCATTACAATAAAGCTCACATATGTAAACACCAAATACAGGACAGGAAAATCTGAAACACTTTTTAAAGGAATCGAATATTTTATAACTTGAGAAGCTAAATCTGTGTCAACTGTGGCATTTTCAGAAATTTTTGTTTTCCTTAATTCAACAACATGTTCAATTCAACCAACATTCATTGAGTTGACTGACTACTGTCTACTATGTGCATGGCACTGTACCAGGAACTAAAGAAATAAAAAACTTGAGTCATACACAGAGTACACAAAGTCCTTGCCCTCAAAGGATTTATTAAATCAGCGAGTGAGGAGAGAAGAGATAAGACACATACACAATGTGTACGGAACAGGTTAAACAGAGTGGAATGAAAAATTCAGGAAAGGAAAGATTAAGAAAGGCTTCATGAAGGAGGCAAAACTTAAACTAAAATAATGCATCCAATCAGGAAGCTGAGGTGTATTTCTCATCTTCCAAATCCCAGTGAATATATTTAGTCATAGCTAAGACTCTAGCTACGGGTGGGGAACCTGCTCTAGCCAGATATCTTATATCTTGTATAAGAAGCCAACACCCAAGCCTTTTTACATCAGATTGACTCATAAAATCAGGAAAAAGAACTCCACTTACTGTGAACAGAAACTTCTAAAGTTACTAGCTCTCTTCAAATAAATTAGTTCCCAACACAAACAAAGCTGTACTTAACTGACAATTTATCCTTAGCTGACTTCTTTCCTATAAAACTGTTATCCTTCTTAAAGAAAGTTGCTGGCATATCTCGTTTCTATAACATTATAGCATTATACATGAAGATTATTTTTCAAAGTTTTGAAGTGATTCCCTGCTCCCACCACTCTAGTGGAACCAAGATACTTTCCCTTTTGACTAGGAAAGGCAGTGGTGGTGGAAGGGGATTGCTGAAAACCTAAGGGCCAATTACAGCAGCTTCAAGTATGTAAGGGTATTATAAGTATGCTTGTATTAATTTGAACCTTTCTGAACTCCAACAGCAACTACAACTTACACAAACTAGGGAAGGGAAAAATATGTTAACATGGTTACGAAAAATGACAATTTTAATACCTGGAGAAGATGTTGATGCCAGGTATTTTTTCTTCTGTATAGTCTGGCTTGATAGCATTGCACGCCCTATGTAAAGAGCTTGAGTCTGTAGTATTGTCTTCACAGTATAGTTAAGTGGATTTGAAAGGCTACAGTTATAGGTCCATAAAAGTGAAAAGAACTTAAATAGCTCAAAAACATCTTCTAAATGTACCTAATTAAAACAAAAGGAAGTTTAGTTTTCTTCAAATTACCAGCTAACATATTCCCAAATATCATTTTCACTGCAGCACTGTGTGTACTAGGAAATATATGTTAGCAAAAAATATATATTAAAAAAATTCCTGTATTTGAGCAGAGCTGCAATTTCTGAATTATAGCACAAGTAAAATTTAAAATTAAAAAAAAACAAAACAAAACAAAACAAAACAAGAAACAGGCTTAACTAAAATCCTTTTCCTGGAAAATAGATATTGAAATGAGAAATGTCTAAAATTGTAGAAGATAACTTAATTCTTTAATACTATTTTTTGTTTTCCATAGGATATAAAATTACTTTAGCTGAAACAGGTTTCAGAATAACAATGAAGTACCTTTAAGAAAAGGTTCATCAGAACTCTGAAGTGAAGGGCATCAGCACCAGCAATAATAACTTCAAATATCTGGATCAATAAGTGCAGATAGTCTCGGCTATCTTCTTTCATATGTTCAGGATTCCACCACTTATCATCTAATGGGCATGAAACACGTGTGAGGTATGAAATAATCCGCAAATCTAAGAACATGATGAGTTTGCAATGGCTAAACACAGCAAGAAATTTTTCACCCAAGAAAAAGAACAATTTTCTAATTATAACACAAATAATTCGCACATCTAATTTTTCTTAACTGGTTTCTAAGACAATCATATCTAAAAATATTCACAATGATTTACCTTTAAGAAAAGATTTAGGAGGCTTCAAGACTTGAATAAAGTTTTTCAACGAAAAGGCAAACATAACTGCATCTTCCACAGCAATCATCTGACCTCTGTTGAGCTTTTCTACATACTGAATCCATATCTCCACTGGTATTCCTTTGTCTAACAGTTCAGAATGACATTCAAAAGAGATTTCCTGAATTGGTAAAATAAAAGGAAAAGTAGTCCACTGTGATTTTAAATACAAATTAAAAAAAAAATTTTTGTTTTTGCATCCTAGAGCCATTTATTATTTACATGTTGGGACACAGAAAGTAGCAAAGTCAGAGTTTCCTTATTTTCCTAAAAATGAGACCAGCCAAAGAAATTTTTTTTTTCTACTTAGAGTTCACCAATTTATTTGAATAAGGGAAAGTAGTGACTGGAAAATGAAAAAAGGAGGAACAAAATCTCCTCTACATGAAGTAAAAATAATAGGGTTCCCCAAAGATTCCCGAGAGGATGAAGGCTCATTCAACATTTTAAAAAATTTATATGGAAGAAGGAATGTACAGTCAAACCTCTTTTTGCATACATTACTAACATTTTTGGGTCAATGAAACAGTAGCTCGAAGGTGATGTCACCTCTAGAAAATGAAGAAAAGAAAATGACACATAAGAATCAATCTAGGTATATGTGGAAGAAAAAAAATCCAAACTACCCTAATAAAATGGTGAGCTCAGAACTATTCATTATGACCTTGGAAAAGGATAAATTATTCCCTAAAAATATTGGCTTAATGGGAACTGTGGTAAGAAGAGAAGGAAGGAGAGACGGATAAGACAAAAAAAAAAAAACATCAGGAAGGGTACTGGAAAAACTTGGGGGTTCTCTATATCTGAAATACTATGTGGTAGTGTCACAACACCTCAAGAGAAATAAAAGGTAAAGGAAGTTTAGAAAAGTAAGTAAACAAAAGCATGAGAAATGGCAAAGATATTGTAGATAGACTGCAAAGAGAATTGCTGAGTGGCTGCGAGGACAAGAAGAATATGGACAATCACCAAATTCTGGAATGTGAATAAAAGGGCACCAGGACAGAAATATGAAACAATGTGCAACTTTATACAAAGAGGGGGTAAGCCATAGACTTTGCTAATCTAGGAGGAGGTAAAGGATGGAAATACATTTTTTTAAAAGGGCTGAGGCAAAGTCTTAGGTTATAGATTCACAATGGGTAATGCATCTAAAGATGTCCCTTTTATGCTACATTAATTATATGGCCAAGCATATCCTGTACTACTTATTGCTACCTCCACAATTATTTGTCTATGATCATCACTCAATGACATTTCCTCTTCTGAGGAATATTTTTAAGAACCATGCAGTCAGTCCACATCACCTTCTCCTCATTTTTATTATCTTCATCTACAGACCTTGAGGTGGTTCTCCCAACTTTTTCCAAAATCTGAACCCCTATCTTAGAGCTCTCTCTCCACACCTTCCCACCCAGTTCATTAGCTCAGCCACTTCCTACTCAGGCCGGTGAATTCCTCATAAATTTACTTCTCAATTCCTCACCTCTTAAAATCTAATGATTTTCTCTACCCCATTTCAGTCTCATAATATGAACATCAGACTCCATCATTTCACGTGAAATTCCATTCAGACCAGTCTCATACCCTTCTACCTTTTTTTGCTCTCATACTTTCCCTAAACCTGATTTTCACCTTCATCATGCTCTATAACCCAATGTTCTATCCTATTACCCCAATTTATCTCCTCCGCTCTGGCTTTGCTTCTTCTATAATGAGGTTTATCCAAATGGTTAGACACTTTAACGTTTCACTAGCTATGACTCCCAGATCCTTTGTGTCCTGATGTTCCACTTTTCCAGACCTGAGAATACTGTTCCTTAAAAACCACACTTTCTAGTTTCTCCAGTCCTGCTCCATGGGTGATAAATATGGATAGAGGAAAAAAAATAACAAAATCAATCTAGTTTAACCTACTACAATACGTTATATAACCTTAGCTGAGCCCTTACTTTTGCTCAACAATCTTGTTCCACCATTTTCAACTGAAAATACTTCCTACATTTTATACCTTCATGTCTTTACTCACTCAGGTCCCTATGACTAAATTGTGTCTTATTACCTGATGAATTCCTACTCACCCCTTAAAAGCTAACTCAAGGGCCACCTCCCTCCATGAAGCTTTCCATAATGTTCCTATTCAGAACTCACAAAACACTGTTTTCCACTTTTCTAACATATTGAGCATACACTGTTTCTCACTACAGCTCTGTGTGTGTCATACTGGGTAGTTATGTGTTGCAGAAGACAGAGTGCTGGGCCTGGAGTCAGGAAGACTGTTCTTTCCGAGTGCAAATCTGGCCTCAGACAGTTACTAGCTGTGTGACCCTGGGCAGGTCATTTAACCCTGTCTGCCTTAGTTCCTCATCTGTAAAATGAGCTGGGGAAGGAAATGGCAAACCACTTCAAGAATCTTTGCCAAGAAAACCCCAAATGGGGTCATGAAGAGTCAGACACAACTGAAACACAAATGTATCATACTCTGTTCCTGGACTACAGGTTCTATGAAGGCAAAGTAGGGTCTGGCTTATTTAAGCCTTTTCTCTCTTGAACAATAGTTCCTCACTAAAACAAGTAAAAAATTCTTGCTGAATTAAGCTGAATGGACTCTGGATCTGGTCTAGGAAAGAAATTCTTATGTTCTGGTTTAACATTTTACTTCAGACAAGCTATCACTATTTCTTGTAAATATATGAAGAGAAAGAAAGAGTCACGCTCAATCTTTAATGATTGAAAGGCACTATGGCAACAGTGTTGGATTTAGCCTCTCAAGAGCTGGGTTTGGGTCTAGATTCCACCCCAATCAGTTGTGTGACCTTGTGCAGGTCATGCAATTTCTCTAAGATCTGTAATAGACATGTTACCTGTACTGCATACCTCATAGGCTAGTTGTGAGGTAGAGTTTTCAAACCTTAAAATACTATATAAATATGAGCTACTTCTAAAGGACTGGTACAATAACCCTAATCTACCACTCAGAGAAAGAGGCAAGGATGCATGAGAATTCTATCTCACATCTGACCCATACCTATTTAAATAAAACATTTCTCACCCTAGTTCCCCACCCCCATTGCTATTCTAGGTCTTAAAAGAGCATCAGACTGCCATTTAATCAATCATGAACTTTCAAAGGCTTCTTTGTCCTTACCAAAACAGTAGTAACTTCAGATTCTCTTATTTTTCTTTCCAGCAAATTGAAGACTCTTAATGCAAATGGAAAGTGAGTTTCCTTTAATGAAGAGCAACAAGAGACAAGCACCGAAATGATGACCTGGGAAGTCACTTTCTGCTTCAATGTGTAGCTTTCCTTTTCACCAACAGCTATCAAATCCTCCACCTTCAAAAGCAAACAGACAAAACCATCATTGCGTAGTCTGTACTTCATAAGATAATTCTGCTGAGGGTCAATGCTTACAGCTCTATACATCACATGGTATTTTAAAATTTATCTTGGTTGTAAAATAGAGTAAATGTTCAAAATGAAGTGCCTATGCTACAGGCACAAAAAATAAAGAAAGAGATTATAAGTTCTAATAATGACAGTCCAAGCTAATCTAAGCAAAAGGTACATTCAGATACTGGAAAGAGTTACTAATTAAACTGAATGTTTAAGGTCACATTATCTTTTGTTATTACATATATATATATCACCTAGACTTTCCCATGCTCCTCTTTGTCCCCCCATTGAGAATCATTCTTTATAATAAAAATTTTAAAATAACATTAGCAGAAAAAAAAAATCACCAAAGTTTATTAATACATTAAAAAAAAAAAAGACATCATAAGCTCTTCCACACCTATGGACAGCCCTCCTCTGTAAAGGACGGTAGGAATGTCCTTTTGTGTCTGTTCTTTGGGTAGACTTTTGACTTAAGGCCATAATTAATTTACTCTGCTACCAGACTCTATTTTCCTAGTTAAAAATTATTATAGTATCTACCACTGGACCTAAGAAAAAAAACAAAGTGAGATAGTTCTAGGCTCTCCGGAAAAGAAGAAGAGAAAAGAGAGTAAGGTAGATTTAGAATCTAGTGTATATTCTCTCTGTAAATGTTAATAAAGTGCCACTTTATTCTGTAAAATTATTTGATATAGCACTGTTTATTTTTAAAAGCAACACTTAGAACATTCAAAAAGCATAAAGATTTACAAAGACCTCTGACAAAGCAAAATTCAAGAACCAAAATCAAGTTACAGCAAGAAATATTTTTAAATGGGAATTTTGATAACACACTTACCATCTTCAACATTGAAGAAGGATTTCCTGAATTTATATTGTCAGCCAACAACTGAACCATTTTCTGATTTGCTACACCAATCAATTCTGCTGGCTTTGTAGTTTTAATCACTTTTTCAAGAACTGTGAAAAACAGTGAATATAAGTTTACAAATCACTGAAGAAAATCACAAGAAAACTTCTACTACTTAAATCCAATTCTAAGTATATTAGATTTTTATTAACTTCATCATCCCTCACATTGTTTACTTTCCTTTAATTATGTACTATTTGTCTGAGCAAAAAAATGATTGTCACCAGTCATGAACATGATGATTCTTTTTTAAAGCGTGGGATTTTTGTCTTTTATCATTTTCTTCTGGAATTAACACTCTTAATTACACTTTTTAACTTACAATTAATAACACTTTTAATTTGAGAACAAAACTGAATGTCTTACCTTCTTTCCATCCTTTCAGAACAGGGTGCAATGAGCAAATTCCTGATTTTGACAGATAGGTAGCCATTTTCATCTCTTGGGATTTTGAATTGTCATTGGTAACAACCATAAATGGCAGCAAATGTATCACCACTTGATTTAGTAATTGATCACTGCCATTTAGGATCTCTTCCTTAATTAGAAGGTCGGCTGCTAATTCAAGTATCTTGTACCTATTTTTAAAGAACTAGTTAAGGAATATGGTAGAGACCTGAGACAAAAACCATCATCCATCCCTCCCAGAGAGAGGCATATTTTTCCTTTTAAGGCTCCAGCACAAATGATAACAATTTACTTTATTTCCCAATTAAAATATGACTGATCTCTGAAAGGGCTGAATAAGATAATTACCAGAGAATCTATATTATTCAAAATGTACAGCATTCCAAACAAGTTCTCACATAAGAATTAAAATTTTCAACATTAAAAGAACATTCTGCAACAGTCTACATCAGGGGTTCTTAACTGTATTTCAATATAACTGATTTTTTTGGTAAGCCTATATATTTTACTTTATGCATTTAAACATTACTCTGAGAAACGGAACAAACATGGCACCCACCAGACTGCCAAAGGGTATATGACACACAAAAAATTAAGAACCCCTGGTGCACAGAATGAAAATATCAGATCTCCAATGTCAGATTAGTCTGCATTGCTACAAAGCAATCATAAATACTATGAACAAAAGTAAATACATACCATGCCCCATCCTGTGAAAGCTCTGCTCTTTGAAAAAGACTCAAAAGACTTGAAACTGTTTCTTCTGGGCTAAATTCTTCTTTGAAAACCTACAAATAAACAGGAAACCATTATTTCAGATGCTTTTTACCCCTTTTTAACTGAATTTGAAAGAGAAAACATTTACCTAATATCCACCCCTAGAAACCCTGAAGCAATTTATATTTTTATCACTCTAATACTTCTGAAAGGGAATTACAATAGGCCATTTTAATAAGGTACAATTTTTCCAAATACTATTGATGACATCAATAGTATTGTGCCTTGAATTATAGAATGCTTTACACTTTTCAAAGTACTTTCAAATTCATTATCTCATTTGATATTGCAAGTACCCCTGTGACTGCTAAATAATGTGAACTACCAGATCATTCCTCTAAAATATGCTGTTGCTTTACACTGTGGACAAAAAACCCAGCAACTATACTTTAGGAGTTATCATCAAAGTGGAAAAGGACGATTGTCCTCATTTTCAAAAAGGGAAAAGAACAGAGTATGAAAACCAAAGGCCCGTGACTCTGACTTCAATTCCTGGGAAAATTCTAGAATGGATCATTTTAACAAATGATTGGTGGACATATATAATGGGAAACAGTGATTACAAAGACTCTTCATAGCGTCATCAAGAACAAATCATAAGAGATCAAGAACCAACTTTTTTTGGGACAGAATTACAAAACTAGCAGATGAGGAAAATGCTGTGGATATCATTTGCCTAGATTTTTGTAAAGTTTTTATAAAGATGAAAAGATAGGGACTAGAACAGAACACAATTAAATGGATTCAGAACTGGCTGCATGGCCACACTCAAAAAGCAGCTGTTAAAGGTTTTAAGGTCAACATGGCACAAGACCCCCTGTGGAACCCCTCCAGGGTTCCAAGTTTGGTTTTGTGCTGCTTAAAATGTTCATCAATGACTTAGATCAAAGTATTGGGGGGTGAAGGGGTGAGGGATGTTTGCTTATCAAATGTGCAAAGAGTTTGGAGGGATAGCTAATACAATGGATGACAGTCAATATACGCAAGGATCTTGCAGCCCTGTGCTGAATAAATTAAGATAAAAATAAAGTCTTGTACTTGTATACAAAAAGAAAATGGAACTTCACAAACACAGATGCAATAGGCATGGTTATAAAGTAGTTTTTTTTTTTTTAAAAAAAAAGTGGCCTCCAAATTCAATAGAGTTAGCTGTATAATGTGACAGCCAAAAAGCTCATCTGAGAAGCACAACTTGCAGAGCCTTACTACCCTCATTGGATCTCATCTTGAGTACTGTGTTCAGCTTCAGGTGCCAAAGATTAAGAAGGAGATGGCTAACCTGGAAAGGGGACAAGGGAGGGAGATCAGGATGATAAAAGGGCTTGGGTCCACATCCTATAAACATGAGCTGAAGAAACTGGGTTTGTTTGTCCTGAGGAAGAAAAGAGTCAGGGGGAACATGACAGTGTCTTCGAGGGTCTCATGTTAGGGAAAGGATTACATTTGTTCTGTACAGAGCAATGGGCAGAAATTACAAAAAGGCCAATGCAGGCTTGAGGTCAGGAAAAATTTCCTAACCCTTAGAGTTGTCCAAAAGTGGAATGGCTTGTCTTGAGAAGTGCTGAATTCCACCTTCTTGGAGCTTCTCAAGCAGAGGGTATTTTCTAACCTGTGTATTCCCTGTAATTGGTGATGTGATAACTTCCTTCCAGGAGTGGGTTAGACTGGAGTTGCTGCAGCACTTTTGATCTCCAAAGTCCTCTGAAGTCACTTAAACTTTCTGGGTCTCAGTTTCCTTATCTTTTCATGTGGGGGAAGGGAGTAGGACTTATGATCTCTAAGGCCACCACCTGCTCAAAATCCATGATCCTATATAGAATGACTTACATAAAGAAATTAGCTGCCAGATACAACCCTGACAGAAGAAACTTTGAGAACATGGGATGTGAGGAGAGAAGACAAAGATAAATTAGTTTACAATATCTGCATTTTAATGACAAGAACATACCTCAAAAGCATTCATGGCTGACAGAAGAACATCTAAATTATCATCACCAACACGCATTATGATAGCATCTTTTATGAAAGAATCATCAATACTCTCCTGGATAACGGAACAAAAAAAGAAAGATGATAAAAAAATTAATTTTCCAGTTATTAAAAGATCTCATCAGCCTTTACTTGCAAAAACAAGGCATCAGAGTAGTGAGGGAACATTTCAATCAGGAGACCCAGGTTCTGGTCCTACTCTGCTACTAATTAGTTATGACCTTGCAGAACTTAACATCTCTGAGCCTCATCTGTACAACAAAAGAAATAGACTGCACATTTCCTTCTATGTCGAAAATTCAGTCTTTTCTCATTTTTCATTGAATATTCAATTAAATATTTATAACTTAAGTATAATTTAACCATCAATCAATTTATATAGATTTCAGGGGGAAAACTACACGTCAAAGGAAAGGGGAAAAGAATATAGAAAAGCTAGATTACACTAAAACAGTAGGCAGGCTATGCCTACACTTCATGTTCTTGTGTGTAAACAACAACTGAACAGGGCACCCAGGAAGAGTCAGAAGGGATGGAGCCACCTCCAGACTAATTTCCTTTTCTCCCTAATCATCTGCGTTCACTTAACCTTTAATCATCCAGTTTATCACTGTACTGAATTTTTTTTTTTACATCACAGTTTATAATTAAAAGAGGAAGAAAAATAATGGCTGTTAGAATCTCTAACTCTAGAAAAAACAACATATAGAAGCTTGTCTCTACATCCAAAGCACCACAGCCGCTACAATCACACACCATCAACTGTACATGAGGTAACTCCAACCTGTTATTTTAGCATAACATTATGGCATCCTATATAAGAATTACATACAAACACATAAAAGTAATTTCTCACTCACCTTTGATGTTTCCATAATATTCTTCAGATGGTTAACCGCTAAAAGTCTCACTGGAGCCAGTGGATGGTTCAAGCTAAGAGTGAGGCAAGTATCAGAATCTGCCAAGAACTACAGGACATGTCAAAATCACTGAATGAGTCCACAGGAAAGATTACCATTATTTGATTCAGAAAAAAAGTTAAGGAAGATCATTTTTAACATAATGGCCCACCCAAATGTCCAACATATGCAATAACTGCCAGAACCTAATTTTAAACACCAGAGTCAAAACACAACACTTTCTGTCTTCCTTATATAGTAGCTTTCCATGTATTAGATTACAATAGATCAAGAGTCTACACTGACATATACTAAGATAAGCTAAATTTTATATTCATACTTTTTTTTTTACTTTAAATAAAAGCTACAATGTTAAGAAATGAACAATTTATCATCTAATTACAAACAAACAAAAAAACTCATGGCAATGAGTGGTCCCTGAATGAAATGACAACAAAGATCAGTATCCAACTTAATGGTGATTTAATAGCATTAAAAATTTACTACTGAACAACTTAGGGAGATATGCATGTTATTTGGATTGACTTAGAATTCATACTTATCACTAAGGATATAAGGTTAATGTCTGTAGCAGGGAATAACTCAAACTAATCAGTTATGATCTTATTTATATAACTATTCTCAAGACTAGTCTTTTGCCAGAGATTTTACTAGCACAGGAAAAATGTTGGTTAGGCATGGATTCTCAGAAAACTTTTGAAAATCCAACGTCTATGAAAATACAAATACCAAAAACTTGAGGGGCAAATGTACACGTTAACATTGTATTATTATTATTAAGGTTATTTCATCTTTCTTTACCCCCTAATTGAAGAAAATAAGGGTGGGTAGAAAGACAGAAACAGGAAAGGATGAAAGAAATAAAGCATGGCTCATTAACTTCCATTCCATTATATTTTAGAGAACATTAATGGACACACCAGGCAGAAAAACATTCCTGCCAGGAGCTTCCACAAATCAAACACATTCAGGGCATACCTTTTTAATCATGCTAGTTAACATATTTTTGTTAAACCATTCTACACTAGCCAAAGCCTTTCCTCATGCTGTACCCCAAAACCAGAACATGCTCCTCAGCAGACTCAAAGCCTCCCTTCTTTACTCAGAGTTCCTAAAATCTGATTCTCTCCAAGACTTTTCTAAACTAATGGGAGAAAGAGAATAAATTTCTCTTTGCCCCTTCTTATCTAATTATGCAATTTTTATTAACTGCTCCCTTCCCCTGATCCTCTGTAGTAACCACAGCCTACCTGAAACTTTCCTCCACTTGTGGAGAGAGAAATAAATTGATGAAAAAATTCTTGCTTTTGTGGCTCTATAACATCTTTCAGATGGTCCTCCAATACCAAATCTAATGTCTTAGGGTACCTGTAAGAAACAAAAAGCCACCAATCAAACGACCAAAGAAATATGTGACAGAGCTAGAAAAAAAAAATCCATCTGGAAAAACAAAAGGTCAAGAATGTCAAAGGAATCAATTAAAAAAAATGTGAAGGAAGGCAGTACTAGATTTCAAAACCATATTACAAAGTGGTAATCATCAAAACAATCTGGTACTAGCTAAGAAATAGAATGGTGAATCAGTGGAATTGATTAGGTACATAATACACAGTGACAAATGATCACAGTAATCTAGAATTTGATAAATCCGAAACCCAAGCTTTTGGGGCAGTAACTCACTATCTGACAAAAACTGCTCGGAAAAATGGAAAGCAGTTTGGCAGAAACTATGTACAGACCAACATCTCACACAACATACCAAGAAAAGGCAAAAATGGACAGCTGATCTATACAGTGAGGGTTGAGGAACATGAAAAATTTTACCTGTTAGATCTGGAGATAAGGGAAGAGTTTATGACCAAACAAGAGATAGAGAGGGTCATGGGAAATAAAATGGATAATGTTGATCAGATGAAAAAAAGTTTTTGTACAAAGCTAAAGCAGGCAAAATTAGAAGGAAAACAGGAAACAGGGGGAAAAAATTTTATCGCAAATTTCTCTAAGAAAGGATTCCTTTCTCAAATATATAGGGAACTGAGCTAAATCTGTAAAAATAAGAGCCATCCCTCAACTGACAAATGGTCAAAGGATATCAACAGACAGTTTTCACAAGAGGAAATACAAGTTATTAATATTCACATGAAAAAATGCTCTAAATCACTACTGATTAGAGAAATGCAAGTTTAAACAACTCTGAGATACCACCACACATTTAACAGATTGGCTAACATGATAGAAAAGGAAAATGACAAATGCTGGTGGGGATGTTGAAAATTAGGGACACTAAAATAAACTCTTGGTGAAGTTGTAAACTGGTCCAACCATTCTGGAAAACAATTTGGAACTAAGCCCAAAGGGCAATCAAATTGTGCATAGCCTCTTACCCAGCAATACTAGGTCTGTATCTCAAAGACATAAAAGAAAAGGAATAAGCACCTATTTGTACAAAAATATTTAAAGCAGCTCTTTTTGTGATGGCAAAGAATTGGAAAATCAGGTTATACCCATTAACTGGGGAATGGATGAACAAATTGTGGTATGTGATTATGATAGAATACTATTATGCTGTATGAAATGACGAGCAGGATAATTTCAGAAAAACCTGGCAAATCTTCCATGAACTGTGAAAAGTAAAGTGAACAGAACCAGGATATTGTACACAGTAACAGCAATATTTTAAAGACGATCAACTGTGAAAGATTCAGCTCCTTTGATCAAGACAATAATGCAAGACAATTCCAAAGCACCTATAATGAAAAATGCTATCCATCTACAGAGAGAGAACTGATAAACACTGAGTGCAGATTGAAGCATACTTTTTTCACTTTCTTTGTTTTTCGTGTATTTTCTTTTACAATATGGTTAGTATGGAAATACGTTTTACATGACTTCACATTTATAATGGATATTATTTCCTTCTCAACGCATGGAGGAGGGGCAAGAGGGAGTGAGAATTTGGAACTCAAAATTTTAAAAAATGAATGTTAAAATTTTTTACATGTAATTGGTAAATATTTAACTCAATAAGTAAAAAATATATTTAAAAAATAAACAAAAAGCCAAAATTAATCCCTATCAGTAAACGACTAAATTAGCTAGAAAGGGGAAAAAAAAGTAAATATGACCAAAAAGAATGTCATTCAGGAGAAAATACAAAAGTAACCCTCTATGCAAGGACTTAATATTGGAAGCTGAGAACCTGTGATGTGGACTTACTGGCTCCCCACAATACTATTCCCATCCTAGCCCACCTATTTCTCTGGCTGTGGATACTGAGTCACAAAAAAAACCCTTTTGGTTAAAAATAAAGATGGGCAGACGTTAAAAACATTATCAGCAGAGGTGGCGCTAAGACAGTAGAATAGCAGAAAGTGCAGTGAGCTCAACCCCCTACCACCAAACTCTTCCAAACAAATCTAGAAAACGCACCAGACAGGATCCTTATCTGGAAATTCAAGAAAAAGTCATAGTCCATCATAAGTCAGTACAGAGACACAAAGAGTCTTTGGATATCAAGGACAGAATTTGGCCAGGAGCATGAGGCTGTGCACCTGGGTAAGAGGAGGTCTCAGACGACTGCAAGTGCCCTCCCCACTCATCCTACTGCAACAGGAATAGATGCTACCCGGTTTTAGCGTTCACTAACAAGGTTCAGGTTACAAATCCAGGATGGACTGAGGAAAGGCTCTGAATCCATAGGCGGCATTGTAGGGGGAGAAGTAATCGTGTGGACTTAAGTAAGGAGCATTCAGTGTAGCTCAGAACAAGGGCACGGCAGGGTTTAAGTTGCAGCTTCCAGCCCTGTCTAAAGCCTGCAGAGGTCTAATGAGGGCACAGCTCCTAGACAAAGAGGCCCTGCAGGTCTGTCCCTCAGAACCAGCAGAGCTGACAGCTGGCTGAGAGAGGCTGAGTTCAGCAGCATCTACTGTTGCTCCAACTCAAACCCAGATCAGGAACTTGCAGAGCTCAGACTAGGAGTGCAGCAGTCAGACACTGTCCTGGACTGGAGCACTGAGCTTGCAAAAGTCCCTAGTGTGACCCGTCTCTGAGACCCTGGAATAACACAACACTCAACATCCAGCAACAGGATTAGCCCAGCCTTCCAGAGCACTGCCATAACATCAAGTCTGAAATCAGGAAGTAAGCTGGAAGAACAAACAAAGAAAAAAGAACCTCAACATCAAAAACTATTATGGATGGCCAAAACACAAACCTCAAAGAAGAGAATGACTGCAAAATGTAAACAAGAAAAGTGTCCAAGAAAAACACAGTTTAGGCACAAATTCAACTAGAATTCCTGGAAGAGATTTAGAAGTTAAAAAATATATCTAAAATGTTTTTACAAATGAAATGAGAATGGTAGAGGGAAAAAAAGGGAAAAGAGATGAGTGCTATTTGGAAAAGGAACAAATACTTTGGCACAAGATGTACAAAAATCTTGCATAGGCAACAAATTCTGAAAATCAAAATGGACCAAAAAGAAGACAAGGGCAGCTAGGTGGCACAATGGCTAGAGCACCAGGCCTGGAGTCAGAAGATCTGAGTTCAAATCTGAACTGAGACAATGAAGAAGTCACTTCACCCTGTTTGCCTCAGCTTCCTCACCTGTAAAATGAACTGGAGAAGGAAATGGCAAACCATTCCAGTATCTTTGCCAAAGAAAACCCCAAACGAGGTTATAAAGAGCCACACACAACTGAAAGCAACTGAAGAACAACAAAAAGACAATGACTCCATGAGACAAAGAGAAACATTAAAACAAAGTTAAATGAGTTAAAAAGAAGAAAATGTAAAGGATGTCACAGCAAAAACAAATGACTAGAAAACAGATTGAGGAGAAAAAAATTAATACTCACCAGACTAACTGAATGTCATGATGAAAAAAACAACCCAAAACTCCATATATTATTTCTAGAAAATTAAAAAGAAACTATTTATATCTCTTGGAACTGGAAGGGTAAAATGGAAATATAAAGAACCCACTGGCCACTTCCTCAAAGAAAAGACAAAATGAAAACTCCCAGGAATGCTAAAGATGAAATCCACAGCTTACAAGTTTAAGAAAAAAAAATTCTGCAAGCAGCCAGAAAGAAAGAATTCAAGTGGCGAGGAGCCAAAGTTAAGGTCACACACAATCCAGTAGGCACTACTATGATGGGGAGGAGAGCTCTGAATACCATATTCCAGAAGGCAAAGGATGTATAGGCTTGTAGCCAACAATGACTTACCCAGCAAACCTGAGTACAGTGGAAAAAGTGGACCTTTAATAAAGCAGAAAAATTCCTGATGAAAAGACTAGAGCTGTATAAAAACTTTTAAGTTCAAACAAGAGTTAAGAGAAATGCTTTTCTTCTAAGTAAGATCAATCTCATGTACAAAAATATTCATCACTCTTCTTAAAGTGGCAAAGAATGGGACAGCTAGGTGGTATAGTGCCACACGGCACTGCCGGGCCTGGAGTCAGGAAAGACTCATCTTCCTGAGTTCAAATCTAGTCTCAGAATCTTACTAGCTGTGTGATCCTGGGCAAGTCACTTAACCCTATTTGCCTCAGTTCCTCATCTGTAAAATGAGCCGGAAAAAGAAATGGCAAACCACTCTAGTATCTTTGCCAAGAAAACCCCAAATGGAGTCACAAAGATTTGGACACAACTGAAAAATGAACAACAAAAACAAAAGAATGGGAATCTCAGTAAGTGCCCACAAATTTGGGGAATGGCGGAATAAGTTATGATATATAAATGTGATGAAATATTATTGTCCTGTAAGAAATGATGGAGATAGTTCTAGAGAAACCTGGGGAGACTTGTATGAACTGATGCAGTGAAGAATCAAGGAGAACAATTAACACAATACCAATAATATTGTAAAGAGAAACAACTCTGGAAAAACTGAGAACTCTCAACAGAATAATGACCAACCATGATTCCAGAGAAGTGATGGGGATATGTGCTACCTACTTTCTGATAGAGAGGTGAAAGACGTGGAGTGCAGAATGAGACATAATTTTTTGGATATGGCCAATGAGGAAATTTATTTTGCTTAACTATATATGTCTGTAAAAGGGGAATTATTTTTCTTTTATTCTCAATTGGGGGTGGGCAGAAGGAGAAAATCAGATTTCTACAGATAAAAAAATGTAATTAATATTAAAAATAAAATCTATTAGCACCTAATAAGGCTAGAATGGGCACCAGAAATGAAGCCACTTTGCAGAAAAACTAGGGAGCTGCTCAATGTATTTTGTGGGGATGTCTTTTCCTAAGCATCCTTAGAACCTCCCACTCCCAAACAGAGAGTGTATTCTGCACTTTAAGGAAACTGGTCAAATATATGCTTGACTGTTATAAAGCATGTCATTTACCTAATAAAAAATTTAAATGCACAGAAATAGCTTTAAAGACTTCTTCTAACACAGTTTAGAAATTTTTTCATTTAGCAACCCTTCTGAGAATCTCTGTAAATTCTACTGTCTGTAATGCTTTCCACTCCCTCTCCTCTTTCCCTCATTTCAAGGAAAAAAAGACAGAGGTGAATGAGGAAAAATGAACATAGCCTAAAGAGCCCAAGTCTGGGAATCACTGTTATAGCATTCCTTCTCCATCACTGACTCAGAGCTCAGTCTTCATGGGTCCCATACATGCCTTTTATAAATTTTCTGAGGGACTCAAATCTAAAGAAAATTAAATTAGTTGTGACAGTAATCAATCAATATAACCATTCGAATTAAAAAAAAAATCACAATTCCCTCTTTCATTGTGGGCATATATTAATTAGGGTTCAGATACATTGATAGTCCCAAAATCTGGACTGTGAGCTCCTTACAGTAAGACTGTCTTCTGTCTCTTTTTGAATCCCCTTAGTGTACATAGTTCTTGACACACAGTAAGCACTTAGTAAATGCTTACTAAGGATTAAATAGACATCTTCAAAATCAAAAGGAAGAGATCAAATTATGTTAAAATGAATGTTTCTCTAAGAAAATCTCTGTAGAACAGAAATATCTCCAACACTGTCTCCTCCTACTGATAGCCCACTGCATATTGCAAACAATTCAACACAAAATTTCTGTATAAAATATGATTTTTAATTTACAAAATTGATTAGAACTGGGAAGCCCTACTTAATTCATAAAGAAGTATATATAAGGAAAAAGTAACTTACTTGCTTTCCAAAAGTCTAATGAGAGGAAGAAGCTGTTCATTGAGTAGTGATATCTCCTTAGAATCTGTTTCTTTCTGTGAACTGTATGAAATATATTCTTCAAGAAGAGTGCTAAGAAACAAAACAATAAATAGAACATGGGTCAATACGAGGCCTCCTCATTAGATATGCAAGTACCTTTAACCAGGGACAAGAAATACCATTTCTTCCCTATAATTAAGGCTTTTCTTTACTAGTATTTACTGAGTGATATAAAATTGTACTCAGTTTTAGTTTCATATTAATCTATCCTGAAAACCTCTGAATCCAGAGCCACAAATGAGGCAGTGTTACAGAACACAAATGGAACCTAATATGACAAAATAATCGATATGTTTTCACTGACCAGTCCTGCAGAAATATAGTGTCTGTGAATAATAAAATGGTTTGCATTAGAACAAGGTGTAGAAAAGCAAGGGAGCATGGAATCAACCAGACTACATACAAAATTTAAAAGCAGTATCTTACCTAGCCAACAAATGGTCTAAGTTGTTTTCCAATGATATATCTTTAAGTATATCTTCTAAGAGTCTAGCACATATGTGACTGTCCAGCTCCTCAGTGTCTTCTTTTTCTTAGTAAGCAAAAGCATAGAAACAAGGATTATATGTAGAAATCTCAATTATTTTTAAACTAATGTCTTACACTTCAACATCACATCATGAAAGAGAACCTGGGTTATCAACAGCTCTTTCAGTATAGAAACAGTTCTATCAGATCCAATCAAGTTAAAAAAGATCCCAGTACAAATCTAACAACAACCCTTGTTATCTGTCATCCAGGGACCAAGCTAAACAGAGAAGACTTGGTAACAGAAAGCTGGGTCACTGGGGGATAAATCTCTTTTGGCCACAGCAATCAAAGAATACTATCTATCCACTAAGGTATGGAAGGGTTGCAATCCACATTAGTGGAGGGATGAAATCATAGATCTTGGGAAAAACAGAAGCGTTCAAAAATACTAATTCTATTCAATTCACTAATAGTGGACAAGTTTTAAAATCTGGAGAGTTTCAAAAGTCATACTTTACCCTCTCTTTCACTGTTATTCAAAGAGATAAAATTTTAAGTACATTAAGACTGCATAGTGATTTGTGTTTTTCAAAGCACTTTCACATATGAAAAACCTTAGATTTGCTTATAAATTAAAATACCATGCAGTCAGTATTATCTCCATTTTACAGATGAGAAAAGAAAGACACAGAAAAATCAAATAACTTGTCAGGCCACACTGGCTGTGACAAAAATTCAGGGCCCTTAACTCCCAACCCAATCCAGGAGCACAAGGAATTCTAAAAATGTCTTTAAAAACTTGAAATCCTGAATCCAGTAAAGGGCTAAAAATATACTTCAATAACTCCCTCCTCTAACCAGGAGTTTTCACAGTCCTTACTAGATGCATCATCAGCATTAGGCCTAATGTTGCCAGTCACTGGATTCCAAATATAGTGGGCCTCACTCATCAAAGAGGCTTATTTCTGAAAAGTTGCTTGGGAATCAAACTTTGGTATGGAAAATCTTCTTTTCCCACTGATTGATAATATCAGAGATGTTCTATAATAACTTCTGACTGCTTGTTACTGGTAGCAACTTTAGTTTAAGTGTTTCTTCTTAGAGGTTCTCTCTCAAATATTTAATGAGTAAAAAAAAAAGCACATGCTAAATAATCACACCTCATTTAAAAAATTTTATGAAGTTTCACTTGACACGCTTTAAGAAACATTCTCTCAATTAAGATTAGTGGGAAATTGCAATATTTAATGTATAAGAACATCCAGATGTTAAAGGATATTTGGAAAACTAAAGGTCTCTATTAAAAAAGAATAAATCAGTTTGTTTAAGACACAACCACTTGGCTTAATACAAAATCACATACCTGTAACATGATGAATGATGGTGACCACAAGATGGGGAAGCAAGTAATGCAGAAGGGGACTGATATCATATGCCACTGAAATTTCATGTAGTAAGGAAACAAGATCAGGAACATTACACAGGTGAGCAAACAGCCTATAAAAAATCAAGTTCATATTATTTGCCTCTGGTAGTCAATATAGGGCAATTATAAGTTAAAAGCATGCATCATTTAACTCAAAACAAATTTATTCAGCTGTTCCAGGAACAAAGAATTTGTTTTCTCATTATCCTATACTTACTTTTTCCCAAGGCCCTCTATTTTCTGTCTCTGCAAGAGCACAATCAAGCAACCTAATCCATCCTTGATCAAAGAGGGGATTTTGGTCAAGGTTTTGCCAATCTGTGATGCCAAGGAATGAACAAAAGTATCCTCCATTGTCACTTTCACTGAGACTTGACAGATTATCATGTAGGTTGCAGCTCTATAATCAGGTAAAGATGACTTTAGTCCCTAAAATTTTTTAAAAGATTGGAGAAAATTACAAATTATACTTCATCTCATAGATACACTATTATCCTGGGACAAATAAACCGAACTTCAGTTTTCTATTTATACATGTCCCAAAAGTAATAGTGCAGCTTAAAGTTACTTAAAGTTTAAAACTGCACTATGACTGTTAGAACACTGTGTAACAGAACCAAACTGCATCATGTAAACTACAGGTCTGTTCTCTTTCAGAAATAGGTGGTACTTGCTGACTTTGGGCAGGTGGGAGTGAAGGAATGTCAGGAATCGAGGAACAACATAAAGCACACACCAACAGAACATATGTTCCTTGAGGGCAAGACTTTTTTTTGTCTTTGTATCCCTAATGCCAAGCACAGTATTTGGCACAGAGCAAGGCACTTAATAAATGCTTGCTGGAGACATATTTAAAACACACATTCCTCTTTTAAAATACAACTCACAAAAAAAAAAAAAGGGAGGGGGGACATGCAGCAAGGTGGCACAGTGGATAAAGCACTGACCCTGGAGTCAGAAGACCTGAGTTCAAATATGGCCTCAGACACTTGATACTTAATATCTGTGTGACCCTGGGCAAGTCACTAAACCTTGTTTGTCTTACCCCCCCCCCAAAAAAAAGCAAAACCAAAAACAAAACAAAACAAAAACCACCCACCCATGATCTCTATCCTATTCCCTCCAAAGATAATTAACTTATTTTTGTCAGGTTTCTTTCCTCCTACTATTCAGCTAAGACCCCTGAGAGACTAGGAGCTTTAATTAGTTGAGACAAGAGAGATGAATGCCACTAATCTGACTACTGACAGAGGGAAACATAAGGATGCTAAGACCCATGGAAACAGGTTAAAGAGGTACTGGCATTAATATGAGAAGAAGATGCAGAAAGAGAAATGCAAATTGGATTGTACTAATCTATTTTTTTCTGGTTGAGTGCTTCAAATGGTGAGAATAGAGGTCAAATAATTTGTCCTTGGAGATTTTCCAATAATACGTTGCCAAGATGGCAGCTTTGGAGAGACAGGGAAAAATGCTTTGTCTAGAAATTATCACCTCAACAATTACAATTTTTACATGATTTAAATAACTTTTATATAAATATACATCAAATATCAACGTTCTTCTACAAAAATTCTTAGAAATTACTGAGTAGATAGGACCTTAAAATAATCCATTTAATATATAAAGAGAACAAACCTTTTGAATATAGGGGAAAAGCTTAGCAACTAAAGTGTCTGATATATCATTAGCAGACACGAGAGCTGACACAATTGTGGAAGCATAAAAAGTCAGTAGGACTCTCAACTGAGCTGAACTTCCAGGATATGCTGAAAAAACCTACAAAGGAAAAATCAGAAAGAATTAGACTAGGAAGACAATAACTAGACCTAAGTATAAGAATCAGATTATTTTCTTCAGAATTCTAAATACTTTATTTTTTGTATCATCTTATTTTAATGCAACAGAATTGATTCCAGATTATACATCTCACGGGGTGGCTGCTAAATTGGAAGGCTGTGGTAATGACATAGCTGGCATAATAGAAACCCAGTACCAGCTGCCAACTGTACCAATTGTATCAATACAGCTACATATTTTAAAGCCAATACTTAGTATGATGTATCTAGTTACCTTCTAAACTAATCATGTTCTGTTCTATTATCAGGCTTTTCCCCTATGCAGTTGTTTCAGGGGACAGTATTTAGTATACTTGAGTCTAAGATAATAATACAGGTTATAACACTCCCTCAACATAACAAAGGTTGTTTTTTGCCACTTCAGTTGGAAAACATTAAGTGACAAGGTCAGCAAAGACAACACCAGTTTTGGGGAGGTGTAGTAGTAAGTCTTTTGCAGATTGCCATTTCCAAATGCAGGTCTTATGGTATTAAAACAGGGCCACATGAGCATCTAGAGGATTGGAAATTCAGAGGGACACACATGGGGATACATCCACAACTGGGGGAATAAATACATTTTTAATATAACATAATAGCACTGATGACCTCACAGGGGACTAAACTCTCTTACTAATTAATACCAGAAATTGGAGCACTCGATCATCTCTGATACTTTTACTTTTTCTTCGTAAAATCAGAAGACTAGATGAACAAATACAACTATTAATAGGCTAATGACTGAGACACTGATTCATCATTTACATATCTAGATGTTTTACATATATACATGAATACATATTTCTAAAACTGCTTTTTTGGTAACTGTAATGCGTACTAAAATAATCTAACAATTTACTTTTAAAGAAAAGCATTCTTATATCATGTGAATATATCATCAAACTGTTCACTTACTGACACAAACTCCATAGCAAAAGAAAATTGTTTTATGTAATGATCTAAAGAAAGGTATCCCCACTACATCTGAGTGGATACTCCCTCTCAGTGGCCAGTCTTCAAGAGTTGATGTGGCCAAGAAGGCCTTCATCCTTCACTACCAGCCTGATGATGAACTTTTCCAAACGGACAGTACAACATCAGGCCCCTACTTGAACTGAAGCCTTTCCTATCAGAGCTTGCATTCTATTGGCAAAAATTTGAAAAACAAAAGGGCCACCTCCATGCTTTGATGAAGCACCAGAACAGGACTTTAAAGGATACAATACATACAGAATGAAATGATATATACTAACCTTTACAGATTTGGTTACTAGACTGCATATAAAATCCATGAAACCAAGGTCTTTGTAGCAATGGGTAACCAAAGTTCCTTTGGCTAAATGAACCCCAGACATCTGTTGGAAGAAACAGTCAAAATAAATTTAAAAGGCTCTAAGACCTATCTACCATAAACAAATTTAATCAGCTAAACAAATACTGATTGAGTGCCTATACAGTGCTCTGCACTAGATTAGATATTATCAATAAAAAAGTAGTAAGATAATTTTTGCTTTCAGAGGTTTGAAATCTAATTAGGAAGAATAACATATGAAACAAACAAAAATAAAAAAAGCACTAAGCTAAGTATTACAGGTTATAGGAATTTTGAGATCATTTAGAGATAAGAAATCAGTAAAGACTTAGAGAAGAGGTAGGACTTAAAGAATGGGTAAGATTTGGACAGGCAGAGAATTCTGAATACAGAAACAACATAAAGGAAAACATGAAGGTGAGAATGTATGATGTGTCTATGGTACAGCAAGGAAACCTTCTGCTGTAATGGGGTATGCACATTGTGAAGTCGTGAGAAATAAGGCTGGATGTGTAAGATGGTGGGAGGCAGAGTTCAGATATGATGGACCATGAAATAGGGAGGTAACAAATGGATTAAAACAGGGTAAGGATGGGGAGAGGCATAGGGAATGCAGTCAAACCAACACTGCAGTCTGAGGAGAAGCAATTTTGGGAGAAGAAACAGGCTGCAGATTTGTCCTCCCTTCTTTCCTCAAATGCTATTTCTATCACCCCTGTCCTACTGCCTCTGACCCTGACCCTAAAGCCCACTCCACAGCAGTGAAGGCAAGAAGCCATAAAGAGGCATGTGTAAATTATAGACTGTCTCTACGATACTTGCTCCATTTTTTCCACTTTTTTGAAAATCTTGATTTCCCCTAGTCTTAGAAGGTAGTTCTTTTTCTATCTTCTTTGATAATTTAGTGTTCTAAAAAGACGTACAATCAATTTTCTAATTTTGGTCTGCCATAATCACTGCAAATTGAGAGATATTAAACATTTACTTCTGCATACAGCTTGTCCTTTTAAGACTACGTAATAGGAATCTCACCATTAAACTGCATATTCTTCTAATTTTTGTGTAAGTTCCTAGTTAAAAATTGAGGTAATAAGCAAGATTTCCTAACACTGTGCCATATGTGCTCCTCTCCCAAAATTCTTTTTATATGGAATGAACTTGATTAAAAAATTTTGCCAACTGGAATATTTTCCTTTCATTGGTACTTATGATAAATAATGGAGTACACAGATTTTAAATACAAGTCAAATGAACTAAATATATTTTCAAATGAATTTTCCTTTTATCAAGACTTTTAATCATGGCAACTATAATTAGATGCACATACCCTGACAAGTGTCATTTAATAACCATACCTTAACAGGTTCCAACCAATTCCACTTATGAGTTGGATTACTAATCTTTAGCAGCTGTATAACACGAACAAATATTTTTGTCTCATGATATGGAAGAACACAACCAATGAGGCTATCTTGATTGTAAAGATGGATATGAAATCTAAGAAGAAGATAAACAGTCAAACTTATAAAATACATTATCAATATATTTTCCCCCAATAAATAATTTAAAATGCCAGTTTCTAAACTTAGGTGTTCTCAATTCTAGAAAAATATGTCATACACAAATACAGGGCAAGTTAAAAAACACATCAATAGACATTTATGTTTTGTCAACAGGCAATCACAATACGAAACTTATACGAAAACCAGTTTTATTACAAGAGAAATGAACATGTATGTGGAACCCCAAGAATTCCCAGCCCTTACAGAAGTTTGCATATTTGTTATAGTGCAACAAAAAGAGAAAACAAGAAGGAGTGTGGCATGGGACGGAAAAGGTGTAGTAAAGGTGGGAAAAGGACAAAACCCCTCCCAAAGAAGAGGAGCAAGCTGACAGCAAAAGCCCTATTCTTTTCCCTTGGGAATGTCTAAGGAGGGTCCATCCACTTAATTGCAAAGGACCCCAGAGCGTTTTTTGCAGCCTGGCACAGACTGCTGGTGCCTGTCCTGCCTCTCAAAGAATCCAGCCTGGGATGCAAACAACAAATTATGTTAGCTGCAGGGTGGGATGGATGTGTAAGCTCTTTGTAGCCATAACTTGCTAAGAGAAGATGAACTTACTATTTTTTCCACAACAACAAAAAAGGTTCCTGTATTTCTAAAATTCTATGCTTTAATGGAAGCAATTTCCATGTCCATGGCAGACATTTATCAATATATAGTATTTGCATTACACTATATATTACATATAGGCAATCTCCACCTAATGTCATTATTCTATTGGGGGGCGGGAATGGGCAAATGGAATTACATAATTAATAATTATGGAATTAGTTCTATTGGAACAATGTCAAAAAGAAACAGTCCAAAAATGTTATGGTGAAGTTTTCAGACCTTACAGTAGAATTGGGTATCTAATGTACTGACATTAATGTGAAAGACCCTGGTTAAGGTACTGTTATTCAGCGCATGCCTGTGTATATATACACACAGAGGTGATTTTTTAAAATGTGAAATAAATGTTGAGAATAGACCCAGAATTCTAACATTGTTGGTAGGCTCTATCCATTACATCAGATCTGTTCCCTCAATTAAATACTGTAATAAATGAAAAAATCATTAATCCTACAGGACTGGCTGAATTAAAAAAGTAAATGTCTGAAACACAATTAGGAATATACTCATTAGTATAACTGGTCTATTCACTCTTTAAGAAAAAGGTAGATTTGGTTTCCTTTACAAGGAGAGGGGTAGTATTAGAAGTTTACTTCTAAGTCCTTTAACTTTATATCCACATATGGAAGAAAACTTGAGAAATTAAGAGACCCAGTCTTTCAAACTCATAAAAATTGATTTGTTTTGGAAAAAGAGAAATCACCTGACTTTTCAATACCGCAATATCAAAGATTTTTTGAACTAGAAAGAACTTTAAAGATTGTCTAGACTACAGGTTCTTAATCTGGGATCCATTAACATTATTTTTTAAAAAATATTTTGACAGCTATATTTTAACAGAATTGATTTTCTTTTTAATCTCTTGTATTTTATTAAAAACATTCGGAGGAGGCCACAAGCTTTACTAGAAGCGCCAAATAGCTATGAGGTAAAAAAAAAACATTTAAGATTTTCAGGTCTAGATTGATCCCCTCACTTTACAGATGAGGACACAGGTTACACAAAAAAAGGCAGTCAGCACTCCCTTTACTGCACCAAACTTTCTCTGATTTATACGAGCATCTCCTACCCATGTATCAGATATATTGAGAGGATTTATGAAAATGCACCAATCACACAAACTAGTAGCCCAAATAATCCTACTAGATTACTGACATTTATCACTAACCCACTAGTATATGAGTTCAGCAGACAAAAGATGGGGAAAGGAATAGTGCATGTGGAAGTATGTGCCCTTGACTCTTCCCTAACAATTCAAGAAACTGGGGCAGTCAACACAGAAAAGGATGTTTGAATATATCTTGTCTCAGGTATATAGTTACATTCTCAAACGTAAGGTAGAGTGGCCTCATTTAAATAAAGATATTTTAAGCCATTTATCACAGGTTCCTAGTACCTATTTTTGTAAATACAAAAAAAAAAGTCATTTTAATGTTGGAATACAATACTTGCTCAGTATACAGGCAATGCAATATAACAATAAAAAATCTACTAACACACTTAATTCTTTTACCTTTAAATTAACTACACAAATGAGTACTTTGAACCATTTTAGTGACTTTTTAAAATGCTTAGAATTTTAAGTCTATTAGTATGAATACAGTTTAACTGATTACCTGTGAATCAACCATTCCAGGCACTTCTGTGCTGGCTTAAGCATGAAATAAGGAGACAAACGTATAAGAAATAAAGAAATATTTTCATCCAGCTGTTTGTTCACTGCCTTAGTCTGAACGCTCCTCTCTAAGTTTTTTGCCAACTGGCTGAACAAAGGAGACTCAAACTTCTGAAATGAAGGATCAATCCCAATAAGCTCTTCAAGGCCAGTACATCCTAAGAAAAAAGTGGAGAGTGGTTTTGTATAAAAATTAAGATGATAAATCTTTATTGCCAAGACCTAGAAATATTAGAATGAAATGTCATCACTATTTATTCTTAATTCAGATATATAATAAAATTTTAAAACACATGCATTTACTACTTAAAACACCCCAGTGACATAATGATGTCTAGAGGTTTGGGCAAAGGTACAGAGTTATGAACTCTCCCAATTCTGACCCTACCAGCAATTTGCTGCATGATTTAAAAACCATCTGGCTACATTTTCAAATGAAGAAAATATTTATCAACCATTAAGGTGTAACAAGCATTTGAAAATCCTTAAAAGAATAAAGAGCATTGACTTTCAAGTGAGAGGATCTGAATCCAAAGGCAAGTAGCTTTAGCTCTTTGGGTTTCAAGTTCCTTTTCTGTAAAATAAGTGGGGAAGATTAGATGATGTCTAAGTTCTCTTCCAGCTATAAATACTATAAAATTATTACTGTTAACTATAGTATTAATGCCGGGGATTCTTGTTAAGAGTTAAACATTAAGGGCTGCAAACTACTTGACATAGAATTTATTTCCATCTAAAACATTAAGACACAAATACATTTCTGATCCAACCTTTTATCCCATTACTTCCTTCCAGTCCAGTTAGATTTGGCTAATATTATTACTATATGCCATTCTCAGTCTTACTCCATGAAAACTTTTCTTAGTTCAAAATAATATTGAAAGAGTCTTACAGATGGAAAGAACATCAGAAGTCCAACTTATAACTGAACAGAAATCTCTTCTACAACAACCCCACAAGTGGTTTCCATCCCCTGATAGAGAAACCTCCCCTCCCACCAGTCAAATCCCATGACAGAGAACCCACTACCTTCTGAAGCAGGCCATCCTGCTTTTGAACGGTTCTAAGTGTTAGAAAGCTTTCCCTTACATGGAGTCAAATCTACCTATGCCAAGCACCCATTCATCGCTGCTAGTTCTGTTCGCTGGGGTCAAATAAAACAAATCTAAACCCTCTACCACACAATAGCCCTTCAAGTATGTGAAGATAGCCACACTCCCTCCAAAATACCCTCTTTTCTAAGGGAATATCTGTCTCATTTCCTCACCAGCTAGGCTGATGTCCTCTGAGCACACTCTAGGTTGTTGTCAATGCCTTTCCTAATTTGTGGTACCAGAAAGTCTACGGATTTCTATAGTACTTGCAGTCTGCAGTAAAGAATCCACAGTGGGTTATAAGTCTTATCTTCTGTCGGAGAAACTCCTTTCACAAAGAGCCTAAAACTCCTACTTTATAGTGCTTGACCTAAAAGAGACTTCATAGGCCATCCAGTCTAACTCCTTCATTTTATAAATGAGGAAACTGAGGTCCAACAGGAATAGATGACTTGCCTAAGGTCACTAAAGTTATTTAGAGGTGGGAATTCAAATCCAAGCATTCCAATTCTAAAGCCAGAGGCTCTTTACATGTCACACTGACACCTATTTTTGTAACCCTCACACTGTAAAGTAAAAGTATCAAACTTATGGCCTTCCTAGAATGCAGCCAAATTAAAACCAGATGAAAATGTTATTGGAAAACACTTAATGAAATAAATTAAAAATACAATACAATGTGGATAATGTTAATTTGTAGTTTTCTAAGTCAATATGTGGCCCATAGGACATAAATAGATTTGTTTCTATTTAAGCTTGATACCATTGGTGCATATGACACAACCAGGGTCACAGCAATATTAATTAAAATTAATTAAAATATTAATTGATATTTTAAAAGCCCACAAAGCTTGTGGCAAAGAGCTAGTTTAATGCACCAAGTTTTGGTTCTCAATCCTCTAATTCAGATGCCACATTAGACAACTTCTTAAAGCAGCATATAGCATAGAAGAGAATGTTAAGTACACCAGTTCAAAAGAAAGGCTTTTGAACTATGTACCAATGCAGAAAATAAACATTAAAAATCTTTTTTTAAAAATGTGATGTGCTTACCTATAGCAAAGATGGTATCTCTGTCAATGCTGGCTGCTTCCTTACAATCAAACAGCAAGGATGCAACCTCATGCCTAGCCAGGAGACTAGGATCATTCTGAGGTAGAGCAAGACGTTGCAGTTGCTGCGATAAAGATGTCATCTTTTACAACCTTAAAAAAAAAAAGGACAGCAATGATAATGAGCGATCGTAGGAACTTATAAAGTAGATATGAAGATCATAAGCAAACACTACTCCCGTATAAGTTTTCTGCGTGGAACATCAGACCATTCAACCAATCAATCAACAAGCATTTATTAACCATCTACTTTGTGCTAAGTGCTGGAGACAGAGACAAAACTGAAACTTCTGACCTTTGAGCTCACATTCTAATAGGTGAGGTGGGGTGTGTGTGTGTGTGTATTTTTATATACACACAATATATATAAAAAAGTACAAAGTAATATGGAGGGAAGAGGCACTAGAAACTGGGGAACTCAGAAAAGAGCTCATGTAGAGACCATAATTAGAGATTCTAAAGTAAAGAGGTGAAAAGAATATACTTCAGGCAGAGATATACTTGTGCAACACAGAGGTGGAAAATGCAACGTCAGGTGTGGGTAACAAGAAGTTTGGCTAGGCTGAGAAGTGTGTGAAGGGTGGCAATGTGTGATGATCCTGGAAAAGAAGGCAAAAATCAGATTGAAAAAGATTTAAATGTCAAAGAGAATGAGTTTTTATTTTATTCTAGAGTCTAGACTTTTATTTTATTATAGGAGCCACTGGATTATATTGAGTATAGAAGTGACATGTTCAGACCCGAATGCTCAGGGTTCAACTTGTCATCTGAGAGGAGGACGCTCTGGAAAGGGAGAAGTTGGAGCAAATAAGACAAATTAGGTGACTACTAGAATACTACAGGTAATAAGTGATGAGGGCCTGAACTAGAAGAATAGAAAGACCTGACAAATGATTGGCTATCTGGGGTGAGAAGAGCGAAGGATGACTGAGGTTTCACTGGTGGTACCTTTGACAAAAGTAAGGAAGTCAGGCAGAGTGGTAGGTTTGGGCAGAAAGAAGAGTTATGTTTTGAACTTGATGAATTCAAGAAGCTTGTGGGATATTAACTGGAAATGCCCAATGGGCTGAAGAAGACTAGGGCTAGAGATAAGATATACAGAGAAAGAAAGAAATATAGAGAGGGGGATATTTATACATGGGAGTTAGCTGCATAGAGGTACCAAATAAGTGTTGACAGTTCACCCCCAATTGAATGGAGAGAGAGAAGGGTCCAGAACAGACCCTTGGGGTACACCCAGTTAGGAAGGAGATCAATGGATGGAAAGGGGATTATAATCCAGCAAAGAAGACTGAAAAAAAGGTCAGACAGGTAAGAGAACACAAAATAGCAGCATCAGGAAAACTCAGAAAGGAGAGCTCCAGAAGAGGTCAAGACGGTCTGAGTTTTGAGCAGAAACAGTGTAAAGCACGTGTTCACCTGGTAACTTTGAATCGCACTTCTAGAAATCAGAATGCTAAACGTCGAGAAGGGAATTTTGTAAAGAATTTAGACTGATTTATCCGAAGGAATTCGACTGTGAAAGAAGAGAGATGTGTGACAATAGCTTTAAGAGAAGAAAGAGGATTGAGGGAGGGTATTTTGATTTTAAGGAAGAAGGAGCCCTGGTTTGTAGACAGAGATTAAGCAGTAGATACCAAGATTAAAGATTTGGGGAGGTGGGTGCCCTATGGGAACAATCTGCCCAAGAATGCAGGGGTGGAAAGGTATCCAGGACACAAGTACGGAAGGGACTGGCCGTGGTGGGAAGAGCAGCTTCTTAACTGGAGACTGGAGAAAAGGAGGAAAAAATGGGGGTTGATATCCGGGCGGTTTGAGAAAATGCTAGCGAACAGCCTATTTTGCCCGGGTTTGGGAGAGGCGGCCGAAGCCCGCCCGGCCCAGGCAGCCGCTACAGTGACAGACACGTGGGAGAAGACACACCCCTCCTGGGGCTCACCAGCACCGAGGCGGCCGGGCCTGGGCCGGCCGGGGCTTAGAGCGTCTGGACGAGCAGACCCGCCCCGGGCTGTTGGCCCTGCAACACGCCGGCTGGGGCTGCGGCTGCCTCCAACCCCCCAAGCCCAGGGAACCCCAGCTCCCCGCTCCCCTTCGGCCGTGAAGTGGCGCCGGCACCAGCGTGGCCGGGACTACGTGCACCCGCTCCCCGCTCCCTGCTCCCCGCTCCGCTCCCTGCCTAGTCCCGCGCAGCTCCCTCACCGGCTCCGTGCGCTTCTACGACGTGGTCCAACTACTCTTAGGCAAGGTTCCCCCACATGGGAACTGGAAGCTGGAACTCTGACCCGGAAGCAAAAGTCGGTGCGCAAGAGCACGTCCAGGTTCGCTCTCGCGAGACAACCCTCCGCAGTGGCGAATGTCTCGTTCCTTGCTGAGTCGCCCCGCCCCCTCAATCCTCCGAAGGCGGAGCTAGAAGTCCACGTGACTCATTGTTCCCGCCTTTCCTCCCCCCCTCAAGTTTGAGGCTCCAATACCTTGTACTAGCTGTGGAATTGAATTAGTCGAACTTTCCTCTAGCTCCCCTTTTACCTGAAGGTGCTTCCACTTTAACGGTAGAAGCAACATGAAAACACTAGCTCTGTGACCCTGGGCAAGTCACTTAATCCTGTTTGCCTCAGTTTCCTCATTTGTAAAATGAGCTGGAGAAGAAAGTGGCAAACCACTCCAGTATCTTTGCCAAGAAAACCCCACATGGGGTCATGAAGAGCAACTGAAACGATTGAACACAACAAGAATAACAAAAACACAACAAGAACAACAAAAACACAACAAAAACATAACCATGAAAACAACTATAGGCATACAAAAAAATATACAAGGTAGATTGGAGGTATTTTCAGAGGAAAGACACTAGTATTGAGGGGTCAGGGAAAGGTCTCAGGGGGACTCAAAAAAGTAGAATTAGGGCTAGGACTTGAAAGAAACCAGGAAAGTCAGAAGGCAAAGATGTTGAGGAGGGAGAACATTCTAGGCATGAGAAAGACATGAAGTGCAGAGATGGAGTGTCTTGTGGTAAGGAACAACAGAATAGGCCCTTTTTACTCTATGGTAGAGTACATGGAGGTGAGTAAAGTGTAAGCAGCCTGGAGAGATAAGGAGTCGTGTTGAGAAAGGTTTCAAAAGACAGAATATTTTCTATTTTATCCTGGAAGTAATATGGAGTTACTAGGGTTTATTGAAGGGAGTACATATATGTGACATAATCAGACCTACACTTTAGGAATATCACTTGGCAGTTGAGGGGAGAATGAGGTGAGACTTGAGGCTGGGAGACAAATAAGAAGGCACATTATAGTAGTCCGCGTGTAAGGTGATGAGGGCCGGTACCAGGGTGGTAGCACTGTCTGAGGAGTGAAGGGAGCCTATGTGAGAGATATTGCAAAGCTTGAAAGGTAAGACTTTGGCAACTGATTGGATATGAGAAATATTGAGTAGTCAAGAATGATGTCTAGCTTGTGAGCCTGGATAACAGAAAGGTTGGTAGTACCCATGATGATAATAGGAAAATTAGGAAGAGGGGAGGGTTTGGTAGGAAAGATAATGAGTTTAATTTTGGACATGTTGAATTTCAGATGTTTATAAGACATCCATTTTGAGATGTTCACTAGGGAGAAAGGAAAGATCTTTGTATTCTCAGTATCTAGCACAATGCCTAGCACATAGAAGGTGCTTAATTGATTAATTGAAGAGCTTATAAGATCTTGAGCCTCAATTTGGAGCTCTTGGTTATGTCCCCCTATGGAAGGTATCAACTTTCCTATTGATTTCACTGATGGAGACTGTCTTTAAAATGAATTGGTTGGTTCAGACTCCTTTGAGATAGATGTTGTGAAAGGAACCATCTCTTTGTACTGGTACTAATTTTGTTGGTTCCAAGTATTATGACATGGGCTATGTGAAAGAGATCATTCATTTATGCTTACCTGTAAAAAGATATTCAACCAGACCACCTTTTAACCTTTTGCCTTTCTTTTATAGAATAGGAAAATGTTTTTTGTTGAGGCAATCAGGGTTAAGTGACTTGCCCAGGGTAACACAGCTAGTAAGTATCAAATGTCTGAGCCCACATTTGAACTCAGGTCCTCCTGACTCTTAAGCCAGAGCTCTATCCACTGTGCCACCTAGCCGCCCTAAGGAAAATCTTTTGAAGCCATTGAGAGTGCAATAGAACTCAGTTCTAAGTGGGGGGAATGAGGGAATTGTTGCTAAAGAGCCATTGCTGGTTGCCTTAGGGGAAGGTACTTAATAGGGCACAAGGTTGGGACAAAAATAATCTTCCCACATGGCTAAAGAAGAGAATTCCTGGAATAGCCTTTCAACTATGGTGCAGCCATGGAGAGGGAAACCACATAGTTTGAACAGTAAGAGTTACTAACCACAACTTTGTGGAGAAATGTCAATCACTTAATTTCAACCTCCTAGGTAGAGGAGTGAGGAATATCTGGCAAAGTTGATCCTAAACCCTAGCCAACAGAAGGGGGATTTCTTTTTTCAAATATTCATTTCTATTTCTATTATTATATATTTTATCTTTATTATAGATTCATTATATCAAATCATATTTATAGGTTTATTGTTATTAACATGGTTATATATTTATATTATATAATTTATTTTTATTTCATTATTTCACTTTTTTAAATGTTTTGAACATTTACTTTATTTTTTCAACTAACAAGCATTTAAAAAAATTAATTTGTTCCTCCTACTATTGAGCAAATTAAAAAAACAAAACAAAATAAAACCCTATACATAGTTGCATAGTCTGACACAGTGATTTTCAATCTTTTTGGTCTCAGGACCCCCCAAAATTTACACTCTTCAAAATTAAGTTTTCTATTGAGATTTACCATATCAGAAATTAAAATTTTTAATATCATTATGAAAATAGTTTTTACCTCATGGGCCCCCCGAAAGGGTTTCCAGTACTCCTAGGGGTCCTTAGTTCACACTTTGAGAATTGTTGTTCAGGCAAAACAAATTACCACATTAGCCATGCCTGAAAACATATGTTCATCATCTCTCAGAAGCTGAGTGTCATATTTAATCTTCATTCTCTTGGAATCCTGGTTTATCATTGTGTTGATCAGAGTTCTAAAATCCTTCAAAGTTCTTTTTTTTCTATAATGTTATCCTTGTATAAAATGTTCTGTTCACTCAACTCTGCATCAGTTCATAAAGGTCTTCCCAGTTTTCTCTGAAATTGTCTATTTCATCATTTCTTATGGCACAATAATGTTCTATTATATGCATATACCACAATTTGTTTAGCCATTCCCTAAGAGTAACACACCCTCCTAGTTTCCCATTGTGGGCTATAATAAACAGAGTTGCTGTAAATATTTTTGTACATATAGATCCTCTGCTTCTTTCTTTGATATCTTTGCAGTAGAATCCTACTAGCTATAGCCGAGTCCAAGGGTATGCATAGTTTGGTGACTCTCTGGGTAGAGTTCCAAATTGCTATTCCGAATGGCCAGACCAATTCACAGCCCCACCAACAGTGCACTAATTTACCTATTTTCCCAAAACAAGGAGGGATCATCTAGACTTTTATTTTTGAGAAAAGGGAAATTTCTTAGGGAGCAACTAGCTTTAGTGGTTGTTTTTGGGGCAACCCCAAATTTGAGAGTTTGGGGATTGGGCCATCTATGAAGAGAAAGGGTATTATCTGGGCAGTGACTTTTTGATAAGAGGAGATCATACCGATGGTCCCTGCCAAGAGGAGTAGCAGCAAAAGTCTAAAGCCACAATTGGTGGAAGCAAGATCCTGGACTTTGTATTCTGCCATTTCTCTGTGTTACCCAGATGAGCTAGATCTGATGGGAAGGGGTGCTGTCTTTCTAGCAGCCCTGAGTGTGTTTCTCTTCTGAGAGGAATCTAAACTACAGAGTGGTACTATGATTCTGGAGAACTGTGGGATCCTGTAGAAAGGGGGACCCAATAGAAAGGAAGAATTGTACTGTTTATGGAATCCTGTGAATCAATTGTACATTTTTATGGGGTTTTTTTTTAGATGGAATAAAGATTTCTTATACCTGATAGTTGCATTATCACCTTGAGAGATGTAATAGATAGAGTGCTGGCCTCAGAGTATGAAAAATTTGGGTTCAAATCATAACTTACATACATTTTCAATATGTGACTGTAGGCAGTCACTCGGTCTCTCTCTGTTTCCTCATTTGTAAGATGGGATTGACAATAACACCTATTTCACGAGATTGCCATAAAGATAAAAATGAAATAACATATGCAAACATTTTGCAAACAGTAAAGAGCTATATAAATATGAACTATGGGATCTGGGGAATTCTTCTCCATACGTGGAGACCTAGACATGAACTACTTTCAAAGATTTTTGCAGGTCTAACTCTGGGTATAATGAGGGCATAATGAGTCAAAGGGATCATTATTTTAGGGATAACCCTCAAGATTGGATCCAGTACAGGTAAACCCAGATCTAGATTACAAGGCTACTGTTATATGACCTCTATAGGAAAATACCAACAAAAAGGGCTCAGACAAGATCTGTTGGATGAAAACTACTTTACTAACCTAAAAGCTCATCAAAATAATAGGAAACAACCTTGATCAATCCCCTCCCTACAAACGTACTGATTTATTAGATTGATAGACTATCCTTCCAACTGCCTATCATAGTCTACACCATAGTTAATTTTTATCTATTCGATTTTTCCATTACAAATTCTGAGGTTGATCCCTTTGGAATAATAATTGACTTTACGCATGTTTTTATTGTCTTTTGAGTCACTTGCAATTTTGGTTACATGATTTACAGTTATATAGCATCACTGAAAGAATATTGGTTTCAAAGATATAGATTTTTGCTACAGCAAGCAGCAATGTAATACAATTAAATTAAGGGCATCATTTGAAATAAGAGCTCTCTGTGCAAGTTAGAGAAATTTTAATTAGAAAGAAAAGATCAGTTTCTTCTATCCATTTCACTTTCAACATTGGCCAGCAAATGCTTCTCTAGATAGATGATTACATGGTAACCCAGCATCCATACTAGTGAGGGGAAAAGAACATTCCTACAAAAGACTTATGAGTCCAAATGAGAATTATTAGAAGCCAGCTAAGGATAGGAAAGGAATGATAGGATCCTCAAAATCTGCTACCAGATGTGATGGTGTGGCAATGTTTTCTAAAGAGTGCTTCTGAGCTTTCCTTCTTTTGTACAGGAAGTTTTGTCTCTGATGTGTGTTGGAGATATTTCATCCTTTGGGGGAGTTTCCAAGAAGGTGATTGGTGGAGAGTGAAGTATTAGTTATTACCTCTGTTTTCAGGATTTTTGAGTGTAGTAATTGGTCATCCTTATTGTTTCATTTCAGTTGTGTCCTACTCTTCGTGACCCCATTTGGGGTTTTCTTGGCAAAGATACTGGAATGGTTTGCCATTTCCTTCCTCCAGCTCATTTTACAGATGAAGAACTGAGGCAAACAGGGTTAAATGACTTGCTCAGGGTCACATGGCTAGTAAGTGTCTGAGAACAGATTTGAACTCAGGAAGATGAATCTTCCTGACTCCAGACCTGGCACTCTATCCAGTATGCCACCTAGCTGCCCTAGTAATTGGTTAAGGGATATGAAAATATGGAGCTGGAATGTTTTATTTACTCAAGGTTGGCTAACAAAGAAGAGATGTGGAGGACCTGGTCTATGATTCCAGGTGTGATGGGCAATTTGGGGCCAGACAAAGGTTTGTCTATCAAGTTATAAATGGTGAAAAAGGAGACTTTCTCTGCTGGTATCATGGGTGAAAGCAAAAGAAAACAATTAGCAGTTAAAACTACATAGATACATAAGATAGCAGGCAATTTTTAAATTATTTAGCCAGTACTAGGAGGATGGCATTGGGTTGGGTGGAATAAACACAATTACCCAGAGATCCTAGCAAAAGGAGAAAGGCTTTAATGGTAAATACTATTTTGTAGAAACATGCACTTTCTTACATTTATTCTAGTAAGCAATACCAATTAATTCCTGCTCCCCAGGGAAGAAGGATGGCACTTATAGCTACAAAATTCTAAGAAGCACACATATCCTTATATACAACATAAGAAAAGGTCATAGAAAATACAAACCAGACACTGTAAAATGAATCAAGGCAGTCATAATTTAACAAACCCCACAACATATCATAATCTGGGTAATATGTGTTTTTCAATCACTTTATTTTTCCAGTACAGATGGTCATATTCATCTTTTTCAAATTATTATAGATTTTGCTGAGAAGGCTTGGTAGTGTTCCAGGGCTCAATGCAATTCATAGCAGATCATCTGTGAATAGCTGAATTCACAGAAACCAAAGATAGGGAATCATTCTTACTTTTGGAGTCTGCACAGGATACTGTTTATGACACAGGCAAATACCTTAAGCAAGCAATCATTTTCCTGTTCCATATCTCTTAATCTTGACCTTAATACTCATCAGGTTTTAAAGTAAAGTTATCTTCATATCATATCTGCCATAGAATCTTGTATAGTTTCAATGAATGTGTGAGGGACACTTATTTGGAGACAATCTCAAAGCTGCATTTTGCTCTATGCTTTAGAAAAATTCAATTACTTTTAATCATCAATAAGCAAAGGACACAATAAAAATTTGTACTAGGCACACCTCTCAGTAAGATGTGTAACTATAAAGATGCATTTGGTCTGCTATAAAAAATTGACTGAAAAATGTTCCAGTATCGTTTCATCAAAGGTAACGTCTATGTGTTTATAGACCCGTTTCATAAAGAGTTTATGTTATAAGATGTCAAGGATCTACAATTTTATTAATATGGATCCTCCCTCCTCCAAGGCAGATCACAACACCTATATAACTTAGTAGATGGGCTCCATGAGTTGCTATGGTCAAAAAGTATATCTCCCTGAAATTAATCTATCTAAATTTAGCCAAGCTGGCCCTCTCCAAATTTAGTAAATATGGCCCTCTCCAAACTTAGCCAGACTGACCCTCTTCAAATTTAGCTAGGCTGGCTGTCAGATAGCAGACATACCTCAATTGCCAGGCCTAACTCACAACCTTTCCAATTTCTAGGACCTGGCAGAATTTGCCTTTCTCTTGCATTGACTTTGACAGCCCAATATCACCTTCAAGCCAAGTGTGTACAGATGAAGAATTAGGCACGTGGCTTTATAGTTGTTGATGCTTTCATAGTTGCCATTCCCCCTCCTTTTTTGGGAGTGGGTGGGTATAAAAATATAATTTTTTTCTATTCTTTTGAAAACTTCCCATCTTTGACCGCTAGGTGGCGCAGTGGATAGCATGCTGGGCCTGGAAACAGGAAGACCTCAGTTCAAATATAGCTTCACACACATATTGGCTACATGATGGTGGGCAAGTCACTTAACCTCTGTTAGCCCCAGTTTCCTCATCTGTAAAATGAGGATGATAATAGCACTTACCTTGCAGGATTGTTGTGAGGATCAAATGAGATAATATTTGTAAAGTGCTTAGCACAGTGCCTGGCATAGAGTAGGTACTATATTCCCTATCTTGCCTTTCCCCTCCCTCTTTGAGATATACTGAGGATTGATGCCCGAGTACCTTAGGTGTACTCTCTCCAACATTGACTTCCGTATGTGTTATTCGGGTCCTGACACTCTTTCTATTTACTTCATTTTTTGTATTACCACTGCTCATATAGTGTATCTCATCCTGAGGTAGAAATACAAAAATGTAGTACTTCCGTTATCTTCACCAGTGAGTAAAGATCACTACAAAAACCCTGGCAGATCAGTTCTATTTTGCATCCTTTGTTGCCCTCTAACATATACAAATGGTGCCAGTCCCATTATGTGGTAGAAAGTACATTCAATTTGGAGTCAGAAAACCTGGGTTCAAATCCTAGCTCTGCCCCATATGACCGTATGTGAACTTGGCCAAGTCACAATAATAATAACTGACATTTTATAGAATTTTAAGGCTTACAAAGTATTTTATTTGTGTGTCTATGCTTGTGTATATATTAAAATTAGTTGTTGCCTTGACATGTTTTGGCACATGGTTTTGGTAAAAAAAAAATTAAATAAACACTTTGAAAATCATCAGGAAAATTTGTATCTATTCTGTCAATATCCTTTCAGTAGGGTCGTTCAGTGCCTCATCTTGGCATGAAAGTGAGTGTTTTGAACCATACGTATGAAATTATAAGGATTTTTATTATTCTGCCACTTCTAGAGCTAATAACCACCAGATGGCAGAAGAACCCTTCTTTGACTGCTAGTTCTTGCTTTCTTTTCAGGATGGTGAGTGATTTAGGTTTCCTAGTAATTTTATCATAAATGAGACTCGGGACCTATGAATATCTGGACTAAAACTAGAATCAGTGGAACAGATCAGAGGTTGTTGGCAAGGAAAAGATTCATGGATATTACATGCTTTCCTACACAATTTGGCCGTCATTTTATTTTATCTGTTAACCAACAGAAAAAAAAATTAAGGTATCTTCTGTAGGACAACCAAAAATTAATGTTCTTCAAGGAATTTAATAGTTACAGAAACTAATAAGACTATGGTAAATATGTCTAGGACTTAGAAGGCTCTCTAGTCTACTGTTGGAAAGTTGTTACCATAGAATGTAAAAAAAATTTTATGTTTTTGTTTATAACTGAGTCTTTGTAGTAAACTTACAACTTTGTACAATATATACCTCAGTTAAAGTCATTTACGATTGGTTTTTGGACAAAGTAATCTAACTGGCTAAGATATAAAGGGTTTGTAAGCTGTTAGGGCAGAGGGAATATCCAAGCTAATGAAATCACAGGGCCAAGAGAAAAATTCTTAGATTGTTTTCCCATATATATATTTTCATGGTGTAATGGAAAGAGTGCTGAATTTGGAGTAAGAAGATTTGGATTCAAATCTCACTTCTATGTGATTCAGGTAAGTTTTTTCACCTCTATGGGTCTGTTTCCTCATCTGTAAATTGAGGGGGCTCAACTTAATGATCTCTGAAATTCCTTCCATTCCTGAACCTATTATGATAATGATGATGTAACCTAACACTACAATCTTTTTTTTTTTCCACTGATGCCCTCAACTATTTCTCCTTAGGCATATCAGTATTTGGCTCATGTATAAGTATATCAAGAAAAGGAAAAGGGACCTCAGCTCCCATGCAAGCACTCAAGCTCACAGTATAGCAAGCTTTATTAAGATTCATCAAAAAGGGAAAGATTCACACCCAAGGTCATAATACAGTGGAAACAACTCTCCTCCACCCTCTCCCCCAGCCTGTCTCCCCAGGGACCTGTAACAGTTTTTCAGATTTATTATGAGGAAACAAGGAGTAGTGAATGGAGAGATGACCTTAGATCTAGAAAAACCTGGGTTTAAGTCTTACTTCTGATACTTGAAAAGTCACATAACCTTTCACTGCTTTATGCAATTATAAGTTTCAGAGAAGGTATTGTCCTGTATTGGTAGAGGGAATTTCCTTATCTCGGAGTTCTTTATACTAATGAAATCACAGGTTTACTCCTCCTTCCTATGCTTTCCTTGCATCAAGCCTCCCTCTCCCAAATAGGAAAAAAATACTTGTGATTGTTGGAAAGTCAAGCAAACTATTTCTTCAGTGAGTCTCACTTTTCCTAGAGACATATATTGTCCTCTAGACCAGTGGTGACAAATTCAGATAGAACTGAGGCTACCAATCTGTAAATAAGATGACTATATATTGACTTAGTTTTAAAATGTAGTATTATCTATGTTTTATTGTATTTTTATTTATTTTGTTAAATATTTCCCATTTATGTTTTAATCTGGTTCAGGTTGCACTTGGTGGGGAGGGGGAGTGTTTCAGGCCTTGTTTTTGACACCTCTGCTGCAAACTTTTAGTGTTATCCTGGAGTTGAGGTCCTCTTCCCATAAGAGGAGAGCACTTAGGGACTCAAAAATTAACCCCTGTTCCCAGATTTCACTCACGGAGTATCCGTGAAGGTCTTGGTCTAGGCTTGCTCTGTCACATTATGACTCCTTCTCTTAGACCTCCATTCTGGTTCCATTTAGTCCAAGAAATCCTATTCATGCTCCTGAGACTCACTCTATCCATGCTGCTCCCCACTACTGACTTTCTTTTCTATAGCTCCCAGCCCGGCCCAGCAAATCCTCAATGCTCCGCTGCTGCTTTTGTCTGTGGCCATTTCTGGGACCATGCTGTTGTTCTTCTGTAACCACATGGCTCCCGGGAGGGGAATGGGAGTCATACATGTGTTCAACGAGTTTTTCTTTGTTTCAGCTTTGGTTCTTTTTGTCTCTATCTAGTTGTTTCTATGGTAATGTAGCCGAGATATATGAACTGGCCATGAATTAATAAATCATTCTTAATGTCATAAGGTCAGAGATTTGGAATGTGAAGGGACTATTTAGTCCAACCTCCTGCTTCATTTTACAAATTAGTTAACTGAGGCCCAGAGCAGGTAAGTGACTTGCCAAAAATTGCACTACTAATAAGTAGCAGGTCTGGGATTAGAAATCCAAGATTCCCTTATTACAAATTCAACATTTTTTCACTCTTCAACTGACTCTATTCTTCTAAACACACACATACACACCCAATCTGTGTCATTCTTTATCTTACCACAGTCTGCCAAAGAAATGTTCTTAATGAATGGCTTTGATTTACATTTATCCTCTACTTGAAAGTCTAAGTGATCTCCTGGTGCCTTTCAGATCCTTCTTGGCCTGGCATTCAAGGACCTTGGCTTTCTGAGTCTTACTATTTACATTATCTCCCTTCATGGATCACATGTTCCTGCCCAACTTAGTTCCAAGTTGCCAGCACATGTTTCCTGATGTCTAGGTGGAAACATCTGAACCTACCCCCCCCCCCAGCCTGTGTAAGTACCCCCTGCTCCCCTGCCACAAACACACACACAGAGACACAGACACAGACACAGACACACACACACGTAGGGGAGTGTTTGGGGTCAGGCAAGTACATCTCTTTTCAAAGAGCTTGTCAAAGGATCAACACATTACTAAGGTGATGCAAAAGGAATTCAAGATGGCCTTGCCAGACTTCTCAGTTCATTCTCTTCAATAATAATTACAATTATATAATTGTGGCAAGTATTTTTGTATTGCCTTTTCATCTCTGGTTCCTAGACCTCATGGAAATCTTCTACAGATGGAACAGAATTTGTGAGACACTGCTGGAAATGAGGCCACTCTAACTCTCTTTATGACAGAGAGAGGATGATGGAAGCTACCTTGCCTCTAGTGTGTATGTCAGGACACCTCTTTTTTTACCCTCGATTTCCTTCTTTTGACCTTGTAATTTCTATTTTTGGGACAAGGGAGAGAATGAAGCATTTGATGAGTCTGAAGACCAGATGGAGAAGTGCAGATACCATGACCAGGGTCAACCAGAAGAAATAATACCATGAGAAAAGTTTCCAAGCTTGGGGCAGAGTCAGCAACAGAAGTTTAAAAAAGAAAGTTCAAGAGTTGCTGACATTGTTAGCTTTTGTGAATATTATTTAGCTGGAAAATTGTGGAGCATGGTTTCTCTTTTAGTCCATGAGTTTGAGACAAGCATAGAAGCTCATCACCATTTTCTCTGCTTTCTCTTTAGAGAAATTTTGCTGATGCTTTCTCTTAAAAAAAAAAAATCCATAATCCTGAGGTGGGAAGAGAATACCTTTCCCCCTATTCCATTTCCATGAGCTGTGGATATATGTGGTCTGGATTTCCTCAAACAGGAAAATGGGACCAAGGTTAGGAGATGATTGGTGGCAAATGTCTCCATAAAAAAGTATTTGGTCTAGTTTCTTTTTCAATGTACATAATACATTATGTGATTGCATATGTCTCTGAATCTATTAATGCATTTGGCAATTGCCTCAGAAAACGGAATATTCCAGAGGGTGGGGGCTCTAAGCTTAATGTACACAGCAGATTTAATATTTTGAGCAATATTCTATTCAGTTCCTTAGATTAAATTTGGACTTGAAGTCAGGGTTTAGCACTACCGTTGTTTGGCAATGGGAATGGTTAGCACTATATGCCCTTAAGAAAGCATTGTCTCAAGAAGAGAAAATAACGTACAAGCCCTAGACGGGTGGCTCAAGTAGTGTGCCACATAAAGAATTTAGATACTACAGCCACCTAATTAAACTCCTTTGCTGGATAACTAATAGAGTGACTTTCTATTAACAAACTGAATTTCTACAGGTTTAAGGAAGGTAATATCATTCAAACTATGAGATATGTGTATGTGTGTGTGTGTGTGTGTGTGAGAGAGAGAGAGAGAGAGGGAAAGAGAGAGTGAGAGAGAGCAAGAGAGGGATGGAGGGGGAGAGAGAGATGGTTAATGTAGAAATTTGTTTTGCCTAACCATGTATTTGTAAAGAGTTTTGTTTTTCTTGCTTTCTCAGTGGGTAGGGGAAGGAATATTGGAGGGTGGGAATTTGAAATTGAAAGTAAAAAAAAATTGAATTAAAAAAGAAATAGAGAAGTCAGTCAGTGGAATAAATTAAGTATAGATCATGGTATGACTGATGTCCTTTGATTCGTGCATAAATTGGATTTAAGTGAGGCAGAGTTGCACTAAGTTGTCGGCCTCACTCTCTCCTCCAAAGTCATCAGAGTCCAGTGGCAGGACAGAATCAAGAAGAACGGTGAACGTTCAAGATGCAGTAGATGACCTTGGTGTCTTTGATTTCTAACCAAGCTCTAAGGGTTTCACAGAGCCTGTTTTAGCTGCCTTCATGGTGTTGGAACAAATTGTTCCAACATACAGAAGCAAACAAACACATTAGCATAATGTTGGATAAAGGATAAAGATCTATGGATAAGAGAAGAGTTCATGAACATACAAAGGATAGAGAGAATCACATATCATAAAATAGATAATTTTAATTAAAATTAAAAGTTTTTTTACACAAACAAATCTAACATAATTAAAATTAGAAGAGAAATAGGTAATTGGGAAAAATCTTTGCAGTAGGTTTCTCTGATAAAGTTCTCATATTTAAGATATGTTTATAGCAGGTCTTTCCATAGTAGCCCCAAATTGGAAACTAAGGGAGTGCTCACCTATTAAGGAGTAGCTAAGCAAATTATGGTACATGAATGTAATGGAATATTATTATGCCATAAGAAATAATGAAATGGAAACTGGGAAGACTTTATGAATTGATGTTTAATAAAGTGAGTGGAACTAGAACAATTTATACAGTTACGTTATAAAGAAAAACTCTGAAAGACTTCAGAGTTTTGATCAGTGAAATGATAAACCACAAGTCCAGAACACTGAAGATGAAACACTATGCATATTTAGTATGAGGGTTTTATTTCTACTATTGTTATTCATTTGGGGAGAGGGAATGGAAGGGATTGATAAAAATGTATGTAAAAGTTAATCAATAAATTTTTCCAAAAAAAGTTATTGGCTTCTCTGTGAGTGTGTGTGTGTGTGTGTGTGTGAGAGAGAGAGAGAGAGAGAGAGAGAGAGAGAGAGAGAGAGAGAGAGAGAGATCCACAGATGTCTGGATAATTGAAGTCTCCCAATACTACTATATCTTTCCCCTAAACCACTCCTTAGCTATTTTATCCTTCTGTCCAGGTGATCTGTGGTATACTCCAATTACAAAATCATTTCTGTTTCTCCTCATTTTGGCCTTCATCCAAATACTCTCCCTCATATTTCCCCTCTCTGTTTCTTGGATTGCCTCCCATAAATTTACCTTGTTAACATCCAATGCCACTGCCCCACTCCACTCCCACTCCTTTTAACTAGCCTGTTTCTTTTAATAAAATATGCCCATTCACAGACATAGACTAAACCACCATGTTGCAGTGATATCTTTGGGCCAATTTTGTCTTCTTGCATCAGATACTCTAGTTCCTTGTAGTTATTGCCTAAACTCGGGTCATTTGTGAATAGACTTTTGAGGCCATGTGTTTTACTATGGTTCCTTTCTTAAATTTTTTCTTCTGTGAATTTCTGGGTATTTTACCTGTTAATCTTCTGGCCAGATAAGGCTTCATTACAGTTAACTAGATACTTACACAGTTCATAGAATCATGAACTTTTAGAATTGGAAGAAATCCTATGGACGGCTTTGTTTAATCCCCTTATTTTTAGAGATGAAAACTGTAATTCAAAGAGGTTGATTAGTATAAAATCAAATAGGTAGAAAAACTGGGACCATAACCTGAGTCTCCCGGGTTTTCTATTCTGTTCTTTAGCATGAAGATCAGTCTTCTTGACAAAAAACAGAAACGAAACAGAAACGAAGTTTTGTCTTCCCATTCACGTCAATGGTGTTTTTCCTTCCTTTATCTTCTTCTTGCCCCCAAGGGAGATTTTTAAAACCCTTTTAGCTGCCTTTCTAATCTAAGCCTGAGCTCCTATCTCATTTTAACCTAATTGACACTGTTTTAGGATCTTGCCTCTCTTTTGTGTTTGTCTAAAGTCACCTACCCTTATTGGAATGTCTTATATAGGTCCTTTTAAAATCTGAGTTTGTTAATTGGCTCCCACATTAGCCATATCAGTCTTACTTTACACATATTCCCTTTGCTTCCTCATGAAAATTAATAGTGACTAGACTGATAGTATATTATTCTTAAGAGTTCCCATCTGTCCTAGGTCAGCTTTACTTTTAGCATCTCAAGCCATGGCATCCTACCTCTTCTCTCTTTGACCTCTGAAATCTATTTTCCTAAAGACTAGGGTACTTGTCAGAAGATAGCAAGAAATCTCATTTACCATGAACTCTGAAAGGTTGTGGTTACTGTCTTTCAAGGTTCCAGTCTTTTTTATAGTCCAGCACTTCCTCTTTATTGGTCAAAATCAGACTTTGAATAACAATTTCCTTACTCTCATCTTTCACCTTCTGAAAAATGAAATTATCAGCAAGGCAAGTCAAGAATTTATCAGCTGCTCTGCTTTTGGCAGAGAAAGATTGCTGCCAGATGTCCATAGTTGAAGTCCCTCATCACAATTATATCTTGTCCCTGTACCAGTTTCATGATCTGCGTAAGGATCACCAGATGTCCTGGAGGCCTGTCTACTCCCACCAGGATATCACCTCTGTTTTTTCTCTTCTTTGACTCTCACCTAAATGCTTACCACCATGCTCCTCCGGTTTGGTTGGTGGATTTCCACACAGGTGAATATCTTGTTCATGTATGCTACACTTCTTACTCTTCTAGTTGGGCTACTCTTTTTTTTTTTAAATAATTTTTCAAAGATTGTCCCTTTTTGACTTTCTATTGCTAAGGAAGGAATTCTTGGCTTTGGTACTGTGAGATGAGCTATTAAGAAACAAGTCTTGCCAATAATATAGATAATTAATTCTATCTTCCTTTTTGCTGCCTGCCTTCTAACAATAAGTGACTAACAGCTCACTGTCAGACTGTGGCAGGGAGAATATGGCTACATAAAAGACAGATAGATAAACAGATAGATAGATAGATAGATAATAGAGCATGTATTGTTTATTGCTTTGTTGCTTGTATTTCAAATCAAGTCAAGAAGTCAACAAGCATTTACTAAGTGCCCAGTAGGTGTCAGGTTCTGTGCTAAGTGCTAGGTATGCTGTCAAGGGAACCACCGTCCTCCTAGTCACTCAGATTCAAAATCTACGCGTCATTCTTGACTCTTCACTGTCTCTCACGTCCTATGTGCAATCAGTTATCAAGTTCCATTGTTTCTGCCTTTGCAATATCTCTCCTGTTCCCTTCCTTCTCTCCCCTGATACTGTGACCAACTGGTGTGGGCCTTCATTACCATGATCATGCCTGGACCAATGCGCTAGCCCGTTGGTTGGTGTCCCTGCCTCATGTTTCTCCCTGTTCTAGTTCATTTACCTCTCAGTTGACGAATTGATTTTCCTAAAGCATGGGTCTGACCACATCACCTCCCCATCCCCCCATTCAATAAACCCCAGTGGCTCCCTATTTATCCTGAGGATCAAATTAAAATACTCTGTTTGGATTTTAAAACCTTTCAGTCTTCTTCCACTTTACTCCTCTCCACTTACTCTGCAATACAATGACACTGGCCTTCTTGCAGTTCCATGAATACCAGATACTTTATTTCCTGATTCTGTGAATTTTCACTGGCTATTCTCTCTACCTGGAACTCTTTCTCTCCTCAAATCTGTCTCCTGGTTTTCTTCAGGTCTCAACTAAAATTTCGGCTTCTACTACAGGCCTTTCCCGATCCGCCTTAATACGAATGCCTTCCCTCTGACCTTTTCTCCAATTTATCCAACACCTATCTTGTTTTTACATAGTTACTGGCACATTGTTTCCCTCATTAAAATGTGAATTCCTTGAGGGCAGTCTATTTTTATCCTGTCTCCAGTTCTAATACAGTGTTTCACACATCGTAAGCACTTTACTAAATATTTGTTGACTTGCTGATTTGACTCTAGGCCTCAGTTTCCTAATTTAGAAGGTGAGGGAGTTGGACTGGATAGCCTCTGGGGTGCCTTTCGGTTCTAATATCCTATCATTTTATCCTTGTTTTCTAATTGTTTCACTTGTTGCTCTTTTCTCATGCTTTGGCTTCAAATCTCATCTTTGTCCTAAGCATAGTATCTTCCCTATTAGAATATAAGGCAGGAGCTCACTCTTTTTAAGTCTTTATATCCCCAGTGCTTTGCATAGTGTCTGGCACATAGTAAGCGTTTAATAAATGGGTTTTCCTTCATTGTAGGTTTTTGACTACTGCTTTATTGTCTTTCATTCCTCACAGAACCTGGTGAAAGAGTGGCAATGAGAAGAAGCTGAAGTTAAAATAACTCCAACCTGATACATTCAAACAAGCTTTGACCTGGAAAAGTGGGAAATGGATAAAGGTAAAGACACTGACTTTTATTATGTCTATTTTTAGGAAGTCTAAGCAATACAGCACCCTATCAGCATAGGCTTTAGAGCTACCAGGGAACTTAGATATCTCCTAGTCTAATACCTTTATGTTATAGATGAGGAAACTGAGGTACAGAGAGGTTGCCAAAAGTCACACCTTAATTATGAGATTTTACTGACATAACTGAATGACAAAATGTGTGAGATAGCAAAGTTAGTTATAAGCAAAATCCTTTGAAATGAAATTAAACAAATTATTCTGTTATCCACAGTTTCATTATCAAACTTAGTTAAGACCTACATATCTAGTTGATAAATTCATATAGAAAAAATGCTCTCCAGTTGAATTGTACCTCTCTCTTGTTGATCTTATTTTTCTAATAAAAATAGTGACAAGAATGACCATATTTAATCCTTTGTAATTGAGATCGCTGAAGGCAGTGTTTATATTTTCACAGCCTGCTTATTCAGTCAACATTTATGTGTTTACAGAAATGATGTGATGTAGTAGAAAGAGTGCTGAACTTATTTACTTACTAGCCGTGTGACTGTGGGTGAGTCACTTAACTGCTCCAAGATTCAGTTTCCTCATTTGTAAAAATGGGGTTAATGATGCCTATATTATCTATCTTAAAAGGCTGATATAAGGATCAAATGAGAATATGTTGGCAGAACGTTTTGTGGGCCTTAAAGGCGTTATACACGTTTGCCTATTGTTATAACCAACAAATAATACTTATTAAATGCCTAATATGAGCAAAGCACTGTGCCAAATGCTGAGTAATACAAATATAGAATGACAAGCAATCCCTGCACTCAAAGAGTTCATAATTTAGTAGAGAAGATATAATTAACAAGCAAAGTAGAATAAAAGTACATAAGAGAGATATGAGGTACTATGTCAACTCTAGGGAAGGGGATCACTTGTATCTGAAGATATTAGAAAAGGTTTTATGAACAAAGTGCCATTAAAGTAGACCTTGAAGGATAGAGATTGGAGAGATTGGATGCAAACAAGCCACTGGTACTAGAATGTTGCCATCTGAAAGATTTGAAGACCTCTGACTGTGAAACTGCATGACTGGTAGTCAAAATATGTTACTCGTCATTGTAAATGTCTACTGTGCCAGATGACCTCGTCAATGTGACCCCCATTCTTTTGAAAAAGGTTCCAAAGGATTCAATAAATTATGAACTGAATTTCATTTTTATAGAAGAAAAGTTAGAAAAATCTACTTATGAAAGTATGTTTATTGAACAATCAGTTTCTCAATCAATTATCATATTGAGCTATATGATAGCAATAGGTAAGCAGTTATGAGAGTGGGTGAGCAGTTATGAGACTTGTCCAATACCATACAGTGAGTAAATAAGCAAGCTGAAATGCAAAAGCAGGTCCTTCAGTATTCTTTTCTATTACTTAAGAAGCCAGATAGAAAACTGCCTTAGAGTACAAAATTTATTCTTTCACCAAAGGATTAGTTGGTGGTGGGATGGAGGAAAAAAATATTAAAGGAGTGCAAGTAGGACAAGTGTATAATTGATCCAGGTCTTTTATACCCTGCTTCCCACCAAGCTCAGGTGGGAAAATAGTGGCTGATAAAATATTATCTTTTCCTGTCTTCAATTTACTATTTCAACTTCACTTTGCTCTCTCATGAGTTTTATCCCTCCCCAGTAGTTTCTTGACTTTCTTGCACCTTAGATTAACCCTGAAACATCAGCCCATCTTACATTAATTTACACAGAGTGAAGTGAGCAGAATCAGGAGAACATTGTACAAAGTAACAGCAATTGTATAATGAAGAACTGTGAATGACTTAGCTATTCTCAGCAAGACAATGATTCAGGACAGTCCCAAAGGACTCATGATGAAAAATGCTATCCGCCTCCAGAGAAAGAATTGATGCCATCTGAATATAGACCAAAGCATACTATTTTTCACTTTTTCTTTCTTGTTTTGTTCTAGTTTTCTTCCACAAAATGACTAATATGGAAATGTTTTACATGATTGCACATATATAACCTATATCAGATTGCTTACTGTTTCAGAGAGGGGGAAAGTGAGGGTGGGATAGAATTTGGAATTCAAAACTTTAAAAAAATAAATGTTAAAATGATTTTTACATGTAATTGGGGAAAAAATAAAATGTTATTTTTAAAAAAGAAATTCCTGTCAGTAAGAATTTATTAGTTTTCTACTGTGTGTCTGGCACTATGCTGAGTACTGGATATAAATGTAAAGCTGTCACCACAATAAAGAGGTCAAAAGAGCCCTGAAATTACTGTAGTCCAAAAATGCTTTATGTCTTTGACAAAGAGAGATGTTATAGTCAAATACTGAATATGAGACTTACTTGTAAAAAATTACAAAGAAGAATTGTGGAAGGTTAGAAACAATGATACCTCATAAAACAACAAAAAATAATAGAGGGGGGAAATTTTAGCAGAAAGCTTCGCATGAGCACCAGTAAGTCAGATCATCCCAGGAGTATTTATGGATGAAGTTGGACAGAGTAACAGATAAAGAAAATGGAACAATTTTGTCAACATTTCTGTAGTGATCTATGCTCATTATCAATGACAGGACAACCACCATGTTTGCATTCTAATATTTCCAGTGTCTAATGCAGGCCTGCACAACATACGGCCCACAGGCCACTTGTGGCCCACCAAAGGATTTCAGGCGGCCCACCACTGCGCACTCTCTCTTGTTTGTCACATGACCTGCGACAGCCAACCATCATCAGTCTGTCTCTAGTTACCTTTTACCTTTTACCTGGAAAGTGAGCCACTAAAAACGTATCTGCCTCCAGAAGAAGAAGAGGTTGGGAAGAGCTGCTAAACAAGATCAAGTTCTCATGGAAAAATCCGTTTTGAGTGTGTTGCAACTTTGAAACCATCAGAGGACTGATTTTTACAAAATCTCAAAAAGGGAAGAGAGCAATTGATTAAAAAAATCATGGTCAGCTTTGTTGCTCCCAAAAGGCAATGAAGAATACATCAGTAACCACTGACTCCAATGCCTCCTTTTTAATCTTTATAACATTTTTAGAAAAATGACCTACAGATGTATCAAGAGTATCTTTGATGAAAATATGAGAAGGGAACAGGAAAACTTTCATAAGAAACAAGAAAGCTCCATCAGTCAGTGTTATCCTCAATCAAACACAGACAACTTGAGTCTAAAGTGTTTATGGATTACAAAAAAAAAATTATCTTTGGAGTATAAGGACTAGATTGGTGGTTTCATTGGTATATAGGGAACTCCCCAGATGAGGAAACTCCTTTTTCTCCAACAGATAAGCACCTTTTCTCTGCAACTTATAGTCTTTGAGAGTTAGCTGCAGGCCTGAGAGGTTAAATGACCTACCCAGGGTCACAAAGTCTGTAAGTATTGGAGGTGGAACTTGAACCCAAGTTTTCATGGTTCTAAGGCCAGTTCTTTATGTATACTACATCACTTCTCCCCACAATTTTTGGTCACACAATTGATTGAAATGTGGGAAGTATATATCCTGCTATGTCTATTCTTTATTGTTCACCCAAAAAAAAAATTACTCAGGAGAACACATGGTAAGATTGTTCAGTAAGTACAACCGTAGAGATAACTTTACAGATAGACTCAGATTATATGAATAATTAATATTGTGAAGTAGCCAAATGTATTCTAATTTGCACTATTAGAAGTTATAATTATGTAAACTATGGTAATTGGTTCCAGTGCAATGGAAATACAAAGTGTTGTAAAGTATGGGCGAATGTGTTAACAGGTTTGCTATTACCTATGCTAAGTAGTGTGAAGGAAACATCTTCAAAGAATGAAATCAGACTTTTTCAATCAAAGCATGCACCCTCTTCTAAGAATCAACCACCAATTAGATTTTTTTTTAAGCAAAGAAAACCATTTATCCAAATTGATAGCAAAACATAAATCAGAGAAAGTACACATAGGACAATATATACCACACAATGCAGAGTAAAAGAAATCTAACTGAGAGCACTATAACTCAGTCCAACAGAGAGAGCAAGTGCCCGATCTTACCCAAGGGGAAATTCACCAAAGTCTCTAGTGTAGCAAGCAGAAGAGTTAGGGAGATGATAGAGACTGCCAGCTCCTCTCATGTCTTGGCTGCTTCTTCCCAGAGTCTTATTCTCCCTTCAGCAATCTGAAGCAGTGTTGGCATTATCCTCATCTTCTCTTGAAGCTGTAAGCCAAAAGTGGCTGAAGCACTGTAGTACTGAAAGAGCTTGGAGAGATTCGAAAAAAAGTCCCAAAAGGTGCAGCTCTCCTTTCTCCTGCTCTTGCCAATTCTGCAGAAACTTTTTTTAAAAAACTAATTAATTAATTAATTTTTTCACTTTTATAAGATTTTGAGTTTTCAATTTCCCCCCTTTCCCCTCCCCCAAATGGCATACAATCTTATATAGGCTATGCATGTATAATCATATTAAAACTATTTCCACATTAGTCATGTTGTGAAAAAAGAATCAGAACAAGAGGGGAAAACCACGAGAAAGAAAAACAAACAAAAAAAAAGAGAGGAAAAGTATGCTTTGATCTGCATTCAGATTCCACCATTCTTTCTCTGGATGTGGATAGCATTTTCCAGCATGAGTCTTTTGGCAATTCTGCTGATTCTTAAAGTTTTATTCATACTGGACTCAAGACAAGGTTTGCTCTCTGCCTAGCCAGAAGTCATGTGTCTCCCTCCAAGGTGGTCATATGGCAAGTCTGCATCAATCAGTACCGTCCCTCATGATGTGTGTGTGGGGGGGATGATCCTCAGGTGGGATTTTTATCCGTTAAAGAGTTCTCTGACGTTGTTTACAACATAATTTGATTGATAGTTTACTTCAGAATTATAGATAAAGTTGTTTGTAATATTTTTCTCTTGATGGTCTGTCTTATTAGAGGTTCCATATATATTTATCAGTTATTTAAGAAAACACACATGTTGCTCACGAAGACAAACCACACAGATACTTAACTGTTAATGAAAAAACAACTTATTCAAAACAGCTCAGTCACCAAATAGAGGCTTAAAACAAAATAGAATTAGTTATGCTAAGTTGACAAACTTATTCCTACTATCTTATTAAAGTACTAAAACTTATTCTCACTACCAGTGCAGAGTTGAATAAAGCAACTACTTCATAGGATTCATTATTCATGCTAATGTGGACCTAGTTGTATTAGCATTCCTCTAATCATCTATATAAACAAGGCATAAAACAGGGAGATTTGAGCTCATGCAGTCTGACGTAGGTTTGGTTGAGGTAGATTTTCAGAGTCCAAGTGGAATACAGATTTTCTAGAGGTGGTCAGATACTCCAGGTATCTGTCTGTTGATGACATTTTGCTGATTGCATCAAGCTCCAGAATACTGTAGCACCTCCTCAGTGAGATTTATAGCCACTCAGAAGAGATTGGTCAAATAATCTAGGAGTGGGTAGGCGGGAGGGAAGAGAAAGGAGTAAGCTTTCGCATAGTCAGGCACTATGCTAAGTGCTTAACTAATATTATCTCATTTATTCCTCACAACCACTCTACAAAGTAGGGGCTGTGTATTTTACAGTTGAGGAAACTGAAGCAAAGAGAGATTAAGTGACTTGCCCAGAGTCACGCAGCTAGTGTCTGAGGCAGGATTTGAACTCAGGTTTTCCTGACTCAAGGCCCAGCACACTACACCACCTAGCTGCCAATCCACAGAAGAGGAAAAAGAAAACAAACAGCTTTGGTTTATAGCCCAGAGCATCCTAAAGTGTTGGGTGGTAAATATTATATGAGGTAAAAGTACATTAGAGAAACTAAGACCAATTAATAAGGTGTACAGGTTTCCCTACTGGTATTTGAAGTACTTATTTGCTATGATATTTTCTGCTTCTTTCATTACAAATGTATAGGGAGACAATGCAATGGAGTAAATAGAGCGTTTGACTTGCATGCAGAAGAATCTTGGTTTAAGTGACACTAGCTATCTGGCCCTGAAAAAGTCACTTTACATCTGTCAACCTCCGTTTTCTCATCTGTAAAATGGGGGTAATTCACAAGATTTTTCCGAAGATCAAAAGAAATAATGTATGTATAAGTGAAAGTGCTATACATACATATTAATTACTAAAGTTTTTTCAACTATGTTATGGGTTAGGTGGGCTTTCATAGGCCGGTTGAGGAACCCAACTGCCACTTATAACATTTTTTCTATGAGAAAATGCATCACTTGGGGAATAGCTGAGTTTTGGTATGTAAATGTAGTGGGATTATACTGTACTAGAAAAAATGATGAATGTAACAAGAGTGAACTAAGATCAAATCTGTTCTTCAGTAGTTCTTAGCGCTCTTCTGTTTTCACACTTCTATTCTTTGCTTTTCTTTTTCCTCTTGTTTCTTCTGCCTCTCTGAATTCAACTGTCATCTGTCATGTTGAGATGCCATGGTGAGGAAATTCTTTTAATCTCATACCATCATAACGCATGCTAATATCAAGGACTGTGTAGGATAGAAAAGTCAGATAAGGCTGATGGTTTCTGTTTCACATTCCATCAGTAACACATCACAGCTTCATCTCTCTCTAGTCTAAATACATTTAAGCAGCTCTTATTAGGTGTACTCCATCCCTGATCAAGGGTCTATCACTCCTACATTTTAAGCAATGGTCCAGAAGTCCAAAACATGTTCTCAGACACTATCTTCTTAACCAGCTCTTCATTTCTCAGCTCTCTCCTTTATATTCTATCATTGCTTTGATATATACATATATATAATATATATAATATATATATATACATATATATATAATTCTTATTTAGTTTGGTGCCTTTATCTTGCTGTTTGGTCTATGGGATCTAGAGGCAAAAGGAATACATACCCATTTGCACTCATACCTTGAATTCTGCATTCACTTACATCCTCCCAAGGTCCTCTTTTATCCCTTTTGGAAAATACAGAGATATCAGAAAATACCAATTCAAAAAACTGATTTGAGAACAAATCTAATTAATAGCCTTTGATCATTGCTCTTTCAAATTTGTATCGATGTGTGGGGAATACCAGGAACAAGAATGTCATCTAACCCCAGCAACACAGTCACTCTCTCACAGAGTCTTCATGTGCCTACTGGAGCTACTGACTCCAGACTTCACATATTCTGACCTTCCTATATGACCACTGGGCTCTAAGTTTCCAGATACTTCTTTGCTCTTGCCATCCTGTGTGTAGACAGTTCTTATAAATGACTCCCTGTGTACAACCTACTGGGGCTCCCAAACTCTGAATATATATTAAATGAGCCCAGGACATAACTAACAACTACAAGAATTGCCTTACAAATTCCAAACTAACTATTACTCTATTTTTCTAGTCATTATATCACTGATCTCCACACACACTCATTGACTCTTACTCTCAAGTTTCCTTCAGTACCCCAGAGCTAGTTTCTATCACCATGTCTCTTCCAAATACCAGTGACAAGAGCATGTCCTGACACATTTTATATAAGCCAAGAATGTAACTAATAAACCTTCAAGCATCTATATGCTCCTCTAGTCTTGGACTCAGAGCTGACTCTGTCAACGATGGGGCACACCTGCTGGGTATTTACATGTTACATTTTCCAGACGACTCAAACTTTAAAGTAGTTCTTATTAGCAAGAACACTTCAGCAGCGGCCCCAGTTCTGCCACATATTAACTGTGGACAAATGGCTTTACCTTTGCGGGTCTGGGTTTCTCCATCGCTAAAATGAGAAGGTTGGGCTAGGTGGTCTCTGAGGCCCCTTCTAGGTTTAATATTCTGTAATTCACCTGAACAACATCCTCTCTTACATGATTCAGCTGCAATTCAGGTCAAAAAAAAAAAAGCAATCTCTGCATAGAGAAGTCATTTAGAAAAAAAAATTTTAACTTGTCAGTCCTTGCCTCTGTGTGTGGGGGAGAGATAGAGTGCCTTGATTCTAGGAATGTCTCCTGGCTACCAATGAAAAGTAATGGCAACGCTTAAATTGAATAACAAGTGAAAGCTGAAGCCAAAAAGGAACATCAGGCAAGTTCACTTCCCTCTCGTTTTTTTTTTTTAACTTTTTCTATCATCTTTTCCCCCCCCCTTTTGCTTTTTGAGAAACATAAAACTTCGCTAGCGTAATATTTACACGTGACCCTAAATTTAGCCGGAGAAAAGACACGGGCTGGGACAGTTTCAACAATATAATCATCACTAATATTTATTGATCCTCTGCAACATGCTAGAAGACAAAATGCTTGGGAAATAGATGCTGAATTTTTCATTTTGTGTGAGTTAGTTTTGAGGGCAATGATATGACACTTTAAATTATTTACTCCTCATTTTTTATGGTCATATTCTTTTCCCCTGAGTCTTTCTGAGAATAGCAAGTCTTTCTCTCTTTTCAGCAATTCAAGTAAACCCATTTAAAAAAACAACTACTGTATGCAAGATACTGTGCTAGGCACTGTGGAAAGAGACAAAGATGAATGAAAGAGACCACCATTCTCCGTTTGTGCTTGTTAGAATGCAAGCTCACTATGCACCCTCTACCAGAGAGGTCATAGGAAAAACACAAAATTAGACATATATTTTTGAACATGGCCAACATGTCCAGTTTTGTTGGGCTATGTATATTTGTTTTGAGGGTTTTCTTTTTCTTTTTTTTTAATTGTTCAGTTGGTGGGAGGGAAGTGAGAGGAAGAAATAACATAAAATAAATACTTAAAAAGTAGAGTGTAAATTCCTTGACACAGAAATTATCTTTGTTTTTGTATTTTTATCTCCAACCCTTAGTTCACTGCTCAGCATATAATAAGTACTTGTTTTTTAATTAATTTCATTCAGTCATTCATAAGAGAGCCAAAATCTAGTTGGAGAGATGAAACAGAGTAGGATAAATAGCTGTAAAACTGTGTGTGTGTAATCTTTTCACTAAGAGAACTTCCAGCATTGGAAGAAAGGGGGGAGGAAGGAACTGAGCAGAGTTTTATACCTAAAGTGGCTTAAAAATATTAAAGAGCATTTATTTCAGAGTTATAAACTATCAATTCGAAAGTCATGTCTACGCTCCCTGTGTGACCTTAAACAAGTCATTTAGTTTTTTGTCTGTAAAGTGAAAGGTTGGGTAGGATTATGTTTAATATGATTCATTTGAATCTGGATAAATCTTTCCATTTGAAAGTCCAGAAGACTGGACAACATCTCTTTTAAAGTATATTGATTATCTTTGCCAATCTGATGGGTATGAGTTATTTTAATTTGCATTTCTCAAATTATTAGTGATTTGGATCATTTTTTCCTATGACTATTGGTAGCTGGGATTTCTTCTTTTGAAAGCTGCCTGTTCATATTCTTTGACCATTTGTCAGTTGGAGATTGACTATTCTCATAAATTTGAAACAATTCCTTTCATATTTTGCAAATGAGAACTATATCAGAGAAACTTAATACAAAATTTTTTTCCCAGTTAACTGTTTTTCTTGTAACTTTAACCACATTGGCATTGTTAGTATAAAAACTTTCTAAAATTTTAAGTAATCAAAATTATCTCTTTTATCTTTTGTGCTTCTATTCAAGATCGATTAGTTAGGTATTGTGGTCCTGTCTTGAGCTAAAATGGATAAGGTGATTGTGGTTGAGTACAAAGACACACATGTTCAAATATGTGAATTGGATCTAGGGGCAGCGGCTAGCTAGGGGCAGTGACTGTATTGAGTCTAGGGGCAGCTTTATTAGGATTCCATAACATAGTAGAATAGAACAAGAGGATTGTACATAAAACTGTGGATTTCTATTATATACAGCTTCCTTTTCTTTATTTAATTGCTTTTCTATATTTAATACATGAGAAATCCAAATGTAACTTTCAAATCTGCCCTGCTTGTCTGTGATTCTTTCTAACCTTTTTGCTGATCTCTCTTGAGCACATAAAAAAATACTTCAAAGCCTATATTTTTCTTTTTCTTTGGCTATATATTATCTATAATCCTTCTTTCTGTCCTGCCCCACCCCCAATTGAAAAAAAGGAAAGAATGAAAAGAAAAGGAAAACAAAGCCTTTGTAACAAATATACATAGTCAAGGCAAATAACTTCCCACATGGACTGTTTTTAAAAATATATGTCTGATTCTGTATCCTGAATCCATTACTCTCTTTCAGGAGGTGGGTAGCATCATTCATCATCAGACTTATGGAATCATGTTACATAATTTCATTGATTAGAGTTCTTCAGTCTTTCAAATCTGTATAAATTATTCTCCTAGCTGTGCTTACTTCCCTCTTATATGTCTTGTCTGAAACCATCCATTTTGCCATTTCTTATAGTGCAATAAATATATTACACTTGTGTGATAATTTGTTCAGCGTCTCCCCAATTTATGCCCTCCTCCTAGTTTCTTTGTTACAACACAAAGAATAATAGAACATTTGGTAATTTTGCTTTGAAGTCCTCATGACTACAACGATTGTCCTTTTGCTTATACTCATTGTAGATTCCGCAAAGCAAGATTACCAAATCCAGTGAATTTATGCGTCTTATACTGTTTGAGAGACAGTAAAAAAATTTTTTTTAATCTGGACTTGTGGTTTTATCATAGTAGGGAGTTCCAGTAAGGAATGTTCTACCAATGAAGAGAAAAAACTGTTCTGCAACTTATAGTCCTAGAAAGTTACCTGAGGCACTGATTTACCCAGGGTCACACAGCTAGTATGTGTCAGAACTCTCATCTTCCATATTCCAAAGGCTGACTCTACCCTGCCTACAGTATAGTTTAGCAGATAGAGTTCTAGGCAACTCTTCTGTAATATATATGGTCTTAGAGAGTTGCCTGGGCCTATAGAGTAAGTACGATATGCAGGACTTGAATCCAAGTCTTCCTTACTTCAAGTTCACCACCCTACCAGTCATACTGCCTTTCAGTTGGTCTATGATTTACAATTATCTCCATGGTACTCCTTTTGCTTGTTATCATGAGTATTGCAAAACAATATTACCAAATATCCCATGAAAGTACATTTTTTTTTTTTAGTGAGGCAATTGGGGTTAAGTGAGAAAGTATATTTTTTATTGCCTTTGGGAGCACATTGAAATCAACTCTGCCAAGTAGTATGCTTGCTTCTCCAAGGAGAACTTGTGTCTTCCTTCCATTTAGTTGAAATTTCCTTTTTTTTCTTCTGTAATGGACTATTTTCTCACTTTTGTCTCTTATCCCTAGAATCTTTCAAAGCTCAGTTTAAGTGCTGACTCCTACGTGAAGCCTTTCCTTATACCCCAGTTGCTAGTTCCTCTGCCCTCAAAACTACCTTGTGTTTTCTTTGTATATGTTTTCTGTTTATTTATATGTGTATGTACATGCTGTTTCCCCTCCACAGAATGTAGATTCCTTAAGGGAATTAAGGGCAGGGGGTAATTCATTCTTGTCTTAGTATACTCAGTACCTATTACATTGATTGGTTCAGTTTATCATAAATTGGTTAATAAATGCAGAGTTGTTATTGTTGTAGTTGTCTTATTTTTAGTATCTCCACTGATATTACTGAAGAAGTAGAAAGGGGCTGTGTACAGGACTAAAGAGCATTTAAAATTTTTCTTTGTTTCATTAGTTACCACATCCAGTAAGCCTTTTCATACCTAGGTAGGTTGGTTCTAAGATAGCAGGCACAGTCTGTCTCTGGGACTATATTCAGATTTTTTCCAATATGGTTGCTGTTCAGTAGTATACAACTCTTGGCAAGGATAACTGGAGTGGTTTGCTATTCCTTCTCCAGTTCATTTGACAGATGAGGAAACTGAGGCAAACAGGGATAAGTGACTTGCCTAGGGTAGCTAGTAAGTGTCTGAGGCCAGATTTGAACTCAGGGAGAGGAGTCTTCCTGACTCCAGGCCCAGCATTCCATCCACTGCTCCACCTAGCTGCCCTTCCAATATAGTAGAACCTGTTAGAGCTTACATTTTTCTAGCATGGCCTTTGAGAATCTGGTGTCACCTCCATACCACAGTGAAATATTGTGTGGTGCCTCTCATCCCTTGCTTTGATTTTATTTAGGTTTTACTGTAGGTAGCAACTATTCTAGAACAGAAAAAACAAACAACTTGCCTAAGTCCATATAGTCCTACAGTATTCAGGAGTGGGGCTCAGAAAGGAACTCAGAAAGAATAATTCTGATTACTTCTTTGAGGCTAATCCACAAAGAAACAAGGGAACTGAGATAAAACCTTAGTTCTTATTTCTTAGTTGAGTGAAGGCATGTCCTTTTCCAACATAGCAAGCATTTCAAAAACTACTGACTATTTTGCTATCATATTTCATCTGTTCTTTGAATATCCTTCTTACTCAACTATAGGTTGGTTATTTATAGCTGCATTTTTATGCTCATAATAGAGTGCTTTTCTGATTTATTAAAAGCAGTAAAATTATATGAATTTAATATTTAAATATGAAATAAATCATTTATATTTAAATATGAAATAAATTATTTATATTTAAATATTAAATATTTAAATATTAAATCCATATACTTTTATTGCTTTACACAAACTTTTTCTTCCTCTTCACTGCCCCCCCATCCTTGGTTTTTTATTTAATTTCAGGAACCAAAGAGTCCACAAAGTCTATATTAATTAAAGTATAGAATTTCCCATTTTGAGAATGACTATAAATATAAAGCTTGTTGACTGGTGGTGGTTGTTGTTGTTTTTTCCAAATAGTAAGAAAACAGTCAGGAATGAATTTGAGCGGATCAATTTGGTCTCAAATAATTCTCTGCAAATTTTGTCATTCTTTGTACTCATTCTGAACACATACATTTCTAAATTTGCTACAACACACTTGGAAGAAGGTATTTATATTCACTAAAGAAACTTGTATATGTGCACATGCTATAGAGAGTATATGGGGCTTGGTCAAGGAAAAGAATGCCTATGATAAAGATAAAGAGGGGAAAGAAGAAAGAAGGAAAGGAGGAAGAGGAGGAAAGAAAAGGGAAGGAGGGAGGAAGGGAGAGAAGAAAGGAAGAAGGGGGAAAGAAAAGAAGGAAGGATGGAAGGAGGAAGGAAAGGACAGAAGGAAAGAAAGGAGGAAGAAAGGGAGGGAGGGAGAAAAAGTAAGTGGAGGAAGGAAGGGAAGGAAGGAGGGAGTTAAAATATTTCTTCCCCATCAACTACTATCATATGATCCTAGCTATAGAGCTGGAAAGTATCAGGGATATTATCTACTCTGACTCCTTCATTTTATAGATGAGAAAATAAGCCCAAAGAGGTGAAGTAGGGTTAGTGTCCCAGGTAGGAAGTAGCAGGACTGGATATCAAACCCAGATCCTCAAACTCTGAATGCAATGTCCTTTCTATAACACCATGAACATTTGCTCTCAAGAACTTTCTTCTTGGCCCAAGCAACTCTCTAAGACCATATATGTCACAGAAGAGTTGCCTGGCACTCTTCAAGACAGAAAAGCTATTGATACCCTAACGGCTACTATCTCTTAGGCTAGAAAACTCCACCTTCAGATACTGGTGTATTCAGAAAGAGAAGATGGATAATGAAGAGAGTGAGAGAAATCTTTTTTGTTAAGGAGCTCAAAAATGAAATTACAAAATAATAAACAGGACTAGTTGAAGGGGAGGAGAGGAAGGGGGAATCCGATTAACTAAAAGAAAAAAAGAGGGGAATGATAATTAGGTTAAAAAATAAGAGAGAGGAACTAATAAACAAAACCTTTAAGGGAAAAGGGTAACAAAGGAGAAGAAGGGAAAGGGGGGGAAAGAAAGAGAGCCAGTGGAAACGGAACCACCTTAAAAAAAGATTAAAGTAAAATAATTGAAGAAACATGATTACAACATAAGAGAGGGGAAAATCATACCTTGGTTGGGGGGAAGAATTTTAGAGACATATGGAAGACATTGCACATTTTTAGACTTTCTTAATTTATCAATCACTTGTGCTGACATTTTTTTCCTCTCTTAAAAAAAAAACCACAACTGTGTCATATGGGATGGCTCTGAAGGAGGGGAAGGAGGAGGAATACATGGGATACCATGGTGATGTAAGAAACAGAAAATATTATTAAAAACTTGTTTAAAAAAGAAAAAATAAAGTTAACCAAATAACTATAAATAAATAAATACACAGAAAACAATAGAAGTAAGTTCAGAAGGAAGCATAGACAAGCAAGACAGATTTGAAAATAACATGTAAAATTTATTAGGCGCTTTTTAAAAAAAAGCAAATGATCTGAAATGGAAGTTCACAGTTTCATACAAAACGCTGTTCTGTGTTCTGATCTATGTATGGAATTGCTTTTTTGTGTAAGTTCAGAATTTTAAAAATTTCAAAATAAAAATAAGTAAAAAAGATCACATCATAGACAAATTAGAGGAACAAAGAAGAAATTACTTTTCAGATCTATAGAGGAAGTGTTTATGACTAAAAAAATGATAAAGAGGATCACATAAAATAAAATGGACAATTTTTATTATGTAAAATTAAAAAGGTTTTGCATAAGCAAGTCTAATAAAGTTAAAATTAGAAGACAAGTAAATGGGAAAAAAATCATAATTTTTTTCTTGCTATAAAAAAATACAAGCTATCCACAACCATATGAAAAAATGCTTTAAATCACTAATAGAGAAATGCATGTTAAAGAAGCTCTGAAGTTCCACCTCATAAGCATTAGACTGGCAAAGATGACAAAAGAGGAACGGGACAAATGTTAGAAGGGTTTCCTGAAAATAAAGATGATAATACCCTGCTAGACCTGTGAATTGGTCAAGCCATTCAGGAAAACAGTTTGGAACTCTGCCCCAAAGTCACTTTGACCCAGTTGTACTATTACTAGGTTTATAGTCCAAAGAGATAAAAATAAGAGGAGAACCCATATGTACAAAAATATTTATAGTTGTTCTTTTTTGTAGTGGCCAAGAACTGGAAACTAAGCAAGTACACATCAACTGGGGAAAGGATGAACATAGGGTAAATGAATGCGTTGGAATATTCTGTGCCATAAGAAATGACAAAATGGACAGTTTCAGGAAAAACTGGGAAGACCACTGTGAACTGATAAAAAGCAAAATGATCACAACTAGCAGAAAAATTTATACAATAACAGCATTATAGAAAAATCAATGTTTAAAGACTTCAGATCTCTGATCAATGCAATGATAAACCATGAGTCCAGAAGACTGAAGATCTACTTACCTTGGGCCAGAGAAGTGACAAACTGCAGAGAGAGCGGCACACATTTTTGGGTGAGGCCATTGTGGGAACTTGTTTTGCTGGACTGCATTTTTTTTGAATTTTATTTTAATTTTAATGATATTCAATGGGAGACGCAGAGATTTTGCATACATATATACACATACACATAAACACATGCAAAAATATGTATATATGCATGTGTGTATGTATGTATGTGTGTATGTATATGCATACATACACACAGATACAGAAAACATATATGGGCCTGGAGTCAGGAAAACTCATTTCCCTGAGGTCAAATCTGGCCTCAGACACTTACTAGATGGTGACTCTGGGCTAGTCACTTTACCCCTTTTGCCTCAGTTCCTCATCTGTAAAATTAGCTGGAGAAGGAAATGGCAAACTATTCTAGTATCTTTGCCAAGAAAACCCCAAATGGGGGTCATGAAAAGTTGGACATGACTGAAATGACTGAACAGCAACAAAAATAATATATATATGTAATATATAAAAAAGAGAAAGAAGATCATTTTAGTAGATTTGTGAAGCATATACTGGAATGAAAATAGACTTAAGATGAGGAGATGAATTAGGAGGATGATGCAATAATTTAGGCCACAGGAGTTGGCTAAGTAAGGAGAGAGGAGATAGATTCAAGAGATCTTGTATAGGTGGCAGCTAGTGGCACAGTGGATAGAGCACTGACCCTGAAATTAGGAGGACCTGAGTTCAAGTCCAGCCTCAGACACTTGACACTTAGTAGCTGTGTGACCCTGGGCAAGCCACTTAAGCCTGATTGCCTCACCAAAAGGAAAAAAAAAAAGATCTTGTAGAGAAAAAAATAATGAGATTGGTAACTGACTGGATCTAGACAGTGAGAAGTTGAGGATAACATGAACCCAACTGGTTGAAAGAATGCTAGCGCCTGGCTTCCTTTAAGATCCCACCTTCTATAAGAAGCTTTTCCCAATCCCTCTTAATTCTAGTGCTTTCCTTCTTTAAATTCTTTATTCTTTATATAACTTGTTTGTATGTATTTATTTGCTTGTTGTCTCCTCCGTTAGAGTAAAACCTCTTTGAAGGCAGAGAGCAGAGATGTCTTTTGTCTCTTTTTGTGTACCCAGAGCTTAGCACGATGCTTGGCACTCATTAGGTGCTTAATAAACTTTTACCTACAAATTATTGACACATATAGATATATGCCTGCCTTTATCCTGTGCTTCTACTAAAAATTGCTGTCAACTTTTGGGGGAAGGAAAAGGAAAAATTCTTTCTCCTCATTCTCTCTATCCCTACTCTAGATACTAGAAACTAGGCACATGGAAAGGTGGAAAGGGAGCACAAAAAGCCAGAGATAGTCTGGGTTTGCTTTTATGGATCTTGGAAAGGAATGACTCCTCCAATACCTGTCCTGAATTCCAGGTAGCCAGTCATCATGGAGCAGCCCTGGTCATTGAAAAGCAACCAGAAGTAGTCAATGACCTCTAAACGAGGTACCTGTTATCATGTTTATACTTTTCTTTGGAGAGAATAGAGAGTGGTTAGCTATTGTTATTTTAAATCACATCCTTTCTACCTAAGGTGCTCAAGTTTTGTTTGAGCTAGAGTCCTGGAGGGTGTGTGTATATGTAGGGGGTGGGGAGGGGAGAAAGGAGAGACATATATTTGAACCAATATGGATTTTGTTGTTATTGTTGTTCTTGTCTATGTAAAATTCATTCTTCATAAGGAAAATATTTTGTATTGTTTTGAATGATAGGTTGGGAGGGAGAGAGGATTAGAGCTGGGCTGTGCCTCAGTTCTTTTTTTCAATATTAAATAGCAATTATCCTTCACCTTCATCTACCACAAAGGATTCAATCAAGTCCTGCAGAAAACCTCTCAGTCTACAAAGTAAAGCTCAAAATTACGCAAGAGCAAGCTAAGTATTTTTTTCTTTCTGTAATGAGTCCAGATCAAAAAAGATATTAAATTAAAATAAGAAGCCTCTAAATAGCATGCTTTCTCTCCGGACTTCACTACACATTACCAAAAGTAGAAATCTCAACTACAAACTGCATCACTAGAATACTTATCCTTGCTGCAGAGATTAACGATCCGAGGACCGAACTTTACATTACACTCTCCAACTCTCCCCAATTTACTTTACACCCCCCAAATGGTAAGTTCCTTCTTGGCCTGGCCTGGTCCTGTCATATCTCTTACATGAAGGGCTCCCAGTATTCCAGAGTATCTCTTCCCATGAAGTATTATATCCTAGACTTTCTCCCCTTGCCAAGTGAATTTTTGTTAAAAAGTTGATTTGAGGGTATCTTTCATGTTGCTTGCCCTGGTCATATTGTGAAGCTTACACCGTGTACTAATACAATATATTGGTTAGGGTTCTGGGACAATGGACAAAATACAATGGTAGCAGGAAATAATGATACCTTTCTCCACTATGTTTTATATAAATATAAAGTGGAATACTACAAAAAGGATGGATTTGAACAAGTTTTCCTAAATGTAACTCATCCTTTAAATTCATGCTAACATATTTAGGGCATAATTACTTGGTGCTGATTTTTATTTGTATATAGAAACTATCCATTATTCCCTGTTGTAAACAGTTCCCCCAAATGGTTGTAAACTGTTGTAAATCATTCCCAAAGGATACCTCTACAGCTTAACTGATCATTCTTTATTAAATTTGAAAGCTTTTCTAGTAACCAGTCAATTTTGCTTCAAATCAAGTTGGCAGGTTGAATATTTGCTAGTAGCCAGTGAAGCAAAACTGCACATTATTCTTTGGACATGATGGTGTCATAATAATATAACAGTAGATAGTACTTAGACCTGAAGGCTGTTCCATTCAACTTATGTAGCCCCAGTTGGCAGCAATCTGGGCTTACTATCTTACTCAAGCACTTTCCATTCCCTATTGCTTCTCCTTTTAGCATTGAGTATCACGTGGTATGCATGCTTGTCTGTAATGTCACTTGTTGAGATATCATTACCGTTTTCTTCCTCTCTACTGTTCTGTGACCTCGCTGTAGCATCAGCTATCATGTGTCATGCATGTGATTTCAGTGTGAGAAGGCCAAGAAGATCTTTGCTTACAGCACTAAAATCAAACACAATAATATAAATCTGGCAGTTTTCTAGGGGTTAACAACAAATCTGGCTAAGATTCCATGTGTGGCTTTAATCCACATTACTCAGGAGTTTTCTCAGAAGTGACTGATAACAATACAGGATTTTCCTCTACTCATATCAAAAGTGAAATGATAATGCAAATCCTCATGCAGTATCAGCCAGATTGTTACAGAAAGAATGGAGACTGTGCATTTGACAATCCCCCTTTTTACCAACCTAGCATTGTTCCCATGGGAGCTTCACTTTCTGTTCTATTTCAGTGGAGGGTACAGTGGGGGGTAGGGTGGGAGGGAGGTAAACGAGAAGAAAGTATATTAGCAAAATAAAGGAAATAATAAAAGAAAACAATGAAACTGAGTCTTTTTAAGCAATTGCAGACTTCCTCTCTCTGCAGTCAAGATCATCTTAACACCTACATGGAACAACTCTTGTTTTATATCCCAATTCTAGGTGTTTCACATTAACAAATAACAAATATTTGGATATTAATATACAAATTGGACAGGAGTTTGAGAAGCTCAGGCTTCAGGATTTGTAATGATCCAGCTGCCCAGATTCTTACACATAGCTTTGTGAGCTTGTATACTCCAGCCAGTCGCTTAACCAGTTGCCAGGTTTCTGAAGGGTTAGGACATCAAACAGTTGTTTCTCAGAAACAGAGATAGGGTTATCCACAACGACACATGCTAAATTTAAATAAAGCCTTTTCCTCGCAGCCTGTAGGTCTGATCTGGGGCCACTCACATTTCTTCCTCTGCCATTTGCCCTAGTCCCTGCAATGGTCTTTACTAGCAGATATTTTAAGGAGGAAACAGATGAATAGTTTTGGGAAGGCCACATAGGAAGATGTCATTAGTTTTTGGTCATGCTCCCTACTGGTCTCTTTTAGGGACTTTCCAAAGAAGTTGATTAGTTTTCAGTATGACTGGGACTAATAATAATAGCTAGCATCTGTATGGTACTTTAAGGTTTTCAAAAAATACTTTACAAATGCCATCTCATTTTATCTTCATGACATCCCTGGGAGGTGGATGCTATTATTTTGTGGATTCTTCATTTTACAGATGAGGTTTCCATTTGTAAAATGAAGAATCCAGACATGGCTTTACAGCTAATAAATGCCTACGACCAGATTTGAACTCAAGTTTTCGTGATTTCAGGTCCATTTCTCTATTCACTGTACCATCAAGCTGCCTCTGCTTCTGCTTAGAAGGGCAGTAGACTTCAAGTCAGGAATCGTAATGCTACTAATGATTTGGTATAAATTTAAGTGTCATTATTATGCCTGGTTCAACCTAGGCATAGACCTAGCCCAACACACAACCTGGTTCAATCTAGCCCAACACACAATGGAGTCATGAAATTGGAAGGGCTTCTTTTCCTGAAGGTGATTCCTGTTAACAAAATAAACAATGTTTTCTAGATAAGTTGCCACCACCACTCCAGGCATAAGGTCTTGGGAGAGGAAGGAGTCACATGTAATTCCAAGGTCTTGAACACTGGAAACATACAGACAAGTGGTGCCACAGACATAAAGAGTAAAGTCAGAAGGAGGTCCAGATTTAGGGGGGAATAATAATAACTATTAGTTATTATATTATTGTTATGTATTTATTATAATACAACCAGTGTTACAGCATTCACAAAGTACTTTACATATATCATCTGATTGTAATTCATTAGACTGTGAACTCCTTAAGGGCAGGGACCATCTTTTGCCTCTTTTTTTGTTTCGCCAGAGATTAGCACAGTGCCTAGCACATAGTAGGTGATTCATAAATTTTTATTGACCAATTACCTGACTGATTAAATGACTTGTCCATCATCAAATGAGTGTCAGAAGCAGGATTTAAACCCAGATATTCTTAAGTCTAGCACTCTTTCTATTACTATCAAATGAGATGACAGGTAGAGCACTTTGCAAACCTTATAGGACTATATAAATGTTAGCTATTATTGCCATTGGTGTTCAGGGAGGATTAGCACCTCTGGTATGAGGGCTTGCTGAGACTTTTTCAGGTCTGCTTATCCACCTTTGGATTCTACATGGCATTCAACTCTCAGGTATGGTTCCAAGAAGACATAGCATGGGGGCAGCTAGGTGGTGCAGTGGATAGAGCTCCAGCCTTGGAGTCAGGAGGACCTGAGTTCAAATCCAGCCTCAGACACTTGACACTTACTAGCTGTATGACCCTGGGCAAGTCACTTAACCCCAAATGCCTTACCAAAAAAAAAAAAAAGAAGAAGAAGAAGAAGATGTAGCATGGGCTTGGCAGATGGACTAAACCAGGGTGAGGGTAACCGGTAAATCTCAAAACTGTCAGTGAGTTAGGGGCATGTTTACCCCAAGCATGTGAAGATTTCCAATGGTAAAATGGGCAGATGAGATTAATTTGCTCCCAAGGCCACGAAGGCAGATGAAGCAGGTACTGTGGAGCACTTAGAGCTTTGTCAGACATGGAAGACACCAAGGTCATCCACTGCATCTGGACCATTGCCAATCATCTTGACTTTTGTTTTACCACTGGACTTCTATGACTCTGGAAATAGAGAGTGAGGCTGATGACTTTGTGCAACTCTGCCTTACTTAAATCTAATTCACACACGAGTCAAGACATCACCCTTGTGATATCATTGGTCCTCTTCAAAAACAAAGGACAAACCACAACAACAACATTATTGTCATTATTATTATTACACCATATTGCCTCTCAGTATAAAAAGATAAAAAGCTTTATTTTGGACATAGTGATTTTGCCAGTAACAGACTATCATAATTATATCATCTTGTTATATAAGGATTGATATACACTTATTGTTATTATTGCCTGGTAAGAATGAATCTGTGCTGATCAAATCACATTTTCTTCCTTGACTTCCCTTGTGTGCATTCGCGAAAGGGATAACTATGTTCAGGGATATAGCCATGGCCATGGAAACTAACTGGCTCATATTGGGATCAAATACACAGCACTCATCTTATTAGCTACATGGTTCAGTCGGCTAAACTAAATTAATGATAAGGAAAGTCACTAATGGAAGCCCCTTCATACACTCCAGTACTTCCTTGACTTTGATCACAAAGTATGTAATAAAATGATACTAGGTAGGAAGGAGACTGGCTCTTGAAACCATACCCTAGCCTAGTCCATATTTTTTTTTCCTTTTTTTTCTTCCTGTTTAATTTAGCTCCTCCCTTTTGCAAAGCTAAGCCATACTGACACCACCTGATTCTACAAACAAAACCAAAAGGGAAATGATTGACTAGGAGAAAAAATCATTGCCTCAAATATGTCTGATTAAAGCTCTTATATCTGTAGTATGTTAGGAACTAACATAAATACCTAAGACAAAGATATTTTCCTGTGTGGTCAAAGGATATAAACAGAAGAATTGAAGACTATTAGTAGCCTTGTGAAAGATTGCTCCAAACTATTAATAATTTAGATAAATGCAAATCAAAACATCTCACATTCAGCAAATCGACAAAGACAGAAGATGAAAATAGTTCTGGAGGAGCTGTGGAAAAGCAGGATCACTGATACACTATTTATGGAGTTGTGAATTCATCCAACCATTGGTGGAAGGCAATTTGGAATTATGTACCTAACTCATTTATGTGATTTGATCCAGATTTTACATTGCTAGGTATATATCCCAAGGAAATAAAAAAAAAGAAAGGTCCTATGTACACCAAAGTATTTATAGCAACACTTTTTTGTGGTAGTAAAGAACTGGAAACCAAGCAGATACTGATTGGGGAATGGCTAAACAAATAATCACACATGAATGTAATGGAATATTACTTCAACCTATAAAACAATGACTGAAAAATTCATAGAAGCAAGACTTATATGAACTAACTTAGAGTAAAGGAAGAAAAACCATGCAAGCAATCAATAACTACAACAAAATAAATAGAAAGAGAAAAAAATGAGTGTTGGACAATTATAATTACCAAGCTTGAGGGAAGAGTGGGGAAGGAAAGAAAACAAGCATTTTTTATGTGCGATGAACTTTGCAATTATTATTTCATTTAAGCCTCACAACCACTCTGAAAGTTAGGTGCCATTATTATTTCCATTTTACCAATGAGGAAACTGAGGCAAATAAAGGTTAAATGACTTGTACAAGGTCACACAGCTAGCAAATGACTGAGGCTAGATTTGAACTCATGTCTTCCTGACTACAGGCAGAAGACGCTATCCATTGCATCACCCAACTTCTCTGCTCTAGGCAAGGGCTAAAAAATGTTCCTCATTTTTTCTTTTTCTCTCTATTTAATCTTTTTTGGTCAGCATCTCTGAGTTTCTGGGGCAGCAACCCTTCTTTCTCCAAAGTCTATGCCTAGTTTCAACATGGATATCTCATTTCTTTCTTTTAGTGAATCCAAGATAGAGGTTTGGTTTTTTTAAAAATGGAACTTGTTCCCACACATTACCTTCTCTTTGAATTATTGTTATTTTCTCTTCAGACCCACAATTATGAGGAGGAGGAGGAAGAGGAGACTATGAGTGCTGAATATTATAAATAGTGACAATTGGTTGGTTAATTTTGATGAACTTGTTTTTCATTGTACTCTAATAGGTGAGCTTTAATCTTATCTTGTCTAGAACCGTGCCTCCACATCACTTGCCAACCATTTCCCCACCATGCCAATACCATATGAACCCTCTCTACGCTTTTAGCTCACCTTTATGTATTTCCTTACCCTAGTAGAATACAAATTCCTTGAGACTTCCTTTCTTGTATTTGTGTCCTCAGACCTTAGCACCGTGCCTATTGCATATTAAGTGTTTAGAAATGCTTTATCATTTATTCATTAATCTTTATTACAGGGGATGGCAAATTACAGACTGCAGACCAAATCTGGCCAGCTGCTTGTTTTTGTACACTGTGAGCCAAGAGTGATTTTTACATTTTTAAATACAGCTTTATCATATTTAAAAATGTAAAAATGATTTTTAGCTTGTGGTCTGTATGAAAATGGACAGTGAGATGGATTTGACTCTAGGTTATAGTTCATTGATGCATGTTTCAAGAGATGACTTTGTGGTTAAGGGAAGTGAGGGGTTATCTTTTTGGAAATGAATATATGCAAAAACAAAACTTACCAATAAAGATAAAATATATTTCTTTTAAACAAAGAAAGAACACTGAAGAGTAACTAAGTCCCAGAGAACCTTTGACAATTTACTGGAAGGGCAGAGTATAACAATCAAATATTAAGCAGGAGTTGTAGGGACTTCCCAACCCTAAGTCACACGGCAGCTGTAGACAGAGAACCAACTCTTGGTGAGTATCAGATCATGTATCCATTTTGGTCTTGTCTTGTTAAATGGTGTAAGATATTGGTCTATGCCCAGTTTCTGCCATACTGCTTTCTAGTTTTCCCAAATTGTTTTTTTACCAAATAATGAATTCTTATCTGCAAAACTTATTTTTATAAGAGAAATAATATTTAAAGTATATTAAGTAAAAATTAAAGTAAAAATATTATTAATATATTAATCAAATAATATATTTAGAATCTACAGGCAATCTTTAGCTAGCTAGCTAGTTGTTCTATGTCCTAATGCACTTGGCTTCTGAGGTGAACCACTTCCACTTTGGGAGAGAAAAAGCCTATTACAGCCAATACTCTGAGAACTCATAGTCTCTCATTTGGGGGAGAAAAGTCAATAAACTGAGGTTTTTTCCTAGTCTAATGACAGAGCATATAAAGACCCTGCATAAAGACCCTAAATGAGTTGTAGTTTAAGTCTCTGGTCTTTAAACTAAAAAATAAATGACTGAGTCAACCTCTTCTCATATGGGGAAAAGGTAGCTCCTCAGTTAAATACTCTAGTTGAAGACAGAAACTAGAAATAATAAAAAGTTCCATAGACTAATATCTAGATACCTGGTAGCATCTAGTAGGAACCATGGGGCCAGTGAAGTACTGTCTAGCATCAATACCATGAGACTAACTGGTAGCAGTAATCAGCAGAGATCTAAGGCCATATGAGACCAGAGTAGACCTAGCAGGAGCAATGTGATGACATCATCAAAAACACTGCAGCCCTGTAGCATTAAAGTCTTAAGTTGTCCCTCTATGCTTATGCCCTGGCCTCATATACTCTTTAAATGTATACCCTTCCACTTACATGTATTAGCCACATGCATTCCCTATGTATATATACCTTCACATATGTACATTACACAATCAACTCCCTACATATTTACTCAATACATATGAACTCTTGCCACTGAAGGTATGAGTATTTGAGAGAGGTCAACTTTAAGAGGAAAATTTTCAACTGCTACTTTTCTTAAGCATTGTGTCCTTTGGTTCACTAGTAAACACTGACGTATGAATGGAGGTTCATTAACACATAAGTAAGGGCTTGTCTGGAAGAACTTATATGAGAGTTATGAGGGCAGCCTCAGGTACGACATCTTAATTCTTAGGGACTATTACCAGCCTCTGTATCCCCCACAACACTTAACATAGTATTTTTCATATAATAGACATTCAATAAATATTTATTGAATTAAAGAATAAAGTAATGACTTGGGCATAGGGGCAGGGGGAGGGAAGAGAGTAGTTTATATGAATTTTTAATATAACAAGGGGCAAAATTCCCTATAAAAAAGAGTCATATTGTTCTAGATTTAGAGCTGGAAGGGACATGAGAGGTAATATAGTCTAACCCCTGCACCATCCCAAAACACATGAAATTTTGTTTCATAGGTTAAAAATTGATCCGATATTTAAAAAGAATGATTTATTCTCTGAATATTACTATAGAAATAGGAATAAAAGTGGAAATGTGTTATTTGTGCTCAGGTATTTGAAGGTTTTTCATCTGGAAGGGATTACATTTATCCTAAAATTTTGTTTCATTATAAAGAGCATAACTAGGACCAATGAGTAGAATTTATAGAGAGGCATATATCAGCTGAATATAAGGAAAAAACGTTCTAACATTTAAGACTATCTCCAAATATAATGAAGGGCTTTATAAGGAGATGAGTTCCCCATCACTGGAGTTGTCTAGTCAGAGGCTGAATAACCACTTTTCCATGATGTTGTTGAGAAAAATATTGCAAGAGGAAGGGGAGTAAAGTAGACTACTTTTCAGGTCCATTTCAACTATGTTTTCATGTTATAGTTCTACTTTTTTTTTTAAGTAAGAAAAAACCATAGAACTTAGACATTTGTTTTTCTTTGGTAAGAAGAAGCAATATAATTTGCAATTGGTATTTTATTAGTGTTATTCACATTTTAAAATCAAAATTAGTAGTTGAATAATTATATATGTATAATTAGTATGTGATTCTATATGCCATTAGCAAATAAATTGCCATACAGCTAATTAGCAAATAGTTATTGCTATATGCATAAAATTAGTTAAAGCACAGTTATATGTATATAGTTATATGTATGTAAGTACTAAATGCAATGCTATGTTTATATGATTAGTAAAATGTAATTATAACAGGCTCTTCTTTCAGTTTCAATTTCTAAAATAAAATAAGTCATCTGATGGGTAAACAAAATAGTTTATCCTTCAGGTTTGTTTAAATTTAGTGTATGATGTTGTTAGACAATTTGTGGGTATTTTTGAGTACCTATTACTATGTCATTTTATGTATTTCTAGTGGCCTACTAGAGTGGAAATATTAAGCCATGGTCCCAAAGTAATATATTTCGGGAAACTACATACATATAATATTTCTTATTGTATCAAAACAATTGGAGAACAAACAAAAGTGAATATGAGTAAAAACAAAACTCATCAATACAAATAAAATACATTTCTTCTTTTTAACAAAGAAATAAAATTGTTCATTGAAGACAAATTCAGTTGGAGTACTGATGTACAGTGGTACAGACTAGAGTCTTCAGAGAAGACTTCATAGAACAGGTTGAGCTTAAACTGAACGTTGAAGGATGGATACACTTTCCCTAGGCAGAGAGAAATCTTTACCATGAAACTTCATTGAATCTATAAATAAGCCTAATTTATTTATATATGTTTGCTTGAGCATGATGTAATTCAGTATGTATAATTAGTCAAAAATTAGTTGATATATTAAATATTCTATCAGGGTGGCGAACAAAATTGTTCTGTGAAGTTTGGATTCAGTCAAAGGGCCGCACTTGGGGACATAGAGGGCCACGTAGCCTCGATGCACCCCTTTAAACCAAAACCATTTGCTCTGTTATTTTTTGAAAAGTGTTCTTTGAGCCAGTTAAGAAGAGATGTTCTTAAATGTTTTTAAAAAAGCATTGAAGGAGTAGCAGGAATTAGGCAGATGGCTTTAATGTGTTGTAGTGCATCTGGACATATCTAGATATGGTAAACTGTCACCAGTAAGGAGTTTAGTGTCCCAGGATTGGCACTGGAGGCTAGGTCTGAAATGGAAGATGTATCTAAGCAATAGGGAGGGAAAATGGCTGGAATTCAGCATAGTAGGTCTGGGACTAGGCTAGATGGAGGTAAAAGTTTCTTGTGATTTTCTTTATTTCTTCATCATCTCTTGTGAATTCCCCTTTTATACTCCTGACTTTTTAAAGTAATTTGGTTTTCTGCTCCCTGTCCTTACCTATTTCCCTGTTTAATGTATTTATACACTAGACTCTTTGTGTATGTGACTTTTTGATCTTCCTTTGTCCAATTCAGATAAGAGTGAGGCTCATGAGATACTTACTTCCCCCAATCCACTTCTATGTTTGTGTGCTCATCTTCCAGTGTGCCCCAATTATGAGAAATAATATGTAGTTCTTTCCTCTTCTTTCTGATTTCTTCTATAGTTTATTCTTTTTTTTCTTTTAAAACTGACATAGAACAAAACTACAACTGTTTCTTTCTGTCTTTATTCTCTCTTTCACTTTGGAAGAGATTTGAATGGTCTCTTATCTGCCTCTGAGGATATAAGCATTTGATCATCTTTTAGTTTTTTCAAGTTGCTCAAATGTATCAACCTCTTTGGGTTTCTCTTATCTCCTGTATTTTAGTTTCAAAGTTTCTATCCAGTTCTAATTTTCTCAATAAAAATTCTTGGAAGACATTTATTCTACTAAATAGCTATTACCTCTCCTCCTTACTCCTCTATCTTTCCCCTCCTCCCCCAGGATTAAAATAATTTTTTTTTCAGTATAAGTTACTTTTGTCTGTAAGACTTTTTTTCTCTTTATCATATTCTAAAATTTTCTTTCCTTTATAGTAACTTTATAGTGTTCTTCAATGATCCTCATTGTGCTTCTTTGATACTTGATTTTCTTCCAGACTGCTTGCAGAATTTTTTCTTTGACTTGGAAGCTCTGGATTTTGGCTACATTTCTGGACATATCAAATTTGTGGGTTTTTTTTTCAGGTGCTGCTTTAGAAACTCTTTCTCCAGTTAGGTCCTGATGAGTGCAAAAAATGAGTCCTCTGAAGTGGTCAAATGATCAAATTAGCACTGCGTATTTCCACTGGGCTGGAACTAATTAGAATATTTTACGTGATAATAATTTTGAAGAGTGGAAATTCAAATACATGTGACTGTTCCATATGATTTATTATTTATATTAATTGGGATCTAGCTGTATCTTCACTTTGCCTTTTGGTTCCAATTGTTCTAGGTGGTTTTCCTACAAGATTTCTTGAAATATGACATCCAGGTTTTTTATGTGGTCATGGTTTTCAGGGGCTCCAATTGTTCTCAAATTATTTCTTCTTCTCCTATTTTTCAGGGCAGTTGTTAGTGATAGTAAACACTTAAGGTATTGTAATTTTTCAGTCTTTTGACTTTGTTCTAATATTTCTTGTTAGATCGTTAAGCTACCGAGTTCTGTTTTCTCCATTCTGCTTTACAGTGTCTACTTTTTGGGTAAGGCTTTCTGCTTTCTGTAGAAATTCTTAATTACATGTCAGCTAAGAGGCAACTAAATTGGAATGCTGGATAAAACACTGTATTTGGAGTAAAGAAAAATCAAGTTCAAATCTTATCTCAGACATTTTCTAGTTATAGAACAATTGGTAAATCATTTAATCTCCTGAAGCTTCATTTTCTCCTTATCTGAAATGGGGTTAATAATAACACCTATTTCTGAGAGTTGTTGTAAAATGCAACAAATATATGCAAAATATTTTGCAAACCTTAAAGCATTATACAAATTTTAGCTATTACTGTTTCTGCTTTCTCTAACTTTCTTCTATTCGTTCTTGTAGTGTTTTTGTTTGTTTTATTTTATTTTATTTTATTTGGCAAGGCAATTGGGGTTAAGTGACTTGCCCAAGGTCACACAGCAAGTGAGTATCATGTTTCTGAGGCTGGATTTGAACTCAGGTCCTCCTGACTCCAGGGTCGGTGTTCTATTCACTGCGCCACCTAGTTGCTCCCTCTTGTAGTGTTTTTGGCCAACACATTCAGAAGGGGGCAGGGGGTGGTGCAGAGAAGAGAGAGTTAAGTTTATGATTCTACTTAGAATTATTGTAGTTATTTTCTTAGATCACCTTGGCAGCAAAGTGATTCAGTAAAGTGTCAGACTTGGAGGCAGGAAGATCTAAATTCAGATCCTGACTTAGACACTTACTAGCTATATGTCCCTGGGAAATTCACCTAACCTATCTTGCTTTAGTTTCCTCATCTATAAAATTGGGATAAAAATGGTGCATACCTCACAGGGTTGTTATGAGGATCAAATAATACAACAAATGTTTGCTTTGCAAACCTTAAGATATTATGTAAATGCCAGTTTCTTCTTTCTTTTTTAAAAATAAAATTAGCTAATGGTTTATCTATTTTATTGTTTTTTTAAAAATAGCTCTTGGTTTTATTTGTTAGTTTAATGGGTTTTTTTATTTCCAATTTTGTTTATCTTTCCTTTGATTTTCAGGGTTTTTATTCTGGTATTTGTTTGGGGTTTTTAAATTTGTTAATCTTTTAGTTTTTAGTTTAATGCCAAATTTGTGATCCTGCTCTTTCCCTCTTTTATAGGCATAAGCATTTAAAGATATAAAATTTCCCTTAGGTACAACTTCGGCTACATACTACAGATCTTGGTGTATTGTCTCATTGTTGTCATTGTCTTTAGTTAAATTATTGATTATTTTTATAGTTTGTTTTTTGAATCACTCATTCCTTAAGATTAAGTAATTTCATTTTCAATAATTTTTAATCTGTTTCAAAAATTCTTTATTGAATATGATTTTATTGCATTATGATCAGAAAAAGATATGTTTAATATTTCTACTTTTGTTTGCAAGGTTTTGATATCTAATACATGGACAGTTTTTGTGAAGGCACCATGCATAGCTATGATATAGGTGTAATCCTTAGTTTTCCTATTCGATATGCTCCAGAGGTTTATCATGTCTAACTTTTTCTAAAATTCTATTCATCTCCTTTATATCTTCCTTGTTTATTTTATGGTCAGAATTATCTAAGACTGAGAGGTGGTAAATTGAGGTCCTTGAGGCACTATTATGGTTTTGGTATCTATTTCCTCCTGTAACTAATTTAATTTTTCTTTAAGAATCTAGGTGCTATTCTCTTTGGTGCATATATATTCAATATTGCTACTAATTCATTGTCTATGGTACATTTTAGCAAAATGTAGAACTATTTTGCTTTTCCTTTGTCGGAGGTCATGATTGCTACCTTTACTTTTTTTTTTTTACTTCAGTGGAAACATATAGAATCTCTCCAGCTCTTTATTTTAAACTCTGTATATCTCTGTGTTTCAAATGTATTTCTTGTAGACAACATATTGTTGGAATTTGGTATCTAACCTATTTTGTTATCCTCTTCCATTTTATGGGTGAATTCATCCCATTCATTGTCACAGTTATGATTGCTAACTGTTCATTTCCCTCTATCCTATTCTCTTATACTTTTCCTTCTCTTTTTTCCCTTGGCCTTTCTTTAAAAGTTCATTTTGTTTATGACCATTGCTTCCTTTAATCTATCATCTCTCTTATCCCCACCACCCTCCCTCTTTCCCTGTTGGGTTAGATGAATTTCTGTGCCCAACTGTAATGTATTTGTATTCTTCCCTCCTTTAAACAGTTCATATGTGAGTGAAGTTCAAGTGTCAAGATCATGTAAACATAGTAGAATTACACCCTGGCCCTATATCTATTTGAATTCCTTCTATGCTCCCTAGTAATGATAAAGTTCTGAAGAGTTACATGTATTATCTCCCCATATAAGAATATAAACAGTTTAAACTTGTTTAGTCCCATACATTAGTCATGTTTACCTTTTTTATGCTCCTTTTGAGCCCTTTGTTTCAATGTCAGATTTTTTATTCTGGTCTGGTTTTTATTTGTTTGGTTTTTGTTTAGTTTGTTTTTTAAATCAGGAATGCTTGAAAACCCTCTATTTCATTAAAATAATTTTATTCATTATTCTGTTTTTCCCTCTGTACGATTATCCTAGATTCTGCTGGGTAGATTGTTTTTAATTTTAATCCTAGATCCTTTGCCTTCTGGAATATATTCCAAGCTCTTTATTTCTTTTGGTGGTGGTTGCTAAATCTTATTTGATCCTGATTGTGGCTCCATGATACTTGGAATTCTTTCATTTTGGATACTTGGAGTATTTTTTCCTTGACCTGAGAGCTCTGAATTTAAGCTGCAATATTCCTGGGAGTTTTCATTTTTGGTTTTCTTTCATGGGATGACCAATGAATTCTTTCAATTTCTATTTTGTCCTTTAGTTCTAAGATATCTGGGTAGTTTTCCTTTATGATTTCTTGAAATATGATGTGTAGGTTTTTTTTTTTTAGTCGTGGCTTTCAGGTAATTCAATGATTCTTAAAAATATATTTATCCTTGATTTGTTTTCTAGGTCAATTGTTTTTTTCTATGAGATATTTAACATTTTCTTTTTTTTTTTAGTCTTTTGATGTTGTTTTGTTATATCTTGATGTCTCATGGAATAATTATCTTCCATTTGGCCAATTTTAATTTTCAAGGAGTTATTTTCTTCAGCAAGATTTTGTATCTTTTTTTATATAAAACTGTTAATTCTCTTTTTCATATCTTTCTTCCATAGCTCTCATTTCTTTCTCCATTTTTTTCCTTTACCACTCTCATTTGGTTTAAACTTTTTTTCTCTTTAAAATTTTTTTTTCTTTAATTCTTTTAGGAATTCTCGTTGGGATTGTATACAATCTGCATTTTTCTTTGAGGCTTTGCTTATAGATGTTTTCGACTTATTGTCTTTTGTGTTTCTGTCTTGAGCTTCCTTGTCACCATAATAGTCCTTCATGGTTAAGTTCTTTCTTTCTACCTTCTTTCCTTCCTTTCTTTCTCATTTTCCAGCATACTTCTTGACTTTGGACTTAATGTTAGTGTTAGGCTCTGTGCACTTCTTGGGTGTGGGCATGAGTGGTAGTTGTCTGGCCTAAGTGTCTGACCTTTTATGTCCTTGGGTCTGTTGGCCTGTAAGTAGTGGAGTTTCAGTAGACTGATGCTGGATTCAGTTACTGTTAGTCCAGTGAGAGGTTCTGCAGGTTTAGAATGGTTGAACTGCTGGCTCTCCTTTGGTCTAGCACTCCTGCCATGATTATTCCATTGCAGGCTTATATTCTGGGCTAAAGGTTAGAACTGAGTTGCCACTCTACTTCTGGGTTGAGCCATACAGCTACTTATTCCTTGCTCAGCATACAACCAGGACCCACACTTTCTCGTGACTTCTCTGCCTTGGATCTGTGACTCAGAAATGGGAGATAGAGCTGCCCGATGGCACCTATTCCTATATCCCTGGCTAGTTCAGGGATCCCCTGAAATCTCTTTCTGCACTGATACTTCCTACCCTAGTGCCCTGTTTCTGCCTCTTTTCTGCCCCTGGAATGCTTCTTACTACTGCTGCTGGTGTTCCTAGATAGGCCCCATCCCCACGATCTTCAAATTCCACCACCCCTGTCTTTATCTTTGTCTCCTTAAGGTGCCCTGAGCTGTAAAAGTGACTTAGTGTAACTTTTCCTTGGTTTTCCCATCAGAATTCAATCTGGTGCCTTTTCTAGGTCACTGCTTTGCCCCTTATCTAATTCCATTTCTACATGATATCCCCCTGCAGTAGGGGCAATATCTATTCTTGCATTTACTCAATATCTACTATTTGGGACCAAGAGTAGTAAGACTGGAAGATTCCATCCACATTGGTAATTTTTCCTATAAAGGTAGTGGAATTGTCCTTAAGATTTCATGGTCCCAAGACCTGAGGTTCAAACCATTGACATAGCTCCCCAGTATATTAAGAGAAAAGACTTGTACATTAGTAATCAGTTGTCCTTAGGTTTGATGAATGTCCAGCTGCCTTTTGAGTCAACACACTCTTTTGCCTGGGTACACCATGGTGTCAAGTATAGAAGTGAGGGGAGCTGTGCCCAATTGAATTAATGGTGTATCTTTGGCAAATATTTATTTCATGCTATTGTTGAGTAAACTTTTTTTTAAAGTTAAATATTCTATGAGTGTCTCTTGTTCTGATCTCAAGCCTAAGTCAAGCCTGGCCCAGAATACCGTCCAAATACTTGAAGATAGCTGTGAAGCCCCGCTCAAATCTTCTTTTCTCCAGATTAAACATCCTTAGTTCCTTCAAGGGATCTTTATGGTCTCTAGCCTCCTTACCTTTCTGGTTTTCCTCCTCAGGATATGCTACAGTTTGTTAACACCATTACTAAAATATGGTGCCTAGAATGAAGTATAACATTTACTGTGTGTTTGAGTAACATAGTTACCAAGTTCGATGATCTCTTCCTCTACTGTTTAATTAATTAGAGATCCATGCAACAGTGTAGAAATAGCACATCTTTATTTAGATTTGGAAATAGAAGTCCAAAAAAGGAAAGAGAGATAAAGATAGGGTCAGAGCAGAAGAAGAGAGTAGATTTGGTAAAAGTGACCAAGGTCAACTCTTAATCATCTGCCTGCAGAGGGACCTCATGGCACACATTTAAGACTGTGGCAGCTTCCCTCTTGCCACCCAGTACACTTTCAACTATTTCCCTCTCCCACTGAGTTCTTGCATATTTAAGGAGTGTGAACCAATTTTAATATTAGTCTTGGCCAAACATAATTTTAATGGTAAAACTTCAGCCACTTAAAAAACAAAAACAAAAACCTTTGTAGTGTTTCCAAAGCCAAATATAAATGACATTTATATACCTATCCAATCTGCTTGTCATTGTTTTGGCATATATATCCCACTGTTCACATCCATTGGGTGGATAAATGAGAGTCGACAGTGTACTGTCTGTCTTTGTTTTCCTTAGGGCTCACTTGTTTGTCCTCTGGGGTAGAATGAAGTGATAACAGAAAACAGTTCATTTGGTACCATCATCTTGGGTTCTTTTACTTGAGGACGTGGCCGTCTGTTGGATGCCATCAGCTATATTGGATGGCATATTGGATGCCACCAACTTCTGAAAGAAATATCACTAAAGAAGCTTAGAGATATCAGGGTAGAAACAAACAATCCGTAAAGAGCCTTGATTATGTATCACTCACATTAGAATTCTGATCTGAAGAAAAAGTAGAGGAGATGTATTTTAGATGCCAATGAAATCGCTTCTCTGAGTATTTGAAAATTTCTAACTATTTATTAAATTTGAGGTTTTAGTAAAATCAGCCTTGCTCTCTTCTGCTGTAACTATTCCATCTCTCTTCTTCTGCTGCCAGATTTCTCAGGAGAGTGGGCTGCACTTCCTGACTCTGTTTCTTCCACCACCCACTCACTGCTCAAACATTTGAAATTACACAGCCTTTTCTATTCTTTATTGAAGCTGCTCTCTCAAAAATCACCATTGAATCTTTAATCATCAAAACAAGTGGTCTTTTCTACAACTTCATTCTCTTTGATCTGTCTACAACATTTAACACTGTTGATCACATTCCTCCTTCTTAACACTTTCTCTTCTCTTGGTTTCTATCATTCTGTGCTATCTCATTCCTCCTTTGACCTCTCTGGCCACTTCTACTGGCTCTTTTGCTAGTTCTCCGTTTACTTTCAGGTCCCTGAATATGAGCAGATTGCAATATTTAATCCTTGATCAAATAAAAATATATTTAAAACTCTTTTCAAACCTTACAACATGCTGTATAAATGTTATACTGGCCCCCTAACCTGGCTTCCTTCTGGCTCCTGGGTTCATAGTACTCAACAGGTAATCGGCTAACATAACTCATAGCTCATAAGCTCCTATTTCCACTGACTTTACCAAGCAAGCTAGAATAAATCAGTTGCCATTATAGTAAAACAAAGAACATTTACTTGTTTTTTAATTTTTCTTTTTTATTATGAATATAATTATATCAACAAACATAAATATTTCAATACACAAAGAAAAACAAATAAGGAATTATACACGAACTCCTGTTATATATATAGTTTGGCTTTTTTTCCCATTACATACATTTTTGAGCTTTTTTAAAAATAATTCAGATTTAACATGGTAGTACCAACATTGTCCTACTTGTATGTATCCCCCTGTGAACTTTCTACTGCTCATATCTATTTATTTTTAAATGATTCATTTTCTTCCTTTTCTTTGGTATTACTACCATTACCACCCTAAAACCAGTCTCCTCACCCTTACTCACCAAAGTACAATAAAAGCCCTCCCTTGTAACAAATAATTGTCTCTTTAGTGTTCTAACATTTTCCTAGGTGTTTTTTGTTTGTTTGTTTTTAAAGTTAAAATCACTGGCCTGTAGTTTGCAGTCTCTGTCCTCTTTCCTTTTTTTTCCCCCGAAAATCAGGGCACTGTCCTTTTCCAGTCTTGTAGTACCTTTCTCTATTTTCCAAGATCTTTCAAATATTAATGACAGTGTACTGCTCAGCCGGCCCACCAGCCAGTATCCAAGGATGTAGGTCTTCTTCACTAGGTACTTTCAATTCAAGGCTAACTAGATGCTTTTTTGCTAGCTCCCTGTTTATTATAGGCCTCAACTCCTAGCCATTTTCCTCCCTTCCAGTACAGAGAAACAAGCAGCAAAATAATTGTTCTAACCACCCCAAACAAAGGTCCTATCCAGCACTGTGTTGATGAATTTTTAATAGCTGGCTCTCTGGGAAAAAAATATATGCATGGCATAATTTAAAACTCAATCTGCCTTATTAACATTTTCTCCATCATGTTCTTCAATTTAGATAACCAAACAACAAATCAAACCATGATTTGTAGTTTGCTAATTTCTGAAGTGTAAATGTCCACACAAAAATTTTAACAATTGGCTTTAGCAAGCAGAGCTGGCTCCAGCACACCACTGGTTCTATCTTTCCTTTAGTGCTCCTTTTCCTACCAAGATAATTTAAAAATAACCCATTCCATTTGATTTCTTGTAGCTTTTTTTTTTCCTATCAGCCTCAGTTCATTCTCATCTTTAGCAGTCTTGATAATATTTTTACAGGATCATGCCATACTTCTATATTAATCCTCTGTTACCTGGTTTTGCTTCCATTCTGTACGTTTCTTTACAAAAAAAAAATTTAAATCTGGTGAGTTTCCTGTGTATCCACATTGATCTCTTCAGACAACACCCATTTTTCTTCTTCAATGTAATTATTTCTCTTTAGGTCTTCAGAATTTCATTTCTGAACATCTCCCATCCCTCCTGGGCTGACTTCCCTGTGTAGCAGTTTAGTCCATGTGACCAATTGCTTTTCCTCTGAAACATCTGAAATCTGTTTTTACAAAACCTAGGGTGCATTTCAAGACTATGCCTGGATTTCCTCTCCTCTATCTTGCCCTAGGATGGAGTAATCACTTTCTTTTAGGGTTCCTGTGAGTTATTTCCATCTCAGCAACCAGTGAGAAATAGTGATAATTAGATTAGTGAGAATCAGATCCTAAGATTGATGATGAATGATGTTTCCTAACTCTTGGAGGTATAGAATGAGACATACAATTTCATATGCAGCCAATGTATGAATTTGTTTCTATGACTATGCTAAGTGCCTTACAAATATTCTCTTTGATCATCACAAGCCTGAGAAGTAGGTGCTATTATTATCTCTATTTTACAGATAAAGAATCTGAGTCAAACAGGGTTAAGTGACTTGCTCAGGGACACACAGTTAATAAGAGACTGAGACTGGATTTGAACTCAGCTCTTCCTGATTCTAGGGCAGCACACTATTTACTGTGTCATCTAGATGCTTCACAATGACTATGAAGGCAGCTGAAGCAGGTGGAGCACTTAGAGCTTGGTTAGACATCAAAGACACCAAGGTCATCCACTGTATCCCAAGCCATCACCAGTCCTCTTGACTTTGTCTTGCTACTGAACTTTGATGACTCTGGAAGAGAAGGCAAGGCCAATGACTTCATGCAACTCTGCCTCACTTAAATCCAATTTATGTGTAAAGCAAAAAACATTTATCCATACAATTTTACCATTTTTACCTATCTCAAAAGTTCAGGCAAGTGATAAAGCAGCAGGTGTGGATAAAGTGGGAGCTGTAGTCATAACCCTGCATATAGGTGGCCTAGGCCATAAGATCATCTTCTCACTGGAAGCAACAGTGGGATTTGGCAGTCCCTTGGGGGACTGAGCAGCCTTTTAAGGACCACATTGCTCACCTGCTGGTATGAGGAAGGGGCTAGAAAATGTACCCTAAAAATTGTCCCCTTCACCTAACCCTAGCCTGCCAACAGCAGCAGATGGGGATCCCACCCTTATTTGAAACATGACAAAATGTACAGAAACTTCTGCAAAAATGATTCCACTCACCATTGGTACATGGAATGTGTGCATGCTTATGGACACACAAAATCTGGTAGACCTGATATCATGGTCAGCTACTGCACTGATGGTAAATTATTTAACTTGAAAAGGCTACAAACCAAGGCTGAAGTGGAGGCAGATTTGGTGCATGAATTTTTGTTTACAGATGATTGTGCACTTACGGCAACCTCTGAAGCCAAGCAACAAAGTCAAGCAACAAAGTATGGATTGATTCTCTACCACTTGTGCTAATTTTGGCCTAATAATTAAAACCAAGAAAACACAGATTCTCCACCAGCAAGCACCACACCATCCATACATGGAACCATGAGTTGCCACAAATGGAGAAATTTTGAATACAATGGATAAGTTCACTTATCTTGGCAGTATACTTTCCAGGGATGTACACATAGATGATGAGGTCAACACACGCATTGCCAGAGCTAGCTCAGTGTTTGGGAGGCTCCAAAGGAAAGTGTAGCAGAGAAGAGGTATTAGACTGCCTACCAAACTGAAGATCTACAGAGCTATTGTGCTGACCTCATTGTCGTATGCCTGTGAAACCTGGACGGTATATCAGTACCATGCCAGGAAACTGAATCGCTTCTATTTGAATTGTCTTAGGAAGATTCTGAAGATCACCTGGCAAGTTAAGGTACCAGACGCTGAGGTCCTTTCTCAACCTAAACTTCCAAGCACACAAATTCTGCTATAGAGAGTGTGACTCTGCTGGGCTGGTCATGTTGTTCAAATGCCAAACGTACATTTGCCTAAAAGACTATTTTATGGAGAACTCACACAAGGTGGGCATTCCCATGGTAGTCAGAAGAAGCAATACAAGGACACTCTCGACGAGGTCCCTCTGAAAAGCTTTGGAATCAATCATGTGACATGGGAGACACTGGCAAAGGACTGCCCAGCATGGCATACCCACATCAAAGAAGGCACTGTGCTGTGTGAGTGAAGCAGAGTTGCAGGAGCTCAAAAGAAACATGAGATGCACAAATTGAGAGACATCTCCACTCCAAATGTTCATGTGGACTATTTGTAGAGCCTTCTGGGCTTGTATTGGTCTGATCAGCCACAGTTGGACGTACTCTACTGTGACATGGTAGTGTCATTTTAGTCCTCTTCAAGAATGAAGAACAACAAGGGGCAGCTAGGTGGCACAGTAGATAGAGCACCAACCCTGGAGTCAGGAGGACCTGAGTTCAAATCCGGTCTCAGACCAGACACTTGACACTTACTAGCTGTGTGACCTTGGGCAAGTCACTTAACCCCAATTGCCTAAAAAAAAAATAGTGCCATACTTCAACCATCATTCTGACCCACCAAAAAAAAAAAAGAATGAAGAACAACAAATATGTGTTTTTTATTTTTTGGTGGAGGCAGAGTGCTAGATCCATGATTCCACAAATGTATGGAGCTCCCAGTGTGGAATGTACAACTCAACAACTCCTCCGCAATTAGAATCTTAGAGAATTGCTTGGAGACACTGATAGGTAAAGTGCCTTTAACATGGTCAGAGACAGGACTTGAACCAGTTCTTAAGTCCTAGGTCAGCTCTTTACCTCCTTTGTCATGAGGCTGCTTATGTACATGTGTATGTAGGTTTATTGGTATATGTATTACAGTTCATATTTATATATTCTATAGCCTATAAGTATATATTTATTGTATTATTGTCTATAAAGTAAGTCTGTTTGAGTTACTCTCCCACTCCACATGTAATAAAGTGGCATGGATAGACAGATAACAAGGTCTGATATCTGAAAAGCCTCATTCCACGTCTCTAAAAGGAAATTGAAGCAATTCCTACCTTTGTGGAATAGAAGATGAGTCTTGGCCAATAGCCCACCAGAGGGGAGCAGGCAGAATTCAGGACAGCTGTGGCTAGGCAATCACTCTTTCCCTCTTCTATCTCCAAGAGAGATGTTGGGGCTAGAATTACACCTCAAATATTTGTAGACTATGGATACAATTCTCTTGTTTAGGGATTCAGAATAAAAGCTACTTTTCCTGATCTCTTGTAAGGGGAGGGTAATAGTTTATTCTTCCCAGCTTAATTCTCTCCCACCAGATGATTGATACATACACAAAAGCATTTCATGTAATAAACAAATACATTTGTCCAAGCAAACAATAAATAGAAATCAGAGAAGTTATATAGATTATAGTAGGTGAAAAAATACATGAGATAAATGAGTTCATCAGGAGTGAGCTAAAATCTTAGCTCAACCAAAGAGATAGCAATCAATGGGGGACACTGCTTTTTTTAAAGCAGTGTCTGGGGTTACAGGGTCTAGGACTCAATGGATATGGTGGGGGCTCGCTTCTTTCACTTACCTGTAACTTTTACTCTTCCATTTGCCATTCAAAAGTTTGAACCTCTTTCTAGCTCATTTCTCTACTTCTCTCTCTTTCTTCAAAGTGTTTCCATACTTATTTACTGTCAACAGCTCAGAAGTCTCTCAGGCAATCAGGAGTCACATCTCCCTTCATGTACATAGCACACTTTGCCTGAGCAAGGGTGTTGTATCTATTTATCTATATCAATATCCATATCTCTATCATCTCTATCTAGATATAAACACACATATATAATCTATAAATATATACTGTATATACACATACATATATATCTACATATATAGATACACATCTATAAACATATGCTATACATACATATATATGTGTGTGTAAATCTAAATATGTTTACATATATATATATATATGTATACACACACACACATAAATATGAAATCTCCCTAAGACTGTAAGACTCTCTATGGCAGGGGCCCTTACATCTTTTTCTATATCAGCCTAGCACAGAGCCCAGCTACATAATAAGCTCTCTGTAAATGTTCGTTGCTGCAACTGATAAGAAAATACTTTTCATGCTGCATTCTCTGGCTTAGTTTTTTAATTTTCACCCAGCCAGGCTTGTGCTGTTTGTTTCTAAAAACAAAACAAGACCATTCATTAGCATCTCTTTCACATGGAAATATATAATTGTAATTTTCATCCTGATTCAAGCACAGCATTAGGGATGAAATAATCAGCTCCTGAAATACTGTAATCAAAATATTGCTGGACTTTTCTTGCCTCTGCTTATGGAGACAGGGGTAGAAGTATGTTGAAAGATAGACCTAGTGTATGAACTAGACAGTTTCCAAGTATCCTCTGTCCCCTGAGGTAACCTCTAGGTAAGGACAGTATAAAACCAGCAAGTGACAGAGTAAAACTGAAATTTTGCCATCTGATATTTCAAAACTTGGAACAAGTTCCCAACAGAAGCCATGTTTCCAGGTATCAATTAGCTCTGGTAGCACAGAAAATACAAATTGAAATTTTATTTATGACACCATCTAAGCCCCAGGCAACTTATTAAGATCAGTGACCCAATAGATTGATGCCACTTTGGGACTAATATTTTTTCAAGCTTCGAAAAGCAGAGGATATTAATTTGAAGCTCTTTAGCCATTTTGATATTAGGTATGATTTTTAAGGATTTCTACTTTTGAGACAGTGTGAGTTTTTTTCCTCTTAGAGGGTGTGTGTGTGTGTGTGTGTAAGTTCTGATTGGTGGAATTAATGAAAGAGGACTAGAGGGTTGAAAAAGGGATAGTCAGTTCTCTCCATGTATTTAAATAAATTTTTTAAAAAGATGATATATAGTTTTTTTGCTTAACTGTACTTCATGTTGAGGAAGAGGTAGTCAGTTCTCTCCATGTATTTAAATAAAATTTAAAAAGATGACACATAATTTATTTCGCTTAACCCTACTTCATTTTAAGGAAGGGTTCTGTTGGGTATGTTGAGAATGGAATGAGGGGAAGTTGTTAAGAAATGATAATGTTAAAAACAGCAATAAAACATTTTAAAGGCCATAGATCTTACTGCAAGTGATTGCCTTGTACTCATCAATATGTTTAGATATTACATTGAAAAGCATGACATTTCATAGGAATTGGAGCTATGCCTAATATATCCTACACCAAAGAATAAGTGTCTTCACTATGGAAAAATAAAACTCTTCCTCACTAGCCTGGGCAATGACCTTAAAGTTCACTCAGGGGCAGGCACTATGTTACATACTTTAAATACTCATGAGATTTGAGATTATCTTAGTTTTGTCTGTTATCTCTATTTTTGGTCATCTCCTTCTGAACTATATCTTACATTTTACACAAATATCATATAGGACTAATGACTGTACCTTTGCAATGTCATTCAAATGTGTTCCACTGAAACTGCTCTAATGTCCACCTTCATTACCACCCACCTGGACTATTGAAATAGCCACCGAACTTTTTGGAGGCAGCTATGTGGCTCAGTGGATAGATGCTGGGCCTGGAGTCAGAAAGACCTGAGCTCAAATGCGGCCTCAGATGCTTACTGGTTGTGTGACTCTGGACAAGTCACTTAACCTCTGTTTGCCTTAATCCCTGGAGGAAGAAATGGCAAACCATCTCAGTATCTTTTCCAAGAAAATCTCATGGACAATATAGTCCATGGGGTCATACGACTGAACAGCAACAGATTCCACTCTACCTTCCAACCCATACTTCATACTATTATCAGGAATCTACTTCTCAAAAAATCTTCAGTGATTTTCTATTGCCTAAAGTTTAAATTCCTTTGCTATATACTCAATCTCTCTCTCTGTCTCTCTCTCTGTTTCTCTCTTTCTCTGTCACTGTCTCTCTCTGTCTCTGTCTCTGTCTGTCTCTTTGTCTCTCTCTGTCTCTCTCTGTCTCTCTCTCTCTCTCATCAATTTGGATTCTGCCAGTTCTCCCCTGGACTTCTAATGGTAAGGAAGAGAGATTTCTTTTCCCATCCCATCACCTGCAGCTATGGCAGCTATATAAATATGGTAGCAAGAACTTGTGCTTTCCCAGGTGAGCCTGAAAATGGATCTGAAGTTCTTGGCTGCCTCTTTTATTTTGTGTTTTCTTCCTTCACCCCAGCTCATGAATAATAGTACTGAGAAATGGATGCTTCTAGCCCTGGTGGTAACCTCACAAATTCAAGAGGCAGGGATTTTATGATTTGGTGTTGGCTATCTTTCAAAGTAGAAGCTACACCAGAACCAGGAGAAGCTTCCAGGAGGATGCTTCAACTGAAAGCACTAAGAAAGCCTAAGCTATGTCTTGCTAGGATGTATGGTCTTGTATGTTGTGCAGCTAGCAGAAGTCAAAGGCAAAAAGTGAAATATTTTGTTTGGCAGTTTACAAATTACATATGTCTTTGGGTTCCAAGACAATATGGTTAAGTGTGATGGGCTATTGCTTTGTTTTAATTTTGGGTTAATTTCCATTTAAGTAATTTGTCTTTTAATAATTTATTTTGTGACAGGAAATAAATAGTTTTTTTTCTACCTATCTACTTTGATTGTTCAGTGTCTTTTCTAGAAGGTATCCTGTTAATTCCTTTTGAGGATGCCACAGACATGAAATATACCGAAGCTTTCTTTGGGTGGGATTTTCCCCCAGAACTCTGTAGTGTGGGCAATGGTCCAGAAAAACTAGAGCCCTTGTGGGTAGAAGGGCTCTTCTGGCCTGTGGAAAGCAATGGGAATCCTCAATTTGGAGCTAGAAAGCACCTTGGGGATCATCTAGACCTATACTCTCATTTTTCAAATGAAGAAATTGAGGATCAGAGAATTAAAGTGGTGTGCCTAAGGTCACCCAGGTAGCAAAACAGAGATGAAAATGCATGTCTCCTGGCTTCCAATCTGGTCCTCTTTCTTTTTAAAAATTTGCTATATTTTGCTACTTTCATTATGAATGTAATTATCAACACACATGAACATTTCAATCTGTTGTTTAATCATTTAGTCATGTCCAACTCTTTGTGACCCCATATCATACCAGGCCCTTCTATCCTCCTCTATCTCCTGAAGTCTGTCCAAGTTCATGTTCATTGCTTCCATGACATTCATCTATCCATCTCATCCTCTGCTATCCCCTTCTCCTTTTGCCTTCAATCTTTCCCAACATCAGGGTCTTTTCCAATAAGTCCTATCTTCTTATTATGTGGCCAAACTATTTAAGCTTCAGCTTGGTATTTGTCCTTCCAAAGAGTCTGAATTAATTTCTTTAAGTATTGACTGATTTGATCCCCTTGCTGTCCAGGGACTCTTAAAAGTCTTCTCTAGCACCAAAATTCAAAAGCATCAATTCTGAGGCACTCAGCTTTCCTTGTAGTCCAATTCTCATAGCCATTCATTATTACTGGAAAAACCATAGCTTTGACTATACGGATCTTTGTTGGCAAGGTGATGTCTCTGATTATGTTATCCAGATTTGCCATAGTTTTCCTTCCAAGGAGTAAGTGTCTTTTAATTTCATGGCTGCAGTTGCTGTGTACAATGATCTTTGAGCCCAAGAATATAAAATCTGATATGACTTCCATTTGTCTCCCTCTATTTGCCAGGAAGTGGTGGGACCACTTATCATGATCTTAGTTTTTTTGTGTGTGTGTTAAGCTTCAAGCCAGCTTTTACACTCTCCTCTTTCACCCTCATCAAGAGGCTTCTTAATTCTTCTTCACTTATTGCCTTCAGAGTGGTATTGTCTTAAAATCTAAGATTGTTGATATTTCTCCCAGGCAACCTTATTTCTGACTTTTGATGAGCTATGCAAGCCCCTCCACCACAACAAGAGAGTGATCCAGGAGGTACCATTTCAATATACAAAGAACCAAAAATAAGAAGTAAAATTGTGAAGTATATGTTAGATTTCATAAGGTAGTAACAAGATTGTTTGTCCGGTATCCTTCCACCACATGATTCTGCCTCTCAAGGGTTTGATTCAACGTAATTAAATTCTCTAGTCATTTACTGAAGAAAAGAATGGCAACACCTACAGAAGAGCTGCATTAGGATGTGGGATGATCCCGTCAACCCCTATAAGTACTTTTACTATTCAAAGATGATGATTATAATCACATAACCATCTTCTGGGGTAGTCCTGAGTTAGGGGATTGGAGTATCAAGCCCCCTTTAAGACATCATTTATTGGGTAACATGTCTGATTTTAGCTCAGCAAAACATTCTTGTTTTGTCTGTTTCTTGAGGTTAAAAGATCATTACATTAATATGTCAAAGTAAGGGATTTTCACTCTCTCATTTTTCACACTTCCTAACATTAACATCTCTACGCCCTCTATGTAGACTAAGTGCTATTATCAGCTCTCACAACTAGTGAGCCATACCAGACTAGGACATTCGTTCCAAAATAACATATATTATGCCTTGATTTTTTTGGTGAGAGTTCCCACAAATAACCTTGCTTCTGGCTATAATCTAAATAAACCATGTCCTTGGAGTCAGCCCAAGTTCTGCTTTTGGGCTAAGCACAAAAGTGTCTTCTTGAATCTATAAATGTGTAGACATCCTCACATGGACAGCCTTATATGTAGGCAGAGTAGTGGTGTGGTTCAAAGTCCCAAGGCCCCACCCTCCCAAAGACTCCCTCCACTGAGATAACTGAAATGCCACTGTTATTGTTTAATTCCATTATGTCTTTCTGAGATCCTCTATTAAAATGCAACTAATCCTGATAAAGGCATGTCACATTTAATCACAGACATGTTGAAGTAGATGAATTTGCAATGTAAAAATACTGAGCTTAGGACAGTATTTCACGCACACACACACACACACACACACACACACCAGCTCCCACCCCTTCTGCCTAGTACAGGCCTTTGCACATTAAAAAAAAAAAAGTTAATTGGTACAGGGAGCTCCCAGTGAGAAACTCCCTTTACCTATGAAAATTAGTACCTGTTCTTCAATTTATAGACCAAAAGGTTTGCTTATGGCATTGAGAAGTTACGTCAGAGGTGGTGAACTTGCAGCCTTGAGGCCAAATGTGACCCTCTCCATCCTCAAGTTCAGTCCTTTGACTGAATCCAAACTTCACAGAACAAATCCCCTTAATAAAAGGATTTGTTTGTAAAAGTTAGACTCAGTCAAAAGGCCGTACTTAAGGACCTAGAAGGACACATGTGGCCTCAAGGTGGCAGGTTCTCCAACCCTGGGTTAAGTAATTCATCCAGGGTAACTAGCTAGTATGTGTATGAGGTGGGATTTTAATTCTTGACTTGAAAGTTATGAGCTATAGTGGATTAACCCACCTGGGTGACAATATTAAGTTTGGCATTAATATGGCAAGCCCCTATGAGCATGAAATCACTGGTTTGCCTGAAGAGGGGTAAACTGGTTCCCATGCTCATCAGAATGGGACCAAGCCCATTAACATCTACTGTGCTTCTAGTGGAGGCAAGATAGGAGACCCAGTCTTTAAAAAAAAATTAATTTAACTAGCTGTGTGACCCTGGGCAAGTCACTTAACCCCAAATGCCTAACAAACAAAAACAAAAACAAAAACAAAAACAAAAAAACCAAACCAAAACAAAAAAATTAATTTGAGTAGAAATAGCAAAAATCAATGAAGAAATATGAGAACATTTTACGTATAGAGAGACTCAAGATGACAAGAAAGAGGAAAAGAGAGAAAAATGGGCAGATGAGAATCATGTTGAAGGGGAAACTCAGAAATGGAGTAGGTCAAAGCTCTTGGCCAATCAGTACTGAGATTGGGCCTATGAGGGGCTGCTACCTTCCAGCCTGGGCAAGATACGGAGACCGAATCTCAAAAAAAAAAATTGCCTAAGTAAACAAGGTTTTATTGAAAAATCAAAACAATGAATCAATTTCAGTCATGATCCATCATCATAACCAAAATTAGTTCTGTTTTGGGCTAAAGTGTAATGCTAGAGGTGTAAGAGGCTTTAGAGACACTCAAATCCATTTCCTTCATTTCTTTGTTGAAGAGACTTGTGTCCTCAAGAAGCTAAGTAATTTGCCCAAAGTCACATAGAACCAGGGCTCCTGACTCATAGATCAGCAGTCTTTCCACCACAGCATTTTCAGAATCCTAAACAAAATCTTTGATTAGTCATTTGCTCACAGCCACCTTAGATGTCAGCTCATAATCCAGTTTTAAACATGAGGAAACTGACATGCTAAAAATGTTAAATGAGTCGATGGGCAAAGCTGGCAATAGAAGCCAGTGCCTCTAAATCCCCCACTTATTGCCCAGAGGGCTATACTACCTCAGTCTTTTGGTTATAAATAGGATATAGCTGACAGGTGGGCTGCTTTCCTCTTTTTTAATAGTATCTTAAGCCAACACTAACATGATATTGGAGTTTCTCTGAAAACATGTAGTTCAAATCATGACTTGCCTCAATGACACAGTGTTTTTGTATTTGCTTATGAAGTTAATATTCCCAAAACCCATATTGCAGGGACTAGGCATAGATTTGGTCACTAAAGAGAACTAACTTCCTTCCAGTTCGGTGTGTAGGCATGATAAACCTGATCCAGCAGCAAGAAGCAAAGGGCCAGTGTCTTCTGTACACATAGAGGCTCTTAGGAAAGCCTGGAATAGGCTATTCTCTATCACTAGGCCTGCTCCTCACATTCCTGTCATTGAGTCACTTTAAAGGCTTGGCTGGGGCTCACCATTTTTTCCATTCTTATGCCAATGCTATTTGTAGTTCAAACACCTGTTGCTATAATGTGCTAGGCTGCAAACGCTGAGCATAGATTCTTTGTAGTATGCTACTAACCCAAGCTCATTTAGAGTGTCTGGCTTTGTTCAGTTATTCCATGCTAACCATCAGTAGACATTTTAATATCTTTTAACTGTGTGTTTTCATTGAGTTGAGCAGGAAAATGCTTATTTTATCAGGTTCTCATAGCCCTAAACCATTCTTGGATCATAAAACAAGACTTTTGACAATATGATCTCCACACCATTGCCAGGTTAGCGTTTTTAGTTGATTGCACTGATCATTGTACTTCTCTACTCAAAACCTTGGATGGCTCCCTATCAGGTACTAACTAAAGTCCAACCTCCTGAACCTGGCATTCAAGGCTCAGGCATAAATTGGCTGTAGCTTACCTTTCCAACCTTATCTCTCATAACTACCTTTATCATGTTTCAGCCAAACTGGATCATTTACTGTGCCTTGAACCCAATACTTCCCCACTTCTCTCAATCTCTCTCTCTCTCTCTCCCTCTCTCTCTCAACTCTGTCTATCCATGCTGATAAAAACCAATCTGTGACTTAGTAGATAAATGTTAGAGATTTGTCTGTCTGAGGCAATAGAGGTTAAATGACTGGTCCAGGGTCACACAGCTAACACCAGAGCTGAGACTTAAATCCAGCACCGTATGTATTATGACACAATAATTCTATTTATGTATGATAGGAAACAATTCCTTAATAGCCCATAAGACTGAGTCTTTAATGGAAGCATTTTAGGTATCAGTGACAAATAGTTGAAATAGACTTTCTGGAGGCAAGGAGCTTTCCCAGAACCCCTCAAATTATATATAGTATACTGTCTACTTCACCTCTAGGTAACATCAATCCGTGTATTACACAAAAGCTGTTTGTGTTATCATCAACAGATTCAAAGATCATCCCCTGTCCTAGGAGAGGCCCATCATATATCATCATATCATATGCCCATAAGTAAAGTTTAAAACATCTGTAAAGCACAAATTAAAATGTGCCATACTATGTAACGGAAAGGACAATGGACTTAGAATTAAAAGACTTGGTCTAAAATCTTGACTCTACCACTTATCAGAGGGGTGTGTGTGTGCCTTTTGGCAAATCCCTTAATCCTTTGGAGGTTTAGTTTCTTAATCTGTAAAATATGGGTGACAAGCTCAGTGTCAGCCTTGACTTCTTACAGTTCTTGCAGGCAGAATATAAACCCCTTCTGAATTGGGATTGTTTCATTCTTTGATCTCTGGATCTTGCTCACACCTAGCTCATAATTCTAGGCTCGCTGGGATTATTAAAGTAGGATATTAGATACTCCTTTTTCCTTATTTTAAGTTTCTTTAGGAGAACGTTGCAGGGGAAGGAACCATTCTTGTTTTCTCTCACACTCCTTCTGAAACCTTTTAAAATCAAATCTGAAGGAGAGAAGGAGAAAGGTTGTGTAAGTGATTCTGAGGAGTTTGGACTCGTAAAGAAGGCCAAAGCTTCAATGTGAAGAAGAAAACATTTGGAAGAACTTGGGGTTGAACTGAAGAAGAACAGTTGGAATTGAAAGAACTTAATTTGAAGTCAGTCAAGAAGCAGCCAGTAGTCATCAATCATTTATTCAGCACTTATGTGCCACGCCCTGTGCTAAACCTGGAGGGGAACAAAGGAATTATTATTAATGATAATAATAATAGCTATCATTTATATGACACTTTAAGGTTGTAAAGCCCTTTACAAGTATTATCTCATTTCATTCTCACAACAACCTAAAGAGGTAGGTTCTATTATAAACATCATTTAACAGATGATGAAATTGAGGCAGATAGAAGGCAAAAGACTCTCCCAGGGTCACCCAGTTAGTAGGTGTCTGAGGCCATATTTGAACTTAGGTCTTTCTAACTAGACTTAGCACTCTATACACTGGTCTACCTAAGTGCTAAAAAAAAAGAAAGAAAAGTAAAGGTAGTTTATAAATCAAGGTAAGAAAAGGTAAGTTAAACAAATAAGGAAAATAATTGGTGAAACAAGAAGTTAGTGAGAAGAGGGATAGAAAGTAGGGTGTGGCTGTAAAGTTATCAAGAGGTGAAAAAAGGTAGTAAAGGTCTATAGGAAGATGATTAAGAGGTAAGGTGTAAATACTCGTAAATAATTCAAAAAATAAAGCAGAGAATCTCAATTAGCATGGAGACCAGGACCAGTTTTGTAGTGACTTGAACTGAATTTGTGTGCTAGAGGTGTTTCAACTGTAGACAGAACTTTTTCCTAGAAGGTAAAGGGACTCTCCACACTCCAGGTTATCAGGGACAATGAAATGTTCCTTAAAAACAAAATGGAAGCAGGAATTTAATAGGAGAGAAAAGAATTTGAAGTGGCAGAGGGTAAACTTGATCTTTTTCAGAACATTGGAGAATAGAAGAATGTCACACAGAAAAGAAAAGGGACATGAAAGGACAACTGTACAACTGAGGCTAAAACAAAAAAAAGCCATGAAATTTGAAGCTTTTCCTGAAGAGGAGTAAGTTGGATGTTCTGAGAGAAAGCAGCTGCTTGTTCCCAAGGAATGATAAAATGGAGTCGCCAAACTTTTGAGGTAAGTTCATTCAGTAAGGGGAAGAAGACAAAGAAGAAGAAGAAGAAAAAGAAGAGAGTAGTTATCACTGGTGACTCCTTGTTCAGGGGTACCAACAAAGCTATTTGCTATCCCGATAACAATAAAAGAGAAGTCTATTGTCTTCCCATACTATATATCTGAGACATAACAGAGAACGTCTCAAGGTTCTGGAAAAATAGATGACTACTACTCATGTTTGTTGATTCAAGTGAGCATAAATAGTATTGCCAGAAGCAAGTATTGCCCCAAGATTATGAAGTCTTTGGCAAATAACTAGACCATAGAGACCCAGTTTGTATGGTCTTCTCTATCGCCCTATGAGAGCAAGAGATACAGAAAAGAAAAATTGATTTGAGGAGTGAACAGCTGGCTAAGAAGATGGATATCTGAGAATGGGATTTGGATTTCTGCACCAGGGCTTAAAATAAAGGAACGAGACACTCTTGGTCAAGAGTGGCATGCACTTAAAATGCTGGTAAGAATGTATTTGCCTGGTGTCTTGCAAATGTAATCAAAATATCTTTAAAATAAAAAAAAAGATGGGGGAGGGAGAAACATCGCTCTGTATACCCATCAAGCTAGCTACAATAAAAAGTACTTACAATGAAGAAGAAGAAGAACGTTTGAGACACCCAGAATTTCACAGGAAACAAAATCCAACAAGAGAGTAAAACCAATGGCTTCAAATGTCTACAGAGGCAGGTAGGTGGCACAGTGGATAGAGCACTGGGTCTGGAGTCAGGAAGACCTCACTTCAAACACTTACCAGCTGTGTGACCTTGAACAAATCACTTGACCTCTGTTTAGCTCATTTCCCTCAACTATAAAATAGGGATAATAACAACATCTACCTCCCAGGGTTGTTGTAAGAATAAAATGAGATAATATCTATAAAGCACTTAGCCAAGTGCCTGACACATCGTAGACACTATCTAAGTGCTAGTTGTTGTTGTTGTTGTTTTATATATATATATATATATATATATATATATATATATATATATATAGGTCAAAGTGTAGGCAAAAGGCAAGAAGAACTAGAGTTCCTGATGCAACAAAGCAAACTTGACCTTATAGGCAACACAGACTTGGCAAGTTGAAACCCATGATTGGACTATGGCTCTGGAGGGGTATATTTTAATCACAAGAAATAGGAGGTAGAAGGAGTAGGGATAACATTCTAAAATAAGAAGGTACAGACAAACCTCATTTAATTGCACTTCACTTTATTGTGTTTCCCAGATACTGTGTTGTTTTACAAATTAAAGGTTTATGGCAATCCTAAGTCAAGCAAGTCTGTCAACGCCATTTTTTTTTCAACAGTATGTGCTCACATCATGTCTCTGTGTCACATTTTGGTAATTCTCTCGATATGTCAACCTTCTTCATTGCCTTAATGATAATTTCATCCTCCACAGGTGGAACCAAAAAGGGGTGAGTTTTATCCTAGATCTGATCCACACCAGCTCACTGCTAATTAGGAAGGTAGAAATGATGTGAACCTTAGTGGGTAGTGAGCTCTCTCTCTCTCTCCTAGAATTTGGTATAGAGAAAGAAAAGAAAACTTGGCATAATTTGCCATTAACTCTAAATTTAGGAGGAGGAGAGTTCAAAGAGTTCCAAAGAAAGTTAGATAGGGTCTCATGAATTAGAATCTTGCAATATCAATCAGCCCAGGTGGGATAGGAAATTCATAGGAATAAAATTCTGAAAACACAAAAGGAAAAAAATTCCAATGATGAGAAAAAAATGGCAATTGTCTTCAGACCAATATAGATATATTGGGGACTTGCCAAGCAAATTCAAATTGTTAAAAAGTAAAATAAAAACTGAGCCAGGTAACAGAAGGGGAAGAGAGTAACAGGAAGACCCTTTCCTGTTAAAAATAGTGTCAGGAGTGGTAAAGCACAAAATTAGTTGAAGCTGGAAAGAGAAGCTGAGGACAACAAAAAGGGGTTTTTAAAGATAAATGGAGAGAAAATGGAGGATCAAAGAAAGGATAGAACCATTGTTTGTGATGGATGAGATGATGACAACTGACAACAGAAAGAAGGTGATGCTGCTTGATTCTTATATGGCTTCTGTTTTCTCTGCCAAGGAGAAAGAACTTTGTATTGGAATTGACAGATCCCAAATGGCTAACTAGTCAGTGATACCCAAGACAAGTAATGAGATAGTGAGTGAACTGCTAGCTGCCTTTGATGAACTCAAGTCTCCTGCTCCATATGGATTGCTGATTGATGAGCCACTGTCTAGAATATTTGAAATATGGAGATCAGAAAAGATACCACACTGGAAGTGAGCGAATATCCTAATCCCTTTACTCCTCTTCCCTCCCATAGAAGAAGACAGTCTGAAAACTGCAGGCCATTGAGTTTGACTTTGATTTCTGAGAATATCCCAGGACAAATGATTAAAGAAATGGCTAGTGAGCTTCTAGGAAAGGAAGGAGCAATTACAAATTGAGCTATCTTAGCTTCCTCAAGAACAGGTCTAACCACACTAATCTTATTATTTTTTACAGGGTTGTCAAATTGATCAGAAGAATGCTGTTCAAGATAGAGCTTACCTGGATTTTAGCAAAACGTTGGATAAAGGAGCTCATATTATTATTGTAAAACAACGATAAAGAGACATAGACTAGATGATAATGCAACTAGCTAGAACTGGCTATCCTCTCAGACTTAAAGAGTAGCCATTAATGGTGCAATATCAGCCTGGCAGGACATCACCAATACAGTACCCCAGGAATCTGTGTTTGGCCTTGTCCTGGGTAACAATCTTATCAATGACTTGGATAAAAGGATGGTTGTCTTGCTGATCAAATTTTTAAAAGACACAAAGCTGGGAGGAATAGTTTATATGCTAGATAACATGAGTCAAGATTGAAAAATATCTTGACGGGCTAGTGTATTGTGTTAAATTTAATAAGATGAAATTCATTAATGAAAAATCCAAAATCTCACATTTGTGTTTAAAAAAATCAACTTCAAAAGCAAAAGATGGGGGAGGCATTTTTGGATAGCAGTTTGTCTGAAGGAAAAAAAAAAACAGACTCAGATCTTCCTGTACCTTCCACTTGGCCTTGCTGTTTTATCATTAACAATTTTCATTTTAGACCTCTCCCTCTCATGCTTCTACCGTCTTCCAGCACTGAGTGAGACTTGATTTTCGCTTGACTTGATTTGAGACTTGACTCAGGAGTGATATTGAATCCCTGAGCATCTTTTCCAATATTAGCAGCATCTTTGCTCATTCTCCCTGAGTCAGCAGGGTCATCTGAATAGTCTTTATTCCCTATTGCCAGCCTCAGACTCTCACTCTAGAGATATTACTCAACCACTTCTCCTTTGAGGTTCACTCTATCCAAATACAACACCTAAACCAGACTCTAGTGGCTGTTAATCTACTGAAACCAGGAAGTCCTTCATTCTTTCATCTTCAGGAGGAGAAAAAAGACCAGTGCTCTCTTGTGTATACATGAGGCCATCCTCTCCTGTCTTCCACAGCAGATTGGCAGAATTTTCCCGCCATCATCTCTCTTCCTGCTGATCTTCATTCTCTTCCCAACTACTAATTCCTTCTCAACTCTCTTCAGATATGCGTAAGTCTCCCCCATCTTTAAAAAACTCTCACTGGATGCTACCATCTCCACTAGCTCCAATCACGTAAGTTTTCTCCTTTTCTCAGCTAAACTCCTTTAAAAAGCTATCAGCACTCAATGCCTCTCTTACTCTCTTCTAAATGCTCTGTAATCTGGCTTCCAAATATATCACTCAGCAGAAACTGATGTCTCCAAAGTTACCAAGATCTTTTTTTTAAAGTCATATTTTTACATCATCATAGTTTCCCTAGTATTCCTGCCCCTTCCAAAAAAATCTTCATATATAAAAATGGCATATTTAAGAGGAAAAAAAGTAAAGGAAAAGGAAAAGGAAAAAAATCAGAACAACCAAGCAATACATTAAAAAAGATAGAAAACATGCAATGTGCAACAACTGCAGACTTCCCATCTCTGCAAAAGGGTGAGATGGGAGTGCCCTCTCATATCTCATCTTTTTAGTTATGCTTAATCTTTATAATTTTGTCCCATTCACTTTTGATTTGTGTGTGTGTGTGTGTTGCGGATGCTTTTTCTGTTTACATTGTTGTAGTTTTGTGTATTTTTTTTGGTTCTGCTCACTTCACTCTGCATTAGTTCATATATATTAATCATTTCTTACAGCAGTCATATTCCATTACATTCCATCATCATTTAATTAGCCATTCCCCATGTTCATCAATGGGCATTGACTTTGTTTCTGGTTCTTTGTTATCACAAAAAGTGCTGCTACAAATATTTTGTTGTATATGGGGACTTCCATCTTATCAATTACTTCCTTGGAGTATAAGATGAGTAACAGAATATCTGGGTCAAAGAGTATGGATATTTTAGTCACTTTATTTGCATAATTCCAAATTACTTTCCAAAATGGTTGTACCAATGCACAGCTCCACCAGCAATGAATTAGTATGCCTCTCTTCCCACAACTCCTCCAGCATTGACTATTGACATTTTTTGTCATCTTTGCCAATTTTCAGGGTGTAAGGTAAAATCTCAGGGTTGTTTTGATTTACATTTCCTTTATTATTAGTGATTTGAATAATTCTTTCATGTGGTTGTGAATACTTAGCAATTTTTCTTTTGAGAATTATTTGTTCATATCCTTTGACCACTTATCTAATGAAGAAACTATATTTGTCTTACATGAATTTAAGTGTTTACATGTCTCGGATACCAAACCCTTATCAGAAAAAATTTAATATAAAGATATTTTTCTCCATTTGACTATTTCTCATGCAAGGTCCATTAAATTTGTCTCTGCAGAAGTTTTTCAGTTTCATGCAAAGATATTTATTTTATCCACTCCTATCCCTTGTTTGGTTAAGAACATATCTCCTAACCACAGCTATGGGAGTTATATGATCTATTTCTATTCTAATTTTTATATTATCATCTTTACTATTAAAGTCACATATCCATTTAGAATGGCTTGTGGAAATTCTAAGCCTATTTTTTTTGCCAAACTGCTTTCCAATTTTTCCAACAGTTTTTTAAAAATCAAATAGGAGTTTTTTCCTAAGTATTTTCTTTTCTGCTTTATTGAACACTAAGTTATTGAATTCCATTATTTTGGATTCTTACTTGTCTAATCTACTCCATTGACCCATCTCTCTGTTTTTAAAGCAATATCAGATGGTTTTGATGACTGTTGCTTTATAATATAGTTTGAGGTCTAGAAGTACTGTTCTCCCTTCATCCCTACCTCTTTTTTCCCAAATTTAATACAGTAAAATTTAATAAGGATGAAAATCGAGTATGTTTAGTGCCAAAAAATCAACTTCACAAGTACAAAATCACTGAGGTATAGATAGAATAGTAGGTTCAGCTGAAGAAAAAAGGAGAGGGAGGAAGGAATATTTCAGTGGATTCTAATCTTCATATATAGAGGAGAAGAATAGGGTAGTAGATAGGCAGGACATTGAACTTGGAGTCAAGGCTTGGGTTCAAATTCTGCTTTATTCATTTAATAACTGTGTGTCCCTGGGCAAGTCATTTAACTTCTTTTTGTTTTAGTTTCCTCATTTATAAAATGAGAAAGTTGAGCTCAATGCCCTCATGGGTGTCTTCCAGTTCTAAATCTGTTTTCCATCTCTACCTCTTTTTATCATTTACCTTGATATTCTAGATCTTTTTGTTTTTCCAAATAAATTTTATTATTATTTTGTCAAGGTCTATAAAGTATCTCTTTGACAATTTGATTGGTATAGCATTAAAATTATATATTAGCTTTGTTAGTATTGTCATTTTTACAAAACTGACACAGCCTAGTCATGAGCAATGAACATTCTTCCAGGTCTTTAAGTTATTCTTTATTTCTTTAAGGAGTACTTTCTAGTTGAACCTATGCAAGTCTTTCACGTGCTTTGGTAGATTGATCTTCAGATCATGTGGTTATTTGGAGTGGGTTTTGTTTTCCTAATATTGTCCCTTATACTTTGTTATTATATAGAAATGTTATTGATTTTTGAAGGTTTATTTTGTAGCCTGCAACTTTGCTGAAGCTGTTAATTGTTTCAATTAGTATCTTTGTTGCTTCTCTATGATTTTCCAAGTCTACATCATATTATTAGTGAATAGGGACAATTTTATTTCCTTTTTAGTTATCTTTGTGCCTTTAGTTTCTTTCTCCTATCTTGTGGCTACTGCTAGCATTTCCAGGACTATATCACATAATTGTGGGGAGAATGGACATCTTTGCTTTCCTGCTCTATTAATTGGAAAAGATTCTAGTGTTTCCTCATTGTATATAATGTTTGTTTTTTGTTTTAGATGGATTTTTTATGATAATTTTTAAAAGATTCCTCTGTGGCTATACTTTTTTTTAGGTTTTTAAGCACAAATGAGTATTGTGCTTTGTCAATGACTTTTTTTTTCATCTATTGAAATAATCATAGGGTTTGAGATGTTTTTGTCTTTAATATGTTTCATTATGTTGATTGTTTTCCTAATGCTGAATGATCCTTGGTACAAATTCAACTTCATCATAGTGAATAATTTCTTGGATAAGTTACCATAGTATGTTTGGCAGGATTTTGTGTAAAATTTTTGAATCAATTATTCATTATTGATATTAGTCTTCTTGATTTTTTTGTGAAATTCCACAATTAGATATTTTCTTTTGTATTTTATCCTTCCCTGGTTTAGATATTAGTATTATATTTGTCACATAAAAAAAGATTCTGAAGGGTTCTTTCTTAGTTTTTGAAAATAATTTGTGTAGTATGTATACCAATTGTTCAAAAAAGTTTGATAGAATTCTCCTGTGACTCTATCAGGATTAGGAGTTTCTTTTCTCTGGTATTTCCTTTAAAGCTTGGTCTATTTATTTTTCTGAGATTGGGTTATTTTAGGTCTGTATTTGATCTTCTGTCATTTTGAGTATTTTATATTTTTGAAGGTGTGTCTCTATTCCTTTTGTGTTCTTAGTTTTGTTAGCATATAATTATGTACAATATGTTCTGGTTATTCTTTTTATATCTTCTGATTTTGTTGTAATTGTAACTTGTTTATTTGCTATTTTGTTGATCTGATTTTCTGCCCTCTTCTTTTTAATCAGATTGACTAAAAGTTTTTTTTAATTTTATTAGTTATTCCAAAGAGTTTTAATTTAGTTTTATTTATTATTTTTATGGTTTTTTGGTTTTCAATTTATTTCTCCTCTAATTTTCATTGTCTCCTCTTTTGTGTTTATTTTAGATTTGTTTATTTGTTGGCTTTCTAATTTTTAAAATGCATATTAAGTTCATCAATCTTTTATTTTTCTATTTTGTTAATGTATATTTGTAGGGATATAACATTTCCCTTGGGGACTACTTTAGCTATATCCCAGACATTTTAGTATGTTTCTCATTAAATTTTTTCCACATAATTATTATTTCTTTGATTTGTTCTTCCACTTACTGATTTTCTTGTTGAATTTCCATTTGAGTGTTTCTTTTGTTTGTGGCCTATGAACCAATGACTATTTTTATTGAGTTATGGTCTGTAAAGGATATATTTACCATTTTTTTTTACATTTGCCTTTTTAGATTCATCTACAATATCTCTGTGCTCTAATATATGGTTAATTTTTTTAAAAATTCATTGGTGCTGAGAAATATGTGTGTGTGCCTATTAAGAAGATTTTATAAATCTTTTAGCTCTAGTTTCTCAAGCTCTCAGTTTCTAGTTCTAGTTTCTAGTCTCTAGTTCCTCAGTTCTAGATTTTCCCTTTGGTTTATCTATTAGACTTATCCAAAACTGAGAGAGGGACACTGAAATCTCCTATCACTGTTGTGTTACTATCTATGTATTTTTTTTAGCTCAGTTAATGTTTCCTGTAGTATAGGGACTGAATATATTTAATATTGATATTGGTTTGTTGTCTACAGTTCCCTTCTTCATAGTGTAGGGTTTTTTTTGTTGTTTTGAACATTTATTTTGGCTTTGTCTGATAGCAAAAATGCAAGTCCCAATTTTTTTAATTGACTTGGTATATAGTAAATTTTTCTAGGCCCTCACTTTTATTCTGTGTATTGTTTTTGTTTTTAAAATACATTTCCTGTAAGCAATAGATTAGAGGATTTTGATTTCTTATCCAATTTATCACTCTTTTTTCATTTTTTAGATTGTTTAATCCATTCAATAAGAATTAGGTTTATATTTTCTTCCATTTATCTCTAATTTTTTTCAAGTTATGATTTTTCATCTCTTATGCTATAAACACAGCACTATGTCTCCACAGTTTTAGATTAATCTTTTTTATTATAGCTGTATTCCTCTTAACTCTCTTCTCTTTACTCTTAAGCCTTTCCCACCCTAACCCTGATGCCTATATGTTACTCCTTTCCCTAGTTTTGAAGTTTTGCTTATTAGTGTTCTTTTATTTCTTGCTCTTATTTGGCTATTTAATTCTTTCCCTCTTTTTTCCTCTCAATTACATAGTTAAATAGAATCCCCTTTTCCTCCTCCTCTTTAATTTATTTTGTTAATTAGTTTTTAAAAGTTCATTTTCTCCATCTTTTTCTAGAAAGAATTTATTTCCCTTAATCTTTGCATTATCTTCCATATCTATACTTTTATTATTTAGTTCATATCTGTTATGTTTAGTCATTCTTTATTCTCTGTATTCCTCATGGAATCAAAACTTTTGAGGTAGCTATTTTATGTGTTCCTTTCTAAACAGTTTATATTGTTGCTCTGTAAAGCTTACCTCCAGCCCCATTTTTTTCTGTTGTGCCTCACTATTAGAAAAATATCAATTCCTGCAAGTGACAGACAGAATATTGCCCATGGTAGTATTCTTCCTATGTCCCTAATCATGCTGTTAATTGTTGACCTTTGTCCTCTCCTTGGTCATTCTTCTCCTGCCACCATTTATCTCAAAATCTCTTCCCTGGGTCTTTGCCCTCCCACCTTCTTGTTGTCAGTTTTCCCTAGAAACTCTGATTCCCCTTCTCCTGAGGCACCATGAGTGATCTCTCTAAATACCAGATCTCTGGAGAGAACATCCTTTGTAAGGTCCCCATTTCCCTTTACAGAATACCTCCCTTCCCATAGGAGAATTCATCAATGGTAACTCCTCCCACCACTGAAACAAATTTTCTCCTATTCTCCCTTTTTCATTTCCCTCTTTACCTCCTTGTCCATTTTTCTTTAGCTCTTTTCTTCCTGAGATTCTATAGGTGTTATTTTCCCTTCATTTTAAGCCTTTGATTGGATGAAGGAACATCACATATTCCTCACTATTTTCTTCTTCCACTCCTCATTTTAATGCACCCTCTGATTTTGTAATTTAGTCCCAAAACAAACAAACAAAAAAACATTGATTCACCTGTTGGCAGAGTATTGTGAAGTTTAGTCTATGATGTTTCAGATGTATTTCTCCAGACCTGTTTGACTTTGCCCTCACCCTTGCTTCATCTTGTACATTTAGAATGAAATTTCTTATTAATCTGTAATACTAATGCATTGTTGGTGGAATTGTGAACTGATCCAATCATTCTGGAGAGCAATTTGGAACTATGCCCAAAGGACTATAAAACTGTGCATAACTTTTGATCCAGCAATGCTACTGCTAGGTCTATATGTCAAAGGCATCCAAAAAAAAGGGGAAAGGACCTATTTGTACAAAAATTTTTGTAGCAGTTCTTTTTGTGGTGGCTAAGAATTGGAAATCAAAGGAATGTCCATCAAATGGGGAATGGTTAAACAAGCTGTGGTATATGATTGTAAGGGAATATTATTTCACTATAAGAAATGACAAGCAGGGTGATTTCAGAAAAATTTGGAAAGACTTACATGAACTGATACATAGTGAAGTGAACAGAACCAGGAGAATGTTGTACACAGTAACAGCAATATTGTTCGATGAAGAACTGTGAATGACTTAGCCATTCTCAGCAATACAGTGATCCAAGACAATCCCAAAGGACTAATGATGAAACATAGTATTCACCTCCAGAGAAAAAACTGATATTTATTGAATACAGATTGAAGCATGCTATTTTTCATTTTCTTTCTTTCAATTTTTTTCTTTGATTCTAGTCTTCTTGTACAAAATTACCAATTTGGAAATCTTTTACATAGTTGCACATGTATAACCTATATCTGATCGCTTACCATCTCAGGGAGTGGGGAGACGAGAGAAAGAGAGGAAGGGATAGAATCTGAAACTCCAAACTTTAAATAAAACTTTTCTAAAAATGAAAAAAAACAGTCTGTCATTATTTTGTCGTTGTTGTCTTTGGTTATTGTATTTGTTCACCCTTCTTGTGTTTGTATTGTCTGGGATATTTGATAAACATCTAGAGTATTTGATAAACACTCTCTTTAGGTCTATTTTTTCTTTCAAAGTGTGTTTTGAATGTCTTTGTTATGGCACATCCATCTTTTTTCCATTTATAATCAGGCTGAAATTTGAAGTGTAGGTCACCTTGGGCAGCATCTTGAGCTCCATTATTCTCTGAAACACATTATTCCATTTCTTCCTGAGTTTTCTAGTGGGCACAGAATAGTCTTTTATGATTTGAATTTCCTTTCATTTGCATTTGAATGTCTTTCTCCTTTTGCTTGCAGAAATTGTTGTTTCTCAATGAGATCGTGAAATTTAACCATTATGTGTCTTGGAGTTTGTAGCCTTGTTTTTTTTCTTTTTCTAGAGGTAATTTTTGGATTCTTTCAATTGGTCATTTGTTCTGTGTTCAGAAGTTTCTAGGAAATTTTATTCTGTCATTTCTTGCATCATAGTGTTTAGGCTTTTTACCTTATGTTCTTCTGGGAGACCTATAATCCTTAAATTGTCTATATAAATCTTTTCTTTGAAATCATTGTGTTTTGCTTGTATCGAGATCATACTTTCTTTTAATGTAATTATTTTTTACTTCTCTTCTTCCAGATTGTAATCAATTATCCTCTTTTATTTCTATGTTGAGACTTGCCATAGAAAATTCAAGTTTTCCTATTCTATCAATTATTTCTACTCTGCATGCCATTATTCTGTTTTCACAATTCCTGTTTCTCTTTTAAACCATTCAAGAATAGTATGATATATTTCCATGTACTCCTCAAATTCCAGAGGGTCCTCTGTCTCATCAGGTATTTGATCATTTTCCTTTGTTTTGCAATTTTCATTCATATATACTTTAATTTGTTTATAAGATCTGAAGGCTATATTTCCTTCTGCTTATGCTCAACGTCTTTGAGTTTTCTTCCCCCTGAAATCTTTGGTAATTTCAATTTCTCTTTTACTCCCTTATTTTCCTCTATTCCTCACATTCTGAATCCCTCCCCTCTGATGGTAGTTACCCTGGGGGCTAGATCTCAAAGCATCTCATCCTCCTCCTACACTGGACAATTCATGGTTCACCAGGCTAGGTCTCTGCCCCAAGTGACTCCTGGGGAACAAAGCTAGCCCCAAATGGATGCTTTCCCTCAGGTTTAGTGGAGCGCCACCTAAGACCCCTTCCCATCCTCCTCCCACCCCCCAGTGGCCTACCCTGTTCCCTCTATTCTTTTCAGTTGTCTGACTCAGCTGTGCTAGCACTGACGCACTGTTATTACAACCTGGACAAATATCTGTCATTTGGAGTTGGGATCTTCATAGTACTGGGAGGAGAAGAGGTAGGTTGTGGGGGAGAGTTGAGCTATATTATAAGCCTGGACATATATTTGCCCCAATCCTTTTGGTCCTCTACTCTGTTCTGTAGCAACACAGAACACTGCTATGTGACTATTGCAGCCTGAGCAAATTTTTGCTGCTTGGAGTTTGAGTTTCCATGGTGCTGGGAAAAGAAGGTTGGGTAGGGGGTGGGATGTGAGGTTGAGTTCTGTTGTAAGCCTACGGTTTGGCTGATGCAGTCTTATTGCTGGAAGTGTGGTCAGCAGCTGGGGCTAGGTTGCTTAATGAACAAGAGTTAGGTATTAGTTGGTGGAGTTATTACTTTATTTGGGTTCTTGGTGTCCTAGACCATGGAGACAACTAAAATTCTTTATCTCTGGCATGTAATTTCTATTTTGGAGAGACTTTTAGGGTCGGAGAAAATGTCTAGTTCTCCATCTTGTTAATCATGTGACCTGAAGTATCACTAATGATCTCAATTGTCAAATCTAATTCCCTTTTCTTAATCCTCCTCCTTCTTGACTTCTGCAATATTTGACACTATTGACCACCCTCTCTGCTTAGATACTGCTGCCTCTCAGGGTTTTCATGGTCCTGTTCTTTCTTCGTTCTCTTCTTAGCTATTTAACACATCTTCAGTCTCTTTTGCTGGTTCCACGTCTAGAAAACTCATCAACCCAGAGACTGCTTCAGTTTTGGTACTGAAACTTCTTCTGTATCCTCAGTTGTCTCTGCTTATTGTCAGCTTTACCATCATCATGCCCCCATGGTGGGGACTCTGTGCCCTTCTTTTCCACTTTCTTTTGTGTGTTGTCTTCCCCCATTAGATTGTAAGCTACTTGAGAGCAGGAACTGTCTTTCTTTTTCTTATTGGTATCCTCCAGTGCTTAGCACCTGGCACATAGTAGTTGTTTAATAAATGTTTATTGTTTTGTATTGTATGTCACACTCACTAACTCTAAGTATACCCCACTGCTCTGTCTTGTGCCCTCTTCCCTTTTCTCTTTATAGGCTCATTTGCTGGCCTGATTCACTCCCATGGTTTCAGTTGTTATTTGTATGTAAATGACTCCCATATCAGCACATAAAACCCTTATTTCTTTCTGAGCTCTGCTCACTACCAACAACTGCCTACTGGATTCCTTTTCTCTCCACACATGTGGCCACTACTCTGGTTCTGACCTCTTTTATGACTTTTTGCCTGGACTATTATTAATAGCCTTCTAAATTTACTTTTTTGCCTAAAGTCATATCAGTGAACATTTAGTGAACATTTACTATATTCCAGGCACTATGCTACACATTGGGAATACAAATACAAGCATAAAGACAGTCTCTGCCCTCAGTGAGTTTACATTCTGATAGAAGAAGACAACATATAAAAGGAAGCTGAAACAGAAAGGGACGAGAGGGGTATTGCTAGGGCGATGGCAGGGGCTAGGGTGAGAAAGTCCTAAGAGTCAGGTGTGCAGCCTGGAAAGGAGTGAAGATGTAACTAGCTAGGAAGGTACTTCCAATGTGTGAAGTCCAGGCAGGGGAAGAATGAGCTTCTAGGGTGAAGAGATTTCTATGGCATGTTTGGAAAAAATCTGGAGTAGCCTGGAAAGGGATGAAGAAGTCTCTCTTCTCTACAATTCAATCTCTATAGAGCTGCCAAATAGACATTCCTAAAGCACGTCTGACCAATGTCACTTCTCTATACAAGAAGCATCTACCTTTTTCTCCAAAATGTAGACCAATCCTGGCTCTGCTCCTAACTAGCTGGGTGACCTCTTTGGTCCTCAGTTTCGTTATCTGCAAAGTGAAAAGGGTGGACTTAGATGGATCTTCTTTCCAGCTCTCCCTCCTTAGCTCCGACTACTAACTTCCCTGGCTTCCTTTAAGTCCCAGCTAAAATCCCACCTTCTGCAGGAAGCCTTCCCCAGCCCCTCTTATTCCAGTGCCTTCCCTCTGTTAATCATTTCCTATTTATTCTACATATAGCCTGCTTTGTATATTTGTTTGCATGTTGTCTCCCCCATTAGACTGTAAGCTTTTTGAGGGTAAAGACTGCCTCCCCCCCCCAGTTTTTTTGTATCCCTAGCACTTAGCCCAGTGCCTGGCACATAGTAGGAACTTAATAAATGTTTATTGAACAAATGAATGAATATTACTTCAATCCTTTGTGCTCCTTGAAGCCCCTTCCATAGATACTCATAGGCAACTTTGAATACAAAATCTAAGTTTAAAAAAAAAAGAAACCTCTGTTTTATTGTTTTAAGCCTCAAAAAAAAATCAAAAGGACAATATGCTTCCTTCATATTTAAGTAGGAGTAAATCTGTGCTTCTTATTGTTCAGTGAGCTGAGAGAAACTTTAGTTGAAAATAACAGGTGGTAAAAGGGAAAAGGGAAACAGGTGGATGAGTCCCTTAGGTCCCACGAAGTCAAGAAAGGGGGTGACTGGTAATCCAGCCCAGATCCATGAAAGGGCCATGAAGACTTACAGTGACAGGGAAGCCCATCTCGACAGCTCTTATTTGAACCTCATGGAGTTTTGATCCAGTAACCTACCTTTTACCACTACCTCCTCTCAAACCAATTTCCTTCCAAATCCTTAGCTAAGAGTCCCCATCATTTTCTCTTTCTCCTGTCCCTTTCTCTAACTTCCTACTCTTATCCTCTTAATCCCCTATACTGGTGGTTCTGAGTTCTAAACAACTTATAAATGAACATTTTAAAGACAACACAAAATCTATTTCAAGGCTAATACATGATGACATTCCAAAAATTTTAAAATGAGAGATTCTAAGGCCTGACCCGTAGAATCTCTAGTTCATAGAGACAAAACCTTCTCTCTTTTTTGTGGTAAACAGTGATGCTATATAGTTTTAGGGAGGAAACTTATGGGAAATTGAGTTGTAGGCTGGTCAGAAGAGCCATATGTGGAGGATTGCCTTCTATTTTTAGCTCTGTCACTGTTTGGTTTAGGTGACCTCAACTGAGTCACCTAATCTCTTAGAATGCTAATGTCTAGGCTCCTGAAACTTATTTGTGTCTGTTAATGCAGTCAAAGGGTGCTACACATTAGTCTGCATTGCTAACCTGGCTGCCCAACTATATAGTGTATGTTCATTTATTCATCCATTATTTCAATGGATTTATTTATTTATTTATTGAGTGACTACTTTATAAAAGGTAATGTACCAAGATCAAAAATTGTTCAAAACACAGAATCATAGATCTAGAATCGAAAGGAACCTCATAGGTTATTTAATCATCTAGTCCAACCCTCACATTTTACAAATGAGGAAACTAAGGCTGAGGGAGGTTAAATGACTGCACTTGGACACACAGGTAGTCAAGATTAAAGGTGGAAGTTGAATCCAGGTCCTCTGATTACAGAGTCCACAGCCTTTCTATTGTACTATATCTGCTTCTTTAGTCCCTGTCCTCCAGGAGCTTACAGTCAGATAGGAATGAGGACTGTTCTAAATATCTAAAAGGTGAGGATAAATGGGAGCAGTGTTGTATGATTGGTTTCATTTAAGCACTAAAGAGGGTAAAAAGGAAGAGATCTCTTTTGGAATGTGACCAGGGAAGGCATTTGAGTTGAGCCCTGAAAAATGGACAGAATGTCAATAATTAGGAATATTGAGGTAAACCCACATGCCATGATCTTAAAGTCCAGAATCACCCCAGATTATTAGGGAGTTAATAGTGTAGTCTTGGCCTTCAATCAGTTAAATAAACTTACTCAAAAATATTTGGTTAAAATAAGTGATTATTTTTTAAAGGCAATTAGGGCTAAGTGACTTGCCCAGGGTCACACAGCTAGTAAGTGTCAAGTGTTTGGTCTGAGGTCGAATTTGAACTCAGGTGCTCTATCTACTATGCCACCCAGCTGCCCCAAAATAAGTGATTTAAATATGAGGAATACATGGAAGCATGGGAAGACGTAGGAACATATACAAAGCGATCTAAACAGAATCAGCAATCTGATATACACGATGATGATGACAACGCAAATAAAAAGAACAACACAAACTCCAAACTCAGTATTGTACAATGATAATAGTTAAGCTTGTCCACGGAGAAAAAAGAGAAAGTGTCTCATCTGCTACTCTTCGAAGAGTGTGGAACACTGAAAATCCTGCCAAACTCCTTAATGTGTAAGTAGGTAGTTGTGGCAAATTGCTTTTTTTTCTCTTTCTTTTTTATTCTTTGATATAGCCATTGGTTGTCTGAGTAGGGGAATGGGAAGGGTTACATATGAAAATGAAGGTAATAAGAAAACAAAATATCAATAAAAATGTGAAGGGTGTTATGGTAGGTATACATAACACTCTCATTCAAGTAAACACAATACAGTGAAATATGGATGAAACTTTAAAAATAAAATGAAATATTTAAATTTAAAATATCATCATTGATTTAAAATATCTTACCAAGTAAATATTAGTCACTGATTTCCTAGGATTATATTTTGATAAACATGATAATGATGCATTTGCTGATTAGAAGTGGGTTTTTTTAAATCTCTAAACCAAAGACAATTGATTTAAAATCTAACTATTTCTCCTTTAAAAAAAGAAAAAGAAAAAATAAGTTACCATGTTTTTAGGATTAATTGTGCAGACTCAATAAAACAAGTCACTTTAGCTTCCTGGTACTTGGAATATACCAATGACATGACCCTGCTCTGAAGTAACCCTTGAACATTTGTTCAGAGCTCCAGCAGATTCTGTGGTTGCTCCTGGTCCATTCCTACTAGTCCTTTTATGTGTTTAAAAGGCAGAACAGAGTTAGCACTTCAATGACAGCTGCAAAGCAGTCTATTATGGCACATAAGGGGTCAAACATTTCCATTGGGGAAATTCAGCAGGAGTCTCATCAGCTCCTTTACTGTCACTCACTGGAATATATATGACTGGCAGGTCAGATATCACTCTTCCTGTCTCCATAGGATCATAGCATTTGGAGTTGGAAAAGATCTCAGAGCTCATCTAATCTAATTTACCTCATTTTACAGATGAGGAAACTGAAGACTAGAAATGTAAAATAGTTTGCCTAATATCATAAAAGTAGTAGCAGCAGAGCCTGGATCCAAGCCCAGATCCATTGAATCTCTACTTTTGTTAATCTGAATCTCAGCTTCACTGGGTTGATCAAAAGTCTTGATTTGGAAATTCAAATACAAAAGGTTAATTAGATACTGGAAATACCATTTTGTGGTTGTATCTTTGGGAACTCACAAGTCACTGAGGCCAATATGGGGTTTCTTCGTTGTTGGTTGTTTGTTTTTGTTTGAGTCTAGGCGGCTGACCGTAGGAGTCTTTAAAATAATGAAAGAATATTGAAGCCATGGAGAAATGTTTTTGAGAATTAGTTCCCAGGACACAGCTCTCCGGCTAGGTAGTAGCAGATATAGAGACACACCGAAAGAGAGTATGCCACACCTTTAGTAAAGGGTCTTCACTCCAGGGAGAGGAAATATCGAGTTGGAGGCCAGCAAAAAAACCAAGATTTTAGAGGTGGTGTGGGAAGGCTTGTCTTCTCTCCTTTTCACGAAAAACAAAGTTCCCAAGGTAGCAGCAGCTGTAGGAGACTGGGATGTAGGAGCTGTAAAATCACACGGCGGACCACTAATGTCCTGCTCTTCCACCCCTGCACCCAGTTCTTGAAAACCAAGGGAGAGGTATAGTGGGCGTAGAGGGGATAGATAAGGATGGAGGGATGGGGAGCGAGCTGCTGAAAAAGCTTTACTTTGCAAGAGACCCACAAAGATCGTGGCGTGGGAAGCTAGGGAGTAGAGAGAAGACTGGAAAGCAAAGGGAAAAGAGAAGCGGAGGTGGCACTTCTGCGCGTGGGGAGGGAGAGAGCGCTTAGAGCTCTGGAGGGACTGAGAGCAAAAGGGTGGGATGAAGCCGGTGGGGGGGGGGTTGGGGGGGGGGAAGGGAAGCAGGCGCGGCCTGGGCTGACTCACGTGACAGGTGGCGGGGATATTAAGCAGCAGCGGCCCAGGCTCTGAGCCTGAGCTGGTGCTCGCTGGAGACTCATCCACCCAAGCGAGGATCGTGCAGCCGCTAGAGGGGCGAGCGCGGTCAACTTGCGCACAGGTAGCCTGCTCACCGATCCCCGCCACCTTCCACCTGCCCAGCCGGCCCGCCATCGCGCTCACCTGGGGCTTGTCGGTGTCACCAAGTCCCTGCCCCCCAAGAACTCGGATCCCGAAGTAAGCTGCGCCTTCCGAGAAGGGAGAGAGCCCTGCCGCCTCCCTCGCCTGCCCTCCGGCTGAGTCGCTCTCGGAACCGCCCCAGCGCGTGTTTGTGGTTGCAGAGAAGCTGAGCCAACCTGAGCGCCATGAACCAGATAGAGCCAGGTGTGCAGTACAACTACGTCTACGAAGATGACGAGTACATGATCCAGGAGGAAGAATGGGACCGGGACCTGCTCCTGGATCCCGCCTGGGAGAAGCAACAGAGAAAGGTCAGCAAAAGGAATCGGGCGCCGCCGTGGCCCTAAGGTGTCCCTTGCGTCTAGGCTAGGCGAAGACCCCCGTAGATGAGCCCCGGGGTCTGCGGGTGATACCTGCCTGCCTGTCCCAGAGTTAGGCACTGTCACGACCTTTCTTATTCCCATCCCATGGGGATGCTTAGGAAGGAATCCATTTTCAGAGATGGAAACATTATGTGTGTTGTGTGGCCTTGTGTGAATGTGTATGTATGTGTGCAGCATAGGTTTTTATAGCAGTTCAAATCTGATAGAGATCTTGAAAAATAATCGACACATATACACAAAATATAGCATGTCCCAAAAGTCTTAGTGCCATTTTAAGCTTTAATATCAGTCATCTATAAAATATATATGTGGGTCTATATACACACACATATAATATAATATATTAATATACATATATATGGATCATGGAAAGAAGGGTTGTTGGGTGGTTGGAGTAATAATATAAAATGTTTAAATCTTATAGGGGGAAAAAACCCAACCCTAGAGTTTTATACTGACCCTCAAACCAGTTCTATGACCTTAGCAGAGGAATTATGTTCACCCTTTATAAAATTTATCAGTCTCTTCCCTTCCAGTTAATAACAACCTTACAGGGTAATTGTGAAGGAAGCTCTAATCACTATATAAAGTGAGCTGGAATCATTAATAAGCTATTTATCATTAATACCAATAATAGGGTAACAGGGCTCTCTGTTTATCTCTATTTCAGAGAGATGCTCTCATGAGTTAATTAAAGGATGTTTTTGAGTGCTTTAGGCCCCTTGGAGTATTATTCACTGAAAAGACATTTTATTACACTCTTTAAATATAGTTCATTGAGGTAAGCAATGGGGACAGAGGAGTCAGCCAGGTTCTAAAAACACTGACTCTGCCACTCCATTCCGATTGGCTGTTGTCTGATCCAGTGGAACATTCCACTGCTTCTTGATCCTCTCGGTTGGAACAAATAAGGAATGTTCACCAGGAGGTTAAAAGCTATAACCCTTTTATTGGGCAAGAAGACTCCTCAGGCAAGCCAATGGAGACCTCTTAACCCAAATCCTCTGGTCACATTGTCCTGATAAAAGTAATGTGGCTTTATGGTTTTTCCTTCCTTCTGGGGGGTGAAGCAAGAGAAAACTTCCCCTTCTAAGGGCTTGACTTTAGGATGAGTGAATGACATACATGTTCAGCCATGTATGTACTTCTCTCACTAATTCATCCATTTATCCAACAACTCCAACTCCCAGTGGATATTATTGTATATACATATATGTATGCGTGCATGGGAGATTGGATTCTGATCATTTATATAAATTACCTATCCCTCATGCCTGGAGCTCTATCCCTCTTGTCACCATCTTGGTGTGTTGAAATACTTAGGTCAGGTCCTTCTGACTTCTTCTTTCTATGCTCATATCTATCGAAAATGATTTCTCTCTCCTCCAGATTTTAATAACACTTTGTCTAGAACTCCTTTGTCATTCTTACTCGTCCACATCTCTTTGAGGGAAGAAAATTGTGGTGACTCCCTCCCCCTAGTACCCACAGTGCTTTGCTTATAGTAGAGATGTAATCAATGTTTGTGGATTAAATTGAATGGAAATAGAGAACATATCACACTCACACTTCTCCAATCCCAAATAACTACATTAAAGAGTTCTTACTTTAGATAACTGACAATTTTGTCCATTAAATAACGAAGTACCATATATTTTCTTTCTTCTTTACATTGAGAGATTTTCTTTTGTAAACTTTTTCTTAGAGGATCTTTTTTGATTAAAAAGTTATTACATCTCAACCTCCTATTTCTAATTCCCAATAGACCATTTTTTACATTTTAAAATTTGAGATAATTTGGAATTAATAAACTGGAAGTTAAATTGAAGATAAAAAACTATAAAATTTCAAAACTTATGAGAAAATTTTTTGTGAATTATAATGAGGGAAACGCAAACTCTTAGGAATGTTAGTTGTGTACTTTTTTGATTAAATATCACTGACCAGCAGAATCTAATGAATTCTGTTTTTAGAAATCGGCTCTTCAGATTGAATAATAAAGCAATTTCACATGGCTAAATCCAGAGAATAATCTGAATAACCAAAGAAATAGCTGAAGTTAGTCTTATTTTCTACACATTGAATTCTGTTGAGTGTGGTATCCTATCCCTCAAAGAAAACAAATTCTTTTTCTTCCTCCAGTCTTTCAGTCTTGATTTGTAGTATTTAAATGTTTTCTTTTTTTAAAATGTGGTTTACATAGGGTTTTGTTTATGTAGGCCAATAAATCTTTGTTTCAAAGTTTGCTTTTTTTCCTTGTGAGGAAAAGTCATATGCCTAAGAAAATATATGAGATCTATTTTGGGGGGAAATTATATGGAATTTTTTGGAAATTATTGATTTAAACAAGTGACACATTTTTATTTTTTTATTAGAGAACAATAATAGGCTAGAATTAATGTGAATTTCTGAACAACACACTGACATATCTTCTGGGACACAATTTTTAAACCCCATTTAAAAGATTTTCTAATGTAATAACTCTGTTCTAAATAAAAAAACAATAGACTTGGGATACTTAACTGCTTGAATTGGTATAAATTAAGTTATTTTCATCTGTCAATTTTAAAACACTAGGGGGGGTATATTAAAGAACAGATCAAGCATTCAGGGAGCTTAAAATGTGATTAAAGAGTTTGTAATGAGAATTCTGTTTCTTTAACTTAAGTCTAGTAAAAAAAATAGGAGATAATGTATTATAAGAACTAGATCTAAGAGTATCAGTGCTTTTAAAAAACAGTGCTAAATAAGTTTTAAAAATAATTCCCTATTCTACTTTTGTTAGAGAAGATACACAAACTCTCAGCTTTGCTCAAATCAGTAATATAATATTGAACTGTGATCTTAGTGCAGCCCTGACAGCAGACTGCATTTATGTCCTATGAGACAATCTGTTGGATCAGGTCAAAAATAAAATTCCATTGTTTCTATTATGGGCTACCCTCTTCACACTTGCCATTTCAGTGATATGCCTGGTATGAAATCTGTCAACAGATGCTTGTAACACATGATGACGTCTGTAGGGTTACAATGGATGCAGTGGCTAATAATAACCACAGTTTAGAGGGTTTCATGGTCTACCTTAATCCAGGCTCTTTGGTTTGGAATTCCTTCTTGCAGAAGTACTTTACTGAGTGTGGTACCCTTTTTGCAAAAGGAAGCAATATGGTAGACAGTGTAGCATGGAGGATAGAGAGCTGGCCTTGAAGCCAGGAAGACCTGGGTTCCAGTGGTATCTCTCACACATATTGGCTATCTGACTGTGGGCAAATCATTTATCTTTTTAGGACACTAGGCAGTTTTAAGACTATAAGTTGTAGAGAAAGTTCTGACCTGCATTTGTAAGTTTCCTCACTTGGGAGTTCTTTATACCAATGAAATAATAGATCTAGTCCCCTCTATGGAAGTTCTGGTGCGTTTATTATGAATATAAATAACCAGATGAAAGTATTAACTTTATCTTTCAGGTATGCCTTTTATTACTAGGGAAAGGGAAATACATCATGATATATGTGAATGTTATCAGTATGGATATTTTCTCAATTAACACAGATCATAGTTCCTGTATACCTTTGATAGGTGATTTTTTTTTTGTAGGGAGAATTTCTAAAGCTAAAATGTGATCACCTCATGGCCACATCTTCCGATAATGAACCTCTCTAAATTTACCTAGAGTGATGCTCAGTTGATAAATAGCATCAATCCCTGAGCCCTAACTAGAAGCCTTTCCAGCTTGTTAAGACCTGTTTGAGTTGACATGAATCTAGCGTCTTTGAAAACCTGGAATTGCTTCCACAATGCCATGAAGTATTGGAGTAGGACTTTAATGGAGGAGACAAGTGAGTATATTCTGTAAAACAAGAATTATCACAATGAATGATCAATTTCTGAATAGAAAAATTAGCAATTGTTTCGATTTTAAGATTTGAAATAGTTGAAAGGATTCAGATAATGAGGTTGTTCATTTGTGTTCATGCAGCGTACCACATATTATTTAATTATATCTGATACAGTGTTGGGAATTCTTCCTTTCCAAGCTAAATACAGCTCCTTACAGCATACTGTTGAATATTTTTGTAACTCATTTCCTAGAAACAAGCCACTTCTGTAACCAAGGGCATGCTTTTAATATATGTTTAGCTATTAACTGAAACCTAATCATCAGGTGACTTGTCAAAGCAGCAATGCTGAAAATGTTTGTTCTCTCAGTAGGGACAGGACTCTGTATTTAATGCTTATCTTTGTAGGTACCAATCCAATCCCTATATGGTAATAAATAGGCATGTATATAAAGTGTCCATGTATATAGAGGGTATTCATATCTTCCATTAACATTTCATGAAGAAACTTTGGGTGGAGTGTTGGAAGGAAAGAAGGAAAGGAAAATTTATTTACCATATCTGGAACTCTGTCGTTATTTTTTTTAAACAGAAAAATTCAAGAAGAAGCTGATAAATAGGATACAGTGGAGTTTCCCCTCATAGCTCACAATTTAGGCAAGATTGATTTACCACAGGAGTACACATCTGTCAGTCCTGTCATCTCCATGCTAAAATATTGCCAAATAACATTGGCTATATGGAAGACTACTTATTCAGAACCAACTGCCAGAGAGCTCAGGATTCAGTAGATAACTAATGTAGTGGTCTGGTGTGCTTGGCATATTGTGCTACATATTTCTTAAAACATATTGTGCTGTATAGATACTAACTTCAGGTTAGACCCTGCATGGTATACTCTCTTGAGGGGAAAGAGAAGGAGACCAAAGCTTATTATGTCCTACCACACTGTGTTCTCTGAGAGAAAGGGATGTTTAAATTGAATAATGGTTTGAATTTAGTAAATATTTATTGAATTGCATTTGAATTGACCTAACTTGCTCAAGCAAAAGTCCTGGTTGGCAAAAAGCCCCAAATGCCCTTGGCATTACTCAATAAATATTCAGGGGCCATCCTCATTACAGCCCCCATTCTATCTCTTTTTTAAGTATTCTATTTCCTTTTTTGTTAATCTGGACAATTTATATTTTTGTAAATATTGGGCCACTTAACTTAGATTTATTGGCATATAATTGGGCAGAATAGCTCCTAATAATTACTTTAATTTCATCTTCATTAGTGGAACAGTTATCCTTTTCATTTTGGTACTGGTAATTTGGTTTTCTTTCTTTTTTTTAGTCCAGTTAACCAATGGTTTATTTGTTTTTTCATAAAACTAGTTCTTAGTTTTATTTATTAGTTAAATGGTTTTCTTACTTTTGATATTATTAATCTTTCCTTTGATTTTCAGGATTTCTGATTTGGTGTTTAATTGGGGATTTTAAATTTGTTCTTTTTGTAATTTTTTTGGTTGCATGTCTAATTCATTGATTTACTTTTCCTCTATATTATTGATATAAGCAGTTAGAGGTATAAATTTTTCCCTAGGTACTGCTTTGGCTGTATCCCATAAATTTTGGTATGCTGTCTCATTGTTGTCATTCTCTTTAATGAAATTATTTATTGTTTTTCAAATTTGTTCTTTGACTCACTCTTTCCTTAGGATTAGCTTATTTAGTTTCCAATTAATTTTTAATCTATGTTTCCACAATCCTTTATTACATATAATTTTTGTTGCATTATGGTCTAAAAAGGATCCATTTAATATTTCTGCTTTTCTGTCTTTGGTTGTGAGGTTTTTATGTCCTAATATATAGTCAGTTTTTGTGAAGGTTCCATGTACAGTTGAGAAAAAGGTATACTTTCTATTTCCATTCAATTTTCTCTAGAGGGCTACTATATCTAATTTTTCTAAGATTCTATTCATCTCCTTAACATCTTTCTTGTTTATTTTATGGTTAGATTTATCTTCAGAGAGGGGAAAGTTGAAGTTCCCCACTAGCATAGATTTACTGTCTATTTCTTCCTGTAACTCATTTAACTTTTCCTTTAAGAACTTGGATGCTATGTCATTTGGTGCATATATGTTTAGTATTGATATTACTTTATTGTCTATGGTACCTTTTAGCAAAATGTAGTTTCCTCGCTTATTTCTTTTAATTAGGTCTATTTTTGCTTTTGTTTTCTCTAAGATCATTATTGCTACCCCTGCTTTTTTCCCCCCAACCTTAGCTGAAGCATAATAGATTCTTCTGTAGCCCCTTATTTTCACTCTATGTGTGTCTCTCTGTTTCAAATGTGTTTCTTGTAAACAACATATTGTTGGATTCTGGTTTTCAACCCATTCTGCTATCTGCTTCTTTATGGGGGAGTTCATCCCATTCACATTTATAGTTATGATTACTAACTTTGTATTTCCCTCCATCCTATTTTTCTCCCTGTTTAGTCTTCTCTCTCTCTCTTTTTACCCTGGCCCTCCTCAGAAGTCTGTTTTGCTTCTGACCACTGCCTCCTCCCTCTGATCTATCAGTACCATCCTTCCTTCCCTTATCATCTATCTCTCCTACTTCTCTGTAAGGTAAGATAGATTTCTATACTCAACTGAATGTGTGTTATTCCTTTTTGAGCCAATTCCATTGAGAGTAAGATTCAACTGTTGCCCGTTTTCCCCCACCCCCATCTTCTTCTCCACTGTGAAACCTCTTCATTTCATGCCTCTTTTATGTGAGATAATTTATCTCCTTGTACCTCTTCCTTCCCCCTTCCTTTAGTACATCCTTCTTTCTTATCTCTTTATTTTATTTTTTGGAACTCATCCCATCGTAGTCAACTCATACTTGTACTCTCTGTCTATCTATCCTCCTTTTAATTGCCCTAATAATGAGAAAGTTCTTAGGAGTTATAAGTATCTTCTTTCCATATAGGAATGTGAACAGTTTAAACTTATTGATTTCCTTTTGATTTCTTTTTCATGTTTACATTTTTATACTTCTCTTGAGTCTGGTAGCTGAAAGTCAAAATTTCTATTCAGTTCTGGGCTTTTCATCAGGAATGCTTGAAAATCCTCTATTTCATTAAATATCCATTTTCCCCCCCTAAAGGTCCTTTGCCCTCTGGAATATCATATTCCAAGCTCTCTGATTCTTTAATGTGGAAGCTGCTAAATCTTGTATGATCCTGACTATGGCTCCACAATATTCAAATCATTTCTTTCTGGCTGCTTGTAATATTTATTCCTTGATCTTGAGACTCTGGAATTTGGCTATAATATTCCTGGCTGTTTTCATTTTGGGATCTCTTTTAGGAGATGATTAGTGGATTCTTTCAATTTCTATTTTACACTCTGATTCTAGGATATCAGGGCACTTTTCCTTGTTAATTTCTTGAAAGATGAGGTCTAGGCTCTTTTTTTGACCATGGTGTTCAGGTAGTCCAATAATTCTTAAATTATCTCTCTTTGATCTATTTTCCAAATCAGTTATTTTACTTTCTTCTAATTTTTTTTCATTCCTTTGACTTTGTTTTATTCTTTCTTGATACCTTTAAGGAGTCATTAGCTTCCACTTGCCCAGTTCTAATTTTTAAGGAGTTCTTTTCTTCAGTGAATTTTTGTGCCTCTTTTTCCATTTGGTCAATTCTACTTTTAAGGTGTTATTTTCTTCAGTATTATTTGTGCCCCCCTTTTACCTAGCCATTGACTTTCTTTCATAATTTTCTTGAATTGCTCTCATTTTCCCCCCAGTTTTTCCTGAGTCTCTTATTTGGTTTTTAAAATCCTTTTTGAGCCCTTCCAGGAATTCTTGTTGGGCTTGTGTCTAATTTACATTTTTTTCTTTGATGCTTTGCTTATAGCTATTTTGACACCATTGTCTTTTTCTTGTGTCTTGATCTTCCCTGTCACCATAGTAACTTTTTATGGTTAGGTTCTTTTTTTGTTGTTTGTGCAATTTTCTAGCCTATTTCTTGACTTTTAACTTTATGTTAAAATTGGGCTCTGCTCTGAGGGTGGAGGGGGTATTGTCCCAAGCTTCAAGTTTTTATTCTGCTGTCTTCAGAGCTAGCTCTGGGGATCTGTAAGTTGTTGGTGCTTCCAAGGTGGTATGACCTAAGGAGAGTTGTGGTCACTGCTCTCCTGGCCTGTGCTGGGGTCTTAACTCAGGAAGAGACCTTGTTCCCCTGTAGCCACAAATGCTATTGCTCCTGATAGCCCTAGAGCAGAGGACCTGCTCTTCTGCAGTCACAAGTACTAGTGTTCCTTTCTGCCTTGGATCTGAGCCAGATCCCCTGCTCCTCTGTGAGGAACCACAATACTCTTCTCTACTCTGGAACTAAGACCAGTATGAGCAATGCAAAGCCCTGAGCTCAGCACCAGCAGAGTCCCTTGTAATCTCTTTCTGATCATTTGCCAACTTCCTTACTGTCTGTGGGTGAGAGCTTTTGAAGCTGCTGCTGCCCCTAATGCAGTTAGTTGCTTCCAAGGTCTGCTGCTGGCATTGCCAAGGTGCTGTTCCTGGCCTAACTACCACCCTAGTGTGACAGACCTTTCCTACCTGACATCCAACTTCATCTTAAGCTGGAAAAATTGTTTCACCCTGACCTTTTGTTGGTTCTGCCACTCCAGTATTTTGATTTGAAGTGTTTCGAAGTTGTTTGGAGGAGAATTTGGGAGAGTTCAGGTGAGTTTTTGCCTCTACTCTGACATCTTGGCTCTTCCCCTCCCCCAATAATTTTCAAAATCAAAATACGCCCCTGTGGCCACCATTCCCCTATGTACATGGTGTTCCCAAAGTCATAGGGTAGTTATAAGCTTTAATAGCTTAAAACTATATTAAGATTTTTAGAACACCCAATATATTGCTTTTCCCTATTCTATTGTATAGGCTGTAGGCACAAGATGTATAATACTTCTTTGAGGGTGGTTTGCTTTTGTATATCCAGTCCTTAACACTATACTTGGCACCTAGTAAAAGACTGATAAATGTTTTCCCACTCATTTTTTATTCATTTATTCATTCAATAGAATAGCTTGCTAATGCATTGTTATAGATGAAAAAAGAAACTTCAGTACCCACAAGGTGCTTATTATCTAGTTTGGGAAATGAAAAATACAAATCTGATATAGAAGTAATATGAAATTAAGAGCAAGGATTTTCTTTGACCAGTGCTATACCTAAGCTAGTGCTACAAGAGGTAAAAAAAAAAAAAGGAGGGAGAGCAATCAATATGGCATGGAGTAACATAGGAAGGCTTCAAGGTGGGCTCAATCAATCAAGCATTAAACATTTATTAAGTGCCTGCTATGTGACAAGCACTATGCTAAGTGCTGGAGATACAAAAAGAAGCAAAGACAGTCCCTTTGGTTCAAGGAACTTACAATCTAATGGAGGACACAACATGCAAATAAATATGTGCAAAGCAAGCTATATACAGGATAAATTGCAAATAATTATCAGAGGAAAGGCACTAGAATTAACAGGAGTTGAAGACGATTTCCTGTAGAAGGTGGGATTTGAGTTGGTACTTGAAGGATGGATAGAATTTGGAGAGGAAGAGGATGAGAGAGTCTGTTTAAATCTGAGGAGTTACAGTGAGCAAAATTGTGGTAGAGAAAATGAGAATGCTATAATAATGCAGCCTTGGATTCATCCTCAACTCTTCATTTGCCTTAATCCCTTGTTTTCGTTTAATTTGCCAAGTCTTGCCAGTTCAACCTCTGCAGCATCTAGGATTTTTACCCCACGATTTTCACGGTAGCTCAGGTCGTCATTGCCTCTCACCTCATAGATTGAGAGCTTTACAGATCATCTGATCTAGCCCCTCATTTCATAAATGAAGAAACTAAGGTCTAGACTTGTCAAATGATTTGTGCTCTGCCATTAAACCATACCTTCCCTTGGCACGAAGCTTTCTGTCTTTTGTCTTTCTCCTTTTTCTTTCTTCTTCTTTCCTTTCTTCCTTAAGTTAATTGTATCTTCAGACTATGTGGTGTAGTGGAGAGAACATAGATTTGGAGTCAGGTCATCTGAGTTTGAATCCTGGCTCAGCTACTTACTAGGTGTGTGAACTAGGGCAAGTCACGTAACCATTTGGGTCTTACTTTCCTCATCTGTATAATAAGGATACTGGACTATATGATTTCTAAGGTCTCTTCCAGCTCTTATATAGAATTAGAGCTCGTTATGATTCTGTGAGCTATGAATTAACATTCAGATTGGTCTCCCTGCTTCCATTTTTTCCCCATTCTCATCCATCCTCCACAGTTGTTAAAATTATTTTAAAGCATAGGTCTGAGTATGTCACTCCCTCACTCAAAAATCTTCAGTGGCTCCCTATTGTACCTAGGATAAAATATAACATCTCCTCACTTTGGCATTTAAAGTCTATAATTTGGACTCAACCTACTTTTTGGTTTTATTTCACATTTCCTCCTTCATCTGCTCTGCCATGTTCCATCCACAATGGCCTACTCCAGACTTGGCATTCTATCTCTCCTCTCTCCTTATCTGGGTACAGGCAGCTCCCCATGCCCAGAATGCACTTTCTTCTCATCTCTCTTAGGATCTTTGTCTCCTCTTAATGCTCTGCTTAGTTGCCAGCCTCTATATGAAGCCTTCTCTGTCCCTCCTGACCTCCTTTAGGGGTTTCTTTCTCTTTAAATTAGCTTATGTTTACTTATCTGTTTACATATTGTTTCCCTCCATAGAATATAAGCTTCTTGAGGACAGGGACTATTTCATTTTGTCTTTGAATCCCCAGTGCATTGCACAGTGCCTTGCACATAGTAGGTACTTGATTGAATTAGTATTTGCTAGACTCAGATCATTAGAAATGTCAATGATATTAGTGTGGCAATACAAAGGCTAGGAATGAATATTTTACAGATGTTTATGGAACACTTACTGTATGCCCAGAAGAGCACTAGGCACTGTTTACAGACAAAGCAAAGACAGTCTCTACCCTCAAAGAGAGTACCTCTTGTACCTAGAGCCTAGACAATAAGACAAAATGGACAAGAGTGTTCTAAAAGTCTTAGTATACTTTTAAACTATTAAAACAATTTAAACTATTAAAGCTTAAAACTACTCTACAACTTTTGGAACTTGTACATAGGGGAGTGGTGGCCACAGAGGCATATTTTCGTTTTGAAAATTATTGGGATGGTGAGTTGAATGGAAGCGAGTAGATTGATGCATTCTTCCCAGTAGTGATGACATTATCAATTTAATTATAATTCTAGAACTAGAAAATAGTGGGGAGAGGAGGGAGAGTAGGGACAGCAAGACAGCTGGTGAGAAGATGTTTGGGGAGTAGACCAAAGAGGGTTATAAAGGAAATGTAAGATATGGCTCCTTCCATTGAAGAGCTTAAAAATTGAGTTGGGGAGAGAGAGAGAGAGAGAGGGAGAGAGAGAGAGAGAGAGAGACAGAGAGAGAGAGAGAGACAGAGAGAGAGAGAGACAGAGACAGAGAGACAGAGACAGAGATAGAGATACAGAGACATACGGAGAGAGAAAAGAGACAGCGACAGAGAGAGAGAGGGAGAGACAGAGATAGAGATAGAGATACAAAGACATACAGAGAGGGACAGAGACAGAGACAGAGACAGAAAGAGGAATAAACAGAACACTTGGCTTTTTCTGTGTGATATTGAGTAAGTTGCCTTGAATTTCTGGATCTCAGTTTACACCTCCATAAAAGGAGAGAATTAAACAAGTTCTCTGAGGTATCTTCTAGCTCCAATATCCTGTGACTCTTGAGAGTTTAAATGCCAGATCATATGAACTCTAGTCACCTCCATGACTAACTCCTTGTCCGTATTCTCTCTCATGGTGTGTTTGAGGGACACTGGGGCTAAGGCCAGGCTAAGGAGAGTTGACAATTCATCTTGGGGATTAATGAAGATAGGATTGGAATGAGGATGTTCATGGCATGGCCAATCTAGTGGTTCTCAAATGTTTTTTGCTCAAACATTTTTATAATTAATTTGTTTATTTTTAGTTTTCAGCATTCATTTCCATAAGATTTTGAGTTCCAAATTTTCTCCCCATCTCCCCTCACCCAAGATGGTGTACAGTTTGATATAGGCTCTATATACATTCATATTAAACCTGTTTTCACGTTAGTCATATTGTAAAGAAGAATTAGAACCAATAGGAGGAACCATGAGAAAGAAAAATCAAACAAAAAAAGAAGAAAAAAAGAGATAGAAAATAATATCTCAAACATTTTTAACATAAGGAGGAAGCATCATGAATGTTTAAATTTTCAACTAAGAAAGGTCCCTAGGAAATTGAGCTACTACATCCATTTCTCCAGCCATAGGATTTTCACCTCTATTTTCCCAAAAGTTAGAATGAGGATACTGCTTTTTCCCTTTTATGATAGAGCTGCTCTTATGACCTTCTGATATCAAGCTAGGAAGATCTGGTAGCAAACCTCATCTGGAGGCTTCATGATGTAGGGAAATTTTGAGACACATCCATTGAGAACTACTGGTCTAGAGATTTGTACTAGAAGACCTCAAAGTAGAGCCACTTTAATGCAGCATATGGAAGACACAGAGATGGATAATACTTACTATTATTTTTAAAAATACACACTTTTAATGCCAGGTAAGTCAAGTCATATATATTACAGTGGAGGTCCAAGGCCTCTGGCTGACTGTTGTGCATCAATAGTTGGCATTATTAAGGACCTCTCATGTACCAGTACTGCGCTTAGGTGCTGGGGATGTAAATAAAAACAAAAGAATACCTGTTCTTCAGGAGCCTACATTCTATCAGGGAATTCAATAAGAAACATAATTTTTAGAGGTGATAGGGTGTTGTTGTGTTTGTCCTTCATTCTCGAAGAGGACCTTGACGTCAAGGAGATGATGACATGACTTGCAATTGACTTTGATTTGAGTGAGGGAGGACTGTACAAGGTCTCCACCCTCACTTTCTCCTCCAGAGCCATCTGGGTCTAGTGGTCAGATATTTATCAGTACAACTGGAGATGGCCCATGATGCGGTGGAAGACCCTGGCCCTTTTAAGCTGAAGTCTTTTCAGATTCTCACTTTGAGTGAAGTAATATGCCCAGTCAGCCAATAGACCTCTTTAAGAAGTGAGTCAAGAAATGGACCCTTTAATAAAAAAAAATCCAACCGGGAGGGGAAGACCTTCAGGGTTGATAACAATTTTCAAACCTTACCTAGTATATACAAATATGCTATCTTTGCTCCCTCTCCAAAATTCCTTTCTTCTAAATTTCAATAATTCTAGGTAAGAAAGGGACAGATTCTGAAGCGCCTTAGCTGCTCCCTGGGGAATTGGGACTTTCACCTATAGGCAGTGGGGAGCCCTTGAAGTGACATGGTGAATGTTTTGTGTTTGTTTAATCTGGTAGCTGTGTTCAGGAAGAACTGGAGAGGGCAAAAGGGAGGCAGTTAAGAAGTCTTTGCAGGCATCCAGGTGGGAGATGGAAAAGGATGAAATTAGGTTATTCTCAGAAATAATGGAGAAGAGGGAGTGGATAGCTGGTCATGAAGGGAAAATGATCATGGTATGTGTTTAACTGCTGCATAAATTGAATTAAAGAGATCTAATTTCTGCCTCCAAAGTGTTGTACTTTAAAAACTTGAGACAACATTATGGACAAACAACAAATAAACAGATTGATGATTAAAATGTATAGTCAATTCTTGTAACAATAGGAAGCTAAATATTTATATTTGAATGAAAATAATATTCATATGAATACAGAAAATGCCTTGAATTGAGAAAGTGTGTCCACTTAATTGAAATAGACTTTGTAGAACAGCTGGGCAGTTGGGTGATTTATGAAGCAAGATGTTAATGGCTCGTGTTTAGGAGTAGTTGCTTTACATACCTTATCTAACTTTTTTTTTTCTAGTAGCAACCCAGTGAGGTAGGTGGTGCAAGTATTATTTTTTAAAATTTCACAGATTTGGACACCAAAGTGGTCCCTTGTCTAAGATCACAGGTTTAGTAACTAGTGAAACTGAGACATGTATTCAGGTCCTCATGTTCAGGGCTCTTTTCACAAAGTCATAAAAATCTTAAAGCTGCAAGAGATCTCACTAGGTCATCTAGTGGAATCCAAACCTGAATTAGAATCCTTTCTATAGCATTCACTATATCACATTTTCTTTCTCAGTGATAGCAACTCACATTTTTGTTGTACGTTACGGTTACAACGTGTTTTTGAAGCGTTATTGATTTCATTAAGTAGGGAAAGCATTGCTGTTGTTATTCTTGAAAGAAAATAGTTAGGACAGTTGAACCGAAAAGCCAGAGGGACATATGCAAACAAATGCCAAGGGGCTGATCTAAATATGGATTGGATTTTGCTTTGAGGACTTATGGATACTGTAAAAGTTGAGATCCGACCGACACCTTGTCATGGATTTCTCTTTTTGGAATCACCATTGGATACTAGGCTCTGTCCTACCTGCACAGAGTGAAGAACCACAAAAAGCCTAGCCTACTACTTTATCTGTGTAAATGCAAACTATTAATATTATTGCGTATAGTAGGTACTCAAGAAATGTTTGTTGAATTAAATCAAAAGCCAGAGTTCATTAGAAACTTGAGAATCCAAATAAGATTTTCAATGAGTGGGGGAGTAGAAATCTAAGGCTTAGCTGAGAAACTTAATTAACTTGGCTTCAGAAAACTCGGAAAGTATTGCAGTCAGAGTAACTGCAGCTGAGAAGACACCTACAGCAAAGCACAGATCTAGAGTGGGTGGGGTAGCCGCTGTGATGAGCAGAGGAGTTGATGTGGAATACGTTGGAGGACAGTCAGAATTGTTGCAGCGTTTCCCTGGGAACGGCATTAATTCTTCCAGAAAGAACTGAAAGCAGAGATTAGGGGGAAGGATTGTTAACTGTGCTAAGAAAATTTGAAAGGAAAGAAAATTCTTAATGTGAGAACTCTTTGTCTTTCTAAGTAACCCTGGGGAGAAGAGTCTGAATGCCTTTTTTTGGGGTTGTTGTTGTTTTTTCTCTGCTACCCATCTCATTCCCTAGTTCAAAAAGAGCAAATGATTGGAGTTTCTTAAATATGCCTTTGCTCAGGAGCAACCAATGTGAGGGAAGTAAGAAACAGTGAGAATTTAATGTGCACCCATTTGGGAGAGGAATTAATTTCAGGCAACTAGCTCACATGTTGTTGGATAGAGAATTTGTTGTTGTTTAGTTATCTTTCAGTCATGTCTGACTCCTCATGACCCCATTTGGGTTTTCTTGGCAAAGATACTGAGGTAGTTTGCCATTTCCTTCTCCAGCTCATTTTACAGATAAGGAAACTGAGGCAAACAGAATTAAATGACTTACCCACGGTCCCACAGCTAGTAAGTGTTTGAGGCCAGATTTGAACTTATGAAGATAAGTTCATGCCCTGGCCCTTTTAAGCTGAGGTCTTTTCAGGTTCTCACTTTGAGTAAGACTCCATGCCCGACCACTCTCTCCACTGCACCATCCAGAGAATTTATTACAGGTGTCAATTCCTTCCATTAAATCTTACTCTGGTGCTTCATTTTGGTATGGAGGCGATCTTGGATTCTCTAAATTCCTACCTGCAAAAGGCAAGCTCTGGTGGAGGCTTTCAGCATAGGCCCAGAGAGGGATACATTCTTTGAGGGGAGGTGAGGAGGGAGCGCATTCCAGGCCCAAGTGATGGTCAATAAAAAGGCCCAAAGCAGAAGATGGAGCACTCTGTAATGTACCATACAGAGTGTAACCCATTCAGGCTCCTTCATCCTATATGTTTCTTATGCATATGTCTCGCATAAAACATCCTTAGAGTAGCCACCCAATGTGTCACGCACCTTTTTCTGGTTCTTTTGCTTTTTTGTGAATACCAGTGTAATAATTAGGCCATCCATCTGTTTTCTTTTCCTCTTGATACATGACTGACTCACCTCCCTTTTAATTATATGTGTCACAGAATCATGGAATTTGAGAAGGGACCTCTGTAGTTATCTAGTCCAATTGGTTTTAAAAAAAAAACAAAAGGAATCTCTATTATAGCATACTCCCAAAGTGACCTCTACCTGAAGAAATCCAGGGAGGGAAACCCACCTCTTTTTGAGACAACCCATCCCATTTTTAGGCACCTCTTGTTGTCAGGATGTGGTTCCTGATATCAAGTATAAGTTGGCATTTTTGAAACTTTCATCCACTACTCCTGGTTCTGCCCTCTGGTGCCAAACAGAACATGCATAATCCCTCTTCCAAATGACAACACTTCAAATACTTAAGGATAGCTATCTTTCCCTCACCCCTACCACCAGCACTTGTCACTTTTTCTCTAGGCCATTTCTCTTAACTGTTCTTCATATGTGATGGATTCAAGAACCTTCACCATCCTCTTGCCTTTCTAGACCCTCTCCAGCTTATCACCAGTGTCTTTCTTAGACCACGATGCCTAGAATTGAATATAATATTCCAGATGAGGTCTGACAAAGTCAGAGTAGAGGGGAACTATCACTATTGCTGGACACTATGCTACTCTTAATTCAGCCCAAGATCATTTTCACTGTCACATCCCACTTCTAATTCATGGAGCTTGCAGTTCACTTATAGCCCCAGATCGTTTGTCAGAACAACTGATGCCTATTCATGCCTCCCCTCATGATACTTATGAAGTTGGTTTTTTTGTACCAAAGTTCAAAACTTAACATTTATCACTACTGAATTTCATCTTATTAGATTCAGCCCAATTTTCTAGGCTGTTGAGATCCTTTTGGTTCCTGACACTGTCATCTTCTGTGTTAGCTATCCTCCCCAACCTTGGTGCAAATTTGATGAGCATACCTTTATGCCTTTATCTATATCATTGATAAAAAATGTTAAACAGCACAGGGCAAAGTACAAATCCATGGGGTACTCCACAAGAGATCTCTTGTCACATTGACATTGAGTCATTAATAACTACTCTTGAGTTCAGCCATCTAACCAGTTATGAATCCATCTGATTGTATGGTCTAATCAACAGCTCTTTCTCTTCTTCACAAGAGTAGAATGAGCTACTTTATCAAAAACTGAAATCTAAGTAAATGATATTCACAGTATTCCCTTCACCAACTTAATAATATTATCAACAAGGGGAATGAGGTTAGTCTGGCAGAATATGTTCATCATGAAACCATTCTTGGTCCTTGTAATCACCACTTCCTTTTTAGACGTTTGCCAGGCATCTCTTGATTTTTCTAGGAATCAAAGCTAATCTCACTGTCCCATTGTTTGAAGGTTCTGTTCTTGTCTATTTTTTGAAAAGTGGAACCCTACTTGCCCTTCCCTAATCTTGTGGTACCTCTTCCATTTTCCATGACCATTCCAATATCATTGACAGTGGCTCAGCAATCATATCTTCTAGTTCTTTCAGAACCCAAGAGTGTAGTTCAATCTGATCCAGTTGACTTGAGTATATCTTTTGTGTCCAGTTTCACATAAAAGTCATGGTTGGTAGTGTTCTGCAGTCATTTCCATTGCCCTTTGGTTTGTCCACATTTTAGATTTTTCTTTCATCCATTTTCTTCCAAAGACATATAGACATACTAGGAGAAAAAAAAAGTGGACTTTGGCAACAGAGGGAAGCTTAGGATCATTGAAAGTATTCTGCAATTTCACAAATGCTATCCAGCTGGCTCTCATATTTAACTCTGGGTCTAACGTATTGTCTCTTTGTAGGACCCAAGATGTATATGTGTGTGTGTGTGTGTGACGTACATATATACACACATATACATATAGATGAACTAACTTAATGAGTTGCTCATCATATTGCATATCATAATCTGGGCAGTATGCATTTTTTATATACTTGCTTTTCCTATGTAGATTGCTACATCCAGCTCTCAAGGGACCATCTCATCAAGGAAGGCCTGTAGTATTCTGGGGCTTGGTGGACTCAATTTGGTGCTGTCAGAAAATGGGTACATCTGGAGAACTTTGTCATTTATTGAATGGAGTTATTTCTTATTATCATTATTTGTTATTCAGTAAGTATTTATTAAGCACTTACGATGTGCCAGGAACTGTGCTAAGTGCCAATTATAAGGAAAGGCAAAAACAGCCCCTTCTCTCAAGGAACTTACCTATTCTTTATTAGAATGTTAGCTACTTGAAGGAAGGGGCTAGGTTTTATTGTTTTTCATGTCTACTTTGTCCATTTGGCTTTAGATCGAGCCAGATTTCAGCTTCCTAAGAGAAATTCTTTCTGTGTAAATGCAATCCTTGAAGAACTGGAGGGGTTTTTGGGTAGAGATTATGACTTGACCTTGGCATTGCTTGTACGGAGTCCTTCAGCCCTCTATATTGTAGGACTGAGCTAGCTTCTTAAAAGGTTAGGGAAGTTTGATTTACTTTTCCATTCTATTCCTAATGCCCACCCAAACTTACAGACCATCGAATGTTGTCCAGAATGGAAATATTGTTTCTAAGTATTATAAAGAAGAACAACCCAAAAACTTGTTTAAGGAATAAGGAATTTGAATTCTGAAACACTTGGAATTACTTAGAATTATTATTTCAAAGTAAGAGGGGACCTTAGGAAATCATCTGGTCCATTTTACAGATGTCTAGGTTGAACCTTTTTTAGATGAGGAAATTAAGACTTAGAGAAGGCTGAAGGTAATGGCCTAATCTTTTCCCAAAAACCCTCCCCTCTATCAGACTTCTCTAATACTACTGAGGGCACGACCGTCCTCTCACTCCCCCAAGCCTGGAACTTCATTGTCATCCATCCATGATTTCTCAAACATATTCAGCCCACATATCTAATCCATATCCTGATCTTTTGATTTCTACCTTCAGAACATCTATTTTGTACATTCCCGTCCATGCTCTCACTGTAGTTCAGGCCTTTTATCACTTCTTGTATGTGCTATTACAGTAGCCTTCTAATTGACCTCCCTGCCTCAAGTTTTTTCCCACTCTCGTCCATCTCCTACTTAGCTGCCAAAGTGATTTTTCTAAAGTGTAGGTTAGACTGTGTCACTCCCTTCCTCAATAAACTCCATTGGCTTCCAGTTACCTCCAGGATCAAATATAAAATCCTTTGTTTGTCTTTATAACGTTCTTTATACATTTATGGTCCTTTCCTTCCTTTCCAGTGTTCTTACACTCTCCTTCCCTCCATACATTCAATGATGCAGGTACACTGGTCTACTTTCTGTACATAGTACATAGCGAGCACCATATAAATGTTTATTTACTGACTGACTAGGACTAGAACTCAGGTCTTCTAATCCTAGTCTTGTATTCTTTATACCACCTGAAATTGTTTAGGTTGTCAGAACAGCAGGATTTCTTTGGCTTTTCCTCAAGTTTGAACATTGCTCTGGAGATAGTGGATCTGTTGGGGTTTTGTCTTTAAAATACCCTTTTGAAAATATAGTACAGTTAGAATAGAAACCTGTGGGTATCTTTTAACCCATGGAACAAGATGAGTTTTCAAAGAAAGTAGAAACCTGAAAGTAGGTATTGAGAAATCCAATGATGGGACATTAGTGAAGGAATGCCACTGTCAATTATTATATGAGGGGTGGAGTATTTTTTCCTTAATATGGCCAAATAATTCACTGAAGCAAGGTCTTGTTTCATTTAAGCATATAAAATATGAAAACATACCAAATATCAAAGGATAGTTTTTTCATTGTTTACCACTTATAAAGTTATATAAGTGAAATTATTTATCTTACTTTAGATTTCAGAGTGCTTTATTTTAAATTGTAGGCTTGTTGGATGAGAGACTAGAAATCATAATACCAATTAAAAGATGTGATGTACTTATGATACAAGCTACTCAGCTTGAAACTTGCTTGTAGAAGGCAGTTTTAAAAATGACTATTCCCCCGGGGGGAAAAATGTCTAATTTTTCTTGTTTGAAAAGACTCTGAATTGGTATTGGAATTAATTTGAAGTAAGTTTGTTGTTATTTGTTTTGTTAAATAGCCAAGAAGTTTAATTGGAAGAGTGTAGCATGAATGCTGTATATTTTGCAGACAAATTTAAGCAGTTCTTTTCAATGGTTTTGGAATCTACAGATGGGAGGAACCTCAGATCACGTAGGCCAAACCTCTTATTAAATAGTTGAGAACACTGAGGGCCATGTGAAATTACTTACCCAAAGTCACACAGGTGTAAAGGAGCAATGATAGGATTTGGACTCAGATTCTCTTAACTTCAAAACCTGGGCTCTTTCTTTTACTGTCTATTTCTACCTTTTGAAATTTTGTGAAACATGGGATGACAAGTTATTGTGCTATACATTTGGGCCTCTTCAGATTTTTTTTAATACAATGAAATGTTCTTTTATAATTTTTAAAAGTATGCATTTAAAATGAATTTTAATTACATTGGAAATCAAATCTAATTGAATTTTTAGTTAACTTGGAAAAATGCAAAACAATGTATAAAAGTAGTCTTGTCACAAATCGATTTTTGCCATTAGACTAAGAAAATAATAAATTTGGTATTGCCTATTTTTTAATGTTTTTAACCATGTATTTTTAGAGGAAGCAGAGAATTTCTGCTTGTATGGTTGTATTCTCTAGCCTTTAAAACATTAGTTAAACTCAGAATTCTTGGATAGAATTTCTGCTTCAGAATTCTTGTTCTTCCATTCATTCAAGACTTTTCTGCTTTTAAGGAGGGTTTTAAAAAAATTTTTCAGGCCGAATGGAGGCTTATATGAAGAAAAAAATTATAATAGGGAAAGAAATATAAAGAAAAGGTTTCATCTAAAGGCAAGCTTTAACAGTTGACCCATTCAGTCATTCATGATGATTATAAGGGGAAAGTGACTACAGAGGAAGCCAATTTAAACCTCACAAATAGATTTTACGGGACATGCTGTTAGGGGCCTCTTCTCAGAGCTCTTGGAACTGTTTGCTGGCATCCATCTCTGACTCATCCATAGAAGAGCCGCTGTTCCAGAGATGGTTGTGTGACTTAGCTTCTTTTTGGAAAGGAAAAAGGAGACTCTAATGCAATAGTTTATAGCTCTGTGTGGATACCCTCCTACAGCTGGTCAAAGTGTTGTTCTCATGGACTCAAAGATTGAGAATTACAGCATTTCAGGTCTAGTAAGGACCTTAGAAATGATCTAGTCCAGGAGTGGGGAGCCTCAAGGCCACATGTGACCCTCTAGGTCCTCAAGTGCAGCCCTTTGATTGAATCCAGTCTTCACAGATCAAATCCACTTCCAGTGGTAAGGGGCACATCACTCCACAAGGCCATCCATTCCATATTTGGATAGCTTTCATCGTTAGGAAGTTTTCTTTAGGAGGCACAGTCATAGTCCTACCATTATGACCTTTACTCTCTTGATGTTCTGAATTTGAGACTGGAGGTGGGACACAGTGTCTGAGGATGTTGGATATGATACTCTTCCATTTTTATTTACTCCCCCACCCCCAGTGTAAAGCCTTAGGAAGGAGCAGGACCAGTTCTACCCCACAGACTTTCAAAGTGGTTGTTTCAGGTATATTTTTAGGGAAGAGCCTCCCAATTCTGCTTCTGAGACAATCAGATAATCAGAGTCACTCCCTCATAGCATCTTAAGTTTCAGGGGTAACCCATGGAGTGATAAAGGACAGAGTGTGCTTTGGATTCTTACTTAGCTGATATGTTATCTATCTCACTTCTTACACAATTAGCTTGAACCCTGAAAAATGTAGGAGTTTCTTGAAAAACTACCAGATAGCTGTCTGACCTTGCCTGGTGAGAATTGATTAACTTCTGTGGGTTCTTCTGTGAAGGAAAGGGCATTGTATTGGGAGACCTAGGACATAGATTCAATCTCAGTTCTGCTCTTTGCCACTTATGGGCTGGTCACAACTCCAGCCTTCATTTTTCTCTCCTGAAAATGAAGGATTTGAACTAGCTGATCTCTAAAACCCCTTCTATCTCTAAATCTTATGAAACTATCCATCTAAATTTCATTTTCCTGTCTTTAGGGGTCCTTCTACTTATGGATTCTATTTATGCATTTTTTTTAATTTGGGGGGAAAATCATGCTCTGTGCAAACAAGGTTTGTATTGAAGAAAGCACTCTGTTAGGAGATGGGTTCTGTTCTTGAATATGCCACTAACTGGTTCTGTGACCTTGGGGAAAAAAATCACTTAACCTCTCTGGGCCTGTTTCCTAATTTGTAAAATAACTGGGTTGGACCAGATAAATCATAGTATTTAAAGCTGAAGCCAGCTCCAAGCTCCATATTTATTATTTTTAGACCCTTAAGTCTATCTGAACAAATAAAGAAATTTGCTTATAACGTTATTCTGACGCAAAGAAACCTATGTGATTAAAATCCACTCGTAAAAAATATGCTTTCAGATTAGGAGAGAATCAGTCTATTTTCATTATCTTATTGTGATAGAACAACTTTTTTAAAAATTAGAGCTTAACCTCCTCCTCTTCCCAATTTCTGTGCTTAAACTATAAGATAGAGCTTTCTGGTTTAGCTCTTTAAAGACCCAGAAGTTAAGCAGAGAAAATATTGTCAAATACCTGGTGTGTGACACTGTGTTCTCTTGCTGTATTTAGAATCCTGGTAATGGAGATATTAAAAACTTCAAAGGAATTGTGTCTCATAGTCATAGAACCTTAACAGTCTGTTCCTAGTTCATTAGTGTTTTAAAATATAATTTGTGTATTTAAAGGAAAATAAAATGCTTAAAAAAGAAACTAAGTACTATGTTGAAGGATTAACTCATAGAGCCTAGAAGTTTCTTTGTCATGTCTAATAGTCAAGACCAGCAGTTTTCAAAGTGTAGAAGTCCCCTAGACTCTTACAGGAAGTCCATGATGTAAAAAATATTTTCATGACAATACTAAGATGTTTTAAATTTGTAATAAAGTAAGTATCAATACATATAACCCACAAGAACAAAAAGCTCTTTGGAGAGCCTTCAATAAATATTAAGAGGATGAAGGGGCCATTGATCAAAAAGTTTGAGAACCATTGGACTAGACATTCACTTGGAAAAATCTTGAACCTTATTATTACCTCCAAAATTGCTACTAGGAAAATATCAATAGCTATCATTACTACCAATAAAAATAACTACCATGTGCCTCCTTTTTGTCTCTGTAAAATCTAACTAATCTATACATGTATCAAGAAAACATCATCCTTGGTGAATCTATGAGAAGGGAACAGGCTGGCTTTCAAAAATGATATCCTGAGGGCAGCTAGGTGACTCAGTGGATAGAGCACTGGCCCTGGAGTCAGGAGGACCTGAGTTCAAATTTGACCTCAGACCAAACGCTTGACACTTACTAGCTGTGTGACCCTGGGCAAGTCACTTAACCCCCATTTAACACAATTGACTACAAGGTGTACTCAAGTTGTTGGGTAGACCCCCTGTGGGGAAGATTTACAGGAACACATGGACAAGAGTTGCACAGAATGAAAAAAGATCATTGGATTTCAGTCTGCCCCATTGGAAGGCATACCTATTTATATTAATGAAATCATAGATTAGAAGGTGAAAATAGTTACATGAGAGAACTAGAAAGAAAAAGGTTGTTGTTCAGTTGTTTTTCAGTCGTGTCCAACTCTTCATGTGCCATTTGGGGTTTTCTTGGGAAAGATATTAGAGTGGTTTGCCATTTTCTTCTCCAGCTCATTTTATAGATGAGAAATCTGAGTCAAACAAGGTTAAGTGATTTGCCCGAGGTCACATAGTTTTTAAGTGTGTGAGGCCAGATTTGAACTCAGGAAGATAAGTCTTCCTGACTCTAGGCTTACACTCTATCTACTGTACCACCTAGCTGTAATTCTAAGCTATAAATACTCTTTGTTCGTAACTGTTCTCTATATGAAATGAATTTTAATAGACTGCTAGAATATATCACTTTCATGTGTAGAAGATTGCCTGTGTATACAAATAAGAGTCACCGTAACCTTAGAGGAGAACAGACTTTTAGCATTGTGCTCAACCCCCAGGGACAGCAGTCAAAAACATGTGCCACAGAAGCTGTTGTTTATTGTAAACTCAGTTTCAATGCAAGCACTAATCCATCCTTGTAGGTAGCCTCTTATCTATGTTTCTGGAGTTCCTGATAATACGGTGAATTTGTTTCGAGTAATGTTTGTTTTCATTTATTTTGCTGTCCAGGTAGTTAGGTAGCCAGAGGTCCCATTGTAGGGTTTTTTGTTGTTCAGCCATTTCAGTCGTATCCGACTCTCTGTGACCCCATTTGCGATTTTCTTGGAGAAGATACTGGAATGGTTTGCCATTTCCTTCTACAGCTCATTTTACAGACAAGGAAATCAAGTCAAACAGTTAAGTGACCTGTCTGGGGTCACACAGCTGTAAGTGTCTGAGACTGGATTTGATACATATATATGTGTGTGTATCCTGACTCCAGACCTGACTCCACTATAGGTTAGCCCTGGCAAAAACTTCACATTTATCTGAAAAGTTAAATTAATCTTCAAGAACTTCAGATCTCAGTATTCCACACATAAGGGCTGTCATGCATAGGATAGATTAGACTTGTTCTATTTGAGCATAGGGGGCAGTGCCAGGAACAGTGGGTACAAGCTGCAAAGATGGAGACTTGAGCTTGACATCAAGGAAACCTGCCTAACAAATAGAGCCATCCAAAAATGGATCCTGCTACTTTTGAGAGGTGATAAGTTTTCCCTCCTCAGAGTTCTTCAAGCAAAGGCTGGAAGCGAAAATGTTGAGCTTAGACTCAGGAAGGCCTGAGTTTGAATCCTGCCTCAGATCCTTAATAGTTGTGTGACCTTGGGCAAAGTCTCTGATCCTTAGTGTTCTTATCTGTGAAATGGGGACACTAGTAAGTAGTATCTATCACTTGAAGCTGTTGAAGGGGTCAAATGAGATAACAGGTGTAAAGTGCTTTGCAAACCATAAAGAGCTATCTAAATGTTAGCTATAATTATTGTTATCTTATCTTGAGGATTCTTTCTGGGTTGGGGAAAAGACTTCCAAAGCCCCTTTTAACTCAAACATATTGTGATTCAGTGATAAGGGCTTCCTAGCTGGGTGTGCTTAAACTGAAGCACTAATATGCTGGTTTATTTCTCTCTGAAAGGTAACTGAGATAAAGTGTAGATATTTGTAGAGGAATGTTCCTCAGTAGAGTTACTATATTCAGAGGCTGTGGTAGCATGCTCTGGCACTCCCTGACCAATACCATCCACATAATTATCATGGGCTATAATTACTTTAGGAAATGTAGCATGAGATTAATTACACGCAAGATTATTCAGTGTTCTACGCAGAATAGGTACTTAAACACTGTTGTATTGATTTGAATTGTTACCAGAAAGGGCCCAAAGGATTTCTCCACCAGCTGTTGTGTTGGCTTATTATAGAGGCATCCATGATGCTACTGAGCACAACATGTCCTAGGTAGGATAAAGGAAAGGACTAGGACAGGGGATACAAAGAATTTCTTACCAGAGGCAGCCAGGTGACACAGTGGATAGAGCTCTGGTCCTGAAGTCAGGAAGACTTGCATTCTAAAAGCAGCCTTGGACACTCACTACTTTGTGTGACCCTGAACAAGTCACGGTTCAAACTCTGTCTGCCTTAGTTTCTTCATGTGTAAAATGGGGTTAATAATAGCACCTACCTTCCAGGGCTGTAGTGAGGCTCTAGGTTATTTTGAGGAATACAGATTTAAAACTAGAAGGGCTTGAATGTAACCTCCCTATTTTATAGTTGAAGAAACTGAGGATCAGATAGTCAAAAAATGACTTGTACAAGGTCTCATAGGTAGTAAGTTTAGATTCAGGGATCAAACTCATATTATCTGACAACAGATCCAGTGTTCTTTCCATCAAACCACACACACACACACACACACACACTGATTTTTTAAATATGTGTGATATAGATATAAATATACATTATTACTAACATTTAGTACTAATATATTAATATATAATATGTAAATATGTGTGACATACACATACATATATAAATATATGTGTATACATATTTGTACTAAATATGTATGTACATATATACACACATAAACATTGAAAAACAACACCACATTCAGTCAAAATTATAGCTTCTATTCAAATCAGTACAGTCTAGTCTGGCTTTGGCTTATCTTTGCAGACTGAATCCACATGACTCCCACTTTCTACATTCCAGCCAAACTGGCCTTACTGTATCCAATACATGGCATTCTACATCCTGTCTCGTGTGCCTTGGCACAGGCTGTCCTTCATGCCTGGAATGTTCTCCCCTCTCCTCCCCCGCTTGACCTCCCCCTCTTGGAGTCTCTAGCTGTATGCAAGACCCAGCTCAGGCACTACCCCACCATAAGGCCTTTTCTTATTCTGCTTTCTTGTTAGTATTATCCCTGTCCCCGGAAAGTATTTTCCATTTACTTTTAAATATCTATGTTTGTATATTTATATATGTGTATCCATATATTTGTGTATTTATATATGTATATATTTGTGTATTTATGTATGCATGTATGTATGTATGTATATATACACAAATATGTATACACTTTCTATGTATTTACATTTAATGTTATATTATATTTAAATATTTATATTTGTATATTTATATATGTGTATCCACATATTTGTGTATTTATATATGTATATATTTGTGTATTTATGTATGTATGTATATATATACAAATATGTATACACTTTCTATGTATTTACATTTAATGTTATTATATTTAAATATTTCTATTTATCATATAATTTTATACATTTATATTTATATTATATACTTACATATTTATTATATTTAAGTCAGCTTATTATTCTATATTTTAGTAATATTTATCTATATTTTATTATTTATTATTTTATATTTATTAATTATTATATATTTAAGTACATCTTTATCACATAAATATATAATATATTTTTATATATTTACTTTTTATTTACTTAGGATCATAGGGTCATAGATGGGGAGCATTAAAGACGCTTTAGTTAAATGTCTTCATTTTACAGATGAGGAAGCCTAGGGGCACAACTTAAATACTACCTCCTTAAGTGACACCTTTCTTGACTCTTTCCCAATGCTTAGTGCTTCCCCTTAAATAATCACTTTGTATTTACTTTCTATATACATGTTTCTCTCAAGTAAAAGCAAGCTTCTTGAGGGCAAGGACTCTTGTATCTCTAGTGGCTAACACAGTGTCTGGAACATGGCCAATGCTCAATCTATGCTTGTCAAATTGAATAGTTATCTTTGTGCTCTTCAACTTTTTGTCTAGTAAGTATCTGGAGTCCCTAGAATTTGAGCTTTTTGGTGAATGCATCCAATGCAATCCGGTGGAACAAGGCTGCCTCTCCCAAAGGGCAGTGGAGGGGTGGGGGACATGGGAAAGAAACTGAGAAAATTCCTGAGGAGTCCCCAAGTGCAGTATGTGTTCACAAGGAGAATGCCATTTATTTGTGTTCACCCTTCTCTAACAGACTCATGATTGGTGTGTTCAAAGGTGCCTGGCATTTGCCTGTCCTAGACTGGTACATATGTAAAGGGTTCCAGCTCCCTTTATCCTTTGACTCTTGTACAGTGCTAGCCCAAATTCCATGGGTACTCACTCATGCTGCTGCTTCCAGTCCAGTCTAGGACCATATCACCTCCTCCTGAGCTATTATAATAGCCTCGTTACTTGCCTTCCTGGCTTGATTTTCTCATCCGTAGCGTTCACCAATGTGATCTCTCCTTTGCATAGCTCTTTCTAAGCTTAAAGACTTTCTATAGCCGTTGAATGTTCAATATTTTGTTCAATTCAGAATTCAATAGCCACTCCCCCTTTTGCATTCAGCGTTATAGGATAAAGTGTAAATTTCTTTTTTTCTTTTCTTTTCTTTTTTTCTTTTTTTTGGTGAGGCAATTGGGGTTAAGTGGCTTGCAAATGTAAATTTCTTAGCCTAGCATTCAAGGCCCCTCATTTTGTTTGAGCCTTATTTTTCATAACTCATCACTCATTCTACATTCCAGCCAGCTTGACTACTAACTAGTTGTTCCCTGAGTGCATGTGTGCAGGATGTTATTCATGCATTTAGTATACTCTTTCATTTCCACCTCTTGAAATTATTGTGAAGGCTCCAGATATCATAAGCGTCACCTCTTCCATGAAGATTACCCCTCCCCACCAGCTGAAAGTGAAATCTTTCACTTAAGACTGTCTTAGAGTGCTTTGTATAGACTTCTTTCATCTTATCAAATGTTCCTTTTTTTGTGTATATTTCATATTCCTTCTTAGAAGACTGTAAACTCCCTATAAGAGTCAGAGACTTTTTTAAAAAATCTGTTTACCTGCCATAGTGCCTTGCACATGGTAGGCATTTTGATAAATATTTGTTGGATGAAGGAGTTGAATGAAATGTAAGATTTTTTTTGTAACATCAAAGTGATAAGAGATATTAAGTTATATGATTCTGGTGATTAAAATAGGAGTGGACATAGGCACTTGCATTAGATATTATGTGGAGAATCTGGCTCAGAGAAAAGAGCAATAAAAGAAATTCAAGACCATGTAGGTAGCTGTTTTCAAGGGTATGTTGTAAGAGATTCACTTAGGTGCAAAAGTTGTGGGTTTTTATAATGCATTGAAACATGATTTATCAATAATTTATGTATACATATGTACATATACATACATACATACATACATACATACATACATACATAGCCAGGCTCACATTAGTTGTCATATCCACGGGTTAAGCAGGCACAGTCATTTTAACATCAGCTTGAAATGGTAGCCTCCAGCTACTTCTGTGTACTATTCTTTTATGTGACATCCCAATTTCTTATGCGGTAGTTAACTTGGATCAGAATATTTAGAATTTTAATATACTTAATAATGGATTTTGAACACTTTAGAAGAAAGATTATAGAACCCAGGTTTGTAAAAAGTCTTATTAACTACTCCCCCCCCCCACTCCAAATAATGAATCTCTCCTCTCCTTACAGAAAACTGTATGGGACTTGATGTGCAAATGCCTCACATGGAGAGTGTATGTCAATGGTGGGGGAGCCGGGGGCGGGGGGGGGAGGGAATCTACTTCCCAGAGGTAATGTCTTCAAAACCAGTCTGGGTCATTCTTTCTTGATTAGAAACCTTTCTAATATTGTCAGAGCTCTGCAGTGATTATCTAGTTTTCCGAACCTGTCTAAGGACTATTGTTGCAGTCAAGCATTGGAGCTTTAGGGACGTCAGTCAGCAGACATTTATTAAGTACCTGCTTTGAGCCAGGCACTGTGCTTAGCACTGGGGAGATAAAGAAAGTTCAAAGAGTCCCTGCTCTCCAGAAGCTCCCAGTCTAATGATAGAGACCATAATTAAACAACTATGTGCAAACAAGCTACGTACAGAATAATTAAGAAATAATCAATAGAGGGAAGGCATTAAAGGGGCTTCCTATAGAAGATGAAATTTTAGTTGAGACTTGAAAGAAGCCAGGGAAGCCAGGGGGCTGAGATTATTATTATTATTCATTATTCAGCATTATATGCATGAGGGACAGCCAGAGAAATTCCCAGAGTCTGGAGATGGAATATCTTGTTCTAGGAATAGCAAGGAGACCAGTGTCACTGGATCACAGAATGTATGGTGGGGGGATGGTGGTGGTGGTGCATAAAATATAAGTAGATTGGAAAGATAGGATGTTGTTGGAAACCCACCTTTAATAGCTCCTGCTCAAAATCATAACAAAGACCATTTTTACAAGTGCTGCCTTGTACTCACCTGCTCAAGAGAGCACTCATTCACCCAAGCTTTTATGTACACACACATACATACATACATATATAGATATATACACATGTGTGTATATATGTATGTATATTTATATGTATATTGGAATTACCTCATGTTTTTCATGGTATCTATTGACCACATTATGAAGTTCACAACTTTTAACAGATAAGATTCTTAGCTGATACTGTCTCTTCTTTGCTCAAAGGGTTGACAGCTATGAAAACTGGAAAATGAAGCCATCAATCAGTATGCGTCTAATCCTGGTCAAAGGTGGAAATGGAATGGTCACTTAAGTTCCTTTGTATTCCTAAGATTTATGGACTCTTCTTTCTTTATTGGTCATGCTGGTGATTAGCAGTAATTGCTGCCAGGACTGCACCTCTACACTCTGAGAGCTGTCTGTGACCCTTGCCTTTGAACTTCAGATTGTTAACTAAGTTGGGGTGGAGAGAAAACCCATGCTCATCATCAGCTAGGTAAGGTAGCCAAGTGGCATCATGGATGGGGTTTTAGACTTAGAGTTAGGAAGACCTGTAATCATATCCTGCCTGGGACACTTGCTAACTTAGCTGTGTGATCCTGGGCAACTCACTATCTGCCCTGGTTTCTTTGTTTGCTTCCTAGAGTTGTTGTGAGCATAAAATGAGATAATAATCATAAAGTGTTTTACAAATATTTTATATGATTGCTAGCTATCATTACTAGCCCTTATTATCAACCTCAGTTTCTTCATCTGTAAAACAAGGATATTAGCATCTACCTCACAGGGTTGTAAGACTGAATAGTGAATAATAGATACATATATAAAATACTTTGAAAACTTTGAAAGGCTATATAAAAGTTATTATCGGTACTTCTCTCTCTACACCTATTGGTGTCACTGAGGGGACTATAATTCCCCCGCCCCCCAATTGACTGTAACCTGTTCAATTACAAAATAAGACTTCAACCTTGAGAAAAAAGACTAATCTATCTGTCATCATCAGTCATCTTACCTCTAGGGAAAAGTCTTCCTGAGCTTCTGGGGATGAGTAATCCCTCAACACAAGTTTTCATTGTTGCTGAGTTCTGATTGACTTTGACTGAAATCATCTCAGGTCAGCCAACAGTTCTGACCTTGAACCTGAGCTAGCTGCTGCATTGTGTATGTGGGTGTATACACCTTCATTCAGTAAGCACTTATTGAGCCCTTGCTATATGAAAGGCATTGTGCTCAGTGCACAAGGATAGATATAGAGATGAATAAGATGCGCCCCTGCTCTCCAGCTATATGATCTAGCGGAGGAATTAAGGCATATGCAAGAAAAGCACGATGAGGGCCATTTAGAGACAAACAAAAAGATATAGGACTTGGGGATAGGGAGAGATCACTTCAGCCTGGAGGGGTCAGGGAAGGCCTTCTAGAAGAGAAAAATATGTATGCTAAAGATATAGAGACATAGTATGTGACTTATATACTCACTTTCTGGACGTAGAAAGATAGTTCTTGGTCCTCTTGGAGTTGAAGATCTGGAGATCTACTTCTGTAAGAGCTGTATAGTATGGAAGGGATAGTCTTCATGGACAGGAGAAAAGAGGGAAGTTCTCATTGCTCCTGACCTCACTGCATCCCAGCATTAGTTTGGGGAGGGGTGGGGTAGAGTATGGCTCTCTTCAGTAGTCATGAATGGGGAGGGAAAAGTGACACACAGGAGAGAGGGGGGATGAATTCCTTGGAACAGGGGTTCTTGACATTTTTTTATTGTGGACATCCCCCCCTCCCCCATTGTCTGCTCAAGGCTATGGACCCCTTTTTAGGACCAGTGTTTTTAAATGCACAAAATAATATATGTAGGGTTTCAAAGGGAAATCAGTTAATCATATCAAAATACAGCTTGCAAAATATTTTTTAAGAAATCTCACGAGTTAAGTTACGACCCCCCAAGTTAAGAACCCCTGCCTTAGAAGCAGAGCGGTGTGGGGGCGGAGTACCAGGCTGGGAAACAAAACAGGCAAGTTTTCCTCCCAGAGCTATCATTAACTTAGGAAAAATTACTGTACCTATCTCGACTTTGTTTTTCTCATTTTGTAAAATGATGAGGTTGAGCTCAAAAGTCTATCCCAGCTTTGACATTCTCTAATTCCATTATTCTCTCTACCCTCTCCTATAATCTCAGGGATTTAGAATTCTCAATTCATTTTCCCCCATAGAAATATTTTTACATGTGGTAGTTTAAGTTTGATATTATTCTTTTTTGCTATCTTTCAGGTACCTCGATTATTAAATAGACCTTTCTGGACTGAGCTGTGTTTTCAAAAACAAAACTAAATCCAAACCAACTAAGTTACAAACGAACAGTTGGAGCCCATCTGGGATTCCTTTTCTCTGTCTTTGAGGGTGCTTCTTTCTATATGAACTGACTGTTGAGATGTCGGAAAAAATTTGAATAACTGGGGGGAGGGGAAAACCACTGGGTTTTCCTTCTTAATGCTAAGTCATATGACCTGTTTTGAGTTGGACTTTGTAATTGTGAAAATTCCAATTTGTTTTGGTAAGCTTAGGATTTAGAGCTGGGTGAGCTCTCAGAGATCACCTAGTACAGTTACCATCATTTTAAAGATGACACGGAAATATTAAGTGACTTGCCCCAGATTATTATACAGGTAATAAGTAGGCAGAGTTACTATAGATGAGTTCATGTATACTTGTTTTCAGTTGTGTCTGACTCTTCGTGACCTCTTTTAGGGTTTTCTTGGCAAAGATACTGGAATGGTTTGCCATTTTCTTTCCCAGTTCCTTTTACAGGTAAGGAAACTGAGGCAAACAGGGTTAAAGAACTTGCCCAGGGTCACACAGATAGTAAGTGTCTGAGACAGAATTTGAACTCAGGTCTTCCTGACTCCAGGCCTGGCACTCTATCCACTGCTCCACCTAGCTGCCCTTTCATCTTTCCTATCTCAAAGCAAATTAAATACCAATTCTTCAGGGTTGAAGGGTGGAGAAGCTAAAGAAAATGAACTTTCCTATTTGGGGGACAGCTCTCTGTACTTATTTTTGCCTATGTATGCTTTTTAAGTGAACATGTATTCCCTCTTACTGTTGTTTCTAAATAGGGATAGAGACAATGTAGTTTTATGGAAAGATCTGGGTTTAATCCCAATGCTACTACTTACTGGCTGTATAAGTTTAGGCACTTCATTTAACTTTTCCAAACCTCAGGCTCCTCAGCTATAAAATAGAAATAATAATACCTCAACTCCCCACCTCATAGAGTTATTGTGAAGTTTAACTTGGATAGAGTATATATGGAGAACAATTTGTAAACCTTAATGCGATATATACAAATCAGCTATTATTATTATTTCCTAGTTCAGGATTGCTCCTAAGTTAAAATGTTTGTAATGGTGGATATTGAAAAAGAACTGAATATGTTCATTTCTTTTGCATCTAAGTCTTTTTGACTAGGGTTCATTTTAAGTATCTTATCAACTAGCATATTCTGTGTACCTACTCTTTAGAGGTCATCCCATTTCATATGGAACCTTTGATTTCAACTAAGTTACTTAACAAAGAGGTAAGTCCAAAAGCATCATAGGTACCGAAAAGTAAGCAAATTGCAACCTCAAATGCAAAAATTGAATTTTCCTGCCTCCTCAGTTTGAGAAAATTATTTCACATTTTTTGTATAGATATGTTTAGTATCTATTATGCACAACAGAAGTGTCAAATTCACAGCCTGCAAAACCCGAGTGCAGTAGAACCAGAGTAAGATATAATTGGAAAATATTTAACAAAACAAGTAAAATATTAGTAACATAGATAATGTTAGTTTGTGGTTTTTTAAGTTAATATGTGGCTAGCAAGGACCATTTCTGTTTGAATTGACACTGCTGATATACAATGTATTAAGTATGCTAAGCACTGGGTGAAATATATGATAAAGACAAATAACAATATCTGTACTCTCATGGAGCTTTAGGGTACAGAGTATGATATATATGCAACATGAGACAATAAATATAGAATAGAATACAATAATAACCCATGTGTTAAAGCACTTTGATATTGACAAAGTACTTTATAACAACACTATCAGGGAGATAGTGTAAATATTTTCTGGTTTATTGATAAGGAAATTTGGATTTGTACAGCAAAGTGACTTGCATAAGGTTACACAGCTCATAAATATCAGACACCTGGGTTGTTTAACTCCAAATTTAGCTCTCTTTTTGCTACACCAAGATCTGTGGTAAGAACACAAGAGGGGCACAGAGTAAGATCTGAGGTCTGAGAAATGAGTGATCATTTCCATTTGGACAATTAGGAAAGGCTCCAAGGAGAAGATGACCTTTCAACTGGGTTTTGAGGGATGGGTTGGGTTTCAACATGTAAAAATGAGGGGTTTTAAGAGGGCATTCCAGGCTTAGGGAAATGGTGTGAGGCAGGAAGATCTGTGCCCAGGGATCAAGTGTTTATTTACTGAAGAGTGGCGCAGTCCTTGGTGGTAGAACATGGAGAAGCAGAAGGTTCTTTGTGTTCTTTGACCCCTGTCCTCCATGCATTCCTCCTGTGTACAACAGTGTTATGTGACTCATACTAAGCAACAGCATGTTATGTATAGTTATTGAAGGGGGGGAACATTTCCTTGTGCTCAAGTAGGTTTAACATAAAATCGTGACTCTAAGATTCTCCTTATCTTCCTAACCTTCCCATTTTAGCTATTCAAAACTGATTTCTTCCTTCCCCTTAAAATTGTATCTACAAACACCTTGAATAAATTTGCACTGCCATTGTTACAGCAGCTCTTTTTTTGCCATTATTTTGAGTTCTGTACTTCTTTTGTATTTGCAAAGAGTTTTTCTGTTGTTGCTTTTGATTAGTCATGCTTTACAAAAGCTCTGTGTACTTAGCTTAACACCCCATCCTACACATGGGGAGGGAGATGAAGCCAGAGGAAAGCTGAAGTGGCTTACCCAAATCACAAAATCAGTTGGTAGTCAGAGCCAGGCTTAAAACTGAAGGACTGAAAGTTCACAATGCTCAGCTGAGCTATTTCTTATTCTAAATTATCTAACAGAATTTTAAAGACTGAGATTTGTGGGCGAAAGATAGAAGTACATGACTACCATAGTTGTTTCATTATGTAAAGTTCTGAGAACTTTAATGCACCAAATGGTCTTCTAAGATATTTTGGTAATGGATTTAGTCTTTTCCAAAAAGAACTTGCAGTAGTATATACAATATTTATAGTATTATAATGATTTCTTATAACTGCTGGTCTGTGGGATCATAGAATGTCAGAGCTAGAGAGTACCTTAAAGATTCTTTTTTTGTTTAACCCTATATCATTTTACAGATGAAGAAACTGAGGACAAGGTAAATGAAGTAAATTGCAAAAGATTGCACAGTGAATTGGTGGTTGCATTCTCAGCATGCCATACTGCTTCATTATAATATAATCTTTCTTTGTTTCCACTTATGGGTCACACTTTTTTTTTCTTTTAAAGGAGGAGGAGCAGTACCTAGGTTTTCTAGGATAGATGCTAATGCTATATTTTGTTTTTGTGTTTTTTTCCAAGTCAGATTATTCCTAAGGTTCAGAAAATGGATTAACAGTAAATTAACAATGTTTTTGGAGTTGCTACTGTGTTCAAAGCAATGTACTAGATGTTGGTTAAATAGAAACTCCAGGAGAAACAACACCTTTTTCTGACTCTTTCAAATTTGAATGAGAGAATATTGACCATGATACCACTATAGATGCATAATTTGACTAGTTTAACATCTGTAGCTTAGTAGTATAGTATTCTCTTCCTGGGAACTACCAGTGAAATTCTTAAGGGTAACATACAAACTGTTTAGAATACTTGGTTTGTTTTTTTTTTTTTTTTGAAATACTGAAGGACTCCAAAGACATGCAGTCAGCCAGTATCTTTACCCTTGATGTCAGTTAGCCACATGGTCCCTGGGAAACTTAACTCTTCCAAAGGATTAGTCCACCTGCTCTTTATAGGGCAGAGTCTCCTTTCATTGCTGAAGCTGAAATCCCATTTATTGCAGCACCCACATACCTCCCCAAGGATTTTTAAGCTCTGCATCCTTCTGGGAGACCCTTAACATTTTAAGTTATTTTTTAAAGGAACCAGAAAGACTATTTGCAGAAATCTTAGCAAATTAGGTAATGAAAGAATGTAGGAGTGACTCTCAGTTGAAAAAAAATTGAAGCTTTTAGAATAGCAACTTAGAAAATAATGTTTGTAGGTAGGTTTTCTTGATGAGACTCCAAGAACCATTGAGTTGTGGAGTGTTGTTGGCTAGTTTGTCTATTTCTGTTTATATTCATTTATTCATTTTAACAATTTTTTATTAAGTACTTGCTGTGTTCATGGCAGTTCTCTCTTATGAAGTTAATAGGTAGCAACCCTTAACACTATTTTAGAATTGGAAGAATCACAAGATATGAAGGTTAAGTATTTAGGGGGAGAAAGAGATAAAATTGGAATTATAAACTCTAGTCTGATAGCACTACTAGTTTCTTTCCCTCTTTCCCGATATGTTTTTACCTTTTGTGTTAACTGTTACTTTGTAAGGATCAGCTGTTGTAAATCCTACCTTCTAGAAAGCCTGGAAAAATGGGCATATCCTGGAAGACTCTGAATAGGTAATTACAGACTTCCTGGTGGTTTTACCTGTTAGGGATAATTATATAGCAGGAAGCCATTAGCTTGTAACATTTGAACAAAATCAAATAACAAGTCGAGAAAGCACAGAAGAATCTGGTTAGAGTTTGTACCCCTTTATAGTAATTTATTTTTAAAAAGTAGCAAATAAATAATAATAAATAGATAAAATGAGATTAGATACTATCTATATTCAGGTATGTCCTGGAGTTCTGTTCTGCACATTTTCTGTTCCTATTTTATTATCTTTCCTTCCTATCCACACATTATTGGGGGGTGGACAAAGGAAAACATGACTACTGTAGTGAGTTTGCATAGTTAAAACAAATTCTTATATTGACCATGTCCAAAAACGTATGTCTCATTTCACATCTTGTGTCATCACCTCTCTGTTAGTAGATGAGTAGCATGCTTCATCATTGGTCTTCTGGAATCTTAGTTGATCATTGCATTGATCAGAGTTCTTAAGTCTTTCAAAGTTGTTTTGTCTTTACAGTGTAGTTGTTATTATGTAAATTATTCTTCTGGGTCTGCTCACTTACCTCTGTATCAGTTCATACAAATCTTCCAAGGTTTCTCTGAAACTGGCCCTTTTACCATGTTATGGCACAATAATGTTTCATTACATTTATGTATAACAATTGTTAAGCCATTCCCCTTTTGATGAGCACCCCCTTAGTTTCCAATTCTTTGTCACTACAAAAGGGCCTGCTAAAATATTTTTGTACAGATAAGTCTTATGTTTTCTTTTAAGGGAAATTTAACTATAGGGTGGCAGTTACAAGACAGAAGGCCTCTTTTTCAAGATCACCATCTCAGCACAATTGCTACTGTCATAAACATGGGATAACCTCCATACTTTGGGATGAGAGATCTGAGATGGTTTCTTACTACTGGTGGGTCCAATTTTGTTTTTCTTTCCTTCATAGTGCTTCATTGATTCACAACAAGTTATATGGAATCTCAGAATCTGGTTCAAATCCTTGCTTAGTCCCTTACTACCTGTATTGTCTTAAGCAAGTCATTTAATCCATCTGGGCCTCAGTTTCCTCACTGTAAAATGAGGGAGTTAGGATGGATGATCTCTGAGGTCCATTGCAGCTGTAAAGCTATGATCCTAAAGTAACCAGCAGCCCTGGTCTGCTGGGCCTGTTAGAAATTATTTATTCTTACCTCTGTATGTCAATCTAGTGACCTAAATTTGAAAATTAATGGGATAAAGATTATATATCCACTCTTAATTAATGCCACCAAAGTTGTTTATTCTTTCTGTCTCTAGGTAATCCTAGATTTGATGGGTTTTTGTGACTATAGCCAGCCTTTAGGGTCAGCTCTTCCACAGCAATTTTTGCTGATTGAAGTGATGAAGACTTGCTTATTGTACTACATTTTTCTCGAGGCAACATAGCATAATGACTAGAATACATGACTCTGAGTTAAAAAGATGTAGGTTCAAATTTATCCTTAAGTACTTAGTAGCTGTAGGACTCTGGACAAGTCATTTAAACTCTGAGCCTCAGTTTCTGTATCTTTAAAATGAGGATGATGATAACATCTATTGGATAGGGTTTTTTAAAACACATTATAAAATCTTAAGCCCTATATGAATGCTAGCTTTTATAAATATTGCTTGTAGGGGAAGATAGGAAATGGTTTTTTTTAAATCTGCCTTTTAAAATTTATTCCTACTAATTACAGGAATATACAATGCTGGATAGCCTATTGTGCCATAACACTTAAAACATCCCTCATCTAATACTCCCTAGGTTTGATAATATTTCCTGAATGCGCAGAGTAGAAAACAAAGATCCCAGAAGGCATTTTAGAGTTCCTCTTTCAAAGAGTAGAAATAAATGATGCTGTGTCTTATTGAGAGAGGGAATCCAAATTTTTTTTTCTGTTGAGTTGTAAATGATAGATTATGTAGTAACAGCTGCTCTTGACGTGTATTGGCCATATTATTTTTTACATTCTATTATTTTTCTTAGAGGAAAATTTTTCTTAGAAGAGCATTGTGGTCTTATGGTTAAGAACATGGGGCTAGGGTGTAAAAGCTTGGTTCGTTTTATATCTTTCCCTTCTTATGAAAGATTTCTTTTAATTGAAGTTCACCCTTTGTAAAATAGGGAGATCAATTTTTGTTACCAAATATTTATAGGAAACTTGTTTTTTGTTAGTTATGGTTTCAAAATCAAGAAGCTTTTGGAAGGACAGAAGGGGGGGTGATAGCTATTGGGCTATGGGTCCTTTTTCTGGAATGAAGAAGAGACAAGGCTCCCTTCAGTTTAATCTCATGAAACTAATTCTTCAGGTTTCCAGAGTATCACTATTTTTTTCTTTATCTTGACCGACACCACTTGCTGGCGTGTTTTCATTTCACCATTATGCCTGAGCCCATAGAAAGTCCAGAAAAATAAAGTAGTCCAGATTGCCATTATAGAACCACCATTTTTTTGTGTGTGAATGTTTAGTAATATAGGGTGTTGTATAGATCAGAGAATCAAATAGTCCTTTCTAGTAGTTGGTCAATTGAGATGAGTAAAGAGATACTAATGCTCACTTCTGTTTTTGTAGAAGCATTTAAAAACAACTTCTTGAATGAAGTAGTGAACAAATGATTAAAAAACAAACAAACATCTAGCAAGTTCTTGCTAGTGCCAGGCACTGTGCTAAGGACTAGAGATACAAATACCAACAAGACAGTCACTATGCTCAAGGAGCTTACATGTTAGTAGGGCCAGACAGCAAAAATAGGGAAGTGGTGATCAGGGAGTCAGAATGATGATAGGCAGTCAATTGGCATGGCCTTATCAAGATTGGTAGTGTTGCTTTGATCACTGTCCTCCTATCAGGAATTAGAAAGGAGGATGAGGGATTAGGGTATACTTAAAGGCTGCAGAGCATGGTGAATTCTCACCCATCAGGGACCAGAGTAGATTGAAATTCTTGAAGAGTTTTTGAATTCTTCAAAGAGTTTACATCTTCCTGATGTGGAAGAGAAGCAGAGTTTCAAAGACATTGACAAAGGAATACAAGCTTTGGCAATGCTTGCTAATAAACTGGAGCAACTCTAAGTCGGGACTGGGTGACAGACTATCTGTGGTTAAAGGACCAGCCTATCTAAGTGGAGGTTATAGTGTCTTGTATCTAGCAGGTACTCAATCAATTCCTATCGAATTACCTCAGGTTAACCACCTCCTCTCCTCCCCTCCCCTCCCCTCCCCTCCCCTCTTCTCTCTCCTCCCCTCTCCTCTCTCTTTCTCTACTTTTGTCTCCTATCCTGTCTGCTATGGACTTTATAGATACATGTAACTGTAAAGAGAGGATGGAAGAATATTTTGACTTTGCTTTCTGAAAAATTCAGTAATTTTTCAGTAGGGTTAAAGCCCATATACCCTTCAAACAAATATTCCTTTGCTGAGAAGGCTGAAATTTTTCTTTCTTTCCTTTTTTCTTGTCCTTTCCTGTCTTTCTTTTTTCCCTTCTGATTTATATGCCAATTCTCATGTCCATACAAAAATCTTTGAGGGAGATCTCTATATATAACTCTAGGGCCAATGTGGGGAACCTGTGGCCTCAAGGCCACATGTGGCCCTTTAGGTCCTCAAGTGCAGCCCTTTGACTGAATCAATAACAATGGCTAACTGTTCATTTCACTATGGTGAAATACCACTGAGGTGGCATAGTAAAAAGAGTTGATATAAAAACAAGGTCTAGCCTTCTAGGTCCTTGGGTGCAGCCTTTTGCCTGATTCCAGGATTTACAGAACAAATCCTTTTAAGGGGATTTGAGGACCTAGAGGGTCACATGTGGTCTCAAGGCCACAGGTTCCCCATCCCTGCTCTGGGGTATCCTCAATGAGTATATTAATAGGGAGCAAGCAATCTTTTCCAAATAATATTCAACAGTGGACCACATCTTTACTGTTTTACAATTAATTGAAAGATGTAGCCAATATAAGATTGCATTGCACTTTTGGTTTGTTCATTACAAACAAGCATTTGATTCAGTAAAATTAAAAAAAAACACCTATAAGTTCTTTTGAGGTCAGGTGTCTGCTTCCATATATCAATATCTTCCAGTATTCCTTGGGAGATATAATTATAAAAATACTTCTATTTAGTGACCTGCTGATTATGTACATCAAGTGAAGCATAAAAATAGGAAGATGTATATGCTCAGTAAAGTTATTTACCCTTGTGAAAGAGATGTAGAATACAGGTTGAAGAGGAGTCTCTGTTAATGGTGAGGTCAGTCAGATTAGAAGTATCAAACTGTAGTCTAAGCCCTTATTTGGCCTTCAGAACTCCTGAAGGGGGCTTGAATCAGACTAAAATGTAATTGGAAAATGTTTCACAAAATAAATAAAAATATAATACAACTGATAATTTTAATTTCTGGTTTTCTAACTCAATTATGTGGCCAGAAGACATCCCTTTTAGTTTGAGTTTGACACCAATGATCTAGATATTGCTATTTGTGACTGACATTGATTAGAATGCGTAAGGTCTCAGGACTCCTGGAAGAGATCTGTAATCTCTTAAAGGAGTTTACCATGTCCATCTAAACAGGAAAGATCAGGTGGATGAAGAGTGTCTATTGCTCAGATTCCAACATGCATTTGAACTTATCCAACAGTAAGTATATCTGGGATGGACAGTGAGCTAGACCTAGAATTGAAGGAAGATATAAAAATGTAAAGAAGGAAGGCCTAGATATTTTCTAAAATTGCAAAAATTCTCTTACTGATTCCCTACCCTCCACCCCAGCTTCCCATGAAATCAAAGGCCCATCTTTTCAGTACTAACATTTTACTAGTATCACCATATGGAAGAGAGATACGGATTCACAGCGCCTCTGAAGAAATAAAGATGTGTACCGGATAGCAGATGAGTACCACATGAGCAGAGGCACAACATGGGTGTGAACAGGCTGTAACACATAACCAACAAGGAATTCTGAACCAACAAAAGAAAGAAAACAGGAATAAAGGGCATCGTCAGGGAATTGTATGGCAAGGAGAGAAGATGATCTTGTCATATGATAAGAACAGGGGATAACAGGTGGACAGACAGAGTGCTCCACTGGTCTCCCCTCAGTGTTACGAGAAATTTGGGAAGGCCTCTAGAATGTGGGGTGGAGCCCATTTGGTTAACTTTTGAGAGAACATGGACAAGTGTCACGTAATATGGTTGATAAAGTGTTTTCCAAACTGTCATTGGGGGAAACTCTTGAATGATGACTACTGCTCCCTTAAGTAGTCTCTGTTGTGTTCTATTTGACTAGAAAGACCAAAACTAGATTCCAGATGACTACAAAGACCTCCAAAGCAAAGAACCTTGCTAGAAACATTTGTCTACTGAACCAAATGCTTGAGTTTAATCAGGCTAACAGTTCTTTTATCTTACCTATGTTTCCCAGGCTTATTTAGCAGGAAATAACAGATTATAAACACATTCTTTTAAATAGTGGTAGGAATGGTGGGCCAGGGCAAATATGTATATATATATATACACACACACACACACACACACACACACACACACACACACACACATACACATATACATATACATATACATACACATATACATACACACACACACACACACACACACACATATATATATATATATATCTGTATAGGAACAGTCTTTACATCTGGAATTCAGGCAATTCATTTTACTCTAAGTAAAATGGAAATTAAGCCATGTGCTGGCACATAATCTCCCTGCCCCCAAGTTCATTTTGTAGTACAGAGCTATTGAAGTCCTTTCTCATGTTTGTGTTTTGTTAGTTACTAGTTAGTCAAAGTTATATTGGCACATGGGGATACTAATTAAACATATTTAAACTTCATTAGGCTTAACTTGGCTAAGTACATTGACCTTTTAGTTTAATCTTCCTGGATATTAACAGCTACGTAACAAATGATTACCTTAATTATGACATCTACCTGTGGTAGGCTCAAAGAGACTCTTAAAGACTCACCCTGGGGATCAGTACACTAACATTATTTTCATGGGTTCTTTTGGTGATGCCGACTTTGCCAGTTGACTTTAGTAATGTTTCCTTTATCATTTATTTTCAAGGTTACATTAAAAGATTTAAATGACTAAGTGTGTGTGCATAGGTCATTACTTGTCAGTAAAATTGAATGAACAAAAATAAATACTTATCTAGTTATAACTACCTACTCTCCTGCTTCTTCCCCCACCCCACACCTCCATTTTAATCCATGTTTCCTTAGGCAATGACAATGGTCTAGGCAGTACCATTCATGTGAATGTCATTAGCTAGAAAAATATTTAAAGTTTAAGGCTATTTTTTAAGGGCTTTGAGTAGTTCATATTAATTATAGCAAATGGCTTGCAAATTTTCTCCTAGACAGAAGCAAAGTTTAACTCTAAGTGTTTCTTAGAAGAAACCATTGAACTGCTACTGGTTTAGCTGCCTTTCATAAAGTTAAATAACCATGAACTCCAGAGGATTGCTAACATACTGAAATGAATGGCCTATTGGCCAAGGCTTGGAAATTCCTCTATTTTAAAAATTTTGTTTTAAAAAGATTCTGTCTTGTTATATTTTACTTGAAAAGAGTGTATTTCTTGAGAGGTTGATTGACTTGTCCAAACTTTATGCTATATCTTATTTATTTTTCTTCCATTTAATATACTAGGCTAGCTCTTTGTTCTTGAGACCAGCAGCTGTTATGAAACTAGGGGGAGTTTACATTCTCAGTCAACAGCTGCCTGCTGTGTTTCTAATCCTGTTTTGGGAGGAAATGGTTCCTAAGTGGGAGCCAAGTGAAAATGAAGCTTGAAAAATAAACAAAATAACTTTGGATGCCATCTAATGACATATAGAGTGCTATTTTTCTGAAGATTTCGCCTTTAGCACTTTGGGTCATTGACTGCTTCTGTGTAACTCTTGTCCATATCCTTTCCATCCATAGTGCTGGAGGCCTTCCTATAGCTCTTTTGACATTGCATGGATACCAGTGTAGTACTCAGCCTGCCCATCAGTTATTGTTCCCTCTTCCCATATACTGACCAACATTCTTTTCTAGACATGCAGCTCTTTGCTGACATGCTTGTCACTTTCTGTCATGTTTCTTAAGCAATTCTTGATTGGTGTCATGTTACAGCCTGTTTACTCATGCATTCTGCAAAATTTCTCAAATCAATGTAAAAATGTATATTTTGCAGGCAGTCAAATAACTTATGATAATCATAATAGCTTCTTTGTAGGAAGTCAGGGAAGAAGGAAACATTTACAAAGTGCCTATTATGTGCCAGTCACTGTGCTAAGTGCTTTACAAATATTATCTCATGTTAGCTTTGTAATAACCCTGGGAGGTAGATATTATTACTGTCCCTATTTTACAAGTGAGGAAAGTGAGATAGGCAGAGGTCAAATGACTCGCCTAAGGTCATACCTCTGGATGGGTATCTGAGGCTGAATTTGAACTCTGGTCTTCCTGACTCCAGGTCCAGCTCTCTATTCATTGCATTACTTAGCTAGCCACCTCAGACACTTCTTAGACCACCCACGCTAAGATGAGATCTACATAGAGCACACACAAAAGGGTTTTTTTTTCTTGCTCTCTAGAGCAGAGACTGATATGAGTTATTTTATTCCCATTTCATTATATGGGCCGAATTCAACTTAGGAACTAATGCGCTTGAGAAATTCACTGCAAGTTGGTAGTTTGGCTTCAGAATACTATTTGTTCTTGTAGAAAGCTTTACATGTAGTGGTTGGTTCCCAGGCCAGTGCACAAAGGCCTATTTAACCATAATAACTATGTATGACAATTCTTTATATGAACAAAATATACTCTTGAGTTTCATCTTCTGATGCAGGAGCAAATGTTCCTCTCACTCTCTCACCCCACAATCTGGGAAGAGGGATTTTCCCACTTCATTGGAAGTTGCCAAGGTAACAAAAGCTCTGGATAAAGTATGATTATAAAATATGCTTAGACGTGCCCAATGAGTTATATCGAGGAGGAACCTAATCCCAGTTAGGAAGAAAAGCATTTTACTTGTGGCATACATAGTAGGTCTAACCATTCTAGGAGACCACAGTTAGGTCTCCATTCTTGATAAATCCCAATGACACCCTATTTTCTCAAAGATAAACTGTAAAGTCCTCTGTTTTGCATTAAAAACCCTTCTTAACCTGTCCTTTTCTTATCTTCTATTTTCTTTCATTTTATTCCCCTCCTCTAACTCGATAAGCCAGGTGGCCTGCTTGCTGTTCCTCCCACTTGATACTCCATTTCCCATGTCCGTGCCTTTTGCACTGGCTGTCTTCCATGTCTGGAATGCTCTCCCTCCTCACCTCTGCCTGCTGGCTTCCCTGTTTTCTTCAAGACTCAGCTCAGATCTTTCTTTCCTTTCTTGGTATCTTTGAGATTACTGTCCATCTACTCTATAAACAACTGTTTGAATGTTGTCTCCCCATTAGAATGTGAGCTCCCTAAGAGCAAAGACAGTGTTATCTGCCTAATGTTTTATCTCCAGCATTTAGCACATAGTAAATGATTAAAAAATGCTTGTTTGACTGACTGACTGAGTTATGAAGGGAACATATGGGTGGAAGAGAATATTTAAAATCTTTGTCATTAAGAACTATAGTTGATCAGATAAAACTATAAATAGAAATATAACAACAAAATTCAACATTTATTAAGTACCCACTGGGTGTGGAGCATTGTGCAGGGCCTAGGCTTGATACAAAATTTTAGACAAGACTTGTTCGTTGGCCGTATGTTGCTTAGGCTCTAACTGGGGAATATCATGCATAAACATAAAGTAATGTGACAAATATTTTAAAAAGCCATTACTTACCATGGGGTTGACTATTCATAGCAAGATATGAATAAGCCAATGGTGATAGTCTTTTAAAGTTCAGGCAGGCATTCTTCTGGGTATTTCATCAAAGGAGCAAATCTTATCAGGTACTTGCCTTATGGCTTCAATTCTACCTGTTTCTTTCATGTTCATTTTCCTCCTTTAGAAGACTGGACAGGACCCAAAGTCCTCTTTTCACTCCTCAGAATATGTGTGAGGTTGCCTGTCTTTCAAAAGGAAATTTTCTGATTGTTGTTTTGACAAATATTTGTTTTACCTTCCAGACATTTACTGCTTGGTGTAATTCTCATCTAAGAAAAGCTGGTACCCAAATTGAGAACATTGAGGAAGACTTCAGGAATGGCCTTAAACTCATGCTTCTTTTGGAAGTTATTTCAGGTTGGCGGTAAAGCAGTTTTCATAGTTGTAACCCCTAATGCTTTTGTCTTCTACATACTTAACTCATTGTGTTATCACTTGAGTGAAAAGAGCTCTGGATGTATCTCCTTGAGGCATAGGTTCAAACCTTGGCTCTGATCTAGTTCATAACTTCCCTGTGAGACTTAATAGCTTTGTGATTGCAGAAGTCATATGACTTCAGTGATCCTCAGTTTCCCCATCTGTAAATAGAGATATTGTTTGTTACCTGCCTTAGATGGTTGTTTTGAAGAAAACACTTGGTAAACCATCTTTCTATCTGTTCCAGGATGAGTACGCTGAGTGTTTTCCTTTGAAAGAATTCAAGCTTTATAATTGCAATATTAGAAATTACTCTTTGGAAAAGTTCTTGTCTTCTTGGAGATCTTTGTCTATCCTGAAAACTAGCTAAATTCTACTATAAGCTCATTTCCTAGTTTTCCCTTTTCAAAGTATTGTTTAGGTCTCCTACTTTGAAAAACAAGAAGAAATGATACCATGTCCCCCCAACCTACCCTTGCTGCTTTCCTGTCCCTCAGTTCTTCATGATGCTAGAATGTATGTGCCTGGAATTTACATACTTTTCTCCCTTGAAGCAAAGGCATTATATTAAATAGAGTGGTAAGAAAATTAGCAATAGAATATATCTCTCATAGACCTGAGGTATACTTTCCCACACAGTGGGAAGAGTAAACTTGTTTAGGGAACATGTGTGAAGAGTCACATTATTAAGAAGAACATGTGTGAAGAAGCACATTATTAAGAAGAACATGGAAAGATAATATGTATTGGGAACATATGGCCAAAGTTTGCACATATATTTTTTTTTACGTAGGGAACATGTATGGCTCGAGTGCATGTATAGAGGGGCAAACATACAAGAACACATAAGGCCTGGTCACATTTGTGGAAGGTGCCTAACTCTTTAAATCTGCTAGTTTCAGGGGAAGATAGTCCTCATGCCACATTTATAGCCCCAGCTTAGATGCTGTGCCTGAGGAATAGATAAAATTTCTCACAGAGCCCAAATTTAGTTGTTAGTTTAATGCTGAATAAGTGAGCATAAGCTACACTGAGGTTATTTTTGCCTCACATAACTCACATATCTGACTTTGGTTTTAAAGACTTCATATTTACAGTCAAGGAAGTTTGACTGTGAGAGATGAAAGTAGAATTCCCTTCAATGCACGCGTTTCCATATACTGACTGAGGTCACTGGAATAAATATCAATTCCTGGTAGTCAGCTCAGGAAGTTGAATTTATCCTTTTTTGGCTTCTCCCGAGGGCTAGCTAGCAACTTAGAAAGATTCAGTGGCACAACCCTATCTCTCTCAACTCATCTGTAAGAGTCTTAGTGTTAATCTGTATTTCAAACCAAACTACAGTAATAGGTTTCAAAAGCCTACATGTTTATAGTACTCTCCGTCATCCTGAAATCCATTTTATCTGAAAGTGACTGATCGATTGGCTTCCTGGGATTAGAACAGTTGATTTCATGTTGCAGGTTATTTTCTCCCCCTGGTTTGGTTCAATGAACCAAAACAAATTGATTCTAATGACTGAGTGGTCATTAGAATCCTGCCAATAAAATTTTCTTTAAGAAAGCTTGGATTCTGAATTTTGTTGTCTTGGGTTTTTAGCCCGGTGTAACCAATAGTCTGTATGTGTGCCATTTTTTTCCTCACAGGTGAAAGGTTGTCCAAACCTGACCGAGGAAAAATGCGCTTCCACAAAATTGCCAACGTCAATAAGGCCCTGGATTACATAGCCAGTAAGGGCGTGAAACTGGTATCCATTGGTGCTGAAGGTAAGCTGAGGCACTAATCTCATTGGAGGTGTCGTGAGGGCAAAATGAAAGAGGGATGAAAGGGGTTCAAAAAGCATAAAACTCTATACAAATATAAAATACTATCATTATAAGAGTAGCTGGTGACATAGCGAGTAGAGCGAGCACTCAGCTTATAATCAGGAAGGCCTACCTGAGTTCAAATCCAGCCTCAGACACTAGCTATGTGACCCTGGGCAAATCATTTAATCTCTGTGTGCCTCAGTTTCCTCAACTGTAAAATGGGAATGATAATAGAACCTGCCTTTCAGGGTAGTTGTGAGGATCACACGAGATAATATTTGTAAAATGCAGTTGGAATAGTACCTAGTACGTAATAGGTACTATATAAATGCTTATTGCCTTCCCCTTAGTGATAGTTATACATGTAAGTTGGCAGAAACTGAGAATGCTGTATAGTGTTGGTCATTGACTCCTGTGGCCAGTTAAGGCCTAGTAGAGTCTACCAATAGAGTCTAAGTATCAACAGCATGGTTCCTGAGACTAAACTGTCCGTGTCTAATTGTTGAACAATTTTCCTAATGGATTCTTAGAAGTTGGGGAATTAATTAGTTGATTTCAGTCAAATATATCTTCAAGATTTGTGCCTGTGAGTCAATTCGGAATTCATCCAGGGGTTGAGGAATTTGGGCCCCACTACCATATTTGAAGATATTAGCATTAGGATTATAAGTGTTCTGGTGGACCTATAGAAATGTAAAAATTCTTTTCACTCTTGGATGTAATTGTAGGCATCACTGTTGAAAGAGGGCAGTGGTAAGTATGTCCAGATAATGTTGTAGAGCTTTTTAAAATTTTTTTTCTTACCTACAGAAATTGTTGACGGCAATGTGAAAATGACATTGGGTATGATCTGGACCATCATCCTTCGCTTTGCTATCCAGGATATTTCAGTGGAAGGTAAAGTATATGGGAGACTACCTGAATATGTTAAAGAAAAAATTGTGGCAAGTGGTGAAAATGAAATATATTCTACAAACTGAATTGTGTACAGGGGTTTTCTAAAGCAGAAAGGTCGGTTATAAGATTGTACCCATTTAGGAACATGACCGTTCAACTTTATAATTATACTTGCATTGGGCAGCTAGGTGTCAAAGTGGATAGAGTGCTGGACTTGGAGCCAGAAAGACCCAAGTTCAAATCCAGCTTCAGATACTTACTAACTGTGTAACTCTAGGCTACTTTCTTATCTTCTCTGAGCCTTAGTTTCCTCATCCGCAACATGGGGATAATAATAGCATCTAGCTTGCAGAACTGTTGTGGAGAACAAATGAGAAAACATTTTGCAAACCTTACAGTACAATATAAATAATAACTATTGTTGGGTTGGGTTTGTGCAATACTGTGTCATTTCTGGGGGTGGAATCTTTGTGGAGAGCATTAGTGTTATGTTTAGAGCACAAATATCTAGGAAAATGTACAGATATTTAGCTTCTTACATGTTTATTACAAGATTAAAAATAAGTTTAATGAATTTATAGCTATCTGGTTGAATTGTTTGGGCTTACAACTAAAACAAAAAGAGTTCCAGGTACAGAAAGAATTTATGAAAATCAAGTCTTCCCTTCTTAATAGCATCTGGACTTTTTGTGGTGGCTCTCTCCCTAGCCATCACTGCTTCACAATAAGGACATTTGAAAGCTTTGAATCTCCAGTGAAGATGAAAATCACTAGTCTTTTATTCCCACTCAATTTATAAATATTTTGATCTATTCATTTCTGCTAAAAGGTGTTAAGTTGATTTCTCTCAAAATAGATTTCCTATTTAGCCTGAAATCACCAACTGTCTAACTAGCTACAGGTCTATTTGAGGAGAGGCCTATGTGTTCCTCATCCATGACTAAACTTGACCTGCCTTCTTTAACTATACATTGGAAATCCAACTTTTCACTTTCATATTCCAGCAGAATGCCAGGACTTCTTGTAGTGCTGACACTTTCTAGTTATTAATCAGTTATCAAATATTTATTGAACACATTCAAGGCACTGCCATATACACTTTGGGATATGGGGCACAATCCTTGCTCTCAAAGTGTTTACAGTAGAGTTTGGGCTACTCTTCAAGATGCTGAAGACCTTTGCATATGTACATCAATCAACCAATTATAAAGCACTTATTGAATGTTTATTAACTATATTCCTGGAACTTGTACTTGGAGAAACATGAAAATAAAACATGAAAATAATCCCTGCCCTCAAGGAATTTACATAGTAATGGGGAGACAACATGTAAACAGTTTCATATAAAATACCTACAGAGTAGGAGGAAGGTAACCTTAGAAGGGAAGGCTCAAGTGGCCAGGGAGAACATGAAGGTCTCTTACAGAAGGTGGTACTCTTAACTGAATCATAAAAGAAGTCAAAGATGACAGGAGATGGAAGTAAGAAAGGTAAGCGCTCTAGAGATGAGGGGACAGCCAGTCCAAATGCATGGAGTTAGTAGGTGGAGTGTCATGTGCAAAGAACAGCAAATAAGCTGGTATTATTGGCCCAAAGAGTAAATGAGGAGAGTAAAGTGTAAGAAGGGTAGAAAGATAGGAAGGGGCCAGGTTGTGAGGGGGACTTTCTGTTTGATCTTGGAGGTAATGGGGAGATTCTGGAGTTTTGGGAGCAGGGATAGTGATATGGGCAGACCTATGCTTTAGTAAAATCATTTTGGCAGCTATGTGAAGGACAGTTTGGAGAGGGGAGGAGGTTGAAGAAGGGAGCCCAATTAGAAGGCTATTCCAATAGTCTAGGCAAGAGGTGTTAAGGGCCAGAACTGGCATGGCAGCTAGTTAGTAAAGAGAAGAGGATATAGAGAGGAGCTGTTGTTCAGGTAGAAATGACAATAATTAGTGATATATGGGATTAGTGAGAGTGAGGAGTTGAGGATGACAGGGTTGTGAATTTGGGAGACTGAGAGATTGGTAGTGCCCTCAACAATTATAGTTGGGAAAGATGAGTTCTGATTTAGATATAGAAAATCCAGTTTGAAGTGTCCAGTAGTCACTTTGAGATATGAGATGAGAATTAAGATGAGAGACTATGGCTGGATATGTAGACCTGAGAATTATCAACATAGAGACGACAATTGAACCCCATGGGAACTGATGAGATCACCAAATGAAATGGTATAAAGAGAAAAGAGGAAAAGACACAGAATGCTATCTTACAGAAAACCCACCATTAAGTGAGGGGAAGAGTTTGAAGATCCAGCAAAGGTAACTAAGTGGGAATAATCAGTCATGTAGCAGGACCAAAGGAAAGCAGTATCATGAAGACCCAAAGAGAAGAAAGTATCCAATTGGAGGAAATCAACCCTATCAAATGATTCAGAGAGGCCGAGAAGAGTGAAGAGTAAGAAAAGACCATTATGTTTGGTAATTAAGAGATCACTGGTTATTTGGGAGAGAGTAGTTTCCATTGATTGGTGAAGTCAGAAGCCAGATTGCAGTGACTCTAGAAGACAGTGAAAGAGAGGAAGTGGAGTCACTGAGTACAGATAACTTTTTCAAGCATTTGAGCAGAGAGAAGGAGAGGAAAGGTACGGCACACAATAGCTAAGCAGCATAATAGGATCTAATGAGAGTTTTTTTGAGGTTGGACAAAAGGATTGTGTTTTTAGGTAGCAAGGGTATAAGTGAATGAATGAATGAATGAAAAAGAATTTATTAAGCACTCACACTGTGCAAATCACTGTGCTAAATGCTAAATATGTACAAAGAAAAGCAAGACAGTCAGTCCTTGTTCTCAGGTAGTTCACATTTTAATAGGAGAGACAATCCATATATGCAAGTAGGGTGGAAAGGCCTAGTGGTCCTTAGGGTGCAGTGGCAAAGCAAATGGTAATACATATTCTTTAATGCCCATTTCCATTGATAAAACTATATTTGTGCCCAATGCAAACCATTTGACTTTGTCTTTGTTGGTGAAAACTTTCTTTTCTGGGTCTTCATTTGCTGTGGCTCCTGAAGATGTAGTATAATAATGATAATGATAATGATAATAATAGCTAGCATTTATATGGTGCTTTAAGGTTTATAAAGTTACCTGGCCAACTTTAAAGCTCTATATAAATGATGTAAGTGCTCACTGTTATTGCAGCCCCCACTTTCTCAACATCCCTGCCTCATAGGGTGGTTATCTGATTTGATCCTCATCACAACCCAAAGGTATCTCTTATTATTGTCCCCATTTTACAGATGAGGAAACTGAGGCAAAGCAGTTAAATGATCTGCCCAGAATCACACAACCATTAAGAGTATCTGAAGCTGGATTTGCACTCTAGTCTTCCTGACTCCAAGTCTATCGCTCTGTCCACCGCACCACCTAGCTGCCTAGACTATAATACCTGCTAAAGTTGTTGCTAAGTCCCATCTCTACAAAGGTTGCTTATGTGAACTGGGCTACAAGTAAGGAGGGTGATCTGGGCAGGAAGGGTGGAGGGGCGCATGTCTATTCCCAGGGCACTTGGGATCTACCTGCTAGGCCATGGAATCTAATCTTCTGCTGGTAGGTATAGCTATACCTCTAACCCAGTATCCACCCCGCCTGGGAGGAGAGCAGAGTGGCTTCTGCCCAACCTCCTGCTTTCCCTCCTGGCAGGAATGAAAGTCTCCCTTAAAGAAGGGTGGCTGGAGAAGAAGGCTAGAGTTGTCTATTCTGCCTCCCTTCAAATCACATGAACACAAGGACAAGCTCATTGCAATATGTAGTGCTTCAGTGCCCATGTGGAGCCTCTCATGTCCTTCTGTGGGGGCTCTACATTGCTACACTGATGCTACTGAGAAAACTATCAATATATGGCTCAAGTTTCTGTTAGTCGTGGGGGAGCAGATTCCTGTATCTGGACAGCCAATCACTTGACGCTTTCTTTCTTTTCTAAAGCATTCTTTCTCTTTCAACCATGAGAAACAAAAAGTCAAAATGATAAAATCCTACCAACTAACACTTAGCCTTAGGCTACGCCTAGCTTGGACTAGCCCAGTGAGTCAGACTTAGTACTGGAATACAATGAAATACTCATGTACCATAAAATGCTGTAAAATAACTGGTGGTGATGGCGGCAAAGATGGCGGGTCTCTTCTCCATGGATTGCTCTCCTATATGGGAGCTGGTAGGGGCAGGGGCAGAGTATTGGGCTGGAATTTGGGGTCCTTGGTTCAGCAGCCTGGGCTGTCTCCATCAGGGTCTTGAGTGGATGAAGTTGAGGAGGGTTTGCCTTGCCTTGCACCTGCTGTCTTCAAACACTTCCTCAAGATACTTTGCTGCTTTAGCTACTTTTTAACTTTTGTGAAAGTTAGTAAGTAGTAGGGAGGGAGAAGTAAAGATTAGGGAGAGAGTAAGAATGGTAATGGAGAAGACAGGAAGGGATGAGATCCAGGTGCATGTAGAGGCAAGGAGCAGGGCCCCTCCTTCATCAGAGGTGGCAATGAAGGAAGGTAATGGTGATAACAGAAGAGACAAGAAGAGGAGCTCTCCTTACATGGCCCCAGTTGTTTTGGTGCAGTATGAAGTGAAGCCTTCACCTGAGAGGGGGATGGAGGAGGGAAAGGTGGGGGAGGCTTGAGTCAGAGAAGAATAGAAGCTTGCCTTACTGCAGTGAAGGCTTCCTTGACATTAGATAATATCAATTCGTCTCTATCATTGTGTTTTGTGACTTCCTCTAACTTCATTCAGTAGCCCGTGAGCCATTCTTCCTAGTAAAGGAGGTAACACTATGTTAAGATCTGATTAGTGATTAAGCACTGTGTTGGTCAGTACAAATGGCACAAATTATTAATTATAAATATAACATATTTGTATATTATATTAAAATTATATAAATTTGTAATTTACATAAATTGTAAGTAATTTATAATTTATGTCAATATAATTTAATAAAATTAATTATAAAATTATAAGTTGCACAAAATCCTTAAAGAAAATAACTTTGTCTTAAAGGACATAGAACAATTCCAACCAAAATAAGAAAAGTGTGGCTCTTTTTAGATCTGCATAAATAAATAAGGATGATTTATCTAGTTAAATTTATAGTTTCTCTAAGTTGGGAGGCAATAGTGTCTAGTGAAAAACAGGCTAAGATCTGGGTTCATTTTTCACTTCTATTGCTTGTTAGCTCTGTGATCTTGGGTCTTTCCCTTTTTCCTTTTTGGTCTACTATTTGCTCATTTGTAAAATACCTCCAAGGTCACTTCTAGCTCTAATTTACTGTGATTCTATCAACTGGTCCATATATAAATGACTTAAAAAGAAACTTATGTGAACATTTTCATCTTCTTAAAATGATAGTTGTTTCCTCTGTAATCTTGTTTTTTACTATTGCATTATTTCACCTAGCAAACTCCTATTAAATTAGATGGACAAGATAAACATTAGCCAATCAAACATCTGAATCATCACAAATTTTTAATTAGTTACATTATGAATCCATTAAGATTTTGCCGCATTTTAAAGATTACATATTAATGACATCATCCATATGTGTCCTGAAGGAAAATTAGAGTGCCAAAAGTGTTATAATTCTGGATCTTGCTTAATAGCTTAAGTACAATCTGTCAAATTAGTACTTGGCATTTTCTAGCATTTTTATAGGGTATGTTTATTAAATAGACATTCCTCAAAACAACGAACCAACAATTAAATGTAAAAAACAAAGCATAAAACTCTTTTTTAGGCAGACTCTTTTTAGCCTTCAGCACAGTAGTTAACAAATTACCTTGGTAATTTAGATTTTTATGGAGTCATTATTCTTTAATGAGCTCACTATAACCCTCTGTGAGTTTACCATTTAAATGAAGGGATTTTTCACAAATAAATTTTCTAGTGATACCCTCTTTTTTTTTTTAACAGATTGGGTCTGAATCATTTTGGAGGATATGGTTTCCTTCAATAGAATGATATTTTAAATAAAATTTTAAAAAAGATAGATTTACCTCTTATTATAAAAATTAGAGGTAAGTCTATCCGTTTATGAAAGGGACATTATATATGGGGTGGGGAGAACTGTCTCCACATAAGTGTTGCTTACTTGGTGTATCATGGAGGGCATATAGTATCCTGGAAAGAATGTTGGATAGAGAATCAGAGAATCTGGGTTTGAATTCTGCCTTTGCCACTTATTGTGTGGCCTTTAGCAATTTGCCTCCCTTCTCTGGGCCTCAGATTTCTCATCTGTAATTTAAGAGAGTTGAATTCAATAATATCTAAGGTCCCTTCTAGTGGGACATCTATGGCCCTGTGATTATGTTGGTCTTGTGGGAGCAATGATGAACACACACTAAGAACCCTAAAATCAATTGTTTTCATTACAGAAACCTCTGCTAAAGAAGGTCTGCTTCTCTGGTGCCAGAGGAAAACTGCCCCTTATAGGAATGTAAATATTCAGAATTTCCACACCAGGTAAGAGATCAAGATCCTTTTTAAGAATTGTATTAGAATCAATGGGTGATGGGGAGAATAAATGTTTATTCATACTAGCATTTCTCCTCTCCTCCAGAGATGAGAAAAATGTTTTCTATGAGTACAGAATTTCTGATGTCCAGTTTTGTCTGGAAGCAAAAATTTGCATGCAAAAAATACTAATCTCGCCAAATAAGATTAATTTCTTGAAACAGAAGTTATGCAATGTCAAAATAATTCATCAAAATTACTATATTTCAGCCTTTAGCAGATGGACAAAAAGGAGGAAAGGAAAGGATAGGATCTTTGTTTGATAGGGCAAGAATTGAGTCCCAACCTGCACTTTTCCAAAATCCAATAATAACCTTATTGCTAGACTTCTATAGCTATACAAGAACACTGTGGCAATAATATGGATAATTATTTAAACAAATATTTATTAAGCATTCGCTGTTCTAGCCACCTTAAACAACATGAAAGAACAAAAAGCCTTAGGTCCTACCAGTTTGGAAGGCAAAGTTTTAGATACACAGAACAGCTATAGAGTAATTCTGAGGGAGTGTAACATAATATGATACAGTAGAATACAAAGAATAGAAAGTAAAGGCAAGATCATAGAATCAGTTTTGGAATGCTTCAGGGAAAAAGTAATATTGGGGTATCTTTTGAATAAGAATTTGAACTGATGGAGGGAAGGAAAGAGAACAATCTCAACAGATTAGACAGCCTGAGCAAAGACAAGGGGACAGGATGGAGATTGTGTGTGTGAGACACCCAATGAGACTGACTTAGAGTAGAGGGGTATCTATGGAAAATTTAAGAGTTAAGATTGGATAGGCAAAATGGAGGACCTTGAATATCAAAATAGAAAGTTTGGACTTATCCTTATAAGCAGTGTTAGGGTGAATGTCTCACGGTCTCATGAGAGCTCTGTTGAGGAAACTTTCCCATGGGAGTTCTAGCTTCTATCAGTAGAAGCTGAGGGTCACAATACAGTTGCGTGGCAAAAATAAGGAAGTCTCCCAGGACCTCTCCTTTGCTGACATGCAGCTCCCACGGTTGGTTTGGCTCTCCTCTCAATGGGAGATGAGTCCTGACACGAGCTCTAGCAGACCTGATGATTGGCTATCACAGGGGGATCACACTTTGAACATGCATCACTAGGGCCATAAAAGACAGCTAACTGCACTCAATAAACGGAGCTTCTGCCACCTTGCTGTCTCCCGCCTCATCCATGCGTCTCCGGATTACAGAGCATTGAGCTGGTCTCATGCTCATCACTGCAGTGGCCGCGTCAAAGCAGTAAGGAAATATAGGTAATAGGGACTGCATGGGTCAGTGTGCTTCAAACATAATCCAAGAACTTTCTGTTAGTCAATTGCTTGCCTTTTCCTTATTCACTCTTTTTCCTACAGTCACATAGAAGAAAATCTTAGTGTTTTTTGCCCCTTTTTCTTGACACTATATAGTGGACTCACGAATAGCAAACTAGTCCAAAAGCTGTAGTAAAGAACCGAAGACATGAAGGTCACGAAAGACCTACAGGCTATGTAATTGAGTTGACTTCTCAGTACAAGGTAGAATAAGCAATCAATGTCAGTTCCATTTTCTGAAGGCAAAAAAAAAAAAAGGACATATTTTGAGAAAATAAATTGCCTCTTAGAGTTCTCTAATAACGTGTAGTCTCTGGATCTCAGTTTTTGTGCTCTCTCTCTCTCCCTCTCTCTCCTCCCCACCCCTCCAGCTATTCACAATACTCCAGCATTCCTTGGACTTTCACTTTTGTGAAATTCAGGTGAAACCTAGAGATCTTGGTGCCCTAGTTCCAAGCCCTACTGGCATCATTGTAAAAAAATTTTTTTTCTAATAATTTGTATTAACTCTGTCCTAGGTAAGCTCATAGTTACAGTATTAGGGCTTTTAAAATTAAAATGGTGAGCTTTGCATTCAGTGTTAATATTAACAGAAAGTCACAGAGTAAGGGATCCTTATAAAGAAGGTAAAATAAGGATTTATACTATAAAATAGTTGTATAATACAAGTTCCTAGTTTACAAAGAGCTTGTGTTCTAAAAATTAATCTCTAAATTGGTTGTTTAGAACTCTGAAAGTATTTCCCATAGAAACAATGTTATACTTGGTGGTTAGTTCCCAAGCAAACTCAGCCCGTCAAAGGCTTAAAATCAGAACTATGCTGCAGATTGTCTGTTGTTCAGCTCAGTGAGGGGAAACTCATCTCTGGTAAGTCTGAGGTTTGGTAAAGGGGATGGGGAGATGGTGGTGTTATCTCTTAGGTGCAAGGGGGAAAGGAAGGGGGAGGGATGAGAGAGCTCCTGTGGTCCCTGAGCCCCACGAAATAAGGGATTAATGGTCTGAGTTAGAATGGGACCAAGCCCAGCACTGTGCCAATGTAATCTATGACTTGATTAACTTGTATTCCCATTCTTTTTAACTCTTTGTGAAGCTGGAAAGATGGCCTTGGACTCTGTGCACTCATCCACAGACATCGACCTGACCTCATTGACTACTCAAAGCTTAATAAGGTCATTCTAGGTGACACAGCATGCTGACCTCTCAGGGTCCTGACTTGTGTTCCTTTGGCATGTTCTCTTAAGAATGAGCACATCAGCACTGAACTAACTCTGGATATGCTTCCCTCCTACCCCCAGAAAAGGCTTTAAAAAAAAAAAGTAGTGCTATCTGGGCTAACTTTTTCCCATGAGTGAAAAGCATGGCTGCTGGGTCAGACGTATGTGTGTCTTTTACTGTTCTGTCTTTGCATTCCTAACTGCTAGCAGAGGGCTTAAGTAAGTGTTTGTCTGATTAAATTAAATTGGATATCACAAGGAAAGGGGGGGAAAAACCCAATTCTTCTTTTTTTTATCCAAACTGTAAATTGATAGATTGATTTAGTTTGATTCCTTCAGATTTTGCCTCATGGATCGTGAATCTGCTCTAAGTCACTTGCCTGGAAGGACATTCAAACTCTCCTTTAGAGTTTCCTTTTTCTTTTCAGGTTCATTTAATTATAAACACAGTCATATTTAATGCTGGTGAATTTGGTTTCACAATTCAGATGAAATATGAAGGTTCAAATGTTAGGAGATGGGCACAGTGTATTACACATATTTTACAATCCTAGAAAGAAAGGATGCCAACTTTAAGAAATATTAAATTGTAGAGCTTTCATTTCTTCCTTGATGTGCTTTCTCACTAGTTTGAAAGTAGAGACCATATTAACTCATATTTATGTCGTGCTTTATGGTTAGACTAGAGCACCCTCTGGACAACAACTCAGTGATACAAAGATCATTCCCATTTTACATATATGGAAACCAAGGAGTAGATGTGGAAACTCACATTTACATAGCCATTTAGAATTTCTAATTTTCCTCGATCACAACAGCCTTGTGAAGTAGGTCTTACAAATACCTTATCCCCAATTTTTAGCTAAGGAAACAGCCTCACAGAGGTTAAATTGCTTACACATTATCATGCAAATGGTGCACCATCACTCAGCTTTAGGTTTCTTGGTTGTAGGTCCAGCATTTTATTCTTCTATACCATTTTGTCCATCGATCTTCCAATTAAAGCAAACCATCACCTGTCCTAAGCTTTTAGGGCATTTTGCTTTTCCACCCTGGAAGTGATGTCATTTAGAAATGTTAGTGGCAACATAACTCACAACTGGTAAACAAATCTTTCAGATGGTGGTAAGGTAACACAAAATTTCTTTCTGGTTGCTGCCATTCTTAGTTGGCTATTTTGAGGATATCTTTATTTTTGCCGTTGGTCATGGAATTTGCCCCTGCATTATATTGTTTTCTCCTGTGTGACTGAGGGAGTAGGTAGAAGAGTAATTTCCCTTTGGATTTCTCCATTAAGCTGGATGTGATACCCACAGACTTGGGTATCACACGAAGGATTTACTGGTCATTATTTAGACCAGGAGTGGGGAACCTGCAGCCTCATGGCCACATGTGGCCTTCTAGGTCCTTGGATGTGACGTTTTGACTGAGTCCAAGTTTTACAGAATAAATCCTTTTATTAAGGGGACTTGTTCTGTGAAGTTTGGATTCAGTCAAAGGGCTACATTTGAGGACCTAGAGGGCCACATGTGGCCTCGAGGCCATGTCTTCTCCACCCCTGATTTAGACAATGCATATGAAATAAGATAATGCCATACATGAGAGAATTGGGTGACCACAGTTTCTTAGTTTGTCTGGTATGCTTTTTTTCCTATCTGCAAAATAAAAGTATTAGACATGAAAGTAGAAGTGGAATTGGTGTGGTACAGTGGAAAGAGTCTGGATTTAGAGTCAGAGGACCTGAGTTCAAATTCGGGTTCTTCCACTTACTGTCTATATGACCTTATGAAAATCTAATCTCTCTGGGCCTCATCTGTAAAGTCAGGTGGTTAGATTAGATGACCTTTAAGATCCCTTCCAGCTCAAAATCTAAAAATTTGCTGAAAAGTAGATTCTAATCCCATATAAATAAAAATTTCTTAACAGAATTTTCCAAAAGTAGAATGAATTGCCTCAGTAGGTAGTAAGCTCCCCAACCATTAAAGGACTTTAAATGAAGCTAGATGAATACTTGTTAGGGAAGTTGTAGAGGAGATGCCTTCTCAGCTGTATTGACCTTTGAAGCCCATTCCAGCTCTGAAATTCTAGGATTCTAGAGTATTTTTCTCAGGTCCCTTCTAGGTTAAAAAATATCACATCTTAGTACCATTATGCTTATGAGGTACCACTGTGGACAAGCCCTGATTCCTCTTCTTTCTCTCATAGAGATCAAGCATTACTTGGCAGTAGAGATAATGACAGTAGATTTAGCTGTCTATATCATCATCTTTTCCTATCACATATTCAAATACTTGGATATATACTTTAATCAGTTATATCCAAAACAGTTCACAAATACACACATTGTATCTTTATGGTGGAAAATAAAAGATAGATCGTGAAATGGTGCTCTCCATTTTTTTGGCTACTTAAAAATGGCTCAACATGTAGTTGTTCTTCTTGAATTAGCCTATGGCCACTTAAAATGGCTAAAACATTAAAAATCAATCTGACATTGTTAACATGGTAACAAGTATATCTATAAGCTCTACTTCATCTCCAGATGTTTATAGTCCAAGATGGTGTCCTTAAAGTTAAGAATTGTTTAACTATTTGAAACCATTAGTTTAATACCAGATTTTTTTAACTTAAAAATTTTATACAGCTTTGCAAATATTAGCATGAAAATAGATTACCATTACCATTTGTTTGATGAAATGAAGTTTTTCAACCAGGTGATTTATATGCTTTCTTAAGTTAATATCACATTTGGTTGAAAAAAATTTTGACTGAAATAATTATGTACCCTGAAAGGCTAGGAAACTATTCAGCTGCTTTATTCAACACTGTATCATTACACTGTGATTAAGTGTTTGATGCCTATGCTTGTCAGACATTATGTACAGTTTTATTATTCTGTGCTACCAGTGCATAATATTGCAAAATTTTTATTGAAATATTAAAATGATTTCAAGGATGAAACACTATGGTAAGCATGTCATTTAAATATGTTCCTAGACTTCTGCCTCTTTTTTGTAGAAACTCTTTTTGGTTCTTATTATTCCCTCAGAATATGAGATCTGCACATGGTCAGTAAAACTATACAGCATCAATTAAATCAGACTTAATGTTAGTCTTAATTCTACCTTTGAATTCCTAACAACTCAGCTTCATACTTCATGAATTTTTTTTGAGGAAAACATTTATGTCATTATCAGTAATAATGTTCAAAATAAGCTCTTATACCCAAAGAATTCATCCCAGACATTTTAAAAAAACAACATGAAATGACGCATTTTCAGTACAGAGCGTTTTTATCCTAAGAGCTTTGTGATTCATTTTGCTGTTTGTAAGATTGTGCATGTACAGTTTGCTTGGTATGATATTGGTATTTGTGTTTCCAGAATAATTTAACTCCCTTGTGATGTCTTTATTTCTATTTTTCTCCAAACATTTAAGTTGAAATGCATCTTATTGGGGTTGGGTAGCAAGGGAGATAAAACTACCTAAGCTATAATGTATTTTGGTGAAAAATTGTGTGTGTGGGATGTATCTTACTGAAAAATGTGTTTGGAGTAGGGTAAAGAGAAAGGATATTTTCTTCAGAGAGCAAAATATGTACAGAAAATTATTAGCAAGGATTGGACTTTTAAAAGCTATGGGTTATTATTTTTAATTGGTCATTACTTTGTTTTTTTTTCTGTTCAGGATGACCCCATAGGAAATATTAACCTGGCCATGGAAATAGCAGAAAAGCATTTGGATATCCCCAAGATGTTGGATGCAGAAGGTGGGATTTGAATTTTACTCAGTCAGTGACTTTTGTTATTTCTGGACATTGTTATGCTTATCTCTTAGCTCTGTGCAGTGTGATTTTTGCAGCATTGTATTTCTTAATAAGTGATCATCTTGGTCATGCAGATGTTACTGCAGAATTTCATGCATAGATTTTGATTTGAAACTCAAAATTGATGAGAGAGAAAGAGAGAGAAAGAAAGAAAGAAAGAAATTGAAAGAAAAGAAACCTCTTCTCAAACTAACCTATGATAAGGTAGGTAAGGAAAGAGAACTGAACATTTTCTGTGTAATGGAAAGCAAGAACATAGATTTATGTATGTGCTTTTTAAAAATAACTTTGAAAATGACTCCCACAAATTTTAGCAGAACAATACTTCTTTTTCATCGTATGGACTCCAGTGCAGCAAACGAACCTAGACAGAAGATAGGAAAATTCTAAAATAAGAACTGTAGAATTGAGCCTCTTCCTTTCCAATATTGGTTATACTCATCATATTCAAAGTATTTGGTCAGCAGGGGTGACCACTAAATCTCCATAACTTTCCTTTGAACAAGTCTCAGATATTCTAAAGATCTGGAAGAGCTTCATCTTTTTCCTTCATGTTATATCGTATCACTCATTATGGTGTCTTGTAGCACATAAGCTTTTATACCCTTTCTGTGAATACAGGGTGAGTCAAAATTTCCTTTACACTTAATGTAAGTCACATTCAGCATAAATAACTCTGAATCTCTTGTCTCACCCTGTATTTATTGTTAACACCTCTAGGTTCTGTGTTGCTACTCATTTGATTTTATGTAAATAGTAAATCAAGTGTTTTCCATCATTTCCCATCAGTTAGTACCTTCTTCCTTTATTTATTTTTTGTAGTCTTACTTTATGTCTTAATTTTTTTCTTATTCATTTTTTCAACATTTATTGAGCTACTACTTTTGGAAGCAGAGCCCTTGAGTGACCAGTTAGAGTTATGGTCTGTGTAAGACTACTTTAAATAAATAAAGCCAGTCCACAGAATAGTAAAAGAATATCACGAGAATACTTATTCTTCATTTTTCCCTCATATTTCCTCTTTCCAAGCTCTGTTTATCCTTGTGGACTCTGTCCTTTGCACTGATCCTATGGGAAGTAATGACTCGGGAATCATTCAGTGTGGCAATTCTGGGGAGGGAGAAAGGTTGTTAAATCTCTTCAAGTTTGTCAAGTAATTTCCTAATGGCCTAAAATTGAGTTTCCATAGTTGAGCCCCTGATTCAGAGAGTCACTCATTCCCTACTGGATCACTCTAACTACCATTCCTTCTGGTATTATTGACACTCCTACTACTTTCTGAAATTCTGACTTCTGGTTCAAGGATACTTCCATTCTTTCTGTTTGTCAAAGAAGTTAACGTTTCACCCTTTCCTCTATTGTCTCACATTCTTTTCTCCTATTTCTTTCCCTCCTCTTTTTGTCTAAATGTAGAAGACTCACATATACCTTTGCTCATATGCTGTTTTATCTTTTGACAACACCATCTTATAAGAAAGTGATGGCAAAGAAATAGAAACATGACCAGTATAGAATAGAAACACTTTAATTTGTATCGTGTATTTTTCATCCCGTAAGTTCTTTATGTTCATTTCTGGTAAACTGTGAATTATTAAAGTAGCATTATACTTTAACTCTCTTACCTGTCCTTCTTCCATTGTGATGTTGCTGACTGGTCTCATCCTTGAAGATCTCTCATCCCATCTAACCAGCCCTTTTCTATCCCACTTTGTTGGTTGCCCTGTTGGTCATGTGTCTGTTGTAAGCGCTAAATGGGGACATTGTCATGCCTAATAAGACTCATCCATGAAACTAACTACATGATCTATAATTTTACATTTGGTGAGATTCTTCCTCATCTTGACCAATCTACCAGCCAACAGAAAAAAAGAGAGAGGCCACTTCATTGATGCCAGTTCCTTCTAATTCATTACAACCCCTCCCCTCTTTTTTTATGCTCTTGTTTAAGGGAATGGGTTTAGATTAGCAGCAAATATAAATGTACAAATGAATATGTGAACAGAAATCTTGATGATTCTTGTTCCCCCGCGCTATATGGCAACATCAAGACCATAGGATTTAGGCTGCATGTCCCCCAGTGCCTATCTCCTGTTAAACCCTAGGGCTGGATTTTAAATCTAGCCTTAGCCTTGGATGTGAAATGTCCAGCTACTCTGGGACTCCTCCATAGCAACCTAAGGCAGCCATACCCTTCTCTTTGATGACTTTTGAATCTTTGTGGGAAGTGATGGATTTTTATAGGTGCAATTTCCTTGATCTGATCAGATCTGTAACACCGTCCCATATAGAAGAGTCCCTTGCTTCCCTTTCTCTCCCTGATGGTCAGTCAGCAGACGGCTATTGTCTTTAGAATGTCCAAGCAGTTAACCTTCTTTTTTCTACACAGATTTAGTATATACTGCCAGACCTGATGAAAGAGCCATAATGACTTATGTTTCCTGTTACTACCATGCATTTGCTGGTGCACAGAAGGTGAGAATGTAAATGATGAGCAGTCACCTCTCACCCTTCACCTTCTGTATCTTAAATTTTTTCCATTGTTTGTTTTTTCTTTTTCCTTTTATTTCCTTCCTTCCTAGTAAGAAAACCCTTCTGGTGCTTAATAGGCAGGTGTTTGTCTCTTAAAGGCTAGTTTTCTTTGAAATCTCTTTTTTTTTTTCATCTGTGTAGCCATCAGCAGTTTATGTTTTATTTTCCAAAAGATTTCCATGCTGTTTCACAATCCCACATTCTTTTTAACAATAGTGTTTTGAAAGCCAGTGGCCAGCTCTTGGCCTAGAGCATTACCACATGTCTATCACTGAATTCTGTCCTTTGCCTAAACCTAGTGCAGAAAGAATTAAGTTCTAAATTGGAAGGAAAAAATAGATAGCATGCCAATATGCTTTGTGCAGGAGAAGAAAAAATAAAGACAATCAACTGGGTCTGTTTTCTCTTTTCTTGTTGGGTATTAGAGGAGCCTTTATGAATGATTCACATTCAGAAATGTGACAGCAAATGATCTGTTTTCTCTCTCATCTTGTTGGATATTAGAGGGGACCTTTGTGAAATATAGCATTCACAAATGTGACAGTAAAAATCATAGCAAGTGTATGAGTTGTATACCTTTCTTGTTCGATTTGTATTACTATTGGCAATTTTTAAATGACCTGGTAAGTAAACACAGTTACTACTAGTGACTCTGAGCCCATGCACAGTCAAATTCAGATTTCAAGGCAGAAAACCAAATAGTGACAGGGGTGCAAAGATAAAACAGTAAATCTCATTACAAATATTGCCGGCATCCAGTTTGTTGATATGCTCCTCAGAGAAAACCAGAAGCCCTTGCATTTTCATCTGGCCTAACCAGTTTAAAAGGCAAATACATGTGGGCTTGACTGCTCATTGAAAATAATTATAATGTCTCATTGTTTAGTCATTTCAGTCATGTTCTATTCTTCTTCACTCCATTTTGGGGTTATCTTGGAGAAGATACTGGAATGGTTTGCCATTTCCTTCTCTAGCTCATTTGACAGATGAGGAAACTAAGGCAAACAGGGTTAAGTGACTTGGTGAAGGTCACACAGCTAGTAAGAATCTGAAGCCAGATTTGAACTCAGGATGATGTCTTCCTGACTCCAGGCCCAGTACTCTATTCACTGCGCCACCTAGAGCATGTCTAATGAACAATAAAGTGAGTTCTCACCTTACTTAACTGAATAATCAAACTTTTTTTTAAAACACAAGAAGACTGGGAAAGAGACAGACTCTTGGTTTGATTTGCTTTCAGAATTTTTGTCTATTTTTATTTTTAATGTTTGTTCCAATAAATCTAATATGGGATTTATTCCAGTTTTCTATATTCTCCATGAAGCTCAGGGTTGGGGGCAGATGCCCATGCAACACACAGAAAAGTCATCAGGTCAATGAATATCCCATTCTGTTCTTCCTTTTGTTTACTTTGGTTTTCACTCTTCATTTTGTGTTTGTGTGTGCTTGTGTTTTGTTTTGTTTTTTTTTCTTTTTCTTTCCTCGCCTTCAGACATTGTGAATACTCCCAAACCTGATGAAAGAGCTATCATGACTTATGTTTCCTGCTTCTACCATGCTTTTGCTGGAGCAGAGCAGGTATCAACACTTGACTCATCTGGGTTGCTATGCTGTTTTTTGGCTTGATTTTTTTTTGATTGTGTGTTCTGTAAGTGTATGTTTGTTGTGCTTCACATCTTACCTGAGTCAAACATTTTGGAAAAAAAAATCCAAAAAAAAAAAATCCACAACAACAACAACAAAATTTAACATTGGCAAGCATAATGATTGAATACTCTAATAGTTCCAAAATGTTTTTACATATCTCTTATTTTGAGATGTTTCTCTCATTTCTTACAAATTAAAAATATAGGTGGCATGACAATTCTGCCACATCCAGTTAGCAGTGAAGGGAATATTTGAAATGGAGAAATAAGTGCCCTTTTAAGGGCCCTTCATCCTTTCTGTCTACAAACCTGCCAATGTTGAATGATTTATTCTAACATCTTTAATATTTCTAATTTAAAGAGGACTTTTCTTTAAAAAGAATAACCCTTTCTTAGGTCATTTTGACTTCAGAAATATTTCTATTCCGCGTGATGTTCTGGTAGTGTCCCTTGGCTTTCTTCTTATTTACTCATCAGTACTTCTTGCTACTTATATGAATCTGCTCTTGGAGAATCCTGCCAGATGGACAGATTCGGGTAGATAAAGCATGTCTTGTTTCTTGCATCCAGGAACCTGCATGTTCCTTAGGGCCACTTCAAACTTGGAAACAAAAAAGTGGCACAGTTTAGGGATTATGTGGTGAGGCATTGATTGGAGTAGGATGTGGGCTTGGAAGCCTGAATATTTAAACATCTCCAGTTGACTCAATATATGATCATGGTAAAAGTTACTGTATATAGCACATCACCTCAGCTTCCTTTTCATAAAAGAAAAACTTCTACTTTGGGCAAACTCTTGTGAGAAAAAAAAAGCCCAACATTGGTAATACACTTTGAGCCCTATGAATAATAATTTCTCATAAATTCAAAGTATTCTTATCAGAGGAAGAACAGATGTGCTTTTTTGTTCAGTAGCCTTCTTACAATCTTAAAGTCAAGGCAGTTGGAAAATAGATATTAAAGAGCCTGAGATCATAGTGTCCTTGGATGGTTTCATGGGAGGACCCTCCTCTTCCTCTCCCTTGCCCCTAGGTACTAACTTGCCTGATGTTTTAAAAATATGTTGTTTTTACTCTAACCTACTTGGCTTGCCATTTAAGTCTATATAAAAACTGTAGTTTAGGTGTAAAGTTACCTACAGTATTCAGATCTTATTGTTTTCTATCTTATTGTTCCCTAAACTAACACACATGATCTGCTCCATTGGCAGCAACTTCATTTCCCCTCATTACCACCCATTCCCTACTACATTCAGTTTGTATCTGCACATCAGTATCAATAGAGCTGTCCTGTTTACTTATTGTGTTTTACAGGCCGAGACAGCAGCTAACAGGATATGTAAGGTTCTTGCTGTGAATCAAGAGAATGAGAAACTGATGGAAGAATATGAGAGGCTAGCAAGTGAGGTAAAGAAAGACTGGTGAACTACAATGCTGTCGACACTTAATAAAGATAATGAGGCCCAGATGGTGATAAATTGATTCCCAGTGTTTTATTTTTGTATTTTTGCATCGCAGGTGGAGTAAAATGTAGGAATAGACATGGATCTTGGAGGCTGCTAATTCTTATACAATTATTGGTAATATGTCATTGGAGAGAGATTTCAGACAATCCTAAGTTGTGCTCATTAGGGGTTATGAGAGTGGTATTTGATTATATTCTTAGCTGTGATGGGATTTACAACCTCTAGGGGTGGTAGAACACTAATGGTAGGGTAGCTTCTACTAGATGCCAAGGCACTCATGGGCTCCACCCCTACAATTTCATCTGTGCTGAGGAGCCATGCTGCTCCCCTGAAGCACTGTCCACTGCTTGACATCATGGAAATTTGTCTAGCCTACTGGGTGAAGGAAGTTCCATCCATTGTCCATATATAAAACTAGAGGTACGATAGCGTTCAAGAGTCTTTGCCAAATGTTTGAATAGGGCCTGGTCATTACTCTAGCTAGAATCCTGTTTAGAATAGAATATGTTAAATCTCCTTTCCTTAAAACTAGGGTTGTAAAAAAAAATAGCCCTTCTCTCACAGATTGAAGAGGCTTAACTTCCTTAAAGATACCATTTTTCTCTAAGTTGAGGTAGGAGAAAAGAGGTTTATATATCTAGATTACCTCCAAGGTAAACACTAGTGATATGCCATCAATTGAAGATGGAAAATAATTTTAGCATTGAATTACACACTCCAAGCCTAGTCAGTGCTAGAGGAAATTGCATGCATTCCATGACATAAGTTAACATCACCTCAGATAATCTACATCAGGTCAGTCTAATGTAATAGTGTTATGTGTGTGTGTTGACAACTGATTAGATGTCTAATCTAATGGTTCTGGCCCAACCTTAGGCTGGGCCTAAACCCTTTGGTCCTTTTCTCTCTCTACCATGTCTCTTCTTATTTTTTATTTCACTTCAACTGCATGAAATATATGTGCATCACTCTTAAGGAAATATCCTTTTAAATTTAATTTGTTGTCATCCTCTGAATAGGTAGGCATAAAGGTAATTTATGAGTGATGCTTTCTGCAATTCACTTCTAAAACCTCAATTTTAATTTGCAAGGTATAATGTGTACTTTATATTCAGAAATTCCCCATCATACTTAGACTCAGACCCTATAGATTTTTTTCCCAAGCTGAATAGATTGATGATATGTATTTCAGAGTAGAATTAGTCTCAGGGGTGTACTTCCACTTCTTTCTGGTAAATGACTTCATTATAAGTATGGGCCCATTTGAAGAGCAAATCCCAGATGATAATTTGAATTAAGCCTGACCTTTTGCCAATTTACATGGAATTGCACTCTTACCATGTGAGGATTTTTATTTGGAAACTCCATCCAGCATTTGTCTGCTATTGTCTGGTTCCTGAGTTTACTGTAAATGTCACATTTGTAACACGTGGCTTGCTTTGATACCTCAAATTCTCTATTGCCCAGGCAAAGGTGGTAGGTGATTACCAAGAGTTATGGGTGGATTTTGCTATAATAATATAGAGAGACTAGATAAGAAATTTAGAGAACTTCATTCATGCTATAGCCAATGGGTACTTCGTCCTCCACCTCTTTTTTTTTCTTTTAGTCAATAAGACTAAATATCTAGTATGTAGGTCTTTGCAAACCTTAAAGCACTATATAAATATTAGCTATTATTATTATTATGTTTATATATCAAATGATAAGATTCCATATTTTAGATTTGGAATTTAGTGTTTTTGGAGAAAGGATTTTCTTTTTCCTTCTGAAAATTATTTTTTACTTTGGGAACAGCTTTTGGAATGGATTCGTCGCACAATCCCCTGGCTAGAGAATCGGACCCCGGAGAAGACAATGCAAGCTATGCAGAAGAAGCTAGAGGACTTCCGAGATTATCGTCGGAAGCACAAACCCCCCAAAGTCCAAGAGAAGTGCCAGCTGGAGATTAACTTCAACACCTTGCAGACTAAGCTAAGGATCAGTAACAGACCGGCCTTCATGCCATCAGAAGGCAAAATGGTTTCAGTACGTAAATTACACCTCCGTTTTCTTCGAGGGACACTCACTTGCTTTAAAGATGCTTAACTTGGGACTCCCCTCTGATGGAGTACTCTGCTTGGCAACTTCCATTTCTTAACTATTAGCAGTTAGTTTTGAGTGATTGCTGATTGTCAGATGATTCTGGTGCTTTTAGCTCTTTCTCCTTATGAGGTGATACAAACTGCTTTCTTGGGTGTGATAGTTTGGAACTTTATCTTCTTCAAATTAAAAACTAAACTTCTGGGTTTTTTCTGCCTTGTTTCAGAAGGGTATTAGATATTTGTTAGTTGATGACTGCATTTTGGTTAAATAAAGCATTTTGTAAGTCACTGAAGATATTTGGTAATCGTACTTCAAAAAAAAATTCAGTAATCATTTGGGGAAAAAACAAGCCATCATCAAACATGCATTATAGGATTTTTTTGAAGGCTAAAATACAAAGATGAAAATGATCTGTAACTTTTCTTTATTCCCAAATTTCTTCTAGGATATTGCTGGTGCTTGGCAGAGGCTAGAACAGGCTGAGAAGGGTTATGAGGAATGGTTGTTAAATGAGATAAGGAGACTGGAACGTCTGGAACATCTGGCTGAGAAATTTAGGCAGAAAGCCTCAACTCATGAATCTTGGGCATATGGTAAGCAGCTCAAATTACGTGGGAGAGGTTACTTAGAACTGAGCTGTGATCCAAAGAGTTGGAAATGCCATTGACTTGTGTGACCTTGGGGAAAATACCTTCACCTCTTTGTTTTCATGCATCTGAATGGAATTACTTCAGAAGGTTTATGAGTAGATTCATTTTATGATTCAGCTAATAGCTATTGGTCCATTCAGTCAATCTTAGTTAGTTCTTTTCTACAGTTATTGGTGCCACTTTCGCTTGAGGTTCATAACCCATATCTCCTTTTATTGAGCTCTCTTGAATTTAAATGAGATGCTTATACTCTTCATTGCATTTTTTATTGCCCATGCTGTACCCAACACCGTTTTAGTTGTAATAGGTAATATCGTCTGGCTAAGTATCTGCCAGTAGAAAGTTTGTTGAATTCCATACGAAATACAATTTCCCATTTTAAAAAGTAGCCAACAAAGCAAGGACATGGCTAGACTCATTTCATTCTTCTAATTCTGCTACTTCATTTCAGATTCATTCTAATTTCCTTTAGACTTCAGGGTATATTTAGTCAAGTCAACAAGCATTTATTAAGAAGCCTTTACTGTGTGCCAGACATTGTGCTAATAGCTGGAAATACAAAAATAAATAGTCCTTGCCCTCAAGGGACTTACGTTCTAATTGGGAAGACAAGTCCTCAGAGGAAGCTGAAATGGAGGTTGGGTGTTGATGAAGCTGTTGATGCAGCAGGGGCATCATCCTTCTTAAAATGGGGGTTCTGGGAGGAACAAGTCAATCAGAGGGAGAGCTACAGGAGTGGAGGATACTTCCAATGTATGGAGTCCAGGGGTCGATTCCAGGGGTGGAGTGAGCTTACAGGGTAAAGAGGTTTCTGAGGCATTGTAGAGAAAGACTAGGAGAGTTAGGTGTGCATTCTGGAATTAAGGTGATCCTGAACATATTTCCATAGGGGTGGTAGTTAAGTGTTTGGCATTTTATAATCATCTAATGTGTGTGCTAAGTAGTGATAATAACTTGCATACACATAGTGTTTCATAGTCTGTAAAATCTTTTTATATACTTTTATCTCCTTTGATCCTCACGATAACCATTTGTGGTAGGGACTGTAGACATTATTATCCCCATTTTTTGGAGTGAAACTTGAGACTGAAAGGTAAAGTGATTTCCTCAAAGGCACACAGCTAACAACTAACTCCAGTTTAGGTCCTAAACTCCTAGTCCAGTGAACTTCGCCTGTCTACCATACTTCTTCTGTGTAATACTGAAGATGCAGCCTTTCCTTTTGAAATTGGAAAATAGGAAACTGTTGTTCAGTTGTGTCTGATTCTTTGCAAGGTCATTTAGGGTTTTCTTGGCAAAGACAGTGGAGTGATTTGCCATTTCCTTCTTCAGCTCATTTGACAGATGAGGAAACTGAGGCAAACAGAATTAAGTGACTTGCCCAGGATCAGTGTCTGAGACCAGATTTGAACTCAGGAAGAATTTCCCTGACTCCAGGCTGGCACTCTATCCACTGCGCCACCTAGCTGCCCTAGAGAGGACCTTACTCCTACTTTTCTCACAATTCTTTGTGTTCCTTTTCATTCACTAATAATCTCTTGTTATGAAAAATAGTTTTTTCCTAGCCTCCCCCTCTTCCTTCCTTGGCTTTTAAAAAATTCATTCAGTTTTAATTGCTCTCTAGAAAGAAGAATGGAATTTCCCTGGGGCAAGCTGACTGCAATTAAGTTTGGGTCAAGGAGATGATTATGCCAAATTCTCAAGATTTAGGAAGTATTCATAGGGAGAGAGATAGGTTCAGTTCTAGGAACAAAAATCTCTCTCTTCTCTGAACACATACATTCATGGGAATTATAGAAATAAATCAAGACGAGACTATGGAAAGGGTAGGACAAATGGATGAGGGACAAAATATCATGTCTACTTATCATGGGTAGAGTGACACTGAGCTAGATAGACATCACTAAGTTGCTAAGCACTGTCCTAGGAAGTTAGGTTACATCCTAAACGAATCGATGTATCAATGTATGCAAATTTATGCATGCCAAATTGTTCTTCCCTCCCACCGCCCTCCACCCCGTATATAGACATTAGTTATCAGAAAGTGAAAGCTCCTGGGAAAGCATTAATCTGAGTGATGTCCCAAGTTTCAATTGAAATAGGTACAGACCCCTCTGTATTATGGTCATCATTCTTCCTCCTTCTCTTGGTTCTTTGGAGGTATGGTGCTCACAGGGCCCTCTGCAGCTATGAACGGGCTGACACGTGAACTCCGAGTATTAATAATCCCTTACCACAACCTTTTCAGGCAAGGAACAGATCTTGCTACAGAAGGATTATGAGTCTGCTTCTCTGACTGAAGTCCGCGCTTTGTTGAAGAAACATGAGGCTTTTGAGAGTGACTTGGCAGCTCACCAGGACCGGGTGGAACAGATTGCTGCCATTGCCCAGGAGCTGAAGTATGTTCTATTTCAGGGCGTGCAGCTGCTGACATTTAGCTGATAAACTCTTTCCAGTGAATCCGATCATGTCGTAGGTACAATGTAAGAATTCCACAGATAGCTTCTCAAGTAGATTAGCCAGAGTCCAGCAGGGGAGACCTTCCCCTCTCTTCCTGGCCTAAATTTAGCAAGAGAGTCAAGCTGGGGAATTCTGCAGCAGGAGGTGATTGCACACACTTGTGTGTGTGTGTGTGTGTGTGTTTAAATGAACTGACTTTAACTAATATTCATCTTCACCTCTGGTAGTGTGCTCTCATGCATCACTATCTCACCAACCATGGCTCCTAGCACAGTTGACTTTATTGCCAGGAGGTGAATCTTGAGGAGTTGTGAATAGAACTCTTAGTCACAATTGAGACTGAGGAAGATTAAACATCGTATTGCTCCAAAAAGAAAGTTATCTGACTTATGATAGGGAAAAAACACCATGACTCTCAATCTCACGATATCATAAAATGAATTCTATCCCATTGTCATGTTTTTGTTATTCTGCTAGTGAACCCAGGGATGGTTTTAAAAGGAAGACTAATGCCACTATATCCCTACCCTTGAGATATCTGTAAGTCCTAGATGTAATCTCCTGATCAAAAAGGATATCTTAGTTCAGCTTCTTTGGAAGCTTCAGCCTAACTATTGTTGAACCAGTAGCATTTTTAAAACTGCAATTTTTGCACTCTCTAATAAAGTATACTGGTTAAAGTGTTATTCAGATTTTCCCTGACACAAGTTGTTTTTTTTTTCCTTCAATGTGTTTCCCTTACCTTCAGTAAACACTGAATAAAATACAGTTAATTCGTGATTCTTTATAGGCTTATTATTTAATCTGTCAACTTATCTAGGGCCTTTGTTTCTCCTTCTCCCTTGTCTTTTCATCTTTGGGTCATATTATTTCTTATTTAATCTACTTTAAAACAGGGGAAAGAAAAGAAGAAATTCAAGTCACCCCATTTTGCTGCTTTTTAAAAAGCTAATAAAAAGTTTTGATTAGGTTTCAACTTCGACTAAAGTTTTAAAGTAATTTGTATATTTCAGTCTTTGTGCGATCTCAATCCTCATTAGTATAGATAATCAAGAGATGTTTGTATGGCATTTAAATCTTATTTTTATTTCATTATTATAAATTCTACTTCTTTCCTTTTGACCAATAATGAGTTGATGGTCTTGAGCAATTCCTGATGCATACAAACTGGAAGAAAAAACAAACAACTTCCACATTCTTCCACCTAAGTTGAAATATAAATGCCAAGTACAAAATTGATATTATGTATTTATATATTCATCCCAGGTTTAATTTTTCATTGATTAGGTGGAAGTTGTAAGTTGAGTTAGTAAGAAAAAGGGTGGGGGGGGAGAGAGGAAAAGGGAGAGAGAGAGAAGAAAGAGAAATATTATTGTTTAAATAACAGAAACAAAATGCTATTTAATCAGGATGAGAGGATACAAACTTAAGCTAGACTGAAAGGAATTTAAGAGATAAGGAATTTCCTTATAGTTGTCCAGCACTGGAATAGGTTATTGATGGATTATGTAGTCTCTTAGGAATCATTCCAGAGATGAACGTATATCTAGTTTTTAATGGCATATTAAAGATAGAAGGATAGGCTAGTTGAACTTTCAGAGTCCATTCCAACTTGTCGATTCCATGAATGTGTCCATTTAACTGAAATGGAAATGGAGTATGCACGGGTATGGATTTTATGCAGCTAAACTAGCCTTTAACTTCTGGGAAATTCATGTTAAAAAATCTGTCAGCAGCACTTATATTTTTCAATGAACTTTAGCATTAAATCACTTAATTTTACGAAGAGCCCATGCAACCTGTACAACTATTTTCTGTGAAGTGGAAATAGATATTTCCTGGAAATTTTTGTGGTTGTTTTTCTCACTGGCGGCATCAAGTAAAGCTGCCCATGTCATTTGTCTCTAAGGGAAAAGAGTTTTGCTTTGTCCATATGGGGTAGGCCACTCGAATATTAGGGAGCCCCTCTTGTCCATGTGGTATTCCATTCCTAGTGGCTAAGTAGAGCATCTTTTGAGACAAGCCAAGGACACAGTGCAATGAAAGCTATTCCCACTCAGCTTCTTTTGATGTCAGCAGAATTCTAGGGACTGTCCTCCAGGTCAGAGAGTTGGATTTGTCACAGTTTCACTGCCAGATCTTCTTTAAAAATAATCATCTCCAGAGGCCTGACCTATAGAACTAAGAGAGTGGTAGACTTAAGCAAAAATACTAAGTACAGACCATATTTCTCACAAAACCACAAATACTATGTTTAGAATAGATACAGAGGTATTATAAAGCCATTAGTCAGAATTTTTTTTAGGTTCTTTTCTACATTTATCAAAGGGTAATGATGATATGATAGAGGTAGTGATAAAAAAATCTGAAATTGAATAGCAATTGTCTGTGTCAGGAACATCTTTGGTTTCTAATCTTTGTGTATTTGAGTTGTTGGCCTATGTACAATTTTAGCCCATTGTCATAAGAATGATAAACATTTATTTCTACTTTGTCTCAGTGAACTGGATTATCATGATGCTGCAAGTGTCAATGACCGATGCCAGAAGATCTGTGATCAATGGGACAGATTGGGAACACTTACTCAAAAAAGGAGAGAGGCCCTAGAGGTAAGGCTTTGGAAATTCTCTCAGCAGAGAATCTTTCCTTTCCTCCACTGTTTTTTGCAGCTTTATAGTATTCATAGTGCTAAACTGTAATTGTTGTAGGCCAGCATGGTGGGTGGAGCCACCAAAAAAGATTCCATATGAAAGAGGTGCAAAATTAGGAAAAACAAGGCTAGAATTGGGACAAATAAGTTGACATTTTGAACATTTAATGCATATCTTTATCAGTAGTACATAATTACAATAAAAATATCTCATATTCCCATGAATTATGATAGAATGTCATTGGATGCCAAGAAATTCCAAAACTTGATTTCCCAGAAAGAATGTTTAGTTGAGATTAAACTGTATGGAAACCCAACAAGAGGTGAAAAATAACAATGGAAAAAAATGCAACTTAAGTAAACTGTTATAAAGCAGAATTTGGGTGAATTTGGTCACCAATACGTGATACCCAATAGGATGTCAGTGTGTCATAATAAATATTTGGCAGAATTTTACAGATTTCCCTTTGTACATAAAAAAAGAAGTATTTCAATTTTCTAATCTTGACTCTTATGAAACTTAAAATGGTGACTTCAACTCTCCTAAAAGCAAAGGGACTATTTTGTTTCCTCTTTCAAGGTGTATTAAAGAACAGTGAGGCTTATGCACATAAAATTAATAGGTTAAAATGGTTCAGAATGGGAGAAATATTGAATCCAAATGTGGAGGGTTTATGTTACATTAGATCCTTCCAACTTTACTCTATCTCTTTCCCCACTTCATCCATTATGAGACACTTAAGAGAAATCTATAGTATTCATAGTAATGCTCTCTTTGCCAATCAAAACCCTGCAGAATCTTTAAAGTAATAAAGAAATAAATATGTATGGATTGGATGTACCTGAATAGTAGCTTCTTCCTATGACCTAAAAGGCAGAATAACCCCTCCAAACTGTACACTAGATGGGGGGGTTCAGAGCTGCAGTTTTCAGGGGTACCTAGGTGGTGCAGTGGATAGAGCTCTGGCCTTGGAGTCAAGGAGGACCTGAGTTCAAATCCAGTCTCAAACACTTGACACTTACTAGCTGTGTGACCCTGGGCAAGTCCACTTAACACCGATTGCCTCACCAAAAAAAGCAAAAAAAAAAAAAAAAAAAAAAAAGAGCTCCAGTTTTCATTCCTCCTCTTATTAGTTCCTCAACTGGGTGACCTCAGGTTAGTCACTTAATTTTGCACCTCTGCTTGCATTTATAAATTAGGGATGATGCAGCATGGTCTGCTAGCCAGCATGTTTGGGGAGAAGAATAGTCTCACTAAATCCTAGTTGAAAGTGAACTATTATGGATACCATAGATGATTGCCATTTGAAAAGAATTAACATAATAAAATGCACTTAACTATTATAGCACATATAAATATATGATAATACATTTAGCTAAAACACACTTAACACTGCAATTACAGTGAACATAATTTAATCTTTAACTTGGAAAGCACTTTAGCATCTTGCAACACCTCTGAGCATCAGTTAATGCACTCTGCATATTATTGGCTAACAGAGAGTTCCTGTTACCAGATAGCAATGAGTTTGCTATATTAAAGTGCTTCTCAGTTAAATCAAGAAATTTTTTATTTTATGAAGAGTTTTTGTATTTCCAAAGAATTTGCGATGATGTCACCAGTGTTAAATATCCTTTCTTATATGTACAGAGGACTGAGAAATTGCTGGAAACCATTGATCAGCTTCATCTGGAGTTTGCCAAGAGAGCTGCCCCCTTCAACAACTGGATGGAAGGTGCTATGGAAGATCTTCAGGACATGTTTATTGTCCACAGTATTGAGGAAATTCAGGTAACTGAGCTTCAGAAGACACTCCCGATCACACTGGGAAAAATATGACCTATTTAGGCTGATTCTACTGAAATGAGTGCCACTTACCTGGAAAGTCCAGACTATCTGTCTTCTTGGCACCTAGTGTGGTGTTTTGCATATAGTAGGCACTTAGTGACTATTACTATAATGTATTTATTTGAACCACAGATTACCTTATCTTATAAAATATTTGAATGTTATTTGCCTTGACCATGAGGACAATTAGAAAGTAGAAAATTCTAAGGAGGAATACATAGGAAGCTGTGCCCGTGAATACACAATTTTGCATTAGAAATCTTAGTGTGATAGACAAAAAGGCATGCGTTTTGTTGGCAGCTGAGACATCACTGTATATGGTGCACTTATTTCACTGGTAATGACTAAGATTTAAAGAAGTGGGCCATTTGTAAAATTTTGCTATTGCCTCAAAGAAAAGTACACAGTTAAAAAAAAAACGAAACAAGACAAATAGTTGATTGATTCCATAGACAAAGCATTGTAAAAATTACATTTCAAACATTTTAAAAGTAGCTCCCTCAAAATACTTTTTTTCTTTGAGAAGGAAAATCAGCTTAAAAATTCAATCTTCATGTTAATCTTGAGGATCAGATAGTTTTGTAGCTGGATATAACAGTAGTTGAGGAATTTCACAAGCTTGTGCTTCTCCTCATGCTCCATCTGCAATTTCCAGTGATTCTTGGGATTCAGAGTTAGAGAGTTCTTAAAGATAATCTAGTACAAACTCCTCATTTTAGAAATGAGGAAACTGAGGAACAGGAAGGTTAAAAGACTTGCCCAATGGTCAGTGACCAAATAATGCCAAGTAAACTGTAGAATTGAGCCTTAGGATTTGTCAGCAGGTGCTCTTAAAAGCCCTGACAGCATACATGAGGAGTTTGCTCTAAAACATCAAGGCCTAAACCATTTCGGGATGCTATCCATGTTTTACAAATACACCGTAATTTATAAATAGAATAAATAGAAAGGAAAATAACTTGTTTTACTCTCAGTGTCACTGAACATTTCATAAAGTATAAAAGAAATGCTAAATGTTTAGATTCTAGCTCAGGGCTTGAAAATTATAAATTGGACCTAGGAGGCAAGTAAATTGTGTTAGTTTTTACAGAAATAAAAATTGAAATGAGAGGAGAGGGGAGAATAGATTGAGGCAATCTTTTACCTTAGGACATTTTTTTCTTAATCTTAGCTCTTAATCCAAATTAAGCCTGAATGAAAAGTCTTGAATAATGCTCAGAAAAATCTTGAGGAGAGAACAAAACACTTCTGATAAGAGTACATCTTAGGTTATAGACAACAATTTAAAGCCCCGGTAGCCAACAGTCCCTTCCTTCCCCACTCCTACTCTGTCTTTTTCTACCTTTCCTTTTCAGTGAGCTCAGGTAGCACAACCCCAACCCGAACAGATGTGGTGGCCACTAAAAAGCCTAATCCCAGGTTTGTCTCCACTGCATCCACACCAAGTTGTGTTGTCTGATGCTGTGGACTTTCTTTCAGATTACCGGGATGATAAAGCTCACATACACTTAAGTGGAGAAAAACCTAGTGTACTTCTCTGCAGTGTGGGTAGAAAGGTGCCAAAATCCTAGGCTTCATGATTCAATTTTCAGGTGCCATGGAGACTAGGATTTGTCAGGCTGTGGTCTAATTTAAGCTCCCATGCAGAGAAATATCCAAGAAGGTTTAGACTTGGGTAAAAGTAGAAAGCTATTTAAATGCAAAGTACATTTTTTGTATGAAATGATTACTTTGAATAGTGATAGTTGCAAAATAGTTTTGGTGGTTTTTCTTATATATTATGTTTAAGTACAGGCTGACAATCTAAAATCTTCTAATTTTGGAATAGATGTTTTCTGTGCAAGTGATTAAGTGTATTTAAGAAGCCCAGTTTGAAGTTGAAGGTTGTTTCTTTATTCAAAAAAAGGTTAAGCACTAATAATTCTTTTGTTGTAGAATCCAGAGTTAGCATTAACCTCTCGCTGGTTTATCATCCACACGCCAGTAACACCTTTGTGCAGCTATACTTAAGGGTCTACTGCCAAGTACTTTGGGTCCAAAGTATAGGTTTGGCAAAGTGTAAAGAAGTAGCTTTGTGTCCTTTTCTTTTTCTGGGAGTTGGGACGAATTTCTCTTAAATTGTCACGTTTACAAATTCAGTGTAAGTGGAATGGAGAGATAAAACTCTTACAAAATACAGCTAAATTATACTCCAAAAGGGGCCACCTATCTATGCGGATGAACAAAGAAGGTTGTTGTTCAGTTGTTTCAGTCATGTCTGACTCTTCGTAACTTCCTTTGGGGATGTTGTTGTTTGTTGTTGTTGTTTTTGCAAGATACTGGGAATGGTTTGCCATGTCCTTCTCTAGCTCATTCTACAGATGAGGAAACTAAGGCAAATAGGGTTAAATGACTTGCCCAGGGTCACATAGCTAGTAAGTATCTGAGGTCAGATTTGAACTAAGGAATTCCTAACTCCAGGCCTAATACTCTATCCACTGGGCCACCTATACCAGTGATGAAAAGCAAAGTTGATAATTCATCTCTTTTTTGAAGATTCTGGGTGTGATTCAATATTTATTTATTAAGCATTCTATGTGTACAAGATAATACTGTGCTAGGTGCTAAGAATACAAAGTAAAAAGGAAACAGTTTGTGCCTCAAAGGAGTTTATACTCTTCTGGCTTCATCTAGGTGCATTCTAGATTATGGTCTTTGCTTTAGAATCCAAGTTATGTCCATGTTGAAAGAACTTGACTTGTATGTATATGATGATAGCTAACAATTATGTAGTGTTTACTATGCCTTGTGCTAAAGTAAGCACTTTACAATTATTATCTCGTTTGATTGTCACAGTATCCCTGGGAAGTAGGTGCTATTACTCCCATTTTATAGATGGGAAAGTGAAGCAGACAAAGGCTAAATGACTTGCCCAGGGTCAAACAGCTAGTAAGTGTCTGAGGCTGCATTTGGACTCAGGTATTCCTGACTCCAGGGCATTGTAGAAGTATTAAAAAAAAAAAGTCAAGCTCCCCCCCCCCATCCCAATCCTCCCCTGGCCCACATCCTCAAGGGTAAAGGTTAGTAGTACAGAATCAAATGTTGAAGGATGTGAAGGTCTCTTACTCTAAGTTAAATCAGGCTTTCTTCCCTTCTCTACTCCCCTGCAGAGTTTAATCACTGCCCATGAGCAATTCAAAGCAACACTGCCCGAAGCAGATGGTGAAAGACAGGCCATCATGTCCATTCAGAATGAGGTGGAGAAGGTTATTCAGAGCTACAACATCAGAATCAGCTCAAGTAACCCATATAGCACAGTCACCATGGATGAACTTCGTGCCAAATGGGATAAGGTGAGTGTCTGGGCAGGTGCTGGGGGCCGATGGAAGCAGCAAAAAAAGAATGGTGGCAAGGTTAATAGCTAATATACTTGAGGATTGCCTAGGAACCTCTGACTTCTCACTATGGTCAAAATCTAATGATCTAGCTGTCACAGATATCTCTCTCTTCTTCTTCTTCTTCTTCTTTTCTTCTCTGTCTCTTTCCCTCCCTCCCTTCCCCTCTCTTCCTCTCTCTCCATCTCTCCTTCCATCCATCTCTTCCTCCCTCTCCCTGCTCCTCTACCTCCTTCCCTGTCTCCCTCTGTCCCCCTCTCTCTCCCTCCCTATCTCCTTCCCTTTTCCCCGACCCCTCATGTACGTACACACACACACACACACACACACACACCCACTCCTTCCAAAGATAGAATGTATTCCAATACTATACCTTAGAAATTGTTATGAGAAATGTTTCTTGTTTGGGGGAAAAGAAGTAGAGACTATGTTTTCTTGTGCGTATTGTTAGGGAAATGTTTCAAATATTGAATTAATCGAGATAGTTAATGATGTACCATTGTAAAGGCAGAGAAATTTTAAAAATGGATAACGTTTATGGCATCAACGTCTAGAGTCCTTAATTGCAGTATATTTTAGGAAACAAATGTTGCATCCCAAATATGTGAATCTAAAATGCAGTAATAGAGAACGTATTTACACAGCACTTTCTGGTTTATGGAGTACTTTCCCCATAGCTGCACTGTGTGGCAAATAACACAAATACCTTTATACTTATTTTATTTCTTCATTGCCTATTCTAATTCCTTCGATTTCTTTTTCTTCTCTTCTTGCTAATGCTAACATTTCTAGTACAATATTGAATAATAGTGGTGATAATGGGCATCCTTGGTTCACCCCGATCTTATTGGGAATGCTTCTAGCTTATCCCCATTACATATAATGCTAGCTAATGGTTTTAGATAGATATCATTTTAAGGAAAACCCTATTTATTCCTGTGCTCTCTAGTGTTTTTAATAGGAATGGGTGCTGTGTTTTTGTCAAAAGCTTTTTCTGCATCTATTGAGATAATCATGTGATTTCTGTTAGTTTTGTTATTGATATAGTCAACTATGCTGTCAGTTTTTCTAACATGGAACCAGCCCTGTTTTTATACTTATTTTATGGGTGTAGGGATGGAGGCTCACAGAAATTAAGTAACTTGCAAGATCACACAAATCAGAACCAAGAAACAAATCCAGGTCTCTTGACTCCGGGTTCAGTGTTATTTCCATTTTATCATAATGCTTCTCTTAAGTGGAGGGAAATTCCTTAGAAAGATATACCTCATTTGAGGAAATAAAGAAATACTTAGTTTGCTAGGCATTAAGCTCTAGAGAGGAGCCCTGCTCAAATTTTATTGTAGTAATAAATGGTACAACTTGGGCCATCTGTGCCTCAGTCTTAGGTGAAATGCAGTTACCTAATTAAAAACATGACACAGTTAGTCATCTCCCTTTGCTGATGTCTCATCTCTAAGGAAAAAAAATCTACCCATGTAACTCCATAGATTTTGTAGGTCATGATTGTTGTATAAAGTAGTCTTAAGAGCGATGTGAGATGTTCTTGTGTGCTACCTCAGTAAACCTAGCTACTGTCCTTGTCCTTGGAGGTGTTTTTCAAAGCCACACTCTTTAAAAGATTTGCTTTCAAGTACACATATTTTTCTGAAGATAGAGATAATTTTTCCTTTAGGTTTGGTTTCTTTGACTTGTTAAAAGATGGTGGGTCCTATGTTTCTCTACCTTCTCTGACCCAGCCACACACTTATGCCACCTCGTTCCTTTCTTTCTTCCTTGCAGTGTCCTGCCAAGCCTTTACTCTTTCTTTCTATCGTTTTCCTTTCTCCTCCCATCCCTGGTCTTTTTTCTTCACCTTTCCTTCTCCTTCTCCCCCTTGGGATTGTCACCTGATCTATATGTTCATCGTTATTGGTATAAGAGATGCCTTTTAACACTTGCTGCTGTTGTGTCCTATGGCAGGTGAAACAGCTAGTGCCAGTACGGGATCAATCCCTGCAAGAGGAACTGGCCCGCCAGCATGCTAATGAGCGACTTCGGCGCCAGTTTGCTGCCCAAGCCAATGCTGTTGGACCATGGATCCAGAACAAGATGGAGGTAAATCATCCAGTGAGATGCTATTGTTCAGAGAACTTCAAAAAATCTATCAGACTAGTTTAAAAAACTTTTACCGACTTAGACAAAGGTTGTCATTCCTTCTCACATTTACCAGCATCAGAATAATAGGGGTAAGTTTTATTTTTCATTCTCATCATCATCATCAAGCATTTACTGTTTACCAGACACTGTGCTGAGCGCCAGAGATACAAAAGAGGACAAAAGCAAGGTCCTTGCCCTCTAGGAGTTTACGTTCTAATGGGGGAGATGGTCTGCAATTATGTACATTCAAAATACATGCCTACAGTATACATGACAGGTAATCTTGGGGAATTATGATTTATGCACCAACACACTTCCAAAAAAAGGATTTGAAGTGACAGTAATTACTACCAGAGGTGTTATAAGAAGCATATTGTCTACTGCTTTCTCTGTTTGCATTTTTAATTGCTTCAGACTGTTTTTCAGATCTGTGGGACTATAGTCATTTGTGTGGCTACTTTCCATAGGCAGGAGTCCTGACCAGAAAGTGTTACCTGGCATCCCACAAAAGAAAGAGCAAGGAAAGATTGTCATTTGGAGATCTGTTTACTTGGCAAGGTGTTGGAGAGGATCTTAACATTTTATCTAAACAGGGGCCTAGAATTTAAACTTAGTATCATGATTATGGAGGAACATATCATTCACCATGTGGATGGGCTGTGGTGTGGGCTATGTTGGTTGTCAGCAGGAATAACTCTAAATTTTTCAAAGCAGTAAATGCTCATTTTTTGAAAAATTGTAAATGCTGTTTGTAGCACTTAAGTCTCTGGGTTCATCTTGTTACAAGGAACAAACAAGGGGACTTTATCAGCATAATTGCCCCACTTCTTTCCCCTGCCTAGTCTTTTTAGTGGTAAAATAACTTTTTTTGAAGGTAGAAGTAATCTAATGAATATGGAAAATACATCTGTTACAGGAAGCTTGCAGTATTTCTAGATGTAATCTCATTGCTGCATCCATCTTATTCTTCAGGTCACGTTGTATGTACCTAGTTAGGGATATTTTAATTCCTAACATCAGTAAGAGTTAAATGCTTTAACTCTGGTCTTTCCTTCCTCTTCTCTCCACTGGATATTCCTGCATTCCTATTGTTTCTATTCTCTAATGTTTTTCTGCAACCCTTTTCACCCCCCATCAAATGGATATGAAAGTGGGCTTGGAGGCAGAAGTATCTTCTTTCAAATCTTGCCTCAGCTGTTTATTGGCTGTGTTACCATGGGCAGCTCACTCAACCTCTCTGGGTCTGCTTCTTCATTTGTAAAATGGACTTGCTGGCCTCTAAGCACCTTTCCATCTCTGACTCTTAATATACTTTGGCCCTGTAATCAGAGTCTGTCACAGACCTGCACAGCTTGGCAGTAGATAGGGGTCATAATTAAAATAGACTAAGCATCTTTGGGCCGCATGTAGGTTAGTGGAGAGACAGAGAGACGATGGTTAGTTGGCATCGGTCATGTGACAAACAGGAGGGGGCACGGTGGGTACCCTACATTTTTGGGGGGCCACCCGAAATCTTTTGCTGGGCTGTATCTTGTACAGGCCTGGTCTATCAAGTGCCTTGTCCCTGTTTGTAATTTAGGAGGCTACCTCATTCCACCTTCTTTTTGTTACTGAGTCAGGATGAAAACAAGAAACAAAACCAAAAACTTTTCTCCTTGCTTTTTTGCCTCCTCTAAGTCCAGAGAGGAATGAGCGGGATAGTGAAAGACCTTCAGATAATGTCCTGTGAAGATGAATTGGGGGAACTGGGAATTGCAGCTGGGGAATAGAGGACAGGATAGCCACCGCAGCAGCAAGCATTCACCAAATGGCTGCTGTGCTAGGCACTGTGCTGAGCTCAGGAAATACAAATATAAGCAGAAAGAGAGATGGCTCCTCCCCTCAAAAAGCTTACATTTTTAGGAGGAAGACAATATAAAAGGAAACTGAAAAGTGGGATAGGTGGGTAGGAGAGAGTTAATAAGGGAGCCTGGAGAATATAGGGCAAGAGTGATTAAACTTGTTCCAATTAGCCCAAGAAAGTGGGCGCAATGGAAGGAAGTTACAAAGGAGCATGTTTATAGCCGTGATGTAAGAGCGAACTCTAACAATTAGAACTGGTCCAAGAGGAAAAAGGCTCTCTCAGGGGTGAGGGACGGCTGGATTTTGGGTTCCTTCTTACTGGCAGTCTTCTTGCAAAGCCTAGATGACCATGTTAGGTGTGCTATAGAGAGAATTCTGGTACATACAGGTTGTGCCAAATGGTCTCTTAAGATTTTTTTCCAACTCTGAGATTCTATAATACTTTTACACTATGGTTCTAAAAGTTGACTAATTTTTCCTGGGTTCATTTGTGTTTGTGTCTGTGTGACCACTTGTCTTTGTCCATCTGCATTCATTGAACAGGAAATTGCCCGCAGTTCTATCCAGATTACTGGGGCTTTGGAAGATCAGATGAACCAGTTAAAGCAATATGAACATAACATCATTAACTACAAAAATAATATTGACAAACTGGAGGGAGACCATCAGCTTATCCAGGAAGCCCTGGTATTTGACAACAAGCACACTAATTACACCATGGAGGTATGTGAGCCATGAAGTAATTTGTGACAATAATAGTAGTTGAATTTATATATTAAGAATAATAATTATAACTAGCGTATGTATATATAGCACTTCAAGGTTCACATCTCATTTTATCCTCACAGCAACCCTAGGAAGTAGGTGCTATTATTATTCCCATTTTACAGGTAAGGAAACTGAGGTAGGCATAACTTAAGTGACTTGCCCAGAGACCTATGGCTACCAAGTATCTGAGACTGGATTGGAACTCAGGTATTCCTGATTCTAGGTTCAGTACACTGAATATAGCCATATATCACTTTATCTGCCATATAGCACTTTATGTTTGACAAAGTGCTTTATGTTTATATTATTTCATTTGATCCTTACAACCTCCTGGGAGGTAGATGGTGCAAGTAAAATTCTATTCCATCTTCTCAAGTTTATCCTTTGATATACCTCCCTCCTCCTAAATTAGTCTGGGCTGTTTCCACATAAGTTCTGAAAGTAGAGAAGTTGAGTGTTTTTTATTGTTGATGTTTTTTCCCCTAAGGACATCACTGGATTTAAGATTTTTTCCCAGTAGGAGGAATGTGCCACTATCCAAGTAACATGTGGATAGCAATTCTGTCTTGCAGTTTTGATTGTTTGATTTGTCCAGAAGAAATATAGAATATGGGAAAGTCACCATCTCCTATTCCAATAGGTTTTGTCGTGTGTACAAACTATTGCCTGATCTCTCACTATTAGAGCTCCAGTTCTACGGAGGGGTCCTGAAAACTTCTTAGTAGAGAGCTTAGTTCAATTCAGTAAATATCATATAAGCACCCTCTGTATATAGAACCCCATGTCAGGTGCTGGAGAGTGAGACAAAGTTTAGAGAAGACAAATTGCCCTCTTAGAGCCTTAGAGCCTATTAATAGGTGATCAATTTTGTAAAAAAAATGAAGAAGGAATGTAATGAAATCTTCTACCCAGCTCTGCTCTCCTCCATTTGGATTGATTCTAAGGCTATGGGGAAGAACAGGCCGAGGGTGATTGTACTAGATAGATGAAGGAGAACTAACAGTTTCATATTTTCTCTGGTAGCATATTCGTGTTGGATGGGAACTGCTGTTGACAACTATTGCCAGGACTATTAATGAGGTGGAGACCCAGATCCTTACCAGAGATGCTAAGGGTATTACCCAGGAACAAATGAATGAGTTCAGAGCATCTTTCAACCACTTTGACAGGGTACAGTACTCTTTCTGTTTTCTTAGCATAATCCCCCGGCTGTTACACAGTCGGGTTGACTGTAGAATGACCCATAATGTTTTCATCAAAAGCCTTAATGCCTTGGAAAAAAAAACTACAGAGAAGCGGAACAGCCGCCATACTCTTCAAAGGGGAAACAGTAGTAAAAAATAAAATGCTCTTTAAAGTCATAGCTTAGCTAAGACTGACACATGAAATAAATTTTTATTTGCTGGCATGTACAATAGGTATTTTATATATATTTGTTTGTATATACATATATGCATATCAGTGAATTTATGTGTTAGCATTTGTTAAGAGTTGAGGATAATAATTAAAAACTGACATTTTCTAACACTATATAGTTATGAAGTACTTCACGTTAATGATCTCATTTAATCTTTAAATAGTTCATGGTTAGGGAAAATATTATTAATGAATCACCTAAATTCACACAGCTAAGAAGTGTCAGAATGGACACTTGAACCCAAGTCTTCTGACTTGCAGACTAGTGCTTTTCCCACTTAAACCTCATTGTAACAAAATTAGGTCTTTGGGAGGCTAAACCTTAACAAATACTGGGTGGTAAATTTCAATTCTCTTCCACTCTGTAATATTATTCTACATTTTCCCTAAGTAATTCTGTCAAGGTGAGGAACTTTATATAAATTCATCCTGTTCTCTGATGTTTTTATTTTCTCTATCTCTTTAAAATAACTAAATAAAATCATAGTGCGTTAATAGAAAATTTTCAGAGCAAACCTATACAAAAGGTCAATGCTTCTCCAGTATGTTAGTGTGTCTCATAAAACCTTGGGCAAGACCAATTTTTTTTTGTAAGATGTCCATAAGAACCAAGATGCATATAGTTCACACTTATATAAACACTTTACGTCAAAGCACTTTATGTACATGTACATCATCTCCTTTGATCCTTACAACAATGCTGTGAGGTGAGTGCGTAATTTTCTGAATTTAATATATGAAGAAATGAGACTCTTAAGAGATTAAGGGAGTGACCCAGTGTCATACAGGTAGTAAGTGTCTGAAGCAAGACCCAATCAATCCCAGAACTTTCTCTTTTAAGTCAGAAATGCAACTTTAATCCATTACCCCATATTGCATGTCCAATAGATAGCCGGTAATTCTTTATTTATCTAGTCAACTCCTATGTCCAGGCACTGAATTGAAGGATAATGGGAAGGATAATTATTACCATAAGCTCTGACCTATTTCTTCTTAAAGTCAGGGTCCATTTTCTTTTGCAAAGATCAAAAAAGAAGATGCTCACTCTTCCTGTGCTTCAGATAGGTTAGCATGCATTATGGACCTTTCAGAGGTTGTCTCCCTTATGTCCCTCCTTGAGGCTGGACTATATTTAATTCAACCCAAGGTCATTAAAATCTCCTCATGTAATGTGCTTGTGACACACTCCAGAAAAAGATTATGTAACTTCCCTTTATTATTCAAATGACAGAATAACATTCTACTATTCTAAGAACATAAATTTAACTGAACAGTGGCAGAATGACCAAAGGTATTATTAGAGTTTTAAATGGCCTCTTGGTACTGGTAGATATTAACTGAATGCTGAAGAAAAAGTTCACCCATTTGTGAACATGTGAAATAATTGTCAGGGTAGTCATCTTGTTCTGCCTGGTTCCAGGCTACTATTTGTTAAACACTCACCAAGTACAAGATGCTAAATAGAACCAGGCCTAGGATGGAATAGGAGCTTTAGTGGGGAGCCCGGGCCTTGTTCTACATGAGAAGGGACAGGAGAAACTACTGACCCAGAAACCCTTATCTTCACCATTTGGAAGAGTAAAAAGAAGCACAGACAGGCATGATGTAGCATGGAACTTGACATGTGTATGTTATAATTAATACCAACAACAAATATATATTCGGCATTTTTTTACTATATGCAGGGTATTATTATAGTTAATCATCTTCAACCAGGGGAAATTCCACATTAGTGTGAGGAGCTAGCCAATTTTGTGTGTGTGTGTGTGTGTGTGTAAAACAAAACACCAGAAAACTTTATGCAAAGTTCCAATGTACCTTTCATTTCATGTTTAACTTGGGATATAAAACTGTTTTATTTGTTTAAACAACATGACTTTTCTTGGTTTTAATTTACACTGACTATTTAACTTTAGCCAACTCCTCTGACAATAGGAAGTTGGTGACCATACCCATTAGTATAATAGAGTTATATATTAATCCATTTCTCAACAGAATTATCATTATAATTTTTATTTACATTTCCTTTTTTTTAGCTATCAACTCAGTGTGTTTAATTTTGGGGCTCTGTCGTGTGCTCTACATTTGCAGACTCTTACATAGGATGGGTCTGCATGTGCCAAATTGAGTTTGATAGCGTTTAAGTACTGTTACTAGCATCAGTAGAAAAAGAAGTTATGGGTGGGGGCAGGAAGGCAAGAGTATTTTGAGTTATTGTTGCTTGGATGTTATAGAAGCCATTATGGCTTATCTATTAGTTTTTATGTTCTTTAAAAATTATAAATAAATATCAACCAACCACTACTATAAACCCATAGCTAGAAGTTGTTATAATTCCTTAGAACCTTTATTATAAAATAATTGTTAAGAGATTGTACACTTGTTAGAAGTGAATAATTTACAGTGATTTTTCAACAAGTTTTCGCCTAATGACACTAAATAGTTCTTTCTGCTCGTCTCATTTCTGGGTGTGTTCTCTTTGTCTGTTTTTGGTTCTTTTTTATTTTATTTTTTTTATTTTGACCCATCTCTCTTTGGGGATTGTTTTACTTATTGTATGTCGGTATGTTGTGTGTCATTTTCACCTGTCCTGTAAATCAACAATAACTTTACTGGCAATGCTTCAAATGAAACTCCCCTCACTGGATTGATTCCATGTTGGTGTAACTGCCCACTTTGTGGAGCTGGTGTAAACTTGCCCCAACCTTCATGTTTCTTGCATTGATCAACAGAGGAAGAATGGCCTGATGGATCATGAAGATTTCAGAGCCTGCCTGATTTCCATGGGTTATGATCTGGTATGAACAGAGTTGAAATTGTCTTATATTTTTAACAAAATTGGATTTGTAAATTAATAATAAAAGTAGGAAATAGGTGGCTAGAACTTTGGAGAATGTTTCTTATGCAGCATGTTTGGGGTTGATTAATTTTAACACTGTAGGAGGAAAATGCCTTTTAAAGTCATATTTCCTATTATTGTATGAAAATACTATAATAGTGACAAAACACATTCAGATTTTTGCCTTTTGAAAAAGAAATTGGCAAAAATTACTCAGAGAAAAAAGATTTCTCATGATTTTTAAGGCTTTGTCTAATAATTTACATTTAGGTTGGAAAGTTCTTGGAAACAAATTATCTGAGATTTAAAAATTTATTCTGACTTTGAGAGCTTCAATAACTTAAAATTCTCAACTCAATCCATTTATAAATGTATTAGTTAATTTTAAATCTATGCAGGCCTTTGAAACAAATTCACTAGGACTGGAGTCTAACATCCATGCTTCTAATTTGTTGGCACAACTTTTCCAAGTTGTCATTTAGGAAAGGTACTTGATCTTTCCCTTTAAACCATTGCTTCTCTTGGAGTAGTAAAAGTAGCAGGAATAGGTGACAGGTAGAAAACTCTGGAGCTCAATAGCTCGCATACAGCAGCCCCTTTGAATTATTATTTTATTTGTGGTGATAAGCATAAGGTCAGTGGAGCATCAAAGTGTTAAGCAGATGGCTCCAAATCAATAACAAAAAGACTCCACGTACATCAATTGATGCAAAAATATTACAATTTTACTTTGAAATGAAAATTTTCATCTAGCAATCTCTATTTTCTTTGTCTTATAGATTTAACACTTTTTTTTCACTGAGTCACTTGAGATAGTTTGTTCCTTTAAGGTATTTTTAAATTCCAATCCTCCTAGTGCTAAACATGCAAACAATAAGACATTTGCATGCCTGCAGTTGGAAGGACTGATACCTAATTGTTGATAATTGTGGATCATGGGAATGTTTGTTTGCGTCTTATTTCAGGGGGAAGCCGAATTTGCCCGCATTATGACACTGGTAGATCCCAATGGACAAGGAACTGTCACCTTCCAGTCCTTCATTGACTTCATGACAAGAGAGACTGCTGACACAGACACAGCTGAGCAGGTCATCGCTTCCTTCAGAATCCTCGCTTCAGATAAGGTCAGTTTCTGTTCTCCTGATTGAATTTACCAAAGTGTCCTCCAGCCAAGGTGCAGTGGATAGACAGTCAGGCCTGGACCATGGAAGACCCAAGTTCAAATCCAGCCTTATGACACTTAATAGCTATATATCCTAAACTAGTCAGTTAACACCTATTTGCCTCAGTTTCCTCATCTGTTATTTAAGGATGATAAAAGCACCTTCCTCCCAAGGTTGTTGTGAGGATCAAAGGAGATAATAATTGTAAAGCACTTAGCACAGGGCCTGGCATATAGTAAGTGCTATATAAATGTTAGCTATCATCATCATTATTATTACTACTATTTTATTTTTATTTTTTTAAAAAGGACCTTGTGTTATTATTACTTTCCAGGGTCTGTTATTTTGAATGTTGCTATTATATCCTGTATCTGAAGGGAAAATTTAAAATATATGAATCTAAAGACCAGAAACTCATAACAGAAAATGATAATACATTCTGCTCCTGACCTTAAAATATTAGGCCTTGACTGTAAACTTCACACTGAGTTTCATGGAAGGAACCTGCCTCTAAAGGTAAAGTCCACAGTCTTGCAGGCGGAAAGAAGCAGAGCTAGGATTGGAATTCAGTTCAATTTGAACTCGATTTTGATTTTACGTCCAGTGTTTTCTTCTACTACATCAGGATTCCTACCCACTATCCTACTGGGAGGCAAGATATATAGCCTTCACCATGAAGAACTTGCCAAGGATACTAGCACACATCAATAGGGCTCCTAACAGCTTAAGTGAACCTAGAGCATTAATCAATGGAGACTAAGGAAACACACTGGAATTGGGAATCTGAGCTGATAGCATTCTGGAAGAATCACCTTGACCTCTCAGACATACCACCAGCACTCTGAGGGGGCAAGGTAACTCTGCTCTGTCCCTGACTCTTGAGACCTGAATCATCAGTGGGTGTGGGAGTTGGCATAAGGGCTGCCAGACCTTAGGAAAGCTACATGGGAATAGAAATTGTTTGTTACATAAACAATTAAGGCGTAACAGTTAAGATAAACCCATTTAGAACAAGTGGCTGAAAAGTGAGGGTTTTAAAAGAGAATCTTTACTATTTTATAGAAAGAATGCTATAAACAGTGAATATACAAGATTGGGCAGCTTAAAAAGAGCAATAGACTAAAAGTTGGAAGACTGGGGTTTGAATTCTGACTACCACTCATCTCTGTGACCCTGGGTGTATTAATGAGACTTCCTGAGCCTCAGTCTTCATCAGTAAAGTAAAGATTATTATGCAAGATTAATGATAGAAGAAAGACTTTTGTAAATGTTACAAAAATAAGAAAGATTATGCAGCTCACAGGAAAGTTTCTGATGTAATATTTTAAGTTCATAGTGTTTGCGTTCATTAGTAATAGTATTATGAGAATTATAATAGTTTTCTTTCAATTATCATTCAAAAAATATAATTTTATTATGCTTTGGGTCCAAACTTTTTTCATAGGAAGAGAACTCTAATTTTTAAAAAAATCAATGAGATAGGTGAAATATTTCATAGAAATTCATTGTACAGTCAAGTGTCCAGGAACCTATGTATTCCATTATATGAAATATTCTCATTAACTTTATGTTTTGAGACCTATCCTTGCCAGTTTAATAGCAATACTTGCCAATTGCCAACTAACGAAAATGCTGATGAATGTTCATAATCTGTCCTTTATAAAGTGCTTTCTATCCCCATGTAACTTTCATAAGGTTTAGTGGTCCTTATGCCAACTCCCACACCCACTGATGATTCAGGTCTCATGAGTCAGGGACAGAGCAGAGTTACCTTGCCCCCTCATAATGGTAGGGGTGTCTCTGAGGGGTCAAGGTGATTCTTCTCTAATGCTATCAGCTCAGATCCCCAATTCCAGTATGTTTTCTTCAATCTCCATTGATTAATGCTCTGGGTTCACTTAACCAGTTGACATTAATTACCTGTCTTAAAAAAAATATTTATAGAGAAATATAGCAAGTAAAGAAGTAAAAACACTTCCCTCCCCAGCAGCTGCGGGTACACTCTCCCCTCTACCACTTTGTTCCCTGGGAAGAGTGGCTTCAATCTTTAAGCAATTGATGCAAAGCATCTGCTCTACCAAGTTCACTTCCAAATGTAGCATAGCCAATGCTCCTCCTTGTAGGACCTGAAATCTTGGCTTTTGGGTTAATATACTGTTGAGCTGGGTCCAAGTCACTTCTCAGGGCTGTCCATGACCTCTGGCATGAACTCTCATTCCTATACCTCCGGTGCTCTCCTGGTCTTTCAAAGCTCACAAGGTCACAGCCTAGTTCATTTCATCTCTAATATTCTTTCACCTAAGACAGAAAAGGAAAGACATAACAGGGACAGAAACAACAGCTGAGCCATGTGCTCATTAGTTCTATGTCACTGTGGGTGTGCAGAATTGGCCACTGACACAAGCTCTCTTTCTGCTTTGTGCTGGCTCTGCGTGAGAGGGCCCGAGGCCCCTTCCCATGGCGTCTTTTGTGCGCATTCTTGGTTCACATTCAGTAGCCAATCAACTATCTACTTCTTTACTACCTAGTTAGTGGATTGGAAGCAGTCCTACCTGCAGCTGCATGCACTGAAGTGGAGGTCATCATGTATTTCAAGTGGGAGGTTCACCAAACCTCCAGTATGGTTTGACAAGAAGCAGAGCGTGCTCAGAGCCTGGAGCTCCCATTGACCAGTCATCTGTTAAACCACCCCCTCTCCCTCCCTTAAAAATGTGCTGCCCTCAGCAAATCAGCCAGGGTATGCTCTGAACACATTGCCTGTGTCCCCAATCCGGAATAGTTCTTTGGGATCCTTTAGTGTCAGTATCACATCCCCATTTTATGCATATATGTTTAGTTATCAGTGGCAGAGCTAATAGCAGAACTTAGCTTTTTTTTTTTTTTGGCTAGGCAATGGGGTTAAGTGACTTGCCCAGGGTCACACAGCTAGTAAGTGTTATGTGTCTGAGGCTGGATTTGAACTCAGGTCCTCCTGAATCCAGGGCCGGTGCTCTATCCACTGCGCCACCAAGCTGCCCCAGAACTTAGCTTTTTGGAGGCAATTTCATGTTCTTTCTATTAGAATACTGATTTAAAGAAAAAGAAATTAAGTGAAAAGTTGAAATAAATTTAATAAGCACCAAGACAACTTAGGTTCTAAAGTATTATTTTTGTGACTTTTTTCACTCTTAAAATGCAAATTTCTGCTTATGTGTTTTCCAGCCATACATCCTCGCAGATGAGCTGCGTCGGGAGCTGCCTCCAGATCAGGCTCAGTACTGCATCAAGAGAATGCCAGCTTATTCTGGGCCAGGCAGCGTACCTGGAGCCCTGGATTATGCCGCGTTCTCATCAGCGCTCTATGGGGAGAGTGACCTGTGATTCTGTAATCATGGAACACCAGAATGCAATAAAAGTTGGAGTAACAGTTTGTTGCCTGGAAACCTTGACAGGCTGTTTTAAATTGAAGAAAATATTTTTAAGCATTCTTAAAGCTCAATAGTTACCACCCAGTGTAACATGCTAGAAAGTACAGTGTCTGTGTCAGAGTGTGCCGCACTAAGTAGGCGTCTTTATTGTGGGCTTTTTAGATTTTAGCTAGTACAGTACAATTTTAGAGGGATTTCAGGCAAGAAAGAGAATTCCTTGAACAGTAAGAAATTGGGAGGGTACAGGGAGAGAAAGAAGCTTAAGAATGTGAAAACTCAAAATATTAAATATTCAAAATCAGAAAAAAATACCTTATTATAATTTGGTACAGTAATCCCTCCTTTTAGAAATGCCCTTCATGACCGATATAGTTATGCAACTGTGCCTAGGGAAATGTGTTGTGGAGGTCGTTGTTTTCTTTTCTTGCTTATCCAAAGATTAGCTGTAGCTAGATATTTTCATGGTTTTGTGGCTTTTGCAGTTGAATTTTAACATGTGTGAAATGAACTTTCAGGGAATAGAAACAAACAAGCCAAAAAAACAGAAAGTCCCTTAGCTTTTTAAAAGGGTAAGGAAGTGAAAAAGGGAGAGAGAAAGAAGAAAGAAGAGATTTTAGACTGCTCTTGATGATATAGGGGTTGATCGTCTAACCCAGGGATCACTGTAAGCTCTTGCTTCACGTGAAGCACAAGATGTGGGCAAACACTCAGATGAGGTCATCTGCTAGGGAGAAAGCTGATGTAGCTAGTTTATAACAAAGCTTTTAAAATTATCTGTGGATTTCAGTGAATCATACTTTTTCCTTGGACCCTATTAGCACAGTTAATAAGACTAGAGACTGTCCATAGAGTCTGTATTTTTAAATTGACAATTTTCTATATATTAATTCCTAATGAAACGCTAGCCAGAAAATGGCAAACTTGGGGTTCAACAAGGATTTGCTTTCCTTCATGCTTTTAGTTTTATAGCCCCTTAGAAGGAAACAGGCAACTTCACATGAATCAAAGTGTATAAGAAAAGATGAATTCCCTCAAATGGTTATGGCAAGTTTCTTTATTCTGGGTGAATCTACCTTTATGCCTATAGGATTAACTTGGCCCCTGTAGCATATCTAAATTACACAGTTACATTCACAGTAGCATCCATCTGACCTTCACCCAATGTAATGTCAAAAACCATCTGAACAAGCACAGTATATGGTTATAGATAGAGCTATATTCCCTAGATGGCATGGTATATGTTCACTGAACAGTTGTCTTGGTTTCTGTTGAATGTTCATTAAGCTATTACTCCTTAAGCTACCGTATGCTGTGATTCCTTCCCCCCTACCCCGTTTTTCCATCTTGTTGACAGCTTGTAGAGAAATAAAGCAATAACTTTTTTTTACATCTGAGTCCTTAATCAAGAAATGGAGTGAAAACAAACAAAAACAGCCACAAACAGCAAATTAAAATGAACACTACTCGTTGCTGCTAGGAACACAGTATATGCCTACAATAGACAGTCTAGGTATTTTTTTAAGAAAAGTCCCACCACCAATTAAAAATGAATTCTTTGTTAGATGATGTACCATGTTTTTCCATCCCTAACTTCTTGAATCTTAAACACATGCTACATTGGTCATTTTTTTTTTTTAAGGAAAAAAACACCCAAGTTTATAGGACATTTGATTTCCTCTAATTTCATGGGAATTCTGTAATTTTATTTTAAATTGCTTCATTAAGTGTTTGGGAGTTAGAGAGAAACCCTTTCATAGATGATGTGCCCTGAACAAAGCACTTTATATACACAATCTCTTTTCATCTTTCTGACTGTAGTACTTTTGATCTCTTGGTCATGGTACTTTCCAAAATTGCTTGATGAATGCTTAAGTGAATGGAGTTCTGTCATGGATATGAAAAGGTTAAGGTTAAGAAGGCCTTCGTATCCTTTGCTACAGGAGACTAAATTTGCTACATTTTCACAATTTCAAAAAGAAAATTAGGTGACTTAGTTTAAGGCCATACATCAACTTCAGTGTCACTTGGTTGAGCACTCACCCTCAAATCTGAGACTGTTGCTACTCTTCCAGTTACAAACATTCAGAAAAACCAGAAAGAACCTGGCCCTTCTAGCCTATGATGCTTATGATCCATATAATTAAGTCAACTTATAGAAAAACTATATGTGTACATATATATATTTTTTTCATCATAACATTCAAGCAAGAAGATGGATCAGTAGCATTTGCTGAAGAATGAAAAAAGGAAATGATCAAATACTCAAAGCATTTGATAAGCACATTTTAAAGTTCCTCATTTCTGAACCTGGATCATGTATTAAAATGGTTTTTTATAATGGAAAGAGAATTCCTGTTTTGATTCTTAAAGAATAATCAAAATTTTGCTTTAATATGTCTCACAAAAAAAATATGTCTCACAGAGGCCTGAAGATGTGACTAATACAAGTTAAGTAACCTAGCGGGTAACAGGGCAATAACTCCAGGTTGGAAATTGCAAAAGAACAGTCATCACTGGAATTAAATTGGAAGAGTCTGACATGGGTAAGTAACAGGACAGCAGGAAATAAATGGCAAGGAGAAAGCCCTGTTCTGCTCACCACAGAAATGTTTGGTAGAAACTGCCTTCTATCTTGGTATAATTGGACTTTGTGTACTTTGATTGTTCAGATGTTTTGTAGACTTATAATGTCAAGCTTGACAGAAACATAGAGTAAATTCCTTATCTCTAGACATTTTTAAGAGGAAGATGAATGACTGTTACCTAGTCAGAGTTGTTGTAGAGGGGCTTCTTATCTCTTGGGTCAGTCTAGTCATCTGGGGCCCCCTCCAATTCTGAAATCTTCTAGTATGACATGGGAAGAAATGAGGAAAGGGAAGCCTGGAGAAGAGGGAAAAATAGTTTGTGTGGTTGCTCTGGTGTTCCCATTTATGAGTAAGGAATGGATATGGCTAGTGTTTTATATAACATTTTAAGGTTTGCAAGGTGCTTTATGAGTATCTCATTTTATCTTCATAACAACCTTGGGAGAAATAAACTATTATTGTCTTCATTTCACATATGAAGAAACTGAGGCAGACAGAGGTTGAGTAACTTGTCTAGGGTCACACAGCTCATAAGTGTCTGAGACCAGATTTGAACTCAAGTTCAGCACTCTATCCACTATGCCATCATATTATATTTACAAATAATCTGAGGCACTTAGCATTTGTGTTTAGTGGTCAGACTTATTAGAAAAAAATATAATTATTAATTATATCAAATAGCTGTTGGAAGGAATAGTTAGTTGCCCAATAAAGGGATCCCTCAACTAAATATCCTAGTCTGATTCAAAAAGTTTGGATCTTATATATGCTTGTAGAAATCTTTGCAGAAAGTTCTGAAATTGCTTCACACTACAGTGTTTGTATTGTGACAAATCAAGAACAAAGTGTTTAACAAAAAAGGGAAAGCAAAAAAGTTACAATTTGTGGTATTTGGTCATAATAGTTCATACAGTTTCAAGGATTTAGACAATGAAATAAAGATATTGCAAATCACAAAGATTGAAATGATAGTAATTTTGTGAGAACAGACTTAATTTTGTCCACTCAGAAGAAAATAAGTATCTTCTGGTATCTGAGAACATATCTTTTCCTGGTCCTCTGAGCTGCTAGTGCCTTCTCCTCTGAGATTACCTTCTATCTTACCCTAGTATATACCTAGCTATATGGGGTGTATGGGGTGCTCAGGGAAGACTTATACACCTGGTGTGAGGGCTTGCTAAGCCCTTTTCAGGCTGCTCATCCACCTTTGATGTCCACCTGTCACCCAACATGTGGTTCCAAGGAGCTGTAGCATACACAGTGGTCACACTGGCTAAACCAAGCTGAGGGTAACTTACAGGCCTCAAATACTTCAGTGAGTTAGAGGGATGTCTACTCCAAGCATGTGATGACTTCCCCCAGCAAAATGGGTAGATGAGAACAGTTTATTCCAGTGGCCATGAAGGTAGCTGAAGCATGCACTGTGGAGTGCTTAGAGCTTAGTCAGACATCAAAGATGCCAAGGTCACCCACTGCATTTCCGGCCATTGCCAACTGCCTTGACTTTTGTTTTGTCACTGGACTTTGATGACTCTGGAAGAGAGAGTGAGACTGAGGACTTTGTGCAATTCTGCCTCACTTATATCCAATTCAGTTGCAAATCAAGACATCACTCTTTGTTGTCATTGGTCTCCTTTGAAAAGGACTGTTTCTCCCATTAGACTGTGAGCTCCTTGAGGAAATGGGTTGTTTTGCCTTTCTTTCTCCCAATACTTTGCACAATGCTGGGCAGATAGTAAGCACAAGGCAGATTTTAAGCCACAATAAATTGCCTTATTTCTTCCCTGGCTGCTCTTCTTTGGGATTTCTCTTACCGACTTCTCCACTGCCCCAGGAAGCTCATTTGTGGAATAACCTCTTCATCCTGTAAGAATACAGGACACTGATCTTTTACAGAGTTCACCTCTCATTAAAACTTCCGGGTCAGGGAGATTATTTTACTTGCTGGTTAACTTTTTCCCCAGGCTGGGAGGAAATTATTTTTGTTTAAAACCCTGCCTGTGAGGGACTGTCTGATGTTGGCAACTACCAGGTGGGCACTGTGGCAAGATTAGGGTAAGATCTGGGTATTTTGGAAGTCGAGGCAGGGGCTGTGGTAGGCAGAGTCGTGGTGAACTGGGATGGGCTGGGTACGGAGAAGCCCTGAGGCAGTGGGCAGTGCTATGTGAGATAAGCTGGGTGCAAGGAAGTAGCTGGAGCTTGTGCTCCTGAGGCAAGGGGCAGTGCCACGTGGGAGTGGGACGGCAGAGGACTGAGTTCCCTTTGCTTAGTCCCCTCCCTATATGCAACGTCAACCCCAGACGCCTCCTTCCTGTGACCTTCCTGACTTCCTGGGTCCCTTTGTGTAGCACTGACCCCAGACGCCTCCTTCCTGTGTCCTTCCTGACTTCCTAGGTCACGTACTCTGTCTATGCACTAATCCCATACGCCTCCTTCCTGTATCCGGTCCTAGCCTCCCACGTCACTCCCTCTCCCTTGGTGTGCTAAACTCAGACAGCCCCTTCCGGTATCTGACCCTACAATCATTGGCTAGTAAGCGGGCTGGGGAGGAGGGGCTAGTAGGTACTTAAGGAATGAGCGTGGTCAGATCACGCTCTCTCTTGGCTCCTGCTCTGTTGCTCTGGCCTTCCTGCTTGGCCTTGCTGTGATGGCTTGCTGTGATGGCCTCTGAATAAAGCTCTGGTGTTGGCGCCTCCTAATGGCTCATCTCTGTGTGTTTATCCGGTTGAGGACTGAAGACTGATGAATGAGTATGACTCTGGCAGCCTGCTCCTTATAGGAGGAGAGTACGGCGCGGCCGGCATAAGGTCGGCGCAGCCGGTACACCTGCCTTTAACTTTAGACTACTGCTGAGCAAGTATAGACAGAGATACTTAAAAAAAAAAGTGAACAAGATTATGTCAAAAGTCAATAAACCTTTATTACGCTGTTTGTTCTTTGTGAAGTCTCAACAACAACACTATTAAGCATCTATTATGTGCTAGGCCACTGTGCAAAGTACTGGGGATAAAAAAAAATAGTCCCACAAGGAAGACAAAACATAAAAGGAAAGTGAAAAGCTGGAGCAAGGAGATATTGGATTGAAGGGGTCGTGGTGGAGGTGCCTTCTCAAACAAGTCCCTAAAAAGTGTAGTTAGGTGAGAAATGAGATCTCTGAGCTAGGTTTGCTCCTTAAATGGAGGTTTCGAGTTCATAGCTCCACCCTCTAATCAGAGAGGAATAGAGTAGTGGTGAGGTGAAGTATCAAGGCTGATGAGATCTTCCAGGATGATGAGGTTATTCCACAAATGAGCTTCCTGGAACAGTGGAGAAGTCGGTAAGAGAAATCCCAAACAAGAGCAGCCAGGGAAAAAATGAGGCAATTTATTGTGGCTTAAAATCCTGCCTTGTTTTCCTAACTTCTGCTGAGCAAGTATCAACAAAGATTCCGGGTTGTGGATTTTTTTTTTTTAATGTGTAAGTGAACAGATTATGTGATAGTCTGTATTTGAAAGCAACATTTTCTTCAATAATCTGCTGAAAGAGATTTGAAAGTTATTCATTCCCTTAGAACTGCTACGGGTAGTTAGGCAGTAAGGTGGTACAGTGAATAGAGCACTGAGTGTTGAATTAGGAAGATTTGAGTTCAAATCTGGCCTCAGACACTGCTGTCTGGCCCTGAGCAAGTCATTTAACCCTGTTTTCCTCAGTTTCCTCATCTGTAAAATGATCTGGAGAAGGAAATGGCAAACTGCTCCAGTATCTTTGCCAAGAAAATGACAAATGAGGTCATGAAAAATCAGACATGACTGAACAACAATGACAAAAGAACTACTCTACAGCTAAAGTTTAATGCAATGAGTTCGGAAAATGCTGAAAGGGGTATTAGTAATATTTTCTTAAGATCACAATTCATAAACCATAGCTGAACTTCTCACAGCAGTTCAAGTATATAAATTTAAATGACACAAGGAAAAACTGGTCTGTTATAAGCCTTTTACCAGTTGTCTTGAAGCACTTAGAGATTATGTCCTTATCTTTGAAATAAGGGGGCTGGTCTAGCTGACCTCTTGGGCCCCTTCCCATTCCAACCTATGATCCTATGAGCCATCTCGTCCCATTTTCAATGAATCTTTTACTATTGGGATGATGTCATGAAAGCATGTTTGGTGTAGAATTGCCCCTGGATCTTCAGCTATAAGTGCCCGCCAGCAAAATGGATGGATTGTGTTCTCTTATCTGAGGCATTTTTGCTCTTGACTTTTCATGCTTAAATAAGGGAGCTGGATAGAAGGGAGGCAGAAATGGGTTTGGTGTACATGAATACTTTATTCCTTAAATTGAGAGTATCTGAATAAGCATCATTCCTTTGAGCCCATCAGGAAGAAAACATAAATAAGAATTCATACTCATTGTCTTGCATATTTTTCAGAAGTTCCCTCCATAGGAACATTCAAATTGGAAATTCACTCTCTATTGCCATAACTTACATAAATACAAGTGTTTTAAAGACACTGACATACAACTTCTAAGTGGGAAATCACTTTGGAGTCCTATGAAGTCTCAGTGGCAGATACCTACCATCACAGTAGGTAGGGGGCAGATAGGTGGTACAATGGATAGAGTGCCTGTTGTTTCCTAGCTGTGTGATCCTGGGCAAGTCACTTAACACATTTGTCTCAGTTTCCATATCTGTAAAATGGCGATATTAATGGCACCTATCTCCCAGGGTTGTTTTAAGAATCAAATAAGATAATAATTATACAGTGTTTAACACAGCACCTTGCATATAGTAAGCTTTATAAATGTAAGCTATTTATTATTAAGGGCGGCTAGGTGTCTCAGTGGATAGAGTGCCAGGCCTCAAGTCAGGAAGACCTGAGTTCAAATCCAGCCTCAGATACTTACTAGCAGTGTGATGCCAGGCAAGTCATTTAATCCTATTTGCCTCGGTTTCCTCATCTGCAAAATGAGCTGGAAAAGGAAAAGGCAAACCACTCCAGTATCTTTGCCAAGAAAACCCCAAATGGGGTCATGAAGAGGTGGATGTGACTGAAATGACTGAACAACAGCATTATTATTATGTGTCAAAAACAAGATTTGATACCAGATAATTTTGACCTTCAGGTCAGCTCTGTATGACTACACCATGATGCTTAACTTTTTTTATTAATTTATTTTGATTTATCAACAATCACTTCCATAAGCTTTTGGGTTTTAAATTTTTCTCCTTCTACCTCCCCAAGATGGTGCGCAATATGATATAGGCTATACATATGTATTCCTATTAAACATATTTTCACATTAGTGATGTTGTAAGGAAGAATGAGAACCAATAGGAGGAACCACCAGAAAGAGGAAACGATGCTTAACTTTTAAAAGAGATTGTTATATGAGTCCTTCATATGATTATCAATAATGACAATATCTTATGACTGGTCTAGAATTGGCTAATATCAAGATTAGCTGGCAAATTAGTCAATAATAACCAAGCAGTGCTGACCTAGAAAAAAATAGATGAAATGTATCTAAAGAATCTTCCCTTCTACTCCCCTTCTACTTTCCCCCATTTCCCCTTCTATTTTCCATCCTTATTCCTATCATTCCTATCAGTGCACTCCAAGTCTCAATGCTCTACCCTGCATAGCTAAGGATCACCCTTTTTCAGCCCACACTCGGGTCTATTTGGGAGTCCCTGTGTTTCAGACTTTTCCCAATTAATGGTCCTAGAATCTGCATGATGACAGCTACCTAATAAGAGAAACAAATAGAAAATCAATTTTATTAATGTGTTCTAGTGATTATTCTTCCTAGATCTGTGTGTGTCAACAGACTGTATTTTAACTCATAGAAGTAACTACAATGGGGATTTGAAGTACTAACACAGGGAATTATTTGGGACACTCAATCTGCTATTCAGGGCAAATCCTGGTAACTGTCACAGAAGACTCAGTTCAAAATGCCACACTCTTGTATAAAATTGAGTTAATGGGATTTAGAGCTGGAACAGAGCTTCGAGATTATTTTGTCCAGCTCTTAAAGTGTTTCTAAAACAAAATGACCAGAGGAGCCCCTGAGGCCCCCAAACGGTGCTATAGCTACCACCAAAGAACCAAAGAAAACATTATCTATTCCTAAAAGAGCCATTTACTCTCTAAGAAGACTCACTAGGGTAAGGGGTGGAGGAATACATTCAAAAGAGGGAAGAGAGTGAAGTACTATGCACTGATACAGTAACTTTTTGAAGAATCATAATTTTTAAGCTAAACGCACCTTAGCTAGTCTAACTTTTCAATATTAGGATGAGGCTGAGGTCACACAGCTAGATAGTAGTTTCCTGAATTCTTATCTAAAATTCTCTCTATTGTTCCAATCTGAAGAGACGAAACAAAATGATCCAGATGTGTACCTCATCTTCCACCGTCTTAGGATAAGGCTATGGAGCTGACCCCAAGAATAATTCTTGTGGCTGGAAACCCAGGTGACTAAGTATTTACCCAGACACAAAGCCCTAACTTCCTCCTATCTTCAGCTCTCTAGTGTTTAGAATGACAAAACTTGGAAGCTGATCCCACCACACCTCTGTCAATATTGTACTCATTCATCACCAGTCCCTGGAGGATGAAGAACTGAATCAGATGGTTGTTCTCTCATTTTATAATTCCCTTAGTCCCCTGTTTCATAGCCTCCAAGAACAAAAATTCCAATTTCACTGCCACCTAAATTTCTTACAGCATAGTAATATTCCATTATTCATGTACAGCAATTTGTTTAGCCATTCTCCAAACAATGGGCATCTATTTTGTTTTAAATTCTTTGCTTCTACCAAGAGTACTATATAAATACTTTGGTGTATGTGGTACATTTTCCCCCATTAAATTCCTTCAAGTCTATGCCTAATAGATGAATCTGTATCAAAAGGCATAGACATTTTAGTCACTTCCCATAATTTTAAATTACTTTCCATAATAGTTGAACCATCTCTCTCTTTCTCTGGGCCTCAGTTTCCTTATATGTGAAATGAGGTTTGAGTTGCCAAGCATTGTGCTAGGTACTGGTAATAACCCTCAAGAAACTTATATTCCAGTAAAGGGGAGGCTAAACATTTAAGGGAGCAGAGGCCAGGGAAGGGTATTTTAGTTTGAGAAATCACTGGGATGGTGACTAGAGTCACCATTAGTGAAGTGATAGACCCTTTCAGAAGCAGTGGTAGTATGGATTTGATCACTGTTCTCAGAGCAAGGTGGGGAGTGGGGCGGTAAAGAAAAGGTCAAGAAGGTAGAATGGGAAAGTCAGTGCGGCAAGGTAAATAGTAAGGAGATGACCAAGGTGGATGTCTGGGATCATGAAAATTTGCACTAGCTGACTCACGAGTCAGAATAGTAGTTCTAAAATCAATTAGCCAACAAACATTTATTAAGTACCTACTATGTGACAGGAACTGTACTTAATTGTTAGGGATAAAAAGAAAGGTAAAAGGTCAAAGATGGTCCCTGTCCTCGAGGAACTTACTGTAATGGAGGGGACAACATGCAAACAACTATGTACAAAGACTATATGCAAGATCAATTAGAGAAAACAACAGAAAAGTACCAGCATTAAACAGGATCAGGAAAAACTTCTGGCAGTACATGAGATTTTTGTGGAGAAAGTCAGGGAAGTATAAGGAGGGAGAGAGTATGGAGGACAGACTGAAAACGTCAGAGTCAAGAGATGGAGAGTCTCGTGTGAGGAGCAGTAAAAAGACTAAGGTCAAAAAGCTGAATGGATTAAGTCTCCTGGTTTTGGGAAGTTTAGGGGGTCAAAGGGATTGATTGGTAGCATGAAGACACCACAGAGATAGCTGAAATGGATGGCTGGATGGAATGGGAAGCAAGTCACTTCACCTCTGGGCTTCAGGTTCCTCATCTATAAAATGAGGGTTTTGAATTAGATGACTGTTAAGGCCTATGCCAGTTCTAAATCTATAATTATTTTAATAGTCTGTAAACTATTTATAGCTTGACAATTATTTTTTCCCAAAAAATCATTTTGGTCAACTGACTTTGAACAAGGTCCACAGGAATTAGGATCATAGGAACAAGCATTTAGAATCTGAAGGAAAATTAGATCTCAACTACTCCAACCTCCTCACTTTACATATAAGGAAACTAAGGACCAGAGAATGAAAATGAGAGGTGATGTGGTAGAGTAGAGAAAGCAAAAGACTTGGAATCAGCAAGATCTGGGTTCAAATCCTGCCTTAACCAATTATTAGTTCTGTGACTTAATCACTTAACTTTGTGCCTTAAGTTTCCTCATCTGTAAAATGAGGTGTCTGGACCCAATGGCTTATAAAGTCCCTTCCAGCTCTAAATCTATGATCATATGATTCTATAAATGACATAATCAAGGTCACACCAGTAATAATTTGCACATAATGCTTTAAGGTTTATAAAATGCTTTCTTCATGGAAAACTTGTTAGTCTATATGTTTTATTGTTGCTGTTCAGTTGTTTCAGTCATGTCCAACTCTTCATGACCCCATTTGGGGTTTTCTTGGTAGACACTGGGGTGGTTTGTCATTTCCTTCTCCAGCTCATTTTACAGATGAGAAAACTGAGGCAAACAGGGTTAAGTGACTTGCCCAGTGTCACACTGCTAGTAAGTGTCTGAGGCTGGATTTGAACTCATGAAGATGAGTCTTCCTGATTCCAAGCCCAGTGCTCTATCCACTGCTCCATCTAGCTGCCCCTTAGGTTATATGTGGTGTAAATATAATTGAATATTATTAATGGATAGCTAGTTGATATAGCAGAAAGAACTCTGGGCCTATAGTCAGCATTCTGAGTTCAAATTTGGCCTCAGACACTTACTATATGATCCAAGTCATTTAACCTCTGACTGCCTCAGTTTCCTCAACTGTAAAATTGGGATAATTAAAGCAACTATCTTCCAGGGTTGTTGTGAGGCTCAAATGAGATCCTACTTGTAAAATACATAGCACAGCACCTGGTATATAGCAGGCACTTAATAAATGCTTGTTTCTGTGAAAAAAATTAAATGACTTGTCCAAGGTCACTAGTAAATATCAGAGTTGGGACTAACAACCAGATGTAATGATTCCAAATCATTACATTTACATTTCACATTTACATTCCTCTTTACACGTCACTATACTGTGCTCCAGATCCCTGCAATCCAACCCTCCCAAGGTGATCTCTGGGACCTATTGTTAGGAACATGTTCCTAAGGGACATATGTTGCATTCAGGGAAGGAGGTGTTGCTATGGACCCTGTGCTCCAAAACCCTTGTCTTGGTGACATGATAACATTCCAATTGGTTTTAAGTAAAACTTTGATCTGAACAATGCTATAAATGACTTCTCTATTCTAATTCTTTTGTTTCCTATAGCTTCTTAAGTTTATCAATTTCTACTGCACATGTAGCACATTGCAAAGCCTGGGGAAATCATTGCTGGGCACACATACAAAATAACAGGAATTTGGAAAAAAGAATTGAAGGTAAAAGCAGTGCTTCACAATGACTCCAGCCTGCCTTTGTTGTTGTAGCTGTGGCCTTCCCTCCCTAATCAGCATAGGAGATCTAAAAGAACTTAGGGGAGCTGACAAAAACCACGGTGCCACAAACTCATAGTCAGCCTTATGTAGTTTATCAGGAAGCAGCCTCTGAAATGATTTTCAAGGAGGCAGGTTGGCAAGGGGGAATACAACAAGTGTTACAAGGACTTTCTAACCCTAAGTCAGATAGAGGTTTGGGATAGAGGAAATTGTTCTTGGTTAGAAAGAAGAAATAGGTTCAAAGACAGATTAAATGCCTATGGACTCTAGCTGGCTGGCTGTTCTGTATTCTAAGAGTCTAGATTTTGGGAATTCATAAATGTTTCTCCTTATGGATACAAAGCTGCTAAAGGTTTCCCCTAATTTGAGTTGTTCCTCCATGCACGTGCCCTAGCTACATGTCTTACCTAAGTGTGTACCTTTCTGCATAATCTCTCTGTGTAGCTACTCTTCCAATCAATGTTGTATATATTTGTGGGAAAGTGTGTCTCAGGTTTATGGGGGGAATGTTCCATTGCTACTTTTCCTTCTGTGTGATGTGACTAAATGCCTTTGTTTTGAACTTATGGTTTCTCTAGTTGGTCAATAAAAGTAAACACATTGGTGGAGGCACATGAGCTATGATTTTAAATGGCTGTTTATCCACAGAGCATATTGAACCTGGGTACTCAAATAGGAAAAGAATATGTCCTAGGTGCTATATATAATTAAAGAGATGATTTGGAATAACAAAAGGTCCAGAATATCAAGAGAACTAATGAAAATAAATGCAGGGGAAGGTGGCCTAGCCATTACAGATCTTAAATTGTATTATAAAGCAGCAATCATCAAAAATACTTGGTACTGGCTAAGAAATAGAGTGATGGATCAGTGGAATAGGTTAGGTATGCAAGACACAATAGTCAATGACTATAGTATTACCCAAAGACCCCAGCTTCTGGGATAAGAACTCACTCTTTCATAAAAACTGCTGGGAAAACTAGAAAAGAATGTGGCAGAAACTAGGCATAGACCACAATCTCACACCCTCTGCCAAAATAAAGTCAAAATGGATTTATGATTTAGATATAAAGGCTGATACTATAAGCAAACTGGGAGAGCAAGGAATAGTTCACTTATCAGATTTGTGAAGAACAGAAGAATTCGTGACCAAACAGGAGACAAAGAACATTGCAAAATGCAAAATGGATAACTTTGATTACATTAAATTGAAAAGTATTTGCACAAACAAAGCCAATGCAACCAAAATTGGAAGGAAAGTAGAAAATTGGGAAAGAATTTTCACAACCAGTGTCTCTGATATGGGCCTCATTTCTAAAATATATAGAGAATTAAGTCAAATTTATAAGAATATAAGTGATTCCTCAATTGATAAATTTGGTAAATCAAAGGACATGAACAGGCAGTTCTCAGATGAAGAAATTAAAGCCATATATAGTCATATGAAAAAATGCTCTAGCTCACTATTGATTAGAGAAATGCAAATCAAAAAAAAACTCTGATGTATCACATCACACCTATCAGATTGGCCAACATGACAAAACAGGAAAATGATAAATGTTGGAGAAGATGTGGGAAAATTGGAACACTAATGCATTGTTGGTGGAGTTGTGAAATGATCCAACCATTTTTGAGAGCAATTTGGAATTATGCGCAAAGGGCTATAAAGATGTGCATACCCTTTGACCCAGCAATAGCACTTCTAGGACTGTATCCCAAAGAGATCATACAAATGGGAAAAGGACCCACATGTACAAAAACATTTATAGCAGCTCTTTCTGTGGTGATAAAGAACTGGAAATTGAGAGGATGCCCATCAATTGAGGAATGGCTGAACAAGTTGTGGTATATGATAATGGAGTACTATTGTGCTATAAGAAATGATGAGCAGGAGGACTTCAGAAAAACCTGGAAAGACTTGTATGATCTAATGCCGAGTGAAGTGAGCAAAACCAGGAGAACATTGTACACAGTAACAGCCACGTTGTGTGACGACTAACGTTGATAGACTTAGCCTTTCTCAGCAATGCAAGGATCTAAGACATCTCCAAAGGTCTCATGATGGAAAATCCTACCCACATCCAAAGAAAGAACCTATGGAGTTTGAGTGCAGATTGAAGCATACTATTTGCTATTTTTTTCTTCTGTTTTGTTTTGTTTTGTCTTTCTTGTGGTTCCTCCTATTGGTTCTAATTCTTCCTTACAGTATTCACTAATGTGAAAATATGTTTAATAAGAATGTATATGTATAGCCTGTATCAGATTGCATCTCAAAACCTTATGGAAGTGATTGTTGATAAATTAAAATAAACTAATAAAAAATAATTAAAGAGATGATTAATGTAGAACATCTCCAAGCATTTCCTGATACCCCAAATTACTATAGTCCTCACTTCCCAAACTCCCTTGTTTATATTTTATCATATTATATTATTTTAATTATATCATGTATCATATGTTAATGTATATAATATATAAAACATTACATAATGTATAATAAACATATGCGTATGTGGTATCTATACATACACACACTGACTTCCTGATAAGAATGTAAAATGCCTGATAGCGGCTTTGTTTCCATTTTGCCTTTATCTCCTCAGCGCTCAGCACAGTGCTTGGTACACAGTAAGCATTAGTAGATGCTTGTTTATTGATTGATGCCTTAAAAAAAAGGCACTTAGAGGGTACGCTTGTCAAATTTGCAGATGACACAGGGCTGGGAGTGCTAGCTAATAAGTTTGATGACAAGATTCAAAATGACCTTGATAGGCTTGAATGTTGGGCTGAATCTAATAAGATGAAATTTAATAGGCATGAAAGTAATGTACTATAATTGGGTTAAAAACAATTTTACAAGTACAAGATAGAAGAGAAGCTGCTAGGTTGTTTATCTGAAGATCTGAGGTATTTATTGCTCAAAATTAGTCAACTGTGTGGTTTTGATTTGGGTTTTTTGTTGGGTTGTTTGTCTGTTGTGGTTATTTTTTTTTTAACAGACCTACAGTTTCATCAGTGTGGAAAATGCCCTCCCCCAATGCAGACGGAAAATGATCTATAAGCAAGAGTCTTAAAGAGGTGTCAGAATACTGAGGGGATAAGTGACTTGTCTGAGATATGACTTAAACCTGGACGTCCCGTCTTCAGGGATAACTCTCTACTCACCTTACCATGGAGTCTCTCCTAACTGAGTGACATGGAAGCCAGGAAATCTAAGGTCATCTTGGCCTGCATTGTGAAAAGCAGAGTGTTTAGAACTAGAGAAGTGAGAGTACCACTTATACTCTTCCCTGGTCCTACAGCATCTGGAATATTGAGTCTGGGACATTACATTTTAAGAAGGATGCTGATGAGAGACAGGACAGTCAGAGGAGGATATTCAGTATTGTGAATGCCCTTGAGATAATGCTATATGAGGATCAGCTGAAAGAAAAGGGGATATTTATCTTGGAGTAGAAAAGAAGGAAACAGAAGACATGACAACTGTTTTTGAGTATGTGAACAACTGCCATGTGGAAGAAGAATTAAATTTTATTCCATTGGTCCCTTACAAGCAGAACTAGGAGCAATGAGGAGAGGTTATAAATAGGCAAATTTAGTTCAAATGTAAATTAAAGCATCCTAGAAATCAGGACCATGCAAAACTGAAATGGGCTACCTTAGGAGGTAGTGAGTTCCTGTTCACTGGAAGTCTTCAACGAAAGGCTGAGATTATCATTGGTAAGCTATGTTATGGAAGGGATTGCTGTGCAGGTAGGAGGAGTCTAGATGGTCTTGGAGGTACCTTCCAGTTGGAAATCCCATGATTCCTTCTTTCATCATTTCATCTTGCTAATCATTTCACCTCTCTCTCCTATGGCACTGAAAATACTAGCCAAAGGCTTGCTTATGTAACCTTCAAATGTATTAATGTTCTTATTGCTTCAGTGCTAGCTAGGTGGCCTGTAGATAAAGTGTTAGACCTGGAATCGAGAAGACCTGAATTCAAATCTGGTCTCTGACTGTTATTAGAAGTGTGACCCTGGGCAAGTCACGTAGCCTCTGTTTGCCTTAGTTTCCTCACATGTAAAATGGGGATAAAAACAGCATCTCCCTCCTAGGGCTGTTGTGGGGATTGAATGAGATAATTGTAAAGTGCTTTGCAAATTTTAAGGTGCTATATAATTAATTGCTGGCTATTGTTATTGCTGTAATCATCATCATCATTATCATCAACAACAACAATTCTTCACTTACAGAATTGTGGCATCTGATGTTAAATCATCAGCCTGTTCCTTCTTTGAGGAACACCCGTAGCATTAGCAACCATCCTTTTCCCTCTCTTTCTCTCTATACCTTTCGTTGGTCCTGAAACCTTTCCCATGAAGGCTCCTCCCTTACAGAAAGTTTCTTTCAACATCATTCTCATCTGCCCCTTTTTTTCTCTTAAGTATACCATCACCTTCTCTTCTCTACTTCCTGCTCCTTCTAAGTAAGATGACTGTATGTAGTGTCTCTATTTTTGTTGGATCTGATTCTTCTCACCTTGATTCTCTCTATACATGAAAATTTTGTTAATTTCATTGATTAATTAGTTTAATTAAATTAATTTCAATTTTACTATTTCTGTGCTAATTACTTTACTTTTTTGTCTATTCTTTCTATTAAACACTTCTGCACCTGCAATTGTTGTCCTTTAAAGTCTTCAATTTTATATTTTATGCCTTGAGACTTTTTATGTTGTTGTTTTTTTTAATGTATGTATAAATACATATATCTATTCCTAACATATCACCCCATTCTGACATCTAGAAAGGAACAAAGCATTTCCCTTTGGTTATTTTTCTCATCACATATATCTTTAGTTTCAGCAAGAAACTAAAAAAAAAAAGCAAGTTCTAAAAGAAACTAAAAGAACAACTAAAAGAAACAGCAAGTTCTACTGGGATCTGTGCTTTTCTCTCCGTAGGGATGACTTCTCCCTGAGATGCAAATATTCTTCAAATCAGTCTTAAAGAATTACCTGAGGTCCTGAAAGGTGAGTTCTCCAGGGTCACACAACCAATATGTGTCAGGAAGGCTCCCCTCTTTCCCCAGTTTCTATTAGCATGGTGAGGGCTTCTGTTTTCAAAAAGAGTTGTAGGACTTTAAATTTTAAAAGAGTATGGCAGTGGCCACTTTTCCTGGCCCAGGATTCCAGTTGAAGTCAAAAGTTGAAAGCATGTTCTACCAACTCATGCCCTGCTGTTAACAAGAAACAACTAGGGGAGCAAAATAATGACCATGAGCTATACTAGGTCAGCAGGGAGCAATGTCTAACAGAGACTGTGTTTCTAGTGAGGACTATGTGTTTGATGGGGCCTACAAGCCATGGAGAGGACATTACCAAAGGACATTGGCATCTCTGCAGTATTAAGAGATGAGTTTTCCCTCCACATGTCCTAGTCATACATGTTCCTTATATATGTTTATATCTGCTCTTGCCTCTAATGGTGTATGTTTGTGGGAGAATATGAGTGTGGGAGAGTTTTATGGGGTAAATTTCTTGTTACTTTTCCTTCCTATTCTATTTTATTAAATACTTTTGCTGAACTAATTATATACTCTAGCCAACTAGCAAAGTGAACACATCAGTAGGGGCTCATGAGTAATGATTTTGAATGGATGTGGGACCACAGAGTATCTCAAACCCAGGACAGCCCTGTCCGGAGGACTTATGTGGGAGTTAGTGGGTATCCTTAGATGCTACACTCATAATAGAATGGAGTTCCATAAGGTACATTGGAATGGGATTGACAAAGGGGGATAACAATATGAAGGGATAGGGCTGAGGTGAACAGAAATGAAGACAGGGAGAATGGTAGCAGAGGAATGATAACCTAAACACGGTTCTTTTCTGAATCATGGGGAGAGAGGAGGAGAGAGTTTAATAGCTGTGGGATAGAACCTGATTGTCAAGTGCTTCCCACAAGTGCACCAGTCCCAGCTAGTAAGTTGATTTGATTTTCTACACCATCCTCTAATCTTGGATCTTCCAGCTGGTCAGGTGGCTTGGTAGTGAGGAACTAATATGGGTGACCAGATGTCAGGAGCCTTGCTATCTGAGTTCTCTCTGGTTATTTGTATTTATAAATAGCTTCAGCCAGAAGCTTTTATTGGTCTGGGTGTAATTATTGGAAATGCATTTTCAAAAAGGCAATTAAAGGAGAAATATCCCAAAAGAAGACATAAACCAAACACTGAAGTGTTTTGACAGAACACCTGTCTTGGGTTGGGGTTTGGAGCCAAAAAAAAAAAAAAGATAAAGAGAATTTGATAATGCAAATGAGTGCATTTATACCTGGAAATCTATCTGGGAAATGAATCAATGAGGCAAGACAGAAGAGGTTGAGGAACCCCAATCAATACCCTACCCCATTACTGCTAATGAAGATAAAAAAGCTCTGTAGGGATAGTGTGGTAATCGATATAGGGCTAACATAAGAATCAGCCCAAGACCAGCCTATAAAACATATTAGCAACATGAAAATGGACAAGTTATGTAACCTCTCAGTGGCCCAGGCAACTCTCTAAGGCCATAACTAGGACTGAATAAGAGACTGGGAAATTTAAAGAGTTAATAAGATTAGTACCTTCTAAGTTAGAAGGCACAGATGGAATCTGGTATCGGTGGGTGGGCTGGAGGCTCTCTGTAGCAGGGCAAGTTGGGGAAAGTTTTAGTTAAGCCTAGAAGTGGGGGGAAAGGCCTAGGCCTAGACCAGGAGCTCTATCCACCGTACCACCTAGCTGCCCCTTGATGCCAGATTGGAAGAAGTGAGATAAGGGTTGTTTCCCTGCTGGAAAACCATGCCTTCTGGGGACAGCAAACAATAAAGAGCTATTATAGGTTTTCCAGTGGATGACCTGATAAAAACAATATTTCAGGAATTAGAATCTGTCAGTTATTTCACAAATTGTTATGAAGCAGTTAGATCACAAATCAGAACAGTCCCTGCCTTTTCAGAGCATAAACACCACTTTCTTACCTCTAATCACATCTCTCTCTTTTCTCCAGGCACACAGCTAGTACCTTAGTTCAATCCCTCATTAACTCTCCCCTGCATAGACTATTGCAGGATCCTCCTAATCAGCATTCTTGCCTCACTACTGTCCCCACTCCAACCCATCCTTCACCCATCCAACCCATCCTCCATGTGGCCAGCAAAAGGATTTTTCTAAAGCACAGGTTTAAACGTCACCTCATTCCCTCCATTGATAAATTCCTGTTACCTCTCTGATCAAATATAAACTCCTCTGTTTGGCATTTAAAGCTCTTTACAACCAGATCCTACCCTACTTTTCCAGCCTCCTCACACAATACTTCCATAAACTCTATGACTTAGCCAAACTGGCTTTCTTGCTTTGATTACATGACACCCTATATTGATAATCCATCATCGTTCACTGTGCTTTCGTATTGGTTGATCTCCAAGTGATGGGCATTCTGAATCATGGAGTATGTGGACGGGAGTAAAGATAAGAAGACAAGCTTGGGGTCATGTTATGAAGGACTCTAAAAGCCAAAGAGAGGATGTTATATATGATCCTGAAGGTTTCAGGGAGTCATTGGACTTTACTGAATGGGTCTGTATGTGACACAGACTTGTCCTTTAGACAGCTAGGTGGTATAGTGGATACAGTGCTGGGCCTGGAGTCAGGAAGACCTGAGTTCAAATCCAGCCTCAGACACTTACTAGCAGTGTGACCCTGGGCAAGTCACAAACCCTGTTTGCCTTAGTTTCCTCATTTATAAAATGAGCTGCAGAGGGAAATGGCAAACCACTCCAGTATCTTTGCCAACAAAACCCCAAATACTCATGAAGAGTTGGACATGACTAAACAACAACAAAATTAGGGAGATCACTCTGAGAGTTGATTGGAGGATGGACTGCAGTGGGGAAAGAATTGAGGCAGAGATCACCCAGCAGTCTATTGCAATAGTACAGACTTTAGGTGATGAGGGCCTGGATCAGAGTGGTGGCAGGGTCAGAGGAGAGAAGGGGCCATAGAGAAGAGATGTTAGGAAGACAGAATTGACAGATCTAGGCAATAGATTGGATATGGGGGGATTGGATATGGGGGGGGTAGGGATGGCAAGAGAGAATGAGGAGTCAGGGATGACACCCAGGTTGTGAGGCTAGGTGATGGGAAGGATGACGGTGCCCTAGATGGTAACAGAGAAGCTAAGAGGAGGGAAGTGTTTAGGAGGGAAAGATGGGTTCACTTACCAGTTTGAGATGTCCCAAAGGCAGTTGGAGATGGTAGATTGGCAGTTAGGAGAAAGATCAAGGCTAGGTAAGTACATCTGAGAATCATCTGCTTGGGGATGATAATTCAATCCATGGAAGTTCAGGAGAATACCAATGACAATAGTAGAGAGGAAGACGAGCTGAGGAGATCCCCAAATGAATTAGTATAGAAGGAAAAGAGAAGAGGTTCCAGGACAGAGCCCTGTGGGATACCCAACATTAGTGGTTGCGACCCAAATAATATCCAGCAAAGGAGACTGTAATGTATTACCTCTTTACATCTATCCCTTGGAACCTCTGGTTTCCTTCCTTTGGCTCACAATATCTACCTACCTGACTGCAGCCATGTTTCACATTCCATCCTGCCCATCTTTTAGTCATATTTAGCATCTAGACCACAGAGAAATAACCTGGGGAATTTAGGCAATGAGGTGACTCAGGAGATAGAGTCTTTGACCTGGAGTCAGGAAGACTTTATGCATCCCCAAAGTTTAGCACAGTGTTCGGCATATATTAAACACTTAAAAAAATGCTTTTTTCTTTTTTTCATTCACCTTCTTCGGGAAGATTTTCCTGGTTCCGCACTCCCCCCCCCCCAATGCCTTTCTTGCAAGGATTTTATGTATTTGTTCTATCTACCTTGTTAGAATTCCTTGAAGTGAAGATGTCTTTGTATCTCCAGCGCCTAGCTCTGTGCCTGTTACATAATAGGAGATTAATAAATCCTTGTGAATACAGTGGAAAGGGGCTCCCAGCTTCAATTCCAGGTACTACTTCTTTTAACTGTGGAAAAATGACTTAATCCTTGAGAACCTCAGTCTCTTTAGCTGTACAATGAGGGATTTGGAATACATGACTTTTTAGGGTCCCTTCCAACTTTACGAACATAATACTTTTAGTACCAAATTTTTTGCTAACCAGGTGCTAGCTAGTTAATTTTCAAAACTAAGTTCCATTACAGAAATAGTACTCGCTGCTCTTAGTAATTTTGGCTGCTGGGGAAAGGGAAGAGAAAGAAAAACTGATGTTTAAGAAAATAATTTTTTTAATACAGGCTTACATGCAGGGTGTGCTGGTAAATGTTTAATAACTGCTTCTCCCTTACAAAAATGTGCTTAAGAGGCACTTTTAAGTTTATTGTTGTTTAGCTGAATCCAACTCTTTGAGACCTCATTTGGGGTTTGCTTGGCAGAGATACTGGAGTATATTTCTTTTCTTTCTCCAGGTCATTTTACAGAGGAGGAAACTGAGGCAAATAGGGTTAAGGGACTTGCCTAGGGACTGTATCATTAACATTTTTTCTCTATCACTTTCTTAAATCTACAAAACTAAAACTAAAACTTTCTTAAATCAACAAAACTAGCCCTAATTTGTAGCCTTTCTCAATTTCCAAGGTCTGAATACTTAAAGTGAAAATTTAACAACAAAAATGTACCTAAGACACGCTTTTAAGTTAAATCTGTATTATTAACATTTTCTCTATCACTTTAAGTCTAGATAATCAGCAGAACTATCCATGGAGCCCTGATTTCCAAGGTCTACATACTTATACTTAACAATAGGCTCTCCGGAGCATGTGTGAGCTAGCTCCAGCACCCTTGCTTGCATGTGACAACAAACATACGGGGAAAAAAACCGTTATCAGATCCCAGATAGATACGGGAAGAAGGGCCTCTCTGGGAGTCTAAATGAACTACATTTCCCAGAAATCCGATGGGCGCCCGGAGGGCTTACACTGGCTTACAGTGAGCCAATCTGTGAGACATCATACAAAAGACCAATCACAGGGAAATGGGGGCGGGCCCTTCCTCTTTCAGAGGTTGGCTTGCCATAGATATCCAATAGGACGGGGTTGTGGGGGGAGATACCCGAAGCTCCAGGCACGCAGCGCTCCAGCCTGAGCTCTTGAGCATGGAGTGGAGCGGCGGGAGGAGAGCCTAGAAGCGCTTTCTCCCTCCAGCACGTGGGTGCTGGAGCAGCCCGAGGCGGACCAACCCTAGGGCGGGTCCCCGCCCTCCTTCTCCCTGGCCGCTTTCCCCAGTTTCTCCGGTTATAGGACGTTTGTATCTCGGGCAGCCCGGGGCCTGGTAAGACGTGGCCGAGGCAGGCGAGGGGGCGGGGAGCTCTGCTTCTTTGGCACCGCAGGGCTTTTGAGAAGGGGGATTAAGCCCGCCTTTATGCTTCCTCTCTTCCAGACCCGCCCGTGGTTTGCTGGCGCCAGCATCTGCCCCGGGTCGGGGAGGGTCGTCGCTTCCCGCCCTCCCGCCCTTCTTCGCGTCTGTGCCCGGAGCCTCAGCAGAGCGCGCGTCATGACGCCCACCCTGGAAGAGCTGCAGCCCCCGGGTAATTGCGCGCGAGCCGGCGCCCGCTGCTGTTTGTTGGTGCCCGGAGCCCGTGTTGCGTCATCGCGGTGCTGGGGAACTCTCCCGGGCCGGGTAGAGCGGGCCGCTGCTCCTAGTACTTTTCCGATGACTATTTTTTTAGGGGGGTGGTGTTGTCTAGAGCCTCCTTTTCCTTTGCTCCATTTTTCTTTCTCACTTACCTTCTTGCGCAAACTCTGAAATTTCAGAAAAGTTGGTGGAAGAGAGAGAGCCTGTTCTTCGGGAACACTGAGATTTATTGATAGGGGCACGTGCCGTTCTTTATTCGAACCCAGAGGCAGAAGGAAGATCATTCTGGAATTGTTCCCAGGGAGAGGTACAGGGAGCCAGACCCCCACAGAGTCTGCTAGGTTGAGCAGTTTCTACTTAAGACAGGACACTGTATGAACCTAGGCAAGTCACTTAATCAACCTCAGTTTCCTCATCTGTAAAATGGAGATCATAATATTAATAGCCTTCACAGTTATATAATTCAGTGCTTGGCACATAGTAGGTGCTTAATAAATTTTTGAGTTGCATTGTTGTGAGGATAAAAATGAGATACTGTATATAAAGCGCTTTACAAACCTCAAAGTTTTATTCAGAATGTCCTAAAACTTACTAGTGAGTTTTAAACCTGTTGAAAACAGCCAGGAGACTTGTAATACCCTATATTCAGCCTCATTAAACTTAAGTCTTTGTTATTCTAATCAGGTTGAGCCAAATCTCATTTCCTCCGGGTTTAAATTTCTTCCTCACGTTCTCCAGTAGTCTATAGATTTCTGTTTGGGGAGATTAGCATTTGAAATAGGAGTATGTGGGTGGGGCATGAGATCGAGGTACTGAAGTTATGTAATGAGATTTTAAATGGTTCAAACTGTGGATATTGTACCTGCTTGGAAGGTACTGTGAGTTCTTGTTCATGATTTAAGACGCTACAGAGATCAGGAGAGCTGGAATAGTTTACCTGTCATATCTATGGATGAGGGAAGAATTTAGGACCAAACAAGATTAAAGCATTCCAAAATGGAAAATGGAAAATTTTGATTATATAAAATTAAGTTTTTGCACAAACAAAACCAATGCAATGGAAATCAGCAAAAAACTGGGAAAAATTCTACAGCAGCTATCTCTGATAAAGGTCTCATTTCTCAAATATATAGAGAACTAAGTCAAATTTATGAGAATACAAGTCATTCCCCAATTGATAAATGGTCAAAGGACATGAACAGGCAGCTTTTAAACAATGAAATCAAAGCTATCTATAGTCATGAAAAAATGCTCTAAGTCACTATTGATTAGAGGAATGCAAATTAGAAAACTCTGAGGTACCACCTCATACCTATCAAATTGACTAATGTGACCAGAAAGAGAAATGATAAATGTTGGAGAGGATGTGGGAAAATTGGGACACTAATGCAATCGAATTGTGAACTGATGCAACCATTCTGGAGAGCACTTTGAAACTATGGCTATAAAACTGCGCATACTCATTGATCTAGCAATACCACTATTAGATCTGCATCCCAAAGAGACTGGGAAAAAAAAAAGGGAAAAAAACCTATTTATATAAAAATATTTATAGCAGCTCTTTTTGTGGTGGCTAGGAATTGGAAATCAAAGGGATGCCCATCAATTGGGGAATGGCTAAACAAGCGGTGGTATATGATTGTAATATTGTGCTATAAATTATTGTGCTATAAAAAATGACAAGCCCTTAGCAAGGAAGGCTTTGTTTGCCTCAGTTTTCTTATCTGTAGAATGAGGATAATAACAGCACCTACCTTTTAGGGTTGTTGTAGGGATCAGATAAGATAATATTTGTAAAGCGCTTTGGTAGTGCCTGGCTCATACTTGTTCAGTTGCTTCTAACGCTATGTGACCCCATATACATAGCATGCTGGGCCCTTTTGCCCTCCACTGTCTCTCAACTTTGTCCAAGTTCATACTCTTTGTTTTCATAACACTATCTATCCATCTCTTCTTTTGCCTTCCCCTTTTCCTTTTGCCTCTTGTTTTTCCCAACATCTGGGTCTTTTCCAGTAAGTCCTATCTTCTTGTTACGTGGCCAAAATATCTAAGCTTCAGCTTCAGTATTTGACCTTCGAATGAATAGCCTGAATTCATTTCTTAAATATTGACTGATTTGATCTCTTTGCTGTCTAAAGGCATTGTTATCTCCAGCACCACACTTCAAAAACATTGATTCTCATACATTGGTACTGGATAAACCATGGCTTTGACCATACAGATCTTTTTTGGCACGGTGATATTTCTGCTTTTTAGTATGCTCTCCAGATATGCCATAGCTTCCCTTCCAAGGAACAAGAGTTTTCATTTTATGGTTGCAGTTGTCATGTACAGTGATCTTTGAGCTCAAGAATATAAACTGACACAGCTTTCGTTTTTTTCTCCCTCTATTTGCAAGGGGGTGATGGGGGACTGTTTTCCAACATCAAAGTTTCCTTGGTGTTAAGCTTCGAGCCAGCTTTTGTACTCTCCTCTTTTACCCTTATCCAAGAGGCTTATTAATTCTTCACTTTCTGCCATCAGAGTGGTATCATTTGCACATCTGAGATTGTAGCACATAGTAGGTGCTATATAGATATTCCCTTCTCCTTTCACTTTCCTCTGATGGAATATTGTGTAAAAAGTGTTGTTTAAGTGTCAGTTATTCCTATTAAAGAAAATGTAAACTTGAGAGATTTTTAACAATCCTTATGTTCCCAGCACAGACAGTGCTTAGTGGATTAATAAATGTTTATTGAATTGGATTAAAAGATGGAGTGAAAGAAGTTCATGACGATTAGTTAGTGGTCTGCCTTTCTAGAATTCAGACTCACGCATTTGGTGTCAGAAAAATCTGAGTTAGAATCCTGCCTCAGGATTAACCCCTTTAAGTCCCACTTTCCACATCGGTAAAATGGGGTTCATGTAGCACCTATCTCATAAGGTTGTTGTGAGAATCAAATGAAATAACACGTATGTAAAACACTTTGTAAACCTTAGAGTGCTACATAAATGCTATCTGTTCTTTTAAATAAATGGAGTTGGAGAGATGGTTTTTGAAACCAACGGAGCTGTCATTCAGATGTCTTTATTTATTTATTTTGCTATGTTGCTATAAAAAGGCCCTGCCTTGCCTGGGCCTAGCCAAGCTCAGAGACACTACTCTTCTTTCTGCTCTCATTCCATTATAACATGCCCTCTCAAGGTTTATCCAACTCCTGACTGAGTTAATTTCCAGTTCCTATCCTCTTTCTAGGTGACTAATGAACCTTCAGAGGAGACTCAGAAGGGTCTAATAGGCCAGAAGAGAACCAGACAGAGCAGTGTCACCGAAACCCAAGGAAGAGACAAATGGTCATAAGGAAGGGGGTTTTGGGGGACCGAGTGGTCAGTAGCTAGCCTTTATCTAGGGCTTTTAAGATTTGCAAAGTGCTTTACCATGTTATCAGTGTTGACCCTTGTAGCAACCAGGGAGGTAGGTGCCATTATTATCTCCATTCTCCTGTGGAGGAAACTTGAAGCAGAGAAATTTGATTAGCTCGCCCAGGGTCAAGTACCTAGTAAATGATTGAATCAGGATTTAAACTTAGGGCTTCCTGGCTCTAAGTCCAACAGTAGCCACTGTGCACCACCTTGCTGACATCCCCATGTGAGGAAGAGGACTGAGAACAGGTCATCAGATTTAGCAATAAAGAGGTCATTATTGATCTTAGCTCAGTTTTACTCTGGTGAGGGGAGGCAAGGGTTAGAATTCAGACCATAAGGGGTTGAGAATTCATTGGGAGGTAGGGAAATGGAGGCATTTTTTTTTTGGAGTCTCAGGATCCCAGATTTCTGGCAGTGAGGCCAGTGTCCCTCCTCACACTCAATCCTTCTCCTCCCTTATTTTACTTTACCGTCTAAATTGGGAGGCAGTAGGTGGCCCTATTGGATTAACAACCGAGGGCCTGGAGTCAGAAAGACCTGTTTGGCCTCCGATACTTTTACTAGCATGCCTCAGTTTCCTCAGCTGTAAAATGAAAATCGTAACAGCACCTGCCTGTTGTTAGGATCAAATGAGATAATATTTGTAAAGTGCTTAGCACAGTGCCAGGTACATAGTAGGCACTTAATGCCAATTAGATTTGGAAGGGGCCTTAGCAATCATTTGGTCTACCCTTCTGATCCTCACTTGACAAATGAGGAAAGTGAGGCCTCAAGGCCTTAAGTGATACATTCATAGTAACACAGCTGATTAGTGGCAGAGCCAGAAATAGAAACCTGGTTTCTAGAGTATTCTGCTGCAGGTAAGGATCAGCTTGACCTTCTCAAGGTCTGGGCATTTTTAGTTGACTAGGAAAATTAAAGAGCGTTGTAGGGAAAACAACACTTTTTTTTTTTTAATGGAAAAAATGCCCATGTGAGAATAGGAAAGGTCAAAAGGGAGTCAGATTAGGTACAAACTAGAAAATAGACGGGCCTTCCAGGAAAGCTGGCAGTGTTCTCCAAAGTCAGCAAGTAATCTGATGTCCTATACACACCACAGATTAGAAGACTAGTGAATCTTTGCTTATGGTGCAGAAGATTAAAAAGGACATTTGGAGTTGGAATAATAGTTGCATCTTCTTTCTGAAGAAGTTCTTTAGTTATGTTCTCACTCCCTACTTAAGCAGATTGATGTAAAGGCTTATGCACTGTGTGTTCCAGGCTTAATCAGTAAACTGTGTAGATAGTATGGACAGTACTGATAGAGGACAAAGTGCTGGATTTGGAGCCAGAGGACCTGGGTTTGAATTCTGGCTCTGTCACTTATTAGCTGTGTGATTTTGGGTAATTCCCTTAACCCTTCTGGGCCTCAGTTTCATGATAGGTAACATTTACATAGCACCTACAGTGTTGTGCCAGGTTCCTTGCTATTATCTCATTTTATCCTCACAGTAATCTTGGGCTTCCTTCTCTCTGTCTGTCTGTCTGTCTGTCTCTGGGTGTGTCTCTCTCTGTCTATCTTTCTCTCTCTCTCCCCCCCCCCCCCCAGTCAGTGGAGTGCCCCCTAGAGTTGGCATCAAACAGCCAGACTCCAGGATCACGAAGCCTGACTCTAAAGTTGCCAGAACCACTGACCCCAAGGCTGCCAAGTTTGCTGCCAAAGTCAGTAAGTCTGATCCCAAGGCTACCAAATCTGGTCCCTAACCCAGCAAATCTGACGCCAGGGTCACCAAGTCTGATTCTAAGGCCACAAAGCCCAGTGATTCCAAGGCTGCTAAGCCTGCTGAGTCCAAACCAAAGATGCAGGGGTTAAAGCTGCTAGTCCCAAGCCTTCAAAATAGATGCATCAGGACAGAAGGACTTGTTTAAACCCTAAATTACTGGTTTTTTCCCAGTCAGGGTATGATCATTCTATTCACTGTTTTGTTCAAATAAAGAAAATGGTGAGTCATTAAAAAAAAAATCTTGGGCGGTAGGTGCTGTTATTATCCCCATTTTATAGATGAGGGAACTGAGGCAACCAGAGATTAAGTGACTTGTCCAGATTTGTACAGCTGGTAAGTGTCTGAGGCTGGATTTGAACTCGGGTCTTCCTGATTCCAGGCTCAGTTCTCTATCTGTTAGTGTGATCTAGTGAGCTGCTCCTGTAATGGAAGAGTTGAACTAGAACTGAGGGTTCTTTATAACTCTAAATCTTTGATTCTCTAAATCACTGGTACTTTGGAGCCACAACTTCTGAGGCTTTGGGAGGGAAGAAGTGAAGAGAACCATTGTGAAAACATTAACCAGAACATGTAACTTGTAACATTATAAATAACCTCAAGGCCAAAGGTATGAAGGATTGCTAAGTTGACTTACATACCTAAAGTTTCTAGAGGGTTCCATAAGAACTAGGGACAATAATAATAATCGACATTTATACTGTGCTTTAAGGTTGCTAAATGCTTTCCTTATTGTCTCTTTTGGGCCTTAAACCCTGAGAAAAAAGTACTACAGGTATTCTTATCCCCATTCCACAGATGAGAAAAGTGAGGCCCAGAGTGGTTAAGTGACTTGCTTATGACACAGCTAATAAATGTCAGAGGTGGGATTTGAACCTGTTTTGCTCACTCTCAAGTCCACCACTGTTCATCTTGTGCCCGGCCATATCATTTAATATCCCTCTATTTTAATTTTTTGCATTATGGTCAAAATGAGAACTGTACTGCTATCCTCTTTACCTTTGTGTCATCCTGTGCACCTGGCACTGTTCTTAACCCTTAAGTGATTCTTAAATGTTTTTTATTAAAGTGAATACAGGGAAATAGGTGGAATTCTGTGATATCAATATAACCTGTTAAAACAAAGGCCATCTAGTTTCTACAAAAGGAAATCATTGCTAATTAATCTGTTATTATATAAGATGATGGTGCAGGCCCTCATCATCTCATGCCTGGACTATTAAAAGAGCCTTCTAGTTGACCCCCACATCTTCCCCCACTCAAGTCCATTGTCCTCCACTCAGCTGTCAAAGTGATCTTCCTAAAGTTCAGACCTGGCCATGTAATCCTCTTAATAATCTCCATTGGCTTCCTGTTACCTCCAGGATCACATGTAATATCTTCTCATCAGCATTTAAGCCTTTCATAACCTCTTCCCCCCCATCTTTCCGTTCTTCTTATGCCCCTCCACGTATTGTGTGATAGTGACACTGGCCTCTTTGGTGTTCTAGAACAAGATATTTTTACTCTCCCTTTATACCCTCCTGCCTGGGATGCTTTCTCTCATCTCCACCTTCTGGTTTCTATGGCTTTTTAAAATCCTGCCTTCTACAGGAAGCCCTTTTGGATCTCTCTTAATTCTAGTGCTTTCCCTCTTTTGATTATTTCCAATTTATATCTTGTTTGTACATTATTTTTACATGCCTCCCTCATTGGATTATGAGCTCCTTAAGAGCAGGGACTGTCTTGCCTTTCTTTGTATCCTGGTACTTAGTAGGTGCTTAATAAATTTATTAACAGATTGTCTATTAGAACTCTTTAAGAGTACAATTAATGTTAATCGGGAACCCATAGGTGTAAATAGTTTTGATTTTAGAGTTTTTGACATTTCCACATGTGGGGCGAATCAATTAAACAAATAACCAATTTGATTTTGATTGCTGGGGCAGAATGTTTTGGCTTAGAGACAGACAATAAAAGATGGAGATAAGCAGGTGTATCCCCTTATGGGAAATGTAACCGGTGAAGCCCCATGGGGAGTGGGGCAGGGATGAGCTTTGTTAACTGCCTTTCTAAAAAAAAATTTTTTTCGAATAAGCAGTATGAAAGAGTGACTATCTAAGGAGATCTCCCCAACTTTTAAGATAGCAGTAAACTTTTTTGGGTATTAAAATGCATAGCAAATGGGGAAAACTGCAGTAGTGTCTTGTGAGGGAATTGTAATTATCCATTTGAATATAAACTCATGGGCAAGATAGTGTGGAGCTGATACTGTAATGAAGTGGAAAGAGACCTGGATTTGGATTTGGAGGACCTGTGTTCAGATTTGGGTTCTGCTCTTTACATTTCCCTGGTGACTTTGGAGAAGTCACCGCCACTCTCAGTTTCCCTATGTGGAAAAAAATGGATTGGATTGTTAGCCTAGTTCTCCCTCCCATTGTGTATAGTCAGTGAAAACAAATCTATACATTGGCCACGTATGCAAGTAAGTATATGACTATTCTGTACCTCTAGTTTCTCAGCTGTCTGCCTAAGGGAGGAAATTATGCTTTGTTACAAGTTTTCTGGAGTCTAATTTGTTATTTTTTACATCCTTATCTTAAGTTCTTTGTTTTCTAACTCTAGTAGTTAATTAAACATATTCTAAAATAGTTCTGGAGGAATAATTATGCAAATAAATAAAATTCACATTTCAACAAACATATTAAGCTCTTACTATGAGTAAGACAATGTTCTGTGTAAACAAAGAAGAAAAATGAAAAACAGTCTCTGCCCTCAAAGAGCTTATTCTGTTGGGAAGGATATAAAATACACAGTGCTCTTATAGAGTTGTTTCAGTCCTGTCCAACTCTACGTGACCCCATTTGGGGTTTGCTTGACAAAGATATTGGAGTGGTTTCCTTTTCCAGCTTACTTTACAGATGAAGAAACTGAGGCAAACAGGATTAAGTGACTTGCTCAGGTTCACACAATAGTGTCTGAGGCCATATTTGAACTCAAGTCTTCCTGACACAAAGCCCAGTCCTCTAACCATTCCCTGTGCTGCCCCATATAATGGTCATTAAACACAAAATAACTCCAGGAAACAGAGAGCTCAAAACTATGGGGATTAAAAATGGTTCACGTAGAAGGTTGTATGATTTGAGCTTTTAAATAGGTTGTCTGTTTTTATATATTTTTATTTTTTACTTAACAAACATTTTTAATCACTGCTCTATTAGAGAAAAAGAAACAAATGCTTCCAACAGATATGCATAATCAAACAAAACAAATGCCACGGTTGTCTGTATCCAAACCTATGTGTCATCAGTACCGTGTGTTGGTCTCCTTTTTGTCAGTATTTAGGCTGCCTGCTTCATCATTGGTCCTTTGTTAGTTTTTACATTGATCTGAGTTCTTAATACTTTCTCAGTTGTTTTCCTTTACAGTGTTGTGTAAATTGTTCTCTTCATATAAGCCTTCCAGGCTGTTGCAGTAGTCCAGGTATTAGGTGATGAGGGCATGTACCATGGTGGTGGCAGCAGTGTCAGAGGAGAAGGAGGTGTGTATATGAGAGAAGCTGGGGAAGGTAAAATTGATAGAAATTGATATCTAATTGGATATGGGGAAGTAAAAGTGAGGGAGAACTTGAGACCAACATTTAAGTTTCCTGCCTGGGTGACTGTGAGGATGGTGATATAATGGGGAGGCTGAGGTGGTATTACATCGTTAACCTGAGCTCAGCGAGATCAATTTGACAGCTGAGTAGAGGGTGGTCTGCAGTGTGGAGGTAGGTAGACCAACCAGTAGACTATTGAAATAGACCAGAGGTGAGGGTATGAACCCAGGTGGTAGCAGTATCAGTAGAGAGAAGGAGGCATATGTGAGATATGTTAGGGAGATAAAAATGCCAGGGCTTCATGACAGATGGGATATGGAGAGTTAAAAAAGAATGAGGAGTCAAGGATGACACCAGGGTTTTGAACTTGGATAACTGAGGGTATGGTGGTACTTTTGACAGTAATAAGGAAGTTAGAAAGAGGGGAAGGCTTGAGGGGAAAAGATAATGAGTTCAGTTTTAGATCTGTTGAGTTTAAGATTTTCATGGGACATTTGGTTTGAGACTGATAGTGTGAATGGGTAGTATGGAAATGTGAAACTGGAGGTCAAGAGAAAGGTTAGGGTTGAACAAATAGATCTGAGAATCATCTACGTAGAAAACATAACTGAATCCACGGGAGCTGATGAGATCACCAAGCAAAACACTATAGAAGGGAAAGGGGCTCATGACAGAGTCTTGGGGAACACCCACTGGTAGTGAGCAGACCTGCATTAAGATCCAATAAAGGAGACTGAGAAAGGGCAGCCTGAAAGGTAGGAGGAAAACCAGGAGAGCACAATGTCATGATATATAGAGAAGAGAGAACCAAGGAGAAAAGAGTACTCAGCAGTGTGAAAGGCTGCAGAGAGGTCAGGGATGATTAGGATTGAGAAAAATCCATTAGATTTGGCAATTTTAAGAGCATTGGTAACTTTGGACCGAAGTTTCAGTTGATTGAAGAGATTAGAAGTGAGACAGCAGAGTTAAGAAGAGAGTGAGGAGAAGGCAGTGATTGCAGGCTGCTTCTCAAGGAGTTGAGTCAGGAAAGGGAGAAGAGATAGAGAACAAAAGCTAGCAGCCAGCATGGCACTCAGAGAAGGGAATCGGTCTGTATAGAAGCAATGATTGAATTCATGGGAGCTAATGAAGGTCACCAACTGAGAGAAAATGGAGATAAAAGTGAAAGGGGCCCAGGAGGGAGCCCTGAGGGATGTTCACAGTTAATGGGAGTGTCATGGATGAAGTGCTGGGAACAAGATTCATTGGGTAGTTGTTTATTGCTGTTGTTCATGCTGTCTGTGTGTACTCTATTTCTTGGACAGTGAAACTGTCTAGTCAAGGGGTATTAATTTGTATTGATGGCTAAATCCTGAGTATTTGGGGACTGACAGTACAAAGGCTTGGGAGTATAGAACCTCCTGCTTGCCTTTTTTGTCATTCCTTTGCATAGACAGCCTTACTGGCTGGCTCTTTCAGTGCTTTGTGATCTGTTGAACAGGTAGATAAAACAACTTTTTTAGCTAAAAATGTATTAGGATGCAATTTATCATTATTACTATTAATGAAACAATTGCTTTGCATTAATGGTGTATTATAGATACTTTTGCTAATCCTGCCTTCTATTTTATTTGGGATTTTTAATTGTACAATAGAAGTGGGGAGCAGAGGGTACTTCTAAGCCTAATGTAGGGGAACTACATAGGAACTAATGTCCGTCAGTAATATTCTAGGAAACTGACGTGACCGTGAAGCTTCTTACTTGCTATTTTGCCTTGAAAACTCTGCCCATTTGACTTTGCTCTGACATGGGGACAAAAATAGCTTCTAGGAGCATTATGTAAGAGCCTAGCTAGTGATTATTGTACCATTCAAAATGTTTATTGTGGTTAGACATTGTTATAATTTTACTAAGCATTTTTATAAAGCATATCATTGTTCATCTTTTTTGATGCAGTATAGCTATGGCTTATAGCATCTGTGAACTTAATTCTTTGATGGTTTTCTACTATAAGCTAACCTCCCCAACTTTTTGGAGAGAGCATACCTTTATTTTTGAAAACGAATTGTTTGATTTTAATTATCTTTTTTTTTTTAAGCAGGAAAAAAAATCCCAAAGAATGATATTGAAGCCATTTTGCAGGAGAAGATCATGGTATTGGATGGCGGTATGGGGACCATGATCCAACGGTATACTCTGAGTGAAGAGGACTTCAAAGGACAAGACCTGAAAAACCATGCCAAGCCTTTGAAAGGCAACAACGACCTCTTAAGTATAACTCGACCTGATATCATTTGCAAGATCCATAAGGTATTGTACAATACAGTTTAGCATCCGATATTTTTTAAATAGTCTCATTCTCTTCAGAGTATTGTAATAGGCGCTGGGGGAAAAAATGGAAATAAGATATGGTCCCTGCCTTTTGGGAACTTATGGTCTAGTAGGTCATTAAGAATATTTCATGGATAGCCAATCTGTACAATATTATACATGTGTATTAGGGAATTATCAAAGTTATATATGAAGTTTATTACTAACTAGAGGATCAGGGGTGACTTTCTGTAGGAGGAGTCATTTAAATTGGGCTTATAAGGATATTTCGAAATCCACAGAGAAAAAGGAGAGGCATTCCAAGCAGAGGGAATAATCTGAACAAAGACATGGAGGTCTTTGTGTATGCATTGTGCATTCAGAGGGGCAGAGAATAGTCCAAATTGGCTGGAGTGTAGAGTAGATGGAGGAGAGTGATAACAAATCAAGTTGCCTAAGGTGGGGGTGACCCCAGGTCTTGGAAGCTCTGTAGTCCCTAGTAGATGAATTTGAACTTTACTTGGGAAGCAATAGGGAGCCATTAAAAGTTTTTGAGCAGAGGGCTAGCTGACTGACTGATCAGGTCTGTGCACAAGGAAGATTATCCTGGTAGTAGCATGAAGGATAGAGGGTGGGAGTGGGGAAAAAAACTATCATGAAGCAATAAATAAAGGCCTACCCTCAGATGGTTGTCATGGAAAGAGAATCAAGGGGATGGATTTGATAGATTTTGTAGCGATGGAATTGATGGGTTATGGTCACTGTAGCTGCAAGGTACTTTGTGTTCATTCTGTTATTGAGTATCTGTATTACTCGGAGTCATATATCCTAAACCATGAAGGCATATAAGAAGGTAGGATCCTTGCCTACATGGAACCCCTGGAGAATAAAAGCCAGTTCCTAGAAATCATATAAAATTTGTCTCAACAGGTTGGTTCTAGGCATTTTATATTTTTTATTTCATTATTATTTTTAAAAACGGTATGATTTGGAGGTTGTATAAGACATTTTGTTGACTCAGAGGACTAGAAGGGACTCTTCGGTCATTAACTGTATCCTTGTACCTTTGGCCATAATTCAGAGGGACTGGTAGAGTGGAAACAATATTTATTCTCAGAGTGAGACAGTTTTTCTTTTAGAGAAGAGCTATGTTATTGCTCAGCTAAGGAGAAAGGTCCCTTGGACACAGAATAATTCTTAGCCTTTGTCTTCATGAAGATAATTCAGCAATGGGGTGATATCTGCAGGGACTAAGGGGATAGGTTGTAGGGGTGGCTTTGTACTCGTAGAATGTAAAAGGGCCTTTAGGTGTAGGAAGAGCAAGAAAGTAGGAACACATTTCTCTTCATTAGTCCTCATTTAGAATGGGAACATAGACTCCAGTGGAATTCAGCAAATACTTTTTAAATGCCTCCTCGTACATGGTCCCTTGAAAAAGCCTTTTCCTTCTCAGGAAAAGCAGAGGCTAAATAATTAGTTCTTTCTCTGAAATTTTAGAATATTCAATAAAACCTTGTTATAAATTAATGAATGAAAACACATGAGGATATCATGGATTTGTGGATAGGTGAATATAAGAATGTAAGCTTTTTTGTAGACAAAGACTGTCTCACATTTGTATTTGTGTTCTTACTTATCTGGAGTAATGCCTGGTATATCATAGGATCCTAGACAGTAAGCACTTAACAACAACAATAACAATACTATTTATATAGTACTTTAAGGTTTGTAATGCACTTTAGACACATAGACACACAGGGATTATGTATACACACATGTGTGTACATCTGTTTTTCAGTCAGTTGGTATTCATTCAGCACCTACTATGTGCCAGGCACTGTGCTAAGGGCTGGGGATACAAAAAGAGGCAAAAGACAGCCCCTGCCCTCAAGGAGCTTGTAATATAATGGAGGAGATAACATGAAAACAAATGTATACAAAGCAAACTGCACAGGTTAAATAGGAAATCATTAATAGCGAGAAGGCACTGGAATTTGAGAAGATTTGGGGAAGGCTTCCTGAGAAGCTGGGATTTTAAGTGAGACTTAAAGGAAACCAGGAAGGTCAGTAGTTTGAGTGGAGGAGGGAGAGCATTTCAGGTATCCAGAGAGAATGTCTCCCAGAGCTTAGAGATGGAGTGTCTTGTTTATGGAACAGCCAGGAGGTTAGTGCACTGGATCATTAGAGAGTTAAGGTGTAAAAAAAGCTGGAAAGGTAGGATTGGGAGGCCAGGAAGACAAGGTTATGAAGGGCTCTGAGTGCTGAACAGAGGATTTCGTATTTGATCCTGAGGGTACTAGGAAGCCACTGGAGTTTATCTGTATCTGTGTCTGTGTATGTGTTATGTAGGGCTGATGAAAGTCTTTGGCTTATAGTAGTGGGGTGATGGCAAGGCTCAGGGGTCCTTAGAGACTTGCATTGCCAGGGCAGATGGTAAGGCCCAGAGGACCTCAGGATGTAGGAGCAGAGCAGATCCTAAGGCCTGGTAGTCCTTTATCTCTTCTGTGCTGTGGGCTCGGCTGGTGTCTGAGGGGCTGGGGAAGGCAAGGGGAAAAGGCACTTTACTAGTGGTTCCTCTCCTACCTTCCCTTATATGCTATGCTGCTTTCCTAAACTGTACTAGGGAAAAGTAAGTATGGTGAATTTAAGCATATCTAAAAAATGTTTTATTTCAGAAGTAAATAAAATGTTCCATCTTTATGCTGTAGAAACAGTATTGTGTTATCAGACGAAGAAATGACAGTCTGTAATAATATGCATATTATTTTTTTCCTGCACCAGTGATATTAGGAGTACATATAGAAAGATCCCAATGAGGAAATTTCCTTTCAAAGACTAGCTGTGTAACCCTGGGCAAGCTGCTCAACCTGCCTGCATCAGTTTCCCCAGCTGCAAAATGAAGATACTAATATTACCTACCTTGCGGGGCTCTTGTGAGGTTCAGATGAGAAAATATTTGTAAAGCACTTAGCACAGTACCTAGCACATAGTAGGTGTTTAACAAAAGTTTATTTCACTTAAATGCTTATTCTTTTACCAGTACAGATATGTACTTGCTCTGCAAATTGTAATAGTCTTAGAGGGTTGCCTGGTAGCACTGAAAGATTATGTGACTTGCCCATGGTCACACAACTAGTATTTGTTAGGGGCAGAGCTTGAATTCCAGTTTTCCTGATTCCTAGTTATGTTCTATATCTATTGTGCTATCCTGCCTGTTATTATGCACGTAGTAGGTAACTAATGTCAATGAAATGTGAACATTAACCTTATTTACTACCTCTTAGAAATAAATAATTTTTAACATTGAGAGCTGAGGTGTCAAACATGCAACCCATGGCCCACACTCCCAAATCAGATTAAAATGTAATTGGGAAATAGTTAACAAAAGAAATAAAAATGTAATACAATATAGATGACATTACATTTGAAAACTAAGTCACTGGGTGACCTGCAAGGATCCTTATATATGGATCAGTGGCCCCCCTTTTGAGTTTGACACCACTGATTTGGAGGCCCTCCAGTCTATAATCAATCAACAAATATTTGTTAAGTCCCTACTAGGACTCTCAGTGTGCTCAACACTGGAGATACATGTACTGAGAATTGAATAATGTCTGTTCTCAAGGAGCTTACATTCTAGTGGGAGATAAAACAAGCACATATAAAAATACATGCAGTGTAAATATAGTGAATCAATACAAATATGTCCAAAGTAGTTAAATAAAGGAAGGGGATTATGTGCTATAAGGAAGGGCACCAGCAGATGGGGAGATCAGGAAAGGCTTCGTGAAAATGGTGGAGGGGAGGAGGAAGGAGGGCATTCCAGTTATGTGGGGTAGCAAAGTCTATACATTAGGTTAAAACCTCCAGTTTTCCTTATCCCTTGAAAGAAGGCTCAGATATGGACTTGTTTTGTGGTTAGTGACATGATCTTCAGTTGTGTTTTTTCATGCTAAATAAACGCACAAGCAAGATTGTAGGGGAGATTCACATGAAGGCAGCCATGTGTTGGACTAAAATAATGTTTCATGGACAAAGTTTCTTTAGGTTATATCTTCTAGTAGTGACTGTGAGCCAGATTCAGTAGTAAGCAATTTTTTAAAAAAGATTGTCTGATTTGGATTCCTGGGTAGTTATTTTCTTTAAATTTGAAGTTTTAGCTATTTCCTCATCAGAAAAATCAGGCTTATGTTTTCATGGGAAGAGGTGTGTGTGCTCCCAAGGTACAGTATGTGAAGAGGGGAGAATGAGTTAAAAAACAGCAAATGAGGACAATAACTAATACCTTCTCCAAAAATGTGGTTTGGAAGTTAGGGGATGGACTAGAGCCTGTTGTTAACATAATAACTACCATTTATGTGGGTTTCTAAGTGCTTTACATATGTTACATTTAATCTTTGCAGCAACTCTGTGAGGTAGGTACTAAAATTATTCCAATTTTCTAGATGAGAAAACTGAAGTTGAAAAGTTAAGTGACTTGCCCAAGATCATACAGCTAGTAATTGGCTGAGGCAGGATTTGAACCCTGGAAATGACCAGTATAATTCCACCCTACCCCCAATATCTCCACAACAGAAGAAGACTCCAAGTCTAATATTCTATCTACCATGCCATCTAGCTGCCTAAACATTCAGTTATTTAGTATGTGGTGGGTGTGGATTGTTGATCTATTAAGGTTAATCCTTCAGGAAGGATTAAAATATATTCTGAAATGCATACATGGGGGGACTCAGCATTGGTAAGACACTGTGCCTGGCACAGTATCCCCAGCACCTAGTATAGGGACTTGCATTTGATAGGTCCTTAATGGCTATTGACTTGAATTTGAGGTTGGTTGGTTTGGTTTTTTTCCCTGCCCCTTAGAAATGATGATGGGATCGATACGTTCTGGGTATGTACCCAGAATCTCTTGACCAGTCTGACCAGTGGCCCACAGTGGTGAGACAGCTGCTTGGGGGTTTAGGACAAGAGCCAACTTCCGTGAAGCTCTGAGCCTCAGGGACCCCAGTGACATATCTTATCGTGTCATATGCTGAGCTTGTCCTTTGCGCGCTTAGAAAGCAAAAAGCCCTAGGCATTTGCAGGCAGCTGTCAGCTTCAGTCAGTGCCCGTGGCTTTTTTTCCCTTTGGCTTTTGTGGTCTAATGGGCATGAACAGCAAGGCCCGAGGTCTATAGAAGTTGAAAGAACCTTCCTCCATTGAACAGAATTTAAGGAGATCAGTAATTTTGTCATCCCCAGAAGAGTAGCATTCTGCTTTTTAAAAATAACACTTGAAATCTTAGTTTAAAATTTTTTATCACCTTAATTTCCAGATTATTTTCCCCCCCCTACCTGGGACAGCACAGAATGAAAAATGAAAGAAAAATCTATAGTGCTTTTAAAAGTACTTTATTATATACATTGTAGGTCTGTTCCTGTAACTCCCCCTCTTCCCTTCCCAATTCAGTAAGCCCCAGGGCTGCTGTTATCTCTAGGATCAGATATAAAATCTGGCATTTCAAGCTTTTTGTGATGACCTGGGCCCCTTCCTACCTTTCTGGTCTTCTTTCATTGTACTCCCCATCCATGCACTCCAGGCTCTGGCTACGCTGGCTTACTTGCTATTCCTTACACATAACATTTCATCTCTCTGCATTTGCAATGGCCGTGCCCCCATCCCTGGAATGCTCTTCCCTCCTCCCCACGTCTGCCTGTTAGGTTCCTTGGCTCACTTCACACTAGGCTCAAATCCCACCTTCTGCAGAGGCTTTCCCTAGTCCTCTTAAGTGTCAGTACTTTCCTATTTGAAATTTCCCCTTGATTTGTCTATACCTAGTTATTGACATATTCTCTCATTTATTAGAGTGGGAGCTCTTTTACCTTCCCTTTTATCCCCCACCCCAGCATTTAGCATAGTGTCTAGCACATAGTAAATGCTTAATAAATGTTTTTTGATGAATTTGACTGATTTAGATATAGTCGTTACGTAGGGTACTGGGAACATTGAGGGTTCAGCTCCAGAATTTGAGACTGTCAGAACAAGTCAACCTTTGAAATGGCAGCTAAGAAGATTAATGAATGGGATTAGCCAATTGTAGAAGGTACTCGCCTAGAAATGAGACACTGGTGGCTCCTGGGAACTCTCTCAGCGATACCCTGACCTAAAGAGCAAATAAAGTAAAATAAACAGTGAGCTTTATTCCCTTGTAATGTTGCTTTTGAATGACTGACAAGCTTGACTGACTCAGTCTTGACCAGTCTACAGAATACCATAAAGACGAACAGGGCGTTTCCCAAGATTTCAGAACAAGGATGATGGGGATTATAACTGGTTGTAAAGAAAGTTGTATTGTTCAACATAGAGAAACAGGCAGCTTAGCAGAGGACAAGCTGTGTGCGACTTGGAGTCAAGAGACCTGAGAGTTCTCCTCCTAACTCTTAAGCCCATGAGCTCTGTCACTGAGGAGCCATCACTTAACTGTTCAGAGCCTCAGTTTTCCCTTCTATTAAAAAAAAAACAACTTGTTTTTTTTGTCCCCTAGTTTTCACATTTAATGCTCTAAGTGGGCTATTGCAGTGTGTGTGTGTGTGTGTGTGTGTGTGTGTGTGTGTGTGTGTGTGTGTAGTGATCAGTAAGTGAAATCTCACCCTCCTTCACTTTGTGCTCAATGCTCTTCAGGAGTTGATGGGGCAGCAAGCTGGGCAGGTAGGCCATCTTAGAGGCAGGTAAATAAAGGCCACTATCCTTGGATTGGGTTAATGTGAGGAAAGTGCTTTGTAAACCATGAGGCATTTTAGATAGAAACCATAAAGGGCAGAGGCAGCATGGCGTAATGTGTTTGGAGTCACAAAGACCTGAGTTCAAGTATCACCTCTAACTAATATTGCCTTTGTGTCCCTGAGCAAGTCACTTAAGTTTAAGTCACTTTAAGAAAGTCAGTTTCCTCATCTGTAAAATAGGGATGATGATAATAGTGTTACCTCACAGGGTTGTTGTGAGGATCAAATGAAATACTGTTGTAAAGGACTTTGCAAACCTTAAAGCACTACATAGTTGTTGTTATTATTATTATTATTATTATTATTATTATTATTATTGGGATGATGATGATGAGACATTGATGACTTTGTGGGAATGCTTTAAATAAAACCCCTGGTGGACAGAAGTGTCACTGTTACCTTTTCTGAATTACAAGACTGGCTGGCCAGCGTGTATACTAGCAGGGTCCAGATGGCTGATTAGCAGTGGCAGTGGAATGATGGTGATTTCCAGACCACAGCACCTTCTGTGTCATTTGGATGTCCCTTCTCTTAGTTTACGTTCTCCAGTGGTATTTGGCTAAGTAATAGCTCAAGGGTAGACAGGGTTTCTTCTCCATGTTTTTTGTGGCAGATCTGTGAAAAGATCCGGGCCCAAATGCAACTATACCCAGATTCATAATAGTTCAGACATTTTTTGGGGGACACCTTCTCTGATTGGCCTCACTTCTCCAGCCTCTTTTAGTGTCTGTGTTACTGTGTTTCTAATCCAGAGGCACCATTACATCTTGTAACAGCACTTTTTTATTGTACTTGAGGTGCTCTACTTCTGTGTTTCTTGTCTCACCAGTTGGGTAATGAGCTTCTTGAGGGAAGGGGCTATGTCAGTGCTGCTTTGTATTCCCAGTGTCTCCTGGCACAGGGTCCTTGTACACAGCAGTTGCTTAATAGTTGGTTAGAGATAGGTTGATAAATACTTGTTAACATTGACATGTTATCATTTCTTTTTTGCAGGAGTACTTGATGGCTGGAGCAGATATTATCGAAACGAATACTTTTAGCAGCACCAGAATTGCCCAGGCTGACTATGGCCTTGAACACTTGGTAAGAATTTTATGTTACTTCTTAGCTGAGAAACTTACCAAGTTATGGTACTGTAGTAATTGTATCTCTTTTGCTTTGGTACATGGCAACTCACTCATTTTCTTTTTTTTTTTTTTAAGGTTTATTGCTACATTAAATTTTTTAAAAATCTTATCTTTTGCTTTTATATCACCTTGATTTCCAAATACATCTCTTTTATATCATTTTAATGTCCAAATATGTCTCCCTGTCTGCTTCCCAGAAAACCATTGTTTAAATTTTTTTCATTAAATTTTTCTTTTTTTTAATGAACAGAAATCTACCTTATCTCCTTCCCATCTTCCCCCTTCATTGTGAAAGAAGGAAAAAACAAAGGCCCTATCACAAACATGCAGAGTCAAGCAAAACAAATTCTCATATTAGCCATGTCAAAAAAATATGTCTTATTCTGCACTCTGAATCCGTCACATTTTTACCAGGAGGTGCATGTGTTTCATTGTGAGTGAGATCAGGATTGGTTACTGTCATTCAAAGTCTTAGAGTTACTAAATCTTTCAAAATTATGTTTACAATATTGTCATTGTATACATTATTCTCTCGGTTCTGCTTAATTCATTATTCATTAGTTCCTACAAGTCTTCCCAGGTTTCTCTGAAATTAGGTACTTCATCATTTCTTTTCTTTTCTTTTTTTTTTTTTTTGGCAAGGCAGTTGGGGTTAAGTGACTTGCCCAAGGTCACACAGCTAGTAAGTGTCTGAGGTCACATTTGACCTCACGTCCTCCTGACTCCAAGGCCAGAGCTCTATCCACTGCACCACCTAGCTGCCCCATACTTCATCATTTCTTATAGCACAATAGTATTCCATCTTATACATCTATCAGAAATTGTTGGGCCATTCCCCAATTGATGGGCACTCCCTCACTTTTCTAATTCTTTGTCACCACGAACAGAATAGCTAGAAATGTTTTTGTACATCCTAAGAGTTTGTTTTGCTTAGATTTATTCCCTCCCTTAACCTACCCTTCCTCTTTTACCTCTCCGTCCTTTTCCCCCTTTCTCACCTCTTTCCCTATTGAATGAAAAGCCTTTCTGTGTGTGTGTGTGTTTGTGTGTGTGTGTGTATTTTTCTCTTCTGATTAGTTCACATGATAGTGAGGTTCAGGTATCTACTGTTTCCCCCACTTCCCCCTTACCTTTGTGTGGACTTAGATATGTGCACTTGATTATGTGGGATAATTTTCCCCATTCTTCCTCTCCCTTCCCTCCCGCTAATGTACAGTATTCCTCTTTACCTCCTTTTCCGTTCTTTTGAGATCATCAAAACATAACAGAGCTGCTCCCAGGCCCTCTATTTAATTAGAGTCCCTCTGTGACCCCTGGTGGTGATAGAGTTCTGAGGGGACACATATATCATCTTCCAGTATTAGGATATAAACATTTTATCCTTTTTTTAAGTCCCTTCTGATTGTATGCATGTATTTAGCTTTTTGTATTTGTTGACTCCTATGATTACAATTCAAAGTTTCGATGTGGCTCTGGTCTTTTCGTCAGAAATGCTTCAAGTTGTCTGTTGGTTTAAAGGTCCTTTTTTGTACCTTTAGCGTTTGTCTAAGTAGTAACTCAAGGGTAAAGATTGTCTCGTCTATGTGTTATTGCAGATGATAGTCCTGAAAGATTCATGTGCAAATTCTGTGTTGTCCAGATGTCTGCCGTAGGTCAGACAGCTTTTCCAGGAAGACTTCTCTTATTAGCCTCGCTACTACTCTAACCATTATTTCTAGTTGATATTATACTCTATTACATTATTTTGTAACGTTAACTTTTTAATTATTGTCAAGTTGCTTTATTTTACCCAGTTTTGCTGGTTGTTATTCTTGGTTGCAAGCCCCCATCCTTTTGCCTTTTGGAATATTGCATTCCAAGTTTTTTGTTACTTTATAATGGTGACAGCTAAGTTGTGTGTGATCCTGCCTGTGATTTCTTGTTACTTGAATTCTTTCTTTTTTGACTGTTTGTACTCTTTTTCTTTGATTAAGAACCTCTGGATTTTGACTGGCATGTTCCTGTAAGTTTTCATTTCAAGAGATGACAAGTAGATTCTTTCTATTTATACTTTGCCCACTGTTTCTAAGAAATCTGAGCAGTTTTCTTTTAAGATTTCTTGAAATATGAGATTTAGGCTCTTTATTTTTGGCCATGGCTTTCAGGTAGTCCAATGATTGTTAAGTTCTGTCCCTTCAGTCTGTTTTCCAGGTTAGCTATTTTTGCTATGAGATACCTTACATTTTTTTTCTTTTGATTTTGTTTTAACATTTTTTCTGGTTTCATGGGGTTATTATCTTCTGTTTGGTCCATTCTAGTTTTCAGGAAGTTTGTTGCTTGGTTAAGGTTTTGTACTTCTTGTGACAAGCTGCTAATTTCCTTACCAGTTCCTTTCTCTGTAGCTCTCATTTCTTTTCCAGTTTTTTTATTCTAGCTTTCTCATTTTATTTACAGACATTTTAAAACTCTTGCTTTGTCTCTTCGAGGAATTCTAGTTAACCCAAAGATGTTTTTTTTTGAGGCATTGCTTTTAGATATTTTAGAGTCATTGTCTCCTTTTGAGTTTCTGTCTTGAGTGTCCCTGTCATGATACTGGTTTTTTATTGTGATAATCTTTTTTTTTTGCTCATTCTTCCAGCATACTTCCTGACTTTTTGTACTTGATGTTAGGGCTGGGCTCTGTGTACTTGTGGAGGGAATTTCTGGACTGGTCTTGCTACTGTTTCCTGGGGTATTGACTGGATTTGTGTCTGAGCAATTCATCTATGGGCTTGCCCTGTTTGGAGTTCTAGCGAGCTCCTGCTAGATTCAGTTACCATTAGCCCACTTGACAGCTCTACAGGTGAAGGGTGACAAAACTTTCACCTTTAGTTCCAGATTTCCTGCCCTGGTTATTCCCCTGTATATTTCAAACTGTGTTGGAGCCTGGAACTGGGACCCTGCTCTGTTTCTGTGTCAGATCCAAACGACTGTTGCTTATTTCTGAACTGTTTGGTACACATCCTAGGGTCCAAGACTCTGCTTCATCCTGGAAAGTCACCACAGTCCCAAATTGCCTTTTCAGTCAACCCTGAAGTTAAGACTGGGAACTGTGTAGTGAGCAACAGAGCTGCTCGTTGGTATTTATTCCTGTACCCTCTCCACGGTGGACCCCTTGTTGCTGGATTTGGAACTCTTTGTTTCCTGAGTTGAGTGCTCCATGCAGCTGTTTCTGGTTAGATCCTGTCTTTAGTGCCTGCAGACCTCTGTCTCTGTCTCCCTGTGCCAACTGGGCTGGAAAATGATTCCCTGTCATTTTTTTCCCCTTGGATTTCATGACTAGGACTCTGTCTGGTGCATTTCTTTTAGGTATGTTTGGAAGCACTGGGGAGGTTAGGAGGAGTTTGGCCATATTTTTTCTTGTTGCTCTTCCATCTTTTCTTGCCTCTCCTCAGTGTCATCCCTTGTAACGAAGAATGAGAGAAAGGTGGAAAAACAGTTTAGCAAAACTAACCAACAAATCAACTGAGTCTGACAATGTATCTAGTATTCCACACACATAATCTTTCACCTCTGAATGGGGGGGGGTAGGTACATTTTCTCCTTTGCCATGTTCAAGCTTGACCGTTACAATTCCACAATGTTCAGTGTCATGAGTTTTGTTTTTGTTTTTTCTGTTTTATATCGTTATAGTCATTGTGTATGTTGTTTTCCTAGTTTTGATTACTTCAGTTTGCATCAGTTTGTAGACTTCTTCCCATACTTCTCTGTATTCTTTATCATCATCATTTGTTACATAGGGCAGTAATATTCTATTCCATTCATATAATCAAATTTTGTTTAGGCATTCCCCTAAATGATGGGCAGATGCTTTGTTCCCAGTTCTGTGGTACTTCAAAAAGTGATGTTAAAATAGTAGCCTCACTGCCTAGTAACTCCATCTCCTCTTGTAACAAAGAAGTATCTTAAAGCAAAACAAACAACATGTGATCATGGCTTATAATATACCCTTTGTTCCAAACCTGTAGTTTCTTACCTCTCTGCTTAGAGGAAGAAGGTATGCTGCATCAGCACTTTGGAGTCAGGACAGGTCATTGTGTAAAGCTGAGTTCTGATTTCTTTTTGGGTTGTTTTCCTCTGTATTCTTGTGGTCATGGGATGTATTGTTCTCTTGGTGCTAATTACTTTGCTCTGTACCCGTTAATTTTCAATGGGCTTACTTTATGGGCAAGTGATCATAAGATGAAAGGGATGCTTATTATGTGATAGGCACTGTGTGTGCTGGGTTTTTGTGAGCTATCTTTAGTATCTGGAGGCTGACATGATTTCTTTTAAGCAACTTAGTGCTTCAGTGCTTCCAGTTTTACAAGATGGTGTGGTGTTAATGTGTGGTGCATACCTTAATGCTTTCTTTCTCCTAGAAAATTTGTGTTACCAACTGAAAGCAGAGACAAGAATGCTTTGGCATTCCTTATTTCTCCCCTGGAATAGAGATGTTTTAAAAGACCCCCATATGCCTGCCTTGTTTATAGAGTTAAAAATGAAATGCATGCTAAAAGCTGGTTTATCTGACATTCTGTTTGCTGAAAATCTCTGGAAAAGAAGCATTTTGCTTGTACGGTGATAATTAATGCTTAAGATGATGACAGTGAGACATTCCAGAATTATAAAGCTCTTTCTGGATCATTACATGTTTAAATTATGTTCAGCATAATTTTGTTAGTCCATTTTATGGTCCTATAATTTTAAAAGAATTAGAATATCAGTTCTATTGAATCTTTGCTTTAGGTTTTAGATGTCATCCAGTTTAAGCCTTACCTAAAATATGTTTGGTAGTCCAAATATCCCACGGACCAGATCACAGAATGTTCGAGCTAGGAGGAAATTTAGAGATTATGTAGTCTATTTCTCAACCTGACAGGAAAAACTGAGTCCCAGGGAAGGCAAGTGACTTGACTAAAGTCACACAGTTAGTGAATGGCAGAGCTATGGCTAGAATTCAGGTTACTAGATTCCAGCCCAGGCACATTTCTTCCTGGTAGCCTAAACGTCAACTCTCTATTAACCAGGGTACACCCCATTCCTTGACTGTAACAGATAAAGAGAAAACTTAGAGCAGGGAGTTTCTTTTAAAAGAAAGTTTTTTTTATCAGCTAACTCACAGAATTACAGAATTTTTCAGAGTGGGAAGGGATCTCAGCAAACATCTATTCCAAGGCAGTGTACCCCGAAGTTAGCCTTATTTCAACATACTCCATATATGGTCATTCAGCCTTTGCTTAAAGACTTCCTTTTCTTTTTCTTTTTCTTTTTTTTTTGTTGAGGCAATCGGGGTTAAGTGACTTGCCCGGGGTCACGTAGCTAGGAAGTGTCAAGTGTCTGAGGCCAGATTTGAACTCAGGTCCTCCTGACTCCAAGGCCAGAGCTCTTATGCACTGTGCCACCTAGCTGCCCCTTAACGAATTCCAATGAGAAAGAATCTTTAAATTCCAAATGGCACTTCTGGATAACCTGCTCGTTGGAGAAGTTTTTCCTTACATCAAGCCTAAATTTGCATTTCTGCAACTTCTATCCATTGTACCCATTTCTGCCCCTTGTGGAAGATCAGATTACATTCAATTTCTCTTCTACATGATGCTTCTTCAAATACTTGAACACAGATATCGTGTCTCCTCCTGAAACGTCTTTTCTTTTTTTAAAAATTAGTAACTTTTGGGGAATGGTTCCAAATTACTTTCTAGAATGACTGTACCTATTTATTTCCCCACCAAATTAGAAGAGCAAGGAAGGAAATAATATCTATTGCATTTATGGATATGGGAAGAGTTAATGATCAAAGAAGGGATAGAGAGATTCTTAGAAGTTAAAAGACATTTTTGATTGCATAAAATTTGAAAGTTTTTTGCATAAATGAAACTAATGAAGTTAAAATTAGAAGAATAACAGTTAACTGGAGAGAAATAATTGCTTTATTCGTAGATATTTCCTCATTCCTCTGATTTTTTTAAGACCTTCGTTTGTGACTTTTTATATCTAAATCGTGTGTCTGTTTAGAACTTATCTTTTTTTTTTTTTTGAGTCAGTCTGGGTTGAGTGATTTGCGCGGGGTCACACAGCTAGTAAGTGTCTGAGGTTGGATTTGAACTCAGGTCCTCCGGACTCCAGGGCTAGTGCTCTATCCACTGCACCATCTAGTTGCTCCTAGAACTTATCTTAGTATATTGTGTGAAAGTTGGTCTAAGCCCAATTTTTGCCAAACTTCTTTCTAGTTTTCTCAGAAGTTTTTGTTGAATAACATGTACTTGTGTTAGTAGTTAAGGGTCTTTTGTGTTTATTGAAAACTGTGTATGTTATTTCCCTAGTTTGTATCTAGTCTATACCTAGTTATGTAGTTAGTCTGTGTGTTATATATCTGTCTGTTTCACTGATTGATTTCCCTGTTCTTTAACTAGTACCAAGTAGTTTTGATGATTACTGCTTTGTTTTGTAGTTTGAAGTGAGACCTCTTTACTCCAAGCTAATGTGCCCAGTTCTTTAATAAATTCTCATAGGTTATGAATGAAAAGCCTTTCACCATCTTGGTTACCTTCCTCTGAATTCTCTCTAGCTTATCACTTTCCTTCTTAAAATGTGGTTCCTAGAACTGGACATACTACAGCAGATATGATCTAACCACAATATAGACCTTAGTGGTGTTCAGTCATTTTTCAGTCATGTCCGACTCTTTGTGACCCCATTTTGGGTTTTCTTGGCAAAGATACTGGAGTAGTTTGCCATTTCCTTCTCCAGCTCATTTGACAGATAAGGAAACTGAGGCAAACAGAGTTAAGCAACTTGTCCAGGGTCACACAGCTAGTATTTGAGACTAGATTTGAATTTGAGTCTTCCTGACCCCAGGCTCAGCACTCTATCCGTTGTGCTCCTAGCTGTCCATAAAACATTTTGGATACTTCTTGCATAATTCCAAACTGCTTTCCATACTGGTTGGACCAATTCATAGTTTTATTAATAATGTGTTAGTGTGCTCATCTTTTCACGACCCTTCCAACATGGACTAGTTTCATTTTTTGTCATCTTTGCCAGTCTGCTGGTTCCTGGGTAAAATGTAAGAGCTATTTTGATTTATGTTTCTCTTATTAGTAAATTGGAATATTCTTTCATATAGTTATTAATAGTATGCAGTCCTTTCCAGAGCAGTTTATTCATCAATCAAACATTTATTATATATCTGCTATATGCCAGGCACTGTTCTGGCAAAACAAAGAGGCGAAAGACAGTCCCTGCCCTCAAGGTGCTTACAGTCTCATGGGGGAGACAACATGCAAACAAATATCTATAAAGCATGCTAAATACAAGATAGGAAATAATTAACAAAGGGAAGGCAATGGAATTATGAGGGGTTGGGGAAAGCTTCTTATAGAAAGTACTTTGACCCTTTATTGAGGACGGTACTGTATTATTTGAGAGTTAGCATTAATACAGTATGTTGCTGTGATAATCCCTTCATTTGCCTCTTTTCTTTTCTGCGGGGGAGAAATGCAGGGAAGAATAATATTTGCCATTTCTTTTTAAGGCTTATCGACTGAACAAATGTTCTGCAGAAGTGGCTAGAAAGGCAGCAGATGATGTGACTTCCCAAACAGGTAAGGGACTCTTTCTCATTCTCTGTCTCTCCACCCCTTCTCCCCCCTTTGCTCCTAGGAGGACCGTTTGTCTTTCTTCTCCTTACTAGACTGTAAGCTGGTTATCTTCTATTCATTTTAACTGTGTGACACTTTGACCTGGCATCTGCAGTCCTATTACATGTTAACTCTGTAATGAGGGCCTTGGCTTCCGTATGTATTTAGGACTGAGTGGCTTTTTTTCCTCCTCTTTTCTGGAAGGGCATTATCAGACTGATGAAATGGCAGCTTCCCATTTAGATTACCATTAGAATGTTTTATTTGGCAGTTTTCTGGTGTTATCCTTCCTTCTCTCCCTCCTCCTTCCTCCCTCTCCCTCCCTGCAAAGTGATTTGCTTGGCTGGATAAAGAGAGGCTTTGATTTGGATATCCTTCACATTGTGTAGCTCGATGTCCTTGAATGCTCTGCACTGCATGGAGACGTGTAATCAGATACTGCAGTGCTAGGACTCAGGAAGATGTGTCTCTAAGCAGCCCCCTGCCCGCCACTAACGCATTTAGGTAGCAGCTTGAAGTAGGGGTGGGGGGATTGGATGCCAGGTGGAGCCTCCAGATTTGTTATATTGCCACCATAAGAGAGCTTTTGAAGGAGGAATGTCAGGTGTTTATATGCATAGCATACTAATGAAAGCCAAGGCAATTTATGGGGGAACTCTGTTTCAAAGTTCATGGTAACATATAGCAGGTTGCCCAAACACGCACAGGTCTTCAGGATGTTGGTCCAGCTGTAGGAGAGGGAAATGAGATTTTTTTCCCTCCTTTGTATGCGTTGTGTAGTTCAACTTTAGAAAAGATAAAGGCAACACAGGTTTTATTGTTTTGTTGTTTTTTTTTTCCAAAAATGTCAAAAATCTGTGGCTTATTAAATAGCTATATTCACCCAGCTTTTCTAGTTGTATTGTGACTCAGAGTCTGGAGCCTCAGGTTAATGAATGGTTAAGATCAATAAAAAGTGATAAATTATGTGATACTTTTGACTTCTGTTTAGGGGGAAATGAACTAAAATGATTCTTATGCTCTAAATATCCAAAAGCTGTCAGAGAATATGTTGCACACAGAAAAATCAAAGGATGCCTTCAAATTAAAGGATTATTCAAACAAATGTGAATGTGTTAAATCCTTTTTCATTCATTGATTCCTGATTTCCTAGTTTTGTAAGTTTCTGAGATGATTGTTATTCAAAGATGATTATTAGATGTACTCACCATTTGTTTGTAAGCTCCTTGGGGGCAGGGACTGTCTTTTGCTTCCTTTTGCATCCTCTGTACTTAGCACAGTGTCCGACACATAGTAGGTGTTTAATCAGTGTTGATTGATTGATTGAAGATGAGGAAGGATTTCAAATATCTGGCACATACTAAATGCTTAAATGTTGATTGATTAGATGAAAGTATTATTTTTATTACATTAAAAGTTATGGAAATGCTTGTTTTATCCCATAAGTTAAAAATAAAATAAATAAAAATTTAAAAAAAATACTATTTAGTTTAAAGTCAACAAGGATTCTTTAAGATTATATGATGACCAGACAATAACCCTGCAGTGGTGATGGCATAGGTTATTCTGACTGGTGTGAAGTTTTATTAACTTGTAGCCAGGCGATTGCGATTCCATACAGTGATTGAACAACTTGAAAATTCATCTTTTTCTTTTTTTCTGTTTTCAAAGGGATTAAGAGGTTTGTAGCAGGGTCCATAGGTCCCACCAATAAGACCCTCTCTGTGTCCCCCTCTGTGGAAAGACCGGATTACAGAAACGTTAGTGAGTATTTTTTTTTTTCTGCTTTAGCTTGCTTTTTGGATTGTGCTGATGTTGTGATTACCTCTCTCTGAAGGCTACAGAACCTTTCAAAGCCCCCCAAAGTGAGACTTATTTTCTTTCTCTTTTTGTGCCCTTTTTCTTCTTGTCTCTGTCTGGATTATGCTAGCCCAAAATGATAGATACAATTGTCCTCACTTTTTTAATTCCAAGAACATCTTTAGGCCCATTTCCAAAGGAGTAGAGTATAATTCTTTCGTGTGTTCTTTGCCACCTTCTCCGTACCCCCGTTAGTTTTAGTTTTCTCATTGTCTGAGGCCAGTCTTGGGATAGTAATTGGATCTTAGTCTGTTCATTTGGCACATTATTTATCTTTGTAGTTCCATTCTCCCTTTGCCCTGAAGAAATTGACATCTTTCCAGTTGTTACAACTAATGTGAGATAGAAAAAGGGGAAGGAAGCTGCTTTGGGTGGTTGGAGTTAGCTACTTGCGTTCTGATGTCTTTTATGTGTATAAGTGTGTGTATTATTTGTCCCATGAAAGCTTAAGATTCTTGAGGACTAGGACTATGCCTTTTGTTTGCTCTGTCCGTCTAGGTACCATGTATTATAAGGCTTAATGCTTTTTAAAAGTACATTTTTGATGATGACTTTTACTTTTAAATCACTTTTATTTCCCAGTGTATTACTCTTCTCTCTCCCTCCCAGAGAGTCATCCTTTATGAAAAAGAATAAAACAGAGGAAAAAGCAACAGTTCAGCAAAACTATGACATTATATGTAGTGCTCCACACCCATATTCTTAAACATTTGCAAAGAAGTGAGAGTCGAGGTGTCTTTCCTTTTGGGCTTAATAAATGTTAGCTATGGTCAGTTAGTTGGTGCAGTGGATAGAGAGTTGGGCCTGGAGTCAGGAAGACTCCATTTCCTGAAATAAAATCTGGCCTCAGACACTTAACTAGCTGTGTGACCCTGCAGGTCACTTAACCCTGTTTGCTTCTGTTTCCTTATCTGTCAAATGAACTGGAGAAGGAAATGACAAACCACTCCAGTATCTTTGCCAAGAAAATCCCAAATAGGGTCACAAAGATTTGGACACGACTGAAATGACTGAACAACAACAAAACAGCTAGTTTAGGACCTATTAGGCCATCGTATCATTTTTAAGGGTAAATAAGGAACTGGACCTAGGGTCAGAGGACCTAAGTATAGTCCCAGGTCTGATGCTTATTAGCTTAAATTAGAGCCACTGACTGCAGGATTTATAATGCGAGCTCCTTGAGTTTGAGGAATTTAAGAAGGAAGAGACTTGTTAAATTTATCCTACCCATTTCAAGTCCTTTTTTGGCAAATGCCTTCAAAATGAGTGACTTAGTAACCTAAGTGTCTACACTAGGGAAGGGAAAAGGAAACCCATGAACAAGATTACATGCCAAAGTAGATTTATTAAAAGATTTTCTTTGTAGCAGACTGGAGGCAGGAGTTCGGGTACTTTGGAACTCCCAATCTATGTGCAGATGGGGTTTGTGTTGTGGTAGCTCCAAAGATGGTTTTCCACCTTTCCCTTGTTATATAGGAAAGATCCCATCTCTGATGCTTCTAAGATATGCCTCCTCCTTTTTTGGGGAGTTCCAGGATGGTGATTGGTAGAGCATAGCGTGTCCAATCTGCTACCCAGCAGGTCCAGAGCTACACTTTTGGATCTTTGAGCACAGTAATTGGTTGAAAGAATGATAATGATGAAAATTACCCAGTGTTAACTAAAAAGAGGGATGTGTAGAGAATCTTGTCCATGATGCTAGGTACAGTGAGGCCATCTGGGACCTTTATCTATGAAGATATTTGGGGGAAAAGGAGAGACCAAAGTTGGTTTTAAGAATGAAAGCAAGAAAGTGAGGAGTAATTAACACTTACAGGATACATGCCAATTATCTGGCAGGTGCCTGGAGAATGTCCTTGGATTGTTCCCTGGTGGAGGAGGAGTCAAAAGCCTTTACAGAGGTGCTTAGGGGTTTTTCCATTGGGATTCTACTTTTGAAATGCTAACTTTGATTTTATGAAGGAGGAAAAATAAAATTTCCATGTACATGATTCTAACAAAGGAGAAAGATTTTACTATTATGTATAGTGGATAGGCACTAGATCTGTGATTTCATTGGTAAAGGGAACTCCCAGATGAGGGAGCTCTCTTTACCAAAGCATGACATCTCTTTTTCTGCGTCTTTTTAATCTTAGACGATTCCCTTGAGCGCTGAGAGGTTTAGTGATTTGTGCAGGGTCCCCCAGCCGATATGTGTCAGAGGTGAGACTTGAACCCAGATCTTTTTGACTCCAAGGCTGGCTCTTTATCTCCTATGACACCTTCCCTTACTTATATATAAATGGGCACATTCATGTCCATAGCAAACAGTCTTAATTTACTTACATTCTCTAGAGTGAGGAAGGATATTGCTAATATTAACAGTGTTCTAAGAAGCAACAGTATATCCTTATATGCATAATTATGAAGAAGTATAGAACTACATGGGCCAAATAAGTATAGAAAGCATTGTAGCAGTTAAAGATTTGTTAGCTCTTCCATATGGCTAAGTAATCCTGGGCAGGCCACTTAACCTCTCTCAAGTCTCAGTTTTCTTATCCATAAAATGGATATAATAACTTTTTTTAAACTTTATAGTGGTGCACATTAAAAGATATAATATGTATTTATAAATCTTGTTGAGTTGTTTTAGTTGTGTCTTACTCTTTGTGAACCCATTTGGGATTTTCTTGGCAAAGATAGTGCAATGGTTTGTCATTTCCTTCTTCAACTCAATTTACAGATGAGGAAACAGAGGCACACAGGGTAAAGTGACTTGCCTGGGGTCACACAGCTCCACAGTGTCTGAAGCCAGATTTGAACTCAGGAAGGAAGATAAGTCTTCCTGACTTCAGGCCTGACATTCTCTCTACTGTGCCACCTAGCTGCCCATTTATAAACCTTAAGGTGTTACATAAATACAAACAATTATAAAGGGTTTCTGGCTCCTAATATAGGACTGACCCTTCACTTCGTCCTACTTTTGTCCTGGCAGTTTTTTAATAAATGAAGCCTGCTTTTTAACTAGGTCACTTTTTGGATTTCTTTGTTAGAATTGAATTTTGCAAGACCTTTATAATTGTCTGATAAAAGAGGATTTAATTATAAACTCTGGGTCACCCAAGGGAGTAGAGATATTTTACTTTAAAACATATATGGATGATGTTGAAATCTTAATTAAGCTAGTCTCTCCTTCTCCAAACCTTTATGCCTATAGTTGCTAATAGGAAGGAAAATCACCTTTAAAGCAGGCTGTATTCTCTGTTTTTTTGCCTACCTTTCTATAAAGGCAGGGAAAATGACAGAGGAACAAGCAAAGAACAAAAATAATCCACAAATAGAATTATTGATTTTGAGTTGGTAAGACTCAAACTGTGGGTTTAAAGGCTGTCTGCCACCCAAAGACTTTCCCAGCCAAACAAACTTGTCACTGAACTGTGTGTGGGTGCCTCTGCCATAGTGATGAGGCTTCTATAACCTAAGGAAGTTTATTATCGGTATTGGGGAGAGTGTTATTAAAACTATTTGTCTATTGCCCACTCTTCCCTTAGATTAATTGAGCTTGCATGCTATAAAACCCTGAGATCCTCTTCAGACACATCACTGTCTAGCAAGATGCTTCCCCCATCTTGTACCTGTAAGGTTGATTTTTTTTGACCCTGTGAAAGACTTGGTTTCTTTGAATCAATTCTTGTCTTACTCACTCAAGTTGATTTTGAGGTTGATTGAAGAGTTAATAGCTCTCTGTTTTGGGTAAATTCATTTTTCATGCATTTGATTAAGATTTACAGGGCTTCCTGAGGAAGGGAGATGACTAGAGCAGGTTACATGGTGAGGACATGTAGGCATTGCAGAATCTCCCCCAGCAGTCTGCCAGCACACCTCGGGTTTTACCTAGCTTTTCTCTTTTGGCAGTTAAGTGATTTATTCGTAGAGGTGTCAGCATGTAGGGATCTTAAATCCAACTTGAGTCATTTTTCCAGATGAGCAAAGGCAATTTTTAAAAGTGTAGAGAATTTGAACAGGCTAAAATTAATGGTTGTTTGAGGGGCCATCCAAAGGTAGGGGATGCAAAAGAACATTCTTATTATTCTAGAGGATGTAAAAGAACATTCATGTTCTTACTGTTTTTAAAAGAAAGTGAGATAGACAGTAAAGGGAAGTGTAACAGTTTGTTTTTGAACAGGGCAGCAGATATGTCCCTCTTCATTTTTGGTTTGTGGATTAGAACTTGAGAAAATTTCTTTGCATTTTGGGGCTGAGTACTGGAGGAGGTGGGTAGGAGACAGGGTCAGGACTTAGGATTTGTATTTCCCCAGTTCCTTTCTCTATTTATTATAATATCCAACTCGACATGGTGGCAGGCACCTGTAAATTCCTGCTGTGAGGAGGACTGAGGTTGGCATTTCTCTTGAATTCAGGTGTCCTAAGCTTCATAAGGGCTAAGCTGATAGGGTATTTACTTTAAATGTGGCACTGATATGGTAAGCCTATGTCAGTAGGGGGACTACTGGGCTGCCTGAGGAGGGGACAAGATGGCTCAGGTCAGAAATGGAGCAGATCAAAGCTCCTGGGCCTCTCACTTGTGGAATTGGACCAATGAGTGGCTGCCATACTTCAGACTGGGCAAGGTAGAGAGGCCTTGTCTCCAGAAAACCAACCAACCAACCAGACAAACTAACAAACCAAAAAAAAAAAACCCATCCAAACTAAGACTGGGATCACCAGGTAGCTCCTTCACCAGAATTGGAGTGGTGAGATGAAGGCACTTGGTATTTCCCAGAATGATGTGATATAGGAGATTACCTGTTACTAGGCCATCTTGGGAAAAAATGTGGTTGCAACAGAACCAGCTTAGGAAAAAGACTTGGAGGCCTAAATCTTTGTTGTTGGTTAGTTGTTTAGTTGTGTCTGACTCTTCATGACCACATTTGGGGTTTTCTTGGCAAAGGTACTGGCGTGGTTTACCATTTCCTCCTCTAGCTCATTTTACAGATGAGGAATCTGAGGCAAACAGGGTTAAGTGATTTGTCCAGGGTCACACAGCTGATAAGTGTCTGAGGCCAGATTTGAACTCAGGAAGATGAGTCTTCCCAGCTGTAGGTCTAGTGCGCTGTCCATTGCACCACCTAGGATCTGGCTGATAGAATTCATTCATCATTGATTTGTTTTAATAAACACTTATCTTGTCACAATGAAGAGCAAAAGGAGAATCTTTGGATGTAGCAAATAAGACAAAAGAAATGTTTGGACTCTTGATCTCCTACAGCTCCACTTATTAATATCATTAATTTGCTCATATTTACAAAGTGCTTTCCTTACAGTAATCCTGTTAGGTACAAGGAAGCTGAGGCTAAGAGGCGTTAAATGGCTTACTTAAGTCACATGGTCAGGGTCAGAGTCAAGATTTAAACCCAGTTCTTCTCAGGCCCAGTTTTTTGGGGTTTCTGTTACATTAGGCTCTTTCCAATTTTACAGGAAATTTCTAGGAAATCAGACTCAGGGCTGAAGTGACTGAACATTTTAAGTTTGGTCTCAGTGCCTTAACATATAGGGAAGCCCCCTCTTTATAATTCTGATGATAAGGGATCAAGCTAACGTCTTGGTGATATTGTATCATATAGGGGACCCCCTTTATAATTCTGATTAAAGGGATCAAACAGTATCCTTGTGATATTACTTGTTTTATGTTTCTCTGTGGCATATGGAGCTTTCATTGCATGTAGCTGTTAAGTTTGAGAAGACACATCAACCAATATTATCTGTAAATCCATTTGGCAGACTTCTATTGTACTTATGCTTTACCTATGTACTCAGGTCTTACTTGATTTATTAAAAACCATCTCTTACATGAAGCAGAAAATCTATTTTATAGCCAGAAAGAGCAAGCCCCAAATGCTAGTCATTCTCTCCTGCACATCTAATGATTATGCAGGCGACCTTATATTTGTTTTTCTGTGTTTGCACAGGTGGATCACAAGTCTCTGCACCATCTTATACCTATGACTTGCAAAGAGTAGTGATGCCCTTGAACTCTGCAATTTAAATACATGGTTCACTCATGCTGAAGGTTTTTTTTTTTTTTTCCCCTGGGATAGACTCAGGACTCTCCACGTGGTGGGTGTTCAGTAAATATTTGATGACTGATGTGCCTTGTTTGGTTTCTGTTTTTCAGCCTTTGATGAACTAGTTGAAGCTTACCACGAACAAGCCAGAGGACTTCTAGATGGTGGAGTTGACATCTTATTGGTAGAAACTATTTTTGATACTGCCAATGCTAAGGTGAGTTTAGGGAGGAAAATTTGGTTGCAGGAAGGAGAAAAGACCCTCTCAATTTAGTAAGAAGGCACTCATACCGCTTATTGAGTTAAGCACCATCCTTGTTTTCATCCTCTGTAAATTGTTATTATCATAAATATGTAATAAATATGTAAAATGTTATTATCATGAATATGTAATAGAGACCAGAAAACAAATTTCCCCAAAAACAATTTCTCCTTAAATTTTAGAGTATAAACATGATAAAACATGGGTTAAACTAGTGGAGGTGAACCCATCACATGGAAATCTCAGATCTATCAAAGTGATGCAGCTTTTTTCATTAAAGGGGTCTAATAGCTTTCAATTCAAGTTTATCTCCCGTTTTCTGAAAGAGATGTATTACTAGGTTACTTCTTTGTGGAAAGTCCTTTCTTTTTCTTTTTTCTTTTTTCTTTTATTTATAATTAGCTTCCTATTTATCTTCTTATTGACTTAGTTATCATTTTAGTTGCATTACATTCATTTCTTTTGGTCAAGGAGATAGCTACTAACAACAAATGTATTGGAGGATCATGGTATTTAAAGGAATGGTTTTTATAAAGCACTCAGTCCTTTTGTAAAGTGAATAATCATTCCTTGTTTGGTCAACTTTGAAAGTTGACATTGATATATTATGTTTTCTTATAGCTGTCACACCTTTTCAAAAAAACCAGCTAATTTTTAAAAAAGATTTATTATGAACAATATTGAACTTCATTATCATCAATTAAACTTGCTTTGCCACTTTTTACATTGAAATAAATGAAATTTATTACATAAAGTGTCATAACAATTTTTCATTTGCTTTCTGTTTCCATCAGTTTTCTCTGGTCCATTCATTCTTATTCACTTTCCTCTTATGTATTCATGCTTGAGAGGCAGTGTGGCACAATGGATTGAGAGCCAGCCTTGGTTTTGGAGGATGGGTTCAAGGTCTGTCTCTGACACATGGTAGCCGTATGCTCTTGGGCAGGTCTCTGAAGGAGCTCTCTTAAGACTATAAGATACAAATAAGGTGCCAGTCTACATTCATAGGGGAATTTTTTCATGGGGAGCTTCCTCAGCTGATGAAATCATGGATCCAGTCAGAATGTAGTCATAGTTACATCCACATCTATTGTTGAACATATACCATGAGAGTAATATATTAAAAAAAAAACCCTTGGGGGAAGCTAGGTGGCACAGTAGATAGAGCTCTAGCCTTGAAGTCAGGAGGACCTGAGTTCAAATGTGGCCTTAGAAACTTGACACTTATTAGCTGTGTGACCCTCGACAAGTCACTTAACCCCAACTGCTCACCAAAAAGCCAAAAAAAAATCCTAACTCTACAAAGATATTCACAAAAGTATTGTTTGTAACTTTAGATAATTGGAAGCAACTAAAATGTCCAATAATTGGGGAATGTTTAAACACATTTTGGTACATTAATATACTGGAGCTGTTAAGACAGATAAGAGTAAAGATTTTGAGGAAATATTGAAAACCTCCAGAATTAAGTTTTAAAAAGTTTTATTGATATCTTTTTTACACTTATTTCATTTCTGTATATACACCTCAATTTTCTTCTTTGACCATCCCTTTCAACAACAACAACCAAAAAAAGCTAAGGAAGATGAATAATCATTTCTAAGATGAATAACAACACTTTCTAAGTATCTGTGACCCAGTCACTGGATTTGAAGATGAAACGGAACTCTGACCTCCAGAGACCGAGTTTGACTCAGTGCACAGGGTACACTCTGAGTAGATTGTGGAGGTAGTGTACAGTACGTATTGTACGCTTTGTCCCTGATCCCTCACCTCTCTTCTGAAGGAGAGGAGGGTCACGGAAGCCTAGGTTTGTAGCTGCTCTATAGGCCAACCCCCTTTGTTCAAAGTCACACATATAGCGATAGAGATAGAATTTGAACCCAAGTTCTTTGGCACCAAATCCATGCTTCATTATCTGTTTTTTGGGACCAAGAATGGTCCTTGAAATTAGAATTTGGCCTCTCCTTAGTGTTGTTTTCTTTTTTCATTATTTTAGTCATTATATTTATTCTTCTCCTGGTTTTGCTTAAGTTGTATCATCAATTCATTAGAAGTTTTCCTGTGATTCTTTGAATTTCTTATATCCGTTTTTTTCTTTAATTCTATAATACTCCATTACATAGGCAGCAAGGTGGCTCAGTGGATAGAGCACTGGTCCTGGAGTCAGGAAGACCTGAGTTCAAGTCTGGCCTCAGGCACTTCCTAGCTGTGTGACCCTGGGCAAGTCACTTAGCCTCTGTTTGCTTTAATCCACTGGAGAAGGAAATGGCAAATCACTCTAGTATCTTTGCCAAGAAAACCCCATGGACGGTATAGTGAAACACAACTTGAACAACAATGACAAATTCTATTACATTCATATCCCACAGTGTGTTCAGTCATTCCCCAGTCGTGCCCACCTCCTTTGTTTCTGGTTTTCTTTTTTACTATCATAAAAAAAATGCTGCTATTAATATTTGATTTTTTTTTTTGCTTGAGGTAATATACTTGAAAAAGCCTTAAATTAGGAGGAGTCAGAAGACATTTAGGTTCTAGTCCTGGTCACTTAATAAACTAATTATGAAACCTTGGACAAGTGAGTGTGAGCCTCTATTTCCTTACCTGTAAATATAGGAGGAAATAATTCCCTCCCTGCCTACCTCACTAGAGTTATTATAAGGCTCAGATGATAGGATGCACTTCAAAGCCTTGTGTTCTACAAATGTGATGACTGAGACATTTTATTCCATATTGAAATTTGTATTGAATTGCAGTATATGCCAGTCATAGTATCTTTCCATGCAGACATACTTCCTAAGTTCTGTGGAAAGAGAACTTAAATCATAAAATTTTAACATTGGAAGGGACCTTAGAAGTCATCAGATTCAACCTCTTGTACAATATAGGAATGTTTTATGTAGTATATCTGATAAATGGTTACTTAGGCTCTGCCTGAACTCTTTGAGACAGCTTGTGGTTCTGTGGTTGAACACCTGAAAACATACCCAGAAGTGGATCTCTCCAGATGTGGCCAGATTGTGGGTTCAGAGTGTAGCAGGAGCAGGTATTCCCTCCCTTGATCCAAATGCCATGCTCCTGTTCCCGCCTTCAGAGATCACAGTAATTTTTTGAGTCTTGTCCTTTGGAAGCTGTGTGGTACTATGGAAAGGAGTACATGCTCTGAAGTCAGAACATTTGGCTTCTAACACTACCTTTTATTCTTACTACCTAGCTCACTCTAGGTAAGTCACTTAATTCCTTTGGGCCTCAATTTCTTCATCTGTAAAATGATGGGGCTAGAGTAGATTGCCTCAGAGATGGTTTCTTCCAGCTCTAGATCTCTAGTCCTATGTATGTATTATATAGAGAGATATAGAAAGCAGAGTGACTTGTTTTTTAGATATGTTTGTGTGTGTGTGAGGTGTCTGTGGGCAGGGGAAAAAGAAGAGCTTTTTTTTAGATTTTCAAGAGGAAATGATCTTTCTGGGGGTGAAATTTCAGCCAGCATTTATTTTGTTTTAATATCCACAGTGGTCATGCTTGAGATGTATGATATAAATTTGCAATATGTAAAAGTTATAATTGTCAGTAGTTATGTTGGCAGTCATATTAGTTACAGTTTTCTGTATCTCCCTGAAGACAAGAGACCGATTGATACTCTACAAATCCCTATACACTTAGTACCGTGCAGAGTACCCAGGGATGCTTGATAAATATTGCTTCCCTGAATTTTTGGTGAAGTATTGTCACTCGTCCCTTCTATGCCTCCTTCTCCCTGAAACTTAGAGTATACGTTCTGTTGTGGCATTACAATTCTTGCACTCAACGTAACTGAACCCTAGCACTCTTGAATTCTCCCCATATGCTTAGGACAGTGCCTTACATATAGCATGCACTTTAAAAGTGTTTATTGAATTGAACTGTATGTAAGCTAGCTGCTTTCTGAAGATAGCAGCATGTAGCCCAGGGAAGAAAGGGTTATGTTTTCTTATGGACAGCAAGAGAGGATGACATCCCAATTTCCCAGGTTTTTCTCACTTTTACCTTGTTTTAGTAGGAAATGGGTGGACGTGGAACATTGTTCTTCAAATGTTCATTAGTTTCTTATGATTGGTCCATTTCCCATATGTGGCTCATCTCCAAGATGGTTAACTTTATTTTTTTTTAATTTAGTATTTTATTTCTGCCCAATTACATGGAAAAATAATTTTTAACATTCATTTTTAAAATTTTGAGTTCTAGATTCTTTCTATCCTTCCCCACCCCCCTCATTGAGAAGGCAAACAACTTGATATAGGTTATACCTGTGTGTTCATGCAAAACATATTTCCATATTAGTCATGTTGTAAAAGAAAACAGACAAAAAAACCCAAGAAAAATAAAGTAAAAACGGTATGCTTCAATCTGTATTCAGACTGTATCGGTTCTTTAATGGGGATAGATAGCATTTTTCATCATAAGTCCTTCGGAGTTGTCTTGGATCATTGTATTGCTGAGAATAGCTAAGTCATTTACAGTTGATCAAGATGGATAACTTGAGATGTTAAAGATGTGATCCATCTCTGCCTTCAGAGGACTTGCAATCATTACACATGGAAGTAATATAAAAAAAAGAGCTGAGGCTTTTAGAATCAGAAACTCATTCTCTGCTACTGACTAGATTGATTTGACCTTGAAGTGAAGCTCAAAAATCTTGTTTTCCTATAGGCAGCCTTGTTTGCACTCCAGAAACTCTTTGAAGAGGGTTATGATCGCCGGCCTATCTTTGTAAGTTAAAAAGTTTATTTGTTTCTCAGAAGATACATTTTGTTCTTCTCTTTGAATTGAGGGCAGGTGTGGGAATGGAAAGACTTCATCTTATGGGACCTGTGTCTGTCCTGTCTGGGCCCTCTTCCCTCTGGTCTGACAAATGGTGAATCTTTTGTCCCTAAAGCAGTGAGGTTTTATGACAGAAACTGGGGTGGAGGAAGAGGGAAAAGTAGGGTCACAGTCCTTCTTTTATGGTATATTTTAAGGCTGGCCTTAGCATAGAAGTATTTTCTTTGAGTTCAGGGATCTTATCCTTTTATTGAAACAAATGCAGAGAGTATGCTTATGACATGTTGTATTTGTAGTTTTAAATTTGACCCTGCTTTTTAAAATCCAGGTTTCAGGGACTATTGTGGATAAGAGTGGGCGAACTCTTTCTGGACAGACGGGAGAGGCATTTGTCATCAGCGTGACCCATGCAGAACCACTATGGTGAGAGAATAGTCTTTTTTTCACTCAGTTTTCTTTGTTCAGAGGGAAGAGACTGTTATTCATCTTTGTCTTTGTTCCTAGCACCTACTGAGTGCATTACACGTTTAGTGTATGCCTTAAGTTTTTATTGGTGTCTTGTTTTTTACATCATCAGTTTCCCCAACATCCCTCCCCCTCTCTTTCCCATAGATCCATTTCAGATAACAGATAGTTTGCACACTTGCTGTTTATTGAATTGAAATGTATGTAAACCAGCTACTTTTTGATGAGAGCATATTTAGGCCAGGGAACAGAGTATTTCTCATGTTTTTTTCTCCTGACACTGCCACCTGGTGCAAGCCCTTACCACCTCACACCTGGACCATTGTAATCTCCTGCTGATGGGTCTGCCTGCCTTGTATCTCTTTCCTATTCTAATCTGTCCTCCATTCAGCCACCAAAATGATTTTCTTAAAGCACAGGTCCGTCCATGACCCCCCCCCATCCCTAAACTCCAGTGACTTCCTGTTGGTTCCAGGATCAAATATAAAATCCTCTTTTTGATGTTCAGAACCCTTCATCCCCTAGCCTCCTCCTACCTTTCCAGCCTCACTCCCCACCATGTAGTCTTTGATCCAGTGACACTGGCCTCCTACAAGACAACCCCATCTCTCTGCTCCAGGCATTTTCTCTGGCTGTCCCCCATGCCTGGAATATTCTCCCTCCTCTGGCTCCTTCAAGTTGCCACTAAAATCCCATCTTTGAGAAGATTTTCCCAACCAACTCTTCTTAAAATTTTAGTGCCTTCCTTCTCTTTATTATTTCCTAAATACCAGATGTAAAGCTTGTTTTTATATACTTGTTTGTTGTCTTCTCCATTAAGTTGTGAGCTACTTGAGGACCAGGACTGACTGTCTTTTACTTTTCTTTGTATCCTCTGTGCTTAGTGCAGTGCCTAGCACATAGCAGGTCCTTAACAAATATTTATTGACTGACTGACTGACTGACTGACCGACTGGTCAGCAAGAGGGGATCACCTCCGTATTTTCCAATAACTAAGTGGCTCAGTAGATAGAAGGGTGAATTTGGAGCCAGGATGACCTGAGTTCGCGTCCTGTCTCAGATATTTACTGTGTAAATAAATAAAGGGTCACTTATTGTGACCTTTTCTTGGCTTTACCACCTACCTTCTTACTAATTTTCTGGTGAGAATCAAATGAGATTAACATATGTAATGAGCTTTGCAATCCTTGTTGTGTAAATGCTGCAGTATTATTTTCTCCATTTTACTTCAGTCGTCTCTTGGGTCTATTCCAGCTTTCTTTTCTTTTTTTTCACTCTAGCAGGTGACTGGGTGTGGTTTTAGGGGCCATGGAAATCTGTGCTGAGCTTTTCTGATTTTTGTCTCCCCTCCCCGCTATGCTCCCAGAAGGCTTCTCTCTGATAGACTTATTTCAGAACACGAATGTGTCTGATTTCTTTGATGTAGATACTTCTGCCAAGGGTGCAGATCACAACCCATCTGTGTCCTCTCATTCTATGGGACTTTTGACCGCATTGTTTCCTAATTCCTCAACTTTTCATGGCCCTCCTCACTTAAATCCAGTTCACTTTCAAGTCATGACATCACCTTCCTGATGTCATGGTCCTCTTTGAGAAGGAAGGACAAACAACAAGTTACCCTGCTTCTCAATTCCTTGGGGTCTTCTAGTGGTTCTGATGTCATACAGTGGGTATCCCTGGAGCACTGGGCTGTTTGTCAGTTATTCCTAGTTTATGCTTCATATCTAGTCCCCCTTTCCCAGTCACACGTCTCTCTGATGATGTCATTTATATTGCTTCACTTATGTAATTCTTTACTGGTAATGTTTTACATCCTACTCAAAATTACCATGCCTCTCTCCATTAAAAAAAAAATCATCTTTATTGATAGATTTATTAAGAGATTAATCTATGCCAGGTGGTGGCACAGCTGAGGATACAATTACAAGACAGTCCCTCCCCTTGCAGAGCTTACATTCTTTTTTTTTTTTTTTTGAGAGCTTACATTCTAATGGTAGAAAACAATACAAGTCCTAAGAGGCTAGATGGGAGGGAAACAAAGCATGCCTTTCCTTGTTATGTCACATTCATTTCTGAATATATCTGTCCCTCCCTCCACTCCCCATCAAGCTGATCTTGGAAGAAAAATTAAGAAAGAAAGAAAAGAAGCAATTCAGCAAACTCCTCGCTGTCTTATAGATGGAGAAACTGAGGCTTAGAGAGATTAAGGGAGTTGCTTGTTGTCACACAGATAGTAAGCATCTGAGCTGAGATTCAAACCCAGATCTTTCCTGACTCCAAGTTTAAGACAACTTAACCAGACTACAATGCTTTTTTAACGGAAGAATCACTTGAATTAAGGTGCTAGCTCCTTCCTTGTACTTTGCTATTTCTTCATCATTATTACTAATGATGAATATTTAGCTTGAAGGAAAAAGATAAAATAAGAAACCCAGTGTCTGTCCCTAAGGAATTTGCAATCCATCGGGAGATAAACAATGCACATAAATAACTATAATATAAGCTAAAATATGGTGAGTGCTTTGGAGAGTTCCAGAGGAATGAGAGGTTGGAGGAGGGAGAAGAGAAAGTATCTGATCCTAGAAGGAAGTAAAGGATTTTTTTTTTTTTATAACACACAGAGATGTGGGAAGAAGCCATTCCAGACATGGGAGAGGGTGCATGAAAAAGGCACAGAAACCAGGAGAGGGCAGGGCAGGATTAGGGAATAGAGAGTAGCCAGATTGGATGAGAAGATGGAGTATGTGAATGGAAATGAGGAGTCTGAGATAAAACTTACATTTGCTGGGACAAAACTGAAAGACATCTAAAAGAGAGCCTTACTTTCTTCCTCAGTCAAGCAGCAAAGGACAGCTGGGGAAATATGTGAACTGAACACCATCATCTCGATACTGCTTGGAGCCCTGGGTTGTACCTTTAATTCGTCCCCTGGAGTAGCCTGTGTGACACCAACTTGCCTCCTGTTTTATTGGCTCCCCCATTTTGGTCTTCAGTTTAATTGCCCCTTATCTATATTTTATACCACTCACTGTTAAAATCATCTTTCCTATTCTGAGATCTGGTAATATTACTTCTCTGCTCAAAATTCTTTAGTGGTTCCCCCTTTGCCATCCTAATAATATTCAACCCTCCTCAATATGGCCCTCTACCTTTATGGGTTTATTTCCTGTACACGCCCTGCACTCCTGAACTACCTTTCTTGTCTTATGTCCCTGCACACACTCCTTGTTCCATCCAGACAATACGTACTGTGCTCTCACTCTGCTGTCTTAGCTTGGGCTGATATCAGCCTTTTTCTGGAATGTCTTTGTATGCTTATGAATACCTGTTAGTCATTAAAACCCAGCTCAAATGCCTGTCGTCCAGCAATCAATAAGCATTTATGAGGTGCCTACTTCATTCACTGCTAATATATAGAGAAAAATAAAACAGATCTTGCTCTCAAGGAATTTACATTTTATTGGGGTTCTCTTGGTCCCTTTATAGAGCTTTCTTTTGTTATTCTCTTAACCAGACATGTCAAACATGGGACTACTATGTGGCCAAACTATATAAAAATGAAATTGGAAAGTATTTAACAATAAAAATTTTAAAATATAATAAAACATAATAATATGTGGTTTTTTGGAGTCAATATGTTCCCACAAAAGTCTGTGTGTGGTTTATTGGGCCCTGTTTTTATTTGAGTTTGACACCACTGCTTTTTATCATAATATACAATGTCATATAACATCTGTATTTGTGTTTTATCTCTTAGTAGATTCTAAGCTCCTTGAGGGCAGGGGCTGTGTCTTATCTGCATCTTTATCTCCCTGGTGTATGGTATATCTCTTTGTATATGTAAGCATTTAATAAATGTCGAGAGTGTTATTTTAGACTGGAAAGGTAGATTGGAGGAAGGTTGGTAGAGGGCCTTGAATTCTAGGTAAGACTGTTTTTCATGGGTGGTGCAGTACCACCAAAGGTTTTTGGATAGTGGAGGGACCTGACAAGACCTTCATTTAAGGCAGACATGATGTTCTGATGTGAAATGCAGGCCTGTAATCTCTTATTTTGTTTTCCACCAGCATTGGATTAAACTGTGCTTTAGGTGCCGAGGAAATGAGACCTTTCATTGAAACCATTGGCAAGTGTACGACAGCATATGTCCTCTGTTATCCCAATGCAGGTGTGTTTTAATGAGTACCTATACATACAGATAGTTTAATGAGAGACAGAGGAGCAAAGGGGCTGATGGGATGATTTGAGATTAGAAATGTCGTTTACAGGGTCTAGTCCAATTGTGTCCTTTAAGAAGCTTACGCCATTGACTATCTCTGTGTTGAAGAAGCATCAAAAATCACCCCGAAGCTGCCAAATTGGGCATGGCTTCCAGAAACAAAGCTCAGCAATAGAGAAATCACCCTTGCCTATCCGTCTTTGTGCTAATGGAAAAAGTCTCTCCTTTTTCTTTTCTTTTATAAAAAAATAAAACTGTGCATTTATTTCTCATGTTTCAGGATTTGTTTTTGTCTTGTTTATTTTTGGGGCTCACCATAACTTGTCAGTGTGCCTTGTATGAATTATTTATATATCATGTAACCAGTTCCTAAGTAATTAAGAATTGGCTAATAGATACTTCTTTGGGGCATAAGTTTATTTTGTAGACTCAGAGGATGGATGTTAGAGTTGGAAAGTCACACAATCCAACTCTCTTTTTGTAGGAGATTCTGCCTGATGAACTTAAAAAAATAAGTTTCTGAAGCCCAACTGGTCCTTAGGTCTTTTTAAGAAATCTGCAGATTTTTTCAGTTTTATTTTATTTCTTACTAGGAGTTAGAGAACTCAAAGTTTGCAGAAGAGAATAACAAATGATACCTAGAAGCAGATAGTTGGAGGCCAAATTCGTGCTTGGGGAGATTTAATTGAAATAAAACTAATGAGTTTTTATTTATTTGCAATATACCAGATGCTCATTAGTTCAAAACAGAAATAGTGATTTCGCCCCCAAGCAGCTGTGGAACAATACAGCTGTCATTTTGAAAGAATAATTTCCAGGGAGGGAGAGAGGAAGAGACCAATACTTTTCTTTATGCTTGAAGCTTTGCTTTTTTTCTTTCTGGACTTTCCTTGAACTTTTAATTTCCTGGGATGAAAATAGGGAATAAAATACTTTTTTTTGTGACATATCTTTATATTTTTAAAAAATGCTAATGGCATACTTTTATGCTTATGGGTTCCCTTCTGTCTCCCTCCCCAAATAATTACTATTGTAGTCAGGGAGACATTTTTTATTTTTCATTTAGAGCTTTTACAGTGGTAATGTGTTGCTTATGTGTAGTTTTTAAAAAAAATTTTATCTTTCATTTTTATATCCTACCCTTTTATATCCCAATATATCCTACCCCCACCACCTTTCAGAGAGCCATCTCCTATAACAAGGATTGAAAAAGAGAAAAACAGAACAGTATATATAGCATTCCACACATATACTTCCCCAGCTCTTCAAAGAAAGGAAGGAGGTGCATTCTCATATCTCTTTTTTTGTTGTTGTTGTTTTTTTTGTTTATTTTTGTTTTTTGGTGGACTGTGGGGTTAAGTGACTTGCCCAGGGTTACACAGCTATTAAGTGTCAAGTGTCTGAGGCTGGATTTAAACTCAGATCCTCCTGTCTCCAAGGCCAGACCTCTATCCACTGCACCACCTAGCTGCCCCTATTCATACCTCTTTATTGCCAAACTTGACCACCATTTTTATAGTATTCCGTTTTAGTTATTATTTTTATTTCCATTTCCATTGTCATAGTCTTTGTGTATATTATTTTACTGGTTCAGCTTATTTAACTTTGCATCAGTTACTATGATTATTATGATCATATCTAATATGATGATAGTAATCAGTATGATGATAGTAACCTTCTCTGTAATCTTCATATTCAGGGTTTCTTATTGCACAGTAATATTCAGTGACAGTCGTATACTACATATTTTGGTTAACTACTATTCCCCAATCAATGGGCATCTGATTAATTTCCTGTGCTTTTCTACTACAAAAAGTTGCTATAAATATTTTGGTGTAGATGGAACCTTTTTTTTTTTTTGATCAATACCTCCTTAGGGTATATACCTAGTAGTGAGGTCTCTGAGTCAACAGATAGGAATATTTCAGTCTTATGAATTATATTCTAATACTCAATTTTAAAATGTTTTTCTAGGTCTTCCCAATACCTTTGGCGAGTATGATGAAACACCTGAAATGACTGCCATGCATATGAAGGTCTGAACTTTTTCCTTAATTTTTGGTTCTTAGGGGCCATAGATTGTTAGAGCTGGAAGGGACCATAAAGGGCATCTAGTCAGACTTCCTCATTTACAGATGAAGAAACTGAGGCCCAGAGAAGTTCATTGGCTTGTCGATAGCTCGGTAGTGGCAGATCTAGAAACAGAAACTAATTTTCCTAAGTTTTAGGATCATACCAAGCCCCCTCTCAATGAAAGTATTTTCTTTTTCCATTTGAACCAATATTAATTAAGCAACTACTACTTGTGGGACCATTTGCTTAGCTCTGGAGATAGGAAAAAGGAAACCAGTACTAATGGCAGTCTTAGAGTGTTGCTTTGAGGTACTGAGAGGTTAAGAAATGTGCCCTGGTCATGCAGGCCTGAAGCTGAGCTCCTTGAGAGCAGTGTCCTTTGCCTCCTTTTGTAGCCCCAGCCTTAGCACTGCCTGTGGGACATAGTAGTGCTTAATAAATGTTGATTGATTGATCTTTCTGACTCCAAGGCCTGCTCCCTGACTGAAGGCTAGATGTTTCCATTAAAGTGTTTTAGTGGGAGCAAACGTGGCTTGTTGGGTGTCCTGAGAGGTTAGGTGATTTGTGTGGAGCCATGCAGCCAGAATGTAGCAGAGGTGGTGGAATTTGAATGTAGGTCTCCTGGACTCCAGATTTTTATCCATAATGTCATGCTGAGAAGTTGTTCATCTTTGCTTATGGAGAGGCACTTATAAAAACAGCTTTGCTGAAAACAAACAAATACAAAACTTGGCTTAGGAAGTGTTGATGAGTCAGAATAATACTTAAGCTCGTTTCTTAAAGGAGAAGTCTGTTAGACAGATAACGAAGAAAAAGTGTCTTTTTTCCCTGCATTGTGGTCTTTGCCTCCTAAAGAACTTCATATGGGAAGGCAGCCCAGACAGGGATATTAGGATAAAATATTTGCGATCCTTTGTTGTAATAAATGCCAAGAATTTAAATAAGAGATTTCCTGGTAGAGTTAGTAATGGTTTTTACCTAAGGAATTTTTTATTCTGTCTAAGCCTCCTCACCGTAGGTTTAAAAAACTGCTGGGATAGACTGACAGAATAATTTCTCACTGCAAATTTTTTTTGGTACTGCAGCAGATTTCAAATAACCCTGGCTCTCCTCCGCTTTCAAAATCAGATGGGAAGGACATGTGTTAGCATTTCCTTCCAGAGTTAAATACTTCACCGGTTCTTCTTTGAACCTTCTTAGAGTGTTCTGCCTAGAAACTTAGCAGGTGGAGGTCTTTTTTTGAGCCTGTTTGATTGAGGGGTAAATTCTGGAATTCAAACTAACTCTTCACGATCTTCTGCCTCTGTTGACAGAACTTTGCATTGGATGGTTTGGTCAATGTTGTAGGTGGTTGTTGTGGTACCACGCCGGCTCATATCAGGTAAGATGACCCACTGTTGTCTCCCAGAGAGGAAAAAGTCATGTTTTGTAGGGGAGGGACTACAGTTTCATGAAGAATATTTTCATGGAAGGAAGAGGGAGGCAAGATCTGTACTCTGAAGGACAACCAGATTTTTCAGAAACAATTTAAATTTCTTTCCTGTATGTGTGGGAGAGGGTAATTATAATAGCTCATATTTACATAGTGTTTTATAGGCCCCTAAGTGCTTTCCTTACAACAGCCCAGTGAAATTGATAGTAAAAGTGTGATTATTTTATACTTAAAGAAATTGGGGCTCACAGAGATTAAGTGACTTGTCCAGGGTTATGTGGCCAGTAAAGGAATAGAGCTGTATCATGAACCCAGGGCTTCTGATTCCCAAGTCCAGTGTTCTTCATAAAACAACAGGCACAAAAGCTATTGAACATTTTTGTTTGTCCTAGCATGTCCATTGGCTAGGTTTGTGGTCTTGAGCCAGCCAATTCAGCTAAATCTGTTCTCACATGATAAATGCTTGTAGTTGTGATTCAGCTTATTTCATTTTGCTTCTGGAGCTTGAGTAAGATTCTTAATGAATTGCATTTTTCAAACTCTTCAGTCATTTCTCTTTAGGTAGCATCGATTTGACTACAAACACACACATAATCCATATATATCCTATTATTTGAATTATAAGCTATTTCATTTTGCTTTCCATTTATTCTTTATGTGTGTTTTGGTTTTGTTCTCATTTTAAAAAAGTGATCTCACAGAACTTTTTGTACCATATGTACACGTTGTCTGAGAATGTAGGGGAAAGGATATGCCTGTTGCTCCTGGAAATTTTGATGGAGTCATCCTAGCTAGGAGTAATCGATTGATGGCCTACATGCTTTCTTGCTGGTGTATGCAATGTCAAGAGAAAAGTAAGGAAGGCCTCTAGCACATTGTATGGACCATCTCTGTTGGATTTTTAAGGAGGACATGAGTGAAAGTTGTACAGAATCGAAAGGCATGGAGGGCTTGGGATCCACTTTGTTGGAAACAATGCCCACATCACTTAGATAGCAGATTGATTGGCATATTGAAGGATTTCAGTCATTGCTAGAAGGACGTGGTTCCTGGTTGATGGAAACCATGATTGTCTGAAGCCTCAGCCTACTCTGAAGTTTAAGGTGTTTAGCAGAAGGTGAAGCTTATTTTTTAATCTTCCTGGAAATGATTGTTTTGCAAACTGTGCCTTGTGTATGTGCTTTGCCTTGCTTGTAATGTATTATCTAACTATGTCCTTTAGCCTAGACTAAACATTTTTTTGCTGGTAAACTAGTGGCTCATAGTCTTTTGTTTTGTGAAAAGAAGTAAAAAAAAAAACCCAACAATTTGAGGCTCTTTGTCTTTTTAAAAATTAATTGATGCTTTTTTATTTATCACACTTGTTTCCCAGTATTATTCTCTGCACACGACACTCACAATGAACTGTCCCTTAATAGGTATCAATAAGAATTTGTTAAGTGCTTACTATTCGCACTGAAACTGTAGTAAGTGCTAGGGATACAAAGAAGACAAAAACATGGTTCTTGTCCTCCCACAGCTCACGTTCTAATGGAGGAGAAAACAAACATACAAATAACTATATAAGAGAAATATATACACAGTGAAAATGGAAAATAATCTTGGGAAGGCACAGCAGTGGAGATGTGGGAGATGTGGGAGCTGTGGGAGCTGTGGCAGACCTAGAAAGACCTCATTGCTCTTCAGATTTTCTTGTAATATCTCTCTTTATATATAGATCATGTATGCATTTTGATAAATACATATTTGTGTCTGATGGTAGCCATCTTTAAAAAGAAATTTACATGATAACTTTATTATGTATTTAAAAGGAACAGCAATTTGCAGTTTCATGGGTAATCATCTTTTTAAAAAATATGTTAGGGAAATGCTTGTTTTATTCTATACATTAAAAATTAAATGAAAAAAAAAAGACCTGTATCAAGTGGGATTTTAACTGAGACTTCAAGGAAAATAGAGAAGTCAGGAGGCAGAGGTTCATAAGGAGAGCATTCTAGGCATGGGGAGTAGGCAGTGAAAAGTCATGGTGTAGAGAGATGGAGTTGTCCTATGAAAGTATGAGCAAGAACATTGGTGTCACTGGAGTAACAGGTAAGAAAGACTGGAAAGGTAGGAAAAGGCCAGGTTCTGAAGGCTTTAAAAGCCAAACAGAATTTTATATTTGATCCTGGAAGTCGTAAGGAGCCACTGAGTTTTATTGAATCAGGGGAGAGGAGGGTGTGATATGGTCAGTCCTGTGCTTTCACTTGAGTAGCTGAATGGAGGAACAAGGTGAAGCAGGGAGGCCAATTAGAAGGGGATTACAGTAATCCATGTGAGAAGTGCTGGGGGCTTGTACCAGGGTGGCAGCTGTGGCAACTTCTCTTCAGAGAAGGTAGTGTATACTGTAGTGGTAATGAAGGTAGAAAAAAGAAGACTTGTAAAGTAGATTTGGATGTATGGGGTGAATGCAAACAGGAGTTTAGGATATATCCCCTAAGATGTGAGGTTGGGTGAATGGGAAAAGGTACTCTTGACAGTAATAGGGAAGTTCAGAAAAGGGGAGGGTTTTGGGAAAAGATAAAGAGCTCCGTTTGAGGTATATTGAATTCGAAATGTCTGTAGAACATTCAGTTTGAGGTGTCTAAGAGTCAGCTGGTGATATGGATCTGCTACTCAGGTGACAGGATAGGACTAGAGACGTAGAATATTTAAGCAAAACCATCCAACACAGCCATTGTGTATAAAAGCTGATGCAGCATCCAGAGGCTTTGGATTTGAAGCTCAGCTCTACCAGCTCTGTACCTCTCTTGTGGTGGAGAAAATTTTGGTTCGTTATCTGTTCTATGGGGCCAAAATTGGATATAATTGGATATAGCTGCCTTTCACTGTTGGTTTTTATTGATGTCGTTGTAGTCATTGTTTCCTCGGGAATTACCTTTCATCCACTTTGTATGTATCCTGTTTCTACCTAGTTATTTGTATATTATCTTATATATGTTCTCTAATTGTCATTAGAATGTGAACTCCTTGAGGGCAAGGACTGATTTTGCTTTTCTTTATATTTCTAGCACTTAGCACAGTGCCTGGTACATAGTAAGGGCTTAATAAATGCTTGTTGATTGACAAACTATATTTCTCTGATTCTGCTTACTTCCCTGAATCAGTTCATATAGGTCTCCTCATACTTTTCTGAATTCTAAATATTCATAATTTCTTGCAGCCCAATAATACTCTATTACATTCATTTACCATAATTTATTTGGCCATTCTCAAGTTGATGACATCCACTTTATTTCTAGTTTTACTGCCCAAAAAAATGACACTGAATGTTTAGGTATACATGCAACCTGACCTCTGTGTCTGTGTTTGACCTCCTTGGGAGTTGTATGTTCAGTAGTAGGATTGCTGGGTTAAGAGATGTGCAGTCGGGTGACTTTTCTCAAATAAACTAGAAATAATCTGTTATCAACTGCATGATCTGTTATGTATATTTAGATTAGAAATCCAGTCACATGTATAGTGAGTGCCCAGCAAACTGTGGCTGTGTGGATAAAAGTTACTTGTAACTTTTATATTTAAATATATAAAAGATTTATGAATGATTTTCTGCTTTACTGAGCAAATTAAAAGTCAAGATTATTGGTGAAAATTTAGAATTAGGCACATAATCAATTGCACAGTTGTGTTAAGTAGATCAAATTTTATAGTTAAAATGAGTTTAAGTTTATCTTAAGTTGACAGTTCTAGTGTTTTTGTTTTGTTTTTCAACTCAGGGAAATTGCAGAAGCTGTGAAAAATTGTAAACCTAGAGTTCCCCCTGCAGCTGTTTTTGAAGGGTATATGTTGCTGTCAGGTGAGTCCTTAAATCAGTAACCTTTATGATTGCATTGATCATTGATTTATTCCAGTGTGGGTGTTCATTTCATGCCTGTTGGTGGTTGATATCATCATGTGTGGAATGGGAATTGTTCGTGGAGCCAAAGAAAAAGATATCCTTTTATAATAGGAGTTTCTAACTGGCAGTCACTCACTTATCTTTGGGTGGGACATGAAGACCACCTAAAGTACATAGCTTGAATGCTGAACTGGAAAATCTGGCCAGACATTAACTAGGTTTCACTCAGTGACTGGATTTCCACAGTACAAATTTTCCTTGAAGACTAGCTTTTAGCCCAAGTTGAAGACTTCAAACCGAGTAGGGCCAGGTGCTCATGGCCTTCCTCCAACTTGTGGTCCAGACTTGAGTTACTTTGGTTTCATAATCCATCAAGGCCCTTAAACTCATTAGTTCCTCATCCTTTGGGGAAAGAAGTGATAAGAATGTCTTGTAGAGGCAATATGACTGTCTAGAAGGGGTCAGAGAGTCTGGATTTGAGGCACATCTCTACTGGTCTCTGATTATGTGACCCTATGCTCTCTGGACATCAGTTTCCTTATCTTTAACATGGGGGTGTTGGATTGGATGATCTGTGATTGGATTAGATTCTGTGATTATATGTCTGGCCCATTACAGCTTACCAGGTGCTTTTATCACACCTGCTCTGTGTTGTTAATAGTAACACAAGTGTTATTTAAGGATGCTAGAATTTGCATTTGATAAAAAGTAAATTCTTTGCAGGCAAGGACTGTTTCATTGGTTGCCTTCATCTCCTTAATACCTAATAGGATCTGGCCCACAGGGATACAGATAGGGACTGGACCTGAGATGTTATTGAGCTGGGGAACTCCCAGAGAAGAAAATTCCCCCTCCCACTCTACCAAAGCAGGTTGGCGTCTTCTCTGAAACTTACTGTCTTGGGAGAGTGGCCCAGAGCACTGAGGAGTCTTGCCAGAGACTGGCCCAGAGTCACATAGCCAGGGGGTGTCAGAGGCGATACTTGAATCCAGACTAGTCTTTTTTAACTCAGGTCTTCTGGACCCCAAGACCAGCCCCCATCTGCTTATACCATGGAAATACATAGGGAGAGCTTAATTAATTCATGTTTATCAATTGATAAATGAGTAAACCAGGGCTCAAGGACACTATGACGATTAATAAATGGTAGATCATCATTTAAAATCTCACTAATTTGTGAGATATTTTGATTTCTTCCTTTACTTTGTCAGATGAAATAAAAACCAAAAACCCATAATAGAAGAGGGGATTTATACCCAGGTAGTCTGACTCTAAGACCAGTGCTTTCCCCCCACTATAGTGGGCTGGCTTCTGCCTCTTGGGAGACAGTTTCAGAGGGATTGGAGGCTGATTATGACAAACCACTGCAATGTGGCTGTGGAATTGGAGACAGGTAGAGGGATGGTTCACTATCTCCCTACCTAAGAATGTTCAAGAGAAGAGAGGTGGTTGTCAATGACTAACTTTTAATTATGAGCAGATGTATCTTCCTAGGATTTTTTTTTTTACTGACTTCTAACATAAGGACTTTTCAAGGATGAGTTTGAGGGGAAAAAAAAAAAGGAACTAAAATAAGATATGACCAGATCATATGAACTGCATAGAAAAAGAAAAACCTTAAAATCTAGTCCTGGGTCCAACAGATATTTCACTTCTCAGAAGATCTACTTGAGCAGAATGCTATATGCGTTAAATAGAAGCAAGAAATCATGTAGACAGGATAACCATGGCAGTCATGTACTTGTCACCAACAATTAACAATTTAAACAATTGAAACACTTACAACAATTAAATCTCTTTAAAGGGAGATCATTTAGTTTTTTCATTACCTTAACATTAACAATTTAAAAATTTTAAAAAGCTTTTTATGTTACCGTAATTCACACAGAATAAAATATACATGCTTGCAGAGCTTATATCCAATTTTTCATCAGTACAAGTGTCAAGTAGGCAGGACTGATAGAAAAAGGGAAGTCAGTTTGAAACAGGAGGAAGGAAGCATTTATTAAATGCCTGCTGTGAGCCAGGCATTGTGCTAAGCACTTTACAAATGTTACCTCATTTGATCCCTCACAACAACCTTGGGAGGTAGGTCCTATTATTATCCCCATTTACAGTTGAGGAAATTGAGGCAGACAGAGATTAGATGACTTACCCAGCATTACACAGCTTATAAGAGGCCAGATTTGAACTCATGGCTTCCTAACTGCAGGCCCAGTGCTCTGTTCAATGTGCTACCTTCAATTCCATTCAGTAAACATTTATTAAGTGCCTTCTCTGTGCCAGGCACTGTGCTAAATGCTGGAGATCCAAAAAGGAAAGATAGTTCTTGCCCTCAGATGAAGGGCTGCACAGATGAAGACGCTGCACAAAAGAAGCTGGGTGGGGTAAGGGTGGCATCAGGAGGTACTTGGCATGAGAGCTTTTGAGTACTAAAAGCCGAGTCAGACTGCATGGAGATGAGATTCCAGATAGTCATTTTATTGGAAACCAAAGCAGGGCCACTGATGGAAGATGAGGAATTGGCATCTAAATGCCATGGGGCAGAAGAGCCATGCTTCCTCAAGACCAGACCTTTACTCCTTCTGCCTCCCAAAAGGCTGAGGGGCAGGGGAACAGTAATCTCAGATGGCTGGTATCTCATTTGAAAGACCTCAAAATGAAATACCAGTCTTAATTGAGGCCACAATTTAAATTCTCCTGTCTGTTGTCATGGAATAGGAAGTGAACTATTAATTTAGATCATTCATTTTATTTAGGGCAGCTAGGTGGCACAGTGGATAGAGTGCCAGGCCTGAAGTCAGGAAGACTTATCTTCGTGACTTCAGATCTGCCCTCAGACACTTACTAGCTGTGTGACCCTGGGTCAGTCACTTAACACTATTTGCCTCATTTCCTTATCTGCAAAAGAGCTGGAGAAGGAAATGGCAAACCACTCTAGTATCTTCATCAAGAAAACCTCAAATGGGGTTATAAAGAGTCGGATATGACTGAAACGACTGAACAACAAAACAAACAACGTTTATTTTATTTAATTTAGGTAAAAAAATTTTTTTAACTGAACCTATGTGATTTCATCAGTATAGGGAAGTCCTGGGTTTCTCTGCCAACAAAGAAAAAAAGCAGCACGTTCTGTGTTCTTACAGTCTTAGACAATTGCCTGGGTCACTAAGTGAACTGACTTGCTCAGGATCTTAAAGCCAGATCTCCTTGCCACCAAGGCTAGCTCTTCCCCTGTACTACTGTGACTACAAATAGTTAAAGTTTATATGGTGCTTACTGTGTGCAGGCAGTGTGCTATGTGCTTTAAAATTATCTCATTTGATCCTCACAACAACCCTGGGAGGTAAGTGCTGTTAGCCCTATTTTATAGTTGAAGAAACTGAGGCAAGCAGAGGTTAAGTGATGGCTATTAAGTGTCTGAGGCTGGATTTGAACTCAGGTCTACCTGATTCCTGGCCTGGTGCTATGCCACGTAGCTGCCAACACAGTGTGTCATGATGTTCTCTATACACCATTAATAACAGTAGCTAACATTTACATAGTGTTTACTGTGTGCCAGGCACCATGCTAAGTGCTTTACAATGATCTCATTTGATCTTCACAACAAGGCTAGGAGGTAGGTGCAGTTATCCCCTTTTTATAGATGAGGAAACTGAGGCAAACAAAGGTTAAGTGACTTTCCCAAGGTCACATAGCTAATGTCTGAGGCAGGATTTAAACTCGGGTCTGCCTGACTCAGCCTAGCACTCTATCCATGGAGCCACCTAGCCTGCCCTACATAACGTGCCATGATATTCTCTATACACCATTGTTTTAAGAGTGTATTTATAAAAATGAGGGGACCCTTTGGCTCCAACTTCAGCTTCATGTGTTATTTCTAATTGCTCGCAGAATGACTCTGAAGCAGATTAAAAATGATATTTCAGACAGCCTCTTCCATCTTGCTCTTCTGTAAATTATGAGCAGGACAGGCTGTTTTTGTATCCAGTTCCATCACATTCATAATAGATTAGAAGTACTGTGTATGAAAGGCTTTTAGGGAGATCACTTAGGAATTCTTCCAGTTTAAGTTTTGGCATCCTCACTTGCTTTTCCTGCAAGTTTTGAGGTCAGTCAAAGGGTCAGGGACAATCAGGAGACTGCTGGAGGAGGGGCAGAATCCAGGGGGAGTAAGACTAACAGGAAGGCAAGGTAGAGAGTTGGAAAGTGGATGAGACGATCTTGTTTTTATCATTTTCCTCACCTGAACTTGGGAGGTGAGGTAAAAGACACCCGGCCATCATACTTCTGTCCTTAACCTTGTTTTGTCTAGTAAGAAAAGGGACCATTTGGTTTCCTAAACAGTGGAAAGAAAATTGCAATTGAATCTGAAGGACTCAAATTCAACACCAGCCTTGCAGTTTACTACCTGTGTGACCTTAGACAAGTTTCCTAACCTCGTGATTCCATTTCCTCATACATAAAATGAGAGGGGTGAGATTAGATGATCTTTAAGGGCTATTACAGATTTAAATCTTATGCTCATATGCATCTACTACTGAGGCATTGTTAGAACTAAATAATTTACTGTGAAAAGGTAGAACCAGAGATGGCCTCTAGTAATTACCACAATGACACTTTAATTTATGTCATGCATTTGATTTTTTCTGAAGTATTTTCCCGTTTTATCACCCAGTTGCTCAGTGAGTTAGATTGGGAAGATATTATCCCCATTTAATAGTTAAGGAGTTGAGTTAGAATAAAGGTCATCTCTGGATGCCTGGGCCACATGCTTTCCTACTGGACAGTGTTGCCAATTAGGTAATGAGTCATGTGTTCTTTCCCCGTAGGTTCTGAGATATCTTTGGCAAGGCATTAACCCTGAGTTCTACTTTAGGGCTTGAAAAACATCCTTAGCAGAATGAGATTCAGAATCTCTTCATCCCTTTGGTTTCCAGTTTTTAATGATTGGGAAGAATTATGAATTAATTGTTCTGTCACCATTTTTTCTCAGCCTCAATAGTTTTAGTGAGGTAATTGGTTATGGGTCTTCCATATATCTCATAGTTAAGAAAGGGTTTGGAAAAAGACTCAGAGAAGTATTTGCCTTCAGGCTAGGCTTTTAGTTATTCTGTATATAGCAGCCAGGGAAAGATGGCCTCTTGGTCTCTTTTCCCTCATTGTTGCTTTGCAGTTTAATTGAATTCAACAAGCCCTTATTTAGCACCTCCTCTGTGCTAGGCACTGTGCTAGGTTCTGAGATACAAAAACAAAAATAAAAACAGCCCAGTCCTCGAGAAACCTGCATTCTACTACTGCAAAATAAGATACACTCAGATAAGTAAATATAAAATATGTGCATAGTAAACAAGTAATTTCAGGGAAGGGGGGAAACACTAACAAGGCTTTATGTAGGAAATTTCTGAGTCTTAGTATAGCTCAGGATTACCAAAAGGCAGAAGTGTGGAGGAAAAGCATTCTGGGCATGAGGAACCATTTATGCAAAGATAGATAGCAAATTGTAATATGATGAGATGAGGAACACGGGGGTATTTCTCTCATGGATGTATTTGTTTTTAATCTCCTATCATCTACTTCATGTATTTTCACAAATATTTCAAAATGCTTCTCCCTTCTAGGACTAGAGCCCTTCAGGATTGGACCATACACCAACTTCGTTAATATTGGTGAACGCTGTAATGTTGCAGGGTCAAAGAAGTTTGCTAAACTCGTCATGGCAGGAAACTATGAAGTGAGCATCCTAATAAGATCACTGAAGCATATGCTATTTCTTTTGCTAGACAGCATGTGAATTAATCAGCTTCTACCTTTGATATTATTAGTCACAGTGCTGAGTAAATGTGAGAAGATGATGAACTGGGCTCAATTTTGAACTTGAAGGGGGGATGGGGGTGTTATGGATTAAGCCTCAAGAAAAATTGAAGCTGCCATTACTATTCACCAAAAGCTCCATGTTCAAGAATTGGGATGAGGCAGTGTGAGGCAGATCATCTGCTATTTATTTCCCTGCTTTGGGAAGAGGGTGGGGGGAAATGGAGGAATGTCCTCCATTTGGGGTTTCTCCTCTCATCCTTTTTAGAAGTGTGGAAAAGAGAGGTGGAAGGATGAAGGATAATCATTATTTGGACGCTTGCTCCATGTTTTCATTGATTATTTTTCTATTTTTGTTAAGAATGCTATTAAGATTAAAATCATGTCAAAATGAAGCTTAAAAATCTAAACTGAAGAGATTTGACATAATGCATGTGTTACTCTTGCTATCCTGTTTGTTTTGCTTTTCCATTCTCTCTGCCCCTCTACCCATTCACACTCTCATTACTTCAAGCCTATACTATTGTAATTTCTTCTAATTGATCTTCCTGCTTTCAGTCTCCCCAACTCCAATTCATCCTGCAAGATATACCATAGTAATCTTCCTAAAGTGCCGCTTGTGTGTAATATCACTCTTCCTTGCTTTAAGACTCAAAGTGGTTCCCCATTATCCACAACAAAAAGTCCAGACTTTTGTGCCACATTCATGGCCTTGATTCCTGACTTTAAACTACCTTTCCAATCCTATCTTCCATTAATTCCTAGTACACTAATCTCCTCTTGTGCTAGACCCCTCAACTCATTGCCCTCCTCCCCCCTCCCTGCCCCCGCACTGCCTTATCCATTTCTGCCTTTCTACTTTGTGTGTGCCTCTTGTCCCTTCAGTCAGTAAGCATTTATTAGTCACCTACTGTGTGCCATGTACTGTACCAAGTTCTGGGGATGTAAAGAAAGGGAAAAGACAGTCCCTGCTTTCAAGGCAGTCACATTTTAATGTGGATGACAACTTGCGAACAAATAGGATAAACTGGGAGTAATCAACAGAGGGAAGGCACCACAATTGAGGGAGATTGGGAAAATCTTCTTGTAGAAGATGGGATTTTAGCTAGGACTCAAAGTAAGTCAGGAAGACCAGAAGGTAGAGATGAGGAAGGAGAGCATTCCAGGCATGGGAGATGGCAGTGAAACTGCCTGGAGTCAGGAACAGCAAGGAGGCCAATGTCCTTGGATCACAGAGTATGTGGAGAGTTAAGGTATAAGAAGACAGGAAAGGTCAGGGAGGAGGGGGTTTACAAAAGATTTAAAATGTCAACCAGAAGAATAGGGAGCCGCTGGAGTTTATTGAGTAAGGAGGTGACATGGTCAAACCTGTGCTTTAGGTAATGGGGAGAGACTTGTGGCAAGATCAACCAGTAGGTTATTGCAATGAAGTGATGAGACCAGAGTGTGGCCATGTCAGAGGAGAGAAAGGGGTATCTTTGGGAGGTGTTAGAAAGGTAAAATTGAAAGTACTTGGCAATAGATTGGATATGGGGGATGAGAGATAGCTAGGAGTCGAGGATGATACCTAGACTCTAAGCCTGAGTAACTGGGAAGACGATGGTCCCCTTGACAATAGTAGGTAAGTTTGGAAGAGAAGAGGATTTTGAGGGGAAAGATAATGAATTCAGTTTGGATATGTTTAGTTCAACATATCTGTGGGAGATCCACTTTGAGATGTCCACTACAATAGGCAATTAGAATTATACTGGAAGACAAGAGTAAAGTTAGACCTGGAAATACAGAATGTACACCCCTTCCCCAGTATGTCTTTTCCCATATCCAAATTCTACTCAGTTTTCAAAGGTCATGCCCCACATCTTCCTGGAATCTTTCCCTCTTCTGAAGTTGTCTAGCAATTATTATTATCACTCATAAAAATTTTAGAATGCATCTTCCTACTCAAAGTGGTGAATACTGTCTTATTGCATCCATGATGGATGCTCATCTAACTCACTTAAACACTATCAGGGATAGGCAGCTCATTCCTCTCAAGGTAGGTCTTCTCATTTTTTAGCAGATATAACTCACAGAATTATAGAATTTTATAGTTGGAAGGGATTTCCTTTAGTCTAATATGTACCCAAAACATAGTCCCCACCATAGTCTACTTGTAAGTGGTCATCCATTCTTCTTTGAAATCCTCCAATGAGGGTGGACCAACTACCTCTTGAGGCAGCACATTAAATTTTTGAATAACTACTTCTTAGGAAGTTTTTCTTGACATCAAGTATAAATTTGCCTGTTTATAACTTCTATCCATTCATTATTCGTTTTTCATTTTCTGAGGCCAAACAACACAAGTCTAATCTCTCTTCCCTATGATAACCTTTCAGATCCTTGTAGAAAGGTATTTTTTCCCCCTTGTTTTCTCTTTTCTCTAAGCTACACATTCCTGGTTCCTTCCTATGCCATGGACTTAAGATCTCTCACTATCCTGGCTACCCTCCTGAGGATGTTCTCTGGCTTATCAATGTTCTTCCTAAACTGTGGCGGGCAGAAATAAATACAATTCCGCATGTGTGCACCAACCAGTGCAGAGTGCAGAAGGATCTTTTTGTTCTGGGAAGCTTTGCCTCATATTGATTATCTTATTAGTTTGTTAGGCTAACGTATAATATTGTGCACTCATTGAACTTTCATTCTATTGACATCCTCAGATATTTTTCAGACATGGCTGTCTAAAATTGCCTCTCTCATCTTACAGGTGTGAAGATGATTTTTTGAATCCATGTAAGATTTTATATTTGTCCCTATTGAATTTTATTTTGATAGATTCAGGCCAATGCTCTTGCCTGGTGAGATCTTTTTTGCAGTTTGACATACAGTGCATTAGCTATCCCTCCTAGTTATTTGTCATCTGCAGTTTTGATGATTATATGTTTTTTATCTAATTCATTAATTAATATTACATAGTACAGTATCAAGCACAGATCCTGTCCACTCTTAGAGGAGACCAGTCAAGTTAGCCAAGTTTTCATTGAACCATTAACATCTACTATTTGAGTGTGGCCATTCAACCAGTTCCAAAGCCATCTAATTATGTTACTGCGTAGGCTTTGTCTCTTTGTCTTTTCCACAAGAATAGCATGAAACATTTTTATCAGACAATTCATTAGACTTTAGGCAGGCTGTCAATAACCGTGTTTTCCTGACCTACCAAGTTCATCTGTCATCGCCTGTTCTTTATGAAGCCATTTTGACTTATTGGAATCACTAGTACCTTTTCTAGATGTTACTGACCATCTGTATTCTAGAGGTTTCCCATGAATCAAAGTCAAGCTTAGTGGTTTATAATAGTAGTAGTTAACATTTTCATAGCATTTACAGTGCTAGGTACTATGCTAAGCCCTTTATAATTAATATCTCATTTGATTGTCACTTCAACCCTGGGAGATAGGTGCTGTTATTATTCCCATTTTACAGATAAGGGAACTGAGGCAGACAGAGGCTAAGGTGACTTGCCTGAGGTCACACAGCTTGCAAGTGTCTGAAATAGGATTTGAACTCAAGTCTTTCTGACTCCAGACTCAGGCTTTATCCATTGGGCTACCTAGCTACCTTCATCTGCTAGGACTTTTAACTTGCTTAGGGTCACACAAATAAAATTAAAAAAAAAAAATCCCTGAAGTGGTTGCATTCTTCTATTTCGTGCTACATAGTTCCATTGGACTGGACCAGTTACTATATTTTACATAGTTATATAATTTTTAATGGTGTGAATTTGAATGTATATGACCACTTCACGGGGTCCATTATTTGCACTACTTGGGACCTACCGATAGTTTGCAGACTCCATTTTATTTCTTTTGGATTTCAGTCTTGGAAGATATATTCTGTTCTCTACAATCTTTCAGATAGTGTCAGCAGTCATATCTGCTAATTTTTTACTATGCAAAGGTGTAGTTCTTCTGTAGTTCATCAGCTAATTGCTCTCTTAAGATCTCTTTTGTTATCTTTGTAATTGGTTCCTATTTAGTTATTTTTGTTTTGTCATGTCCATTGCAAAAATCTCTAATAGAGAAGACAGAAGCAAAATTAGAATTGAACAGGTAGTCTTTCCATCATCAGATATCATCATCCCATCCAACCTTATGAAATATAGAAATGTCGTATAGTAAGCTCTGTAGACAAAATGGGATATAAACATACTGCTAGAGGCTTGCTCCCTCCAGTCCTGCTCTCCCACTTCAACAAGTCTAAGATCCCAGAGATAGACCACCACTGCCAAGGGTCCGAGAGTAATCCTGTGGTTGAAAAAAATATACTTCCTCTGTTCACCACTCTGGCTCTTTAGCCATGACCCAATGTGTTTCTATATACCCAAACACCCCCTCACAAGATAACACATGTGCGTAGTGTATTTATTTATGTTAATGGTGTGTATATTCATAAATCAGTTCTCATAATATTGCCTCTCTTGGGTCTTAAAGATAACCATCTTCTTCTTCTTTTTTTTTTTTAAGGCAGTTGGGGTTAAGTGACTTGCCCAGGTCGCACAGCTAGTAAGTGTCAAGTGTTTGGTCTGAGGCCAGATTTGAACTCAGGTCCTCCTGACTTCAGGGCCGGTGCTCTGTCCACTGCAAACTATCTTCTTAATAACAAAAATATTACAGATACCATAAGTGCTAGGCTGCTAGGTGGCACAGCAGATAGAATATTTGGCTTGTTGTCAGGAAGATTTATTTTCATGAGTTCAAATCTGGCCTCAGATACTTTCTAGCTGTGTGACCCTAAGCAAGTTATTAATCCTGTTTGCCTGTTTTCCTCATCTTAAAATGAGCTGGAGAAGCAAATGGCAAAACACTCCAGTATCTTTGCCAAAAAAACAAACCAACCCCAAAAGAGTTAGACACGACTGAACGAGAAGTATTATTAGTAGCTCTTTGTGGGGTTATTTGTGTGTGTGTATGTGTATTTTTTTTTTTAAATAAAGCTTCAAGGTTTGCCAAAGGTGGCCCCAGAGAACAACATGTGTTTCTGAAAAAAAAAGCTTTACCTGTTTTCACCTGCAGGTGGTGCTGAAGGGCATTAGTTGCCGTTGGAACGTTAAGCCAGTGAGGTCAAAGGAGAGCAAAGAGAAAGCTCTAAAGTTCTTGATGGACTCCTCCATCTCTTTGGTGTCCTTGAAACTGTTTTTTTTTCCTACTCGTGCTTATCTAGTTTCAATAAATAAGAAACTTTCTCTTCCTCTTTACAGCATTAAACCATTTCCACACAAGTGACGCATCACCACACTTTGAATTTGAGTTCCAGGTCCTCACATTTATAATAACTATAATTTTCTTTCTAAACCTGTCCAAATCCTGTCTTAAAGTCATCTTTCTTCATACACATATTTTAGCAATTTATAGTAAAACAAAAATTCCTTTTCTTCTCATATCAGCCATCGGAATGTTCATCCCTAATAGCAGCAATCTATTGTTACATCCTTTGACAATTAATAGAAATCTCTTCCTTTACACAAAAACTATTTTTTTCTGCCTTTTTTGTTCTTACGTGCTACTTACATCAGGGGCCTTAAGGAGACATGTATAAGCAGTGCTGCCCTTTCTTTGGTCTTCCACTTTCTCCCAGTATATCCATAAAACCCCTCCTTTTTCTTACCAGCCTCAAGTCATTCTGAGTTCTAGCAGTCCTTTTTACAGGACAATTCAACCTCATGTTACCTGCTCCTTTTCCCATCTTTTGTATGTATCTTTCAAAAATTTTGTTGGTTGGTGAGTTATCTCTAACCACACTGGTCTGTTTAAATAAAGGGTTGTTTTTTGTTTTGTTTTGTTTTTTAAACTTCAACAGAATTATTTCCCTTTGGGGTGTCCAGATTTTATTCTTGAGAGTTTCCTATCCCTGTCTTCCACTGGAGAATTTTAATTCATGGGATTCTTCTATCCTTCCTCTGAACTCTTCGAAATGTGCATTCTCAAAATGGCAGGTACATGTCAGACAGTCTGACTTTCTTCTCCTCTACCACAAACTCTAGGATATAGTAATCATTTCCTTCTAAGGTTCCCATCATTTCTACTTGGGCAAATAGTTTCTCCCTATATTTCTAAATAGTTAGAATCAGAACCAAGATATAACTTCTTGCTTATTTTTTCACTTTATCAAATGATGAGATTATTATTAAGTGAAGAAGGTATTAGTTGCTCTACTTTTGCCAGAGGGAGAGCTCCAGCAGATGCCTGGATAATTGAATACCTCCATCACTACGTTAACAGGTGTCTGTGTAAAGCTCGAGATCTGTTTCTCAAACTTACTTTTTTTTTTTTTTTCATCATCTATGACCCTGTGAAACCTAGAGTTCCCATTTACTACTCACTGCTATTATCTTTCATTTATGTATGTATGTGTGGGACACAACTGCTATTAACAAAAATTGTCTTTGGGTTGTAATTCTTTGAAACCATTCTCTTGGTAATAATCAATGTTATTTTTGTGATACAAATTAAAAACCCTTATTCCTTCTCTGTCTCAGTAAGTACTGTAAATTTCAATTTGGTCTTCTTAGGGTTAGAAAAAACTCAACTGTAATTTCCATGCTATGAGAACATGAATGTCTGGTACTTATCATCTCCTTTTTTCATGCCAAGAAGACTAATATAGACACATACACATGCATACATGTGACTCTACTGTATCCATCAGTCAGCATATATTTAATGAGTACCTCCTATGTGACAGCCACTTTTAGAAGACATACAGCCTTAGCCTTAGCTTATGGACCAATTATGGAGATGAAATGAGCATAAGAAAAATAATTGACAATTTCTTAAGATATTAAATAGTTGTCCTTTTTTTTAGTGCAGTAGAAGTTCTGAGAAGGGAAAGAGTGATCAAAAGTGAGGGCAGTTAATGGAAAAGACTTAATGAAGAAGGTGGTATGTGCATTTGGCCTTGAGATACAAGAAGGATTTTGGTAATTGAAGGGAACCTGCTTTTTAGGCAAAGGAAACACCATGAGCAAAGGCACGGAAAGAGGAATGAACCTGATGTGTGTGAGGAAGGGCTACAAGACAAACCTGACTGGGATGGAAATAGCATTTTGTGAGACAAATGGAAAATTCATATGGTCGTGTTAGGATGACATCTGATCATTTTGGGCCTGAAAACTAGATGGAGCAGTTTGGTTTTGATGTGCCTGACAGATAATAAGGAGACTTTATGGATTCTTGAGTATAGGGTATGATGTGATGAAAGTGCTATTTTAGAAAGATTAGTCTGACAGCTAAATAGATTGATGGGAAGACCCTGGATTTGAGGGGTTTTAGAGTATGTTGCATGATGCAGTAAAATCTTGGACAAGCATGGAAGTCTTCTGGTTAAAAAGGAAAGCTTCAAAATGGTGGTGTCTTAAGGAAAAATCAACAGGATTTGGTGACAGGTCGTGTAAGAGGAAAAGGCAAGAGAAGGACCAGAAGTGTTATTCTCTCATTGAATGATTCTTATTTCTAGTCTGGGAGACTGGAAGATAACTGATAACATGGAAGATGTATCTAAACGTAAGAGAGACTGATTGAGAATTTCCTTTGGAATTTTAAGATAACATTAGTACCATGGATTGTGATTTTTACTTTTTAACCCAAATGATCATGGTATAATAAGAGATAAGTAAATGTGGTGCCTTCTGCTGCATTGGGTCAGGAGTCTTAATGCATCTCTTTTGTTTCTCCTACAGGAAGCTCTGAGTGTGGGTAAAGCCCAAGTGGAGATGGGAGCTCAGATTCTGGATGTTAACATGGATGATGGAATGTTGGATGGCCCCAGTGCTATGACCAAATTTTGTAACTTCATTGCTTCTGAACCTGATATTGCCAAGGTAGTGCTTAATTTAATCACGGTGTTATGTTACTCTCGTTACACTTGTTTCAGCTTGTTTGGGCACCCTTTTAATCACATAGGTCATGAATTTGTCTTTCTTTAGAGTTTTTAAAGTACATTGTCCTGGAGCAAGTATCTTCTTTGCTGTTTCTTGCCTTGAACCTCCTGAATGAATGGATGGATGGATGGATGGATGGATGGATGGATTGATGATGATGTTGATGTTGATGATAGTGACAGCAGCAGCAATAACAACCAATATTTAGGGTAGCATCGTAAGGTTCAGAAAATACTCTCCTCACATTTTCTCTTTTCATCTTCCAAAGAAACCTTATCAGGTGGTTGGGTTTATCCCTGTTTTACAGATGAGAAAACTGAGTCTCAGAGTCGTCAAGTGACTTGCCCAGGATCACACAGCTACTAAGTATCTGAAATAGGATTCTGACTCTATGCCTAGTATTCCACTCTTTGAAGAGTGGTTTCTGGACCCAACAAGTGTTCAAAATGCTGAATACTATTCTTAATTTATTCCCAAGTTTCTGTAAATGTACATGTTGGTTCATTCTACATCTCTTAGATCTGTAAGAGGTACATTACCAGCTCGGCATGAAATCCTTAGCTCTTTCATGTTATTGCTACTTAATCTTTTGTCTCTTCCAGCATAAATATAAAAGGACTTAGTTAATCCTTCAAGGAGGAGGGAGGTCAGCGAAGCTAGTCAAATTGAAGATGGAAACAATATTGTCTGACCTAATTTCCTCCCATCATGCCCCATGATTTTCTGTTTTTGTTAAAGATGGATGAGCTGATGGGGAGGGGGTTCCAGAGGTTCCTCTCCCACCAACTAGCTGTTATTTTAAGAATTAATGATATTACCTTAGAGATGGGAAATTAGATTTTGTCAAATGTAGAGTGTCCCAAAAGTCTTAGTGTAGGTTTAAGCGTTTTAGGAGAAATAGGCTGGGAGAAAGTTCTAATGTTTCTAGTCTTTCATCCTTCATTCGTGCCTCTCAAAGCACTTTTCCCAAAAGTGGTAGTAAATATTTACTGCCACTAGTACTAAGGATGTTTTTTTTTTATTTGACAAGGTTATCAAGTTGTAAATCAGTAAGTTGTTCAAGGTTAGTCATTGAAGAGTTGAAATCAAGCCTTGATTTCAGAGCTCTAATACTAAAATATAGCCACTTAAGATTTTTATTAATGATTTTTGTTTCTACATCAGTTTCCAAATGTCTCTTTTTCTCTTTTGAGTGAGCCATCTCTTAAGAGCAAAGATTTTTTTTTTTAAAAAGGGCAAAAAAAGCAGGTCAGTGCAATGACCCAACACATTGACTGGGATTGACAATGTATATGGTGTTCTATACCCCGTGCCCCCACTTCTGCAATATAGGGAACAAGGTAATATACCCATTTATAATAACAGCACCACTAGCAGCAGCAACTGACTTTGTATAATACTTTAAATTTTGCAGAATACTTTATGCACATTAATATAGACAGTTAGGTGGCTCAGTGAAAAGTGCTGGACCTTGCATCAAAAAAACTTGAGTCCAAATCTGGCCTCAGATACTTTCCAGCAGTGTGACCCTGGCCAAGTCACTTAACCTTTTCGTCACCTATAAAATGGAGACAATAATAGCAGCTGCCTGCCAGGGTTGTTGTGAGGATTACATGAGAAAATACTTGTGAAGCACTTTGTAAACCTTGAAGTGTTAAGTAAACCTTAGCTTTTATATTATTATCTTGCTTCCTTCAGGAGAGTTCTATGACTAAAGTTCCTGCAATATTAAAAGCAAAAGTTTTTCAATTTTAAGGACATGACCTTCCTGCCAAGTAGCTCTTCTTGCATACTTGGCTTTGTATTCATTTTAGAAATCCATGACTTGGTGTGGTGATGCATGCTTATAGTTGCTGCTGATGGGGAGGCTGAGGCTGGTGAACTGATTGAGTTTGGGAGCTCTCTGCTGCGGTGAGCTGAAGCCGAGGGGGTGTCCCGCACCAGCGTGGTGAGCCTCCCGGGGTGGGGGACCCACCATGCTGCCTGAGTGATTCGCCCTCAGTCAGAATTAGGGCTGGCCTGTCAGGGCTTCTCTGCTGATCACGTTGGGTTTGGGCCACAGCCTCCTGTACTTCCAGCCTGAGTGATTGAGTTTCGGAAATCAAAACAAACAAAAAAAACCGCATAAAGTTAAAAAATTTCGTTTTTGCCATCAATTTCAATTTTTTTTTTTAAATCCAGAGTGAGAAGAAACAGCATAATCACTCATGTAACTTACTCAGTTCGCTTTCCTTTGCTACCCTCTGGTGGAGGGTAATAGATAAGCGTGGAGATGCCTAGATAGAGGGCAGACCTCCAGGTTTTAGGGAATTAAAACTAAGGGACCTGGATCCTCTTCCCTTGAGTAATGGTTGTTTGCTGCATCATCCTGGCTGCCCTTCTTAATCTTAAAACGTCTTTCCTCTTTGAATGATCGTTTGAGGTTTTTTTTCTTGGCTTGTTATTTATATCACTTTTTTTCTGAGGCTAAGGCATGAATTGCTGAAGGAGAACATTAGGTCAGAATTAAAGGGGAATATAACATTTTCATTTGTTTGCTTCCATTCAGACCTAGGTTAGCCTTTTACCCAGATGCTGTAAGCTACATTTACTTCTTCCTTTGGATGCCAAAAGCTGGGGTTATTTCAAGTCAGGAATGTGAATGCCTTGAATACCTTGGCTAGGAGATTTTTTCTGAAGGGCATGAAGCTACACAGTAATCCTGAAGACAGAGCAGTGTCTGACTTTGAGATGCCTAAATCCTATATTAAGGTGATTACATTGGCATTTAGGCACTTGAAGTGGGTAAGCTGATACCGAAGCCAGGGAAAGGGACACTTATTGGTTCCTTTCTCAGATACTAGCTTAACCCTTTTCCATGCTTGAGGATCAACTAAGTGCTCTCATGACGGGAAAGCGCCTCTAATTATTTCAGACTCTTGCCTCTGTGCTCCTGTTTTAATTTTACTTTGGTGTTGCCTGGGTGAAGTCAAATGTGTGTGTTTGGGATGTTGGAAAATTGGCTGTAGCATATGCCCCATTAGTGACCAATCCCTGCCCCTCAGATCTTTTCAAATTAAAATTTTGCTGCATTTTTTACACCATCAGAATTGCTCCTAATATCCTCTTCCTCTCCCTTCTCCTTCCCAGAGAGTCATTCTATATAACAAATAATGTTTTAAAAAAGAAAGAAAGAAAAAAGCAAAATAGAGGGAGGGTAATCAGCAAAACTAATCAGTAAATCAAAAAAAGTCTAAAAACATTTGCAGTGTACCATGCCTGTGGACCCCTGACTTTGCAAAGGAATGGAATGAGATTTTCTTCTCATTTCTCACTCCATACTTTCTACTATGGAGCAATATGAAACCATTTTTTCCCTCTTCTGGAATTAATAAGAATGAAGTACCTTAGAAGAAAAGGAGGGGTGGGAGGGAATAAGATCTGCAAGGTGGTGATAACATAGAAAGTATTTGTAAGAGGGAACTCAAAATAGGTGCATGAAAAATTTTAATTCCATGAGGAATATAGAGAATAAAGAAGACATAAGTAGGTATTAAAACCATGAATTAAAAAATAAAAGTCTAGAATTAACAGAAAGGGAAGGTTAATAAAGAGAATGAAGGGACGAATTGTTTTTTTTAAAAAATGTGCAGAAAATAAAAAAAAGAACACATAAAAGAAGTTGAAGGGGGAGGATTTTGCTTAACTGAGAGAGAAAGAAGAGGGGAACAATAGGTGACTAGATAAAAGGAAGAGAAAATGAATTAATAAGTAAAACTCAAAACTGAGGAAGGGAGTGATAAATGGGAGGGCATAGGGCTTGAGGCTGAGGGGAAGAGATCCTGGGGGAATTGGATTGCCTTCACGTAAATTAAGCAAGAATAACTGTCTTTACAAAGGAAGAGGAACAAAAACAATAACCAAAAAAACCTCATTCAGTGTTAGTGGTGAATGAAAGAAAATATAAACCTGATAACTTTAAATGTGAATGGAATAAACAATCCAGTAAAATGAAGGAGTGATAGATTGAATGAGAAAGCAAAACCCCACAATTTATAGCTTACAAGTAACACACCTAAAAAGCAAAAAAAATTACCTAGAATGAAAATGAGGGGCCAGAACAAAATCAACCATGCATCAGGCAAATACAAAAAAGCAGTTGCAATTGTGCTATTAGATAGCAAAAAAAATTTGCAACATAAAAATGATTTTAAAAAAGGATACTACATTATTCTGAAAGGGGTCATAAATCAATTTCAAACTTGTATGTTCTAAATGCCATGGCATTTAACTTCATAAAGAAAAAAATAATTGAATTTTAAAAAGACATAGTAATACAATAGTAGGGAACTTCAATATCCTTTCAGTTTTGGACAAATGAAGTAAAATGATTAACAAAAGGGAAATACAGAGTTTGAACAAACTACTAGAGAAACTAGAGATAAAAGACTTAGGGCATTTTCTGAATTGAACTGCTAAGTAATATATGTACTTTTGAGGAACATGTGGAACTTTTATGAAAATTGACCTTTTATTTGGGCACAGAGAAATTGCAAATAAATAAAGAAGTAGAAATAGTAAGCATATTCTTTACAGCTCATAATGTAATAAATAGAGTAATCAGTTTAAGGAGCACAAACAAAAGACACAGTTGATCCAAATGTAGATTTAATGAAATCCTAAATAATGAGTAGGTCAAAGAACATCTTAGAAATCATTAATAATTATGTGAAAGAAAATGATAATGACAAAACAACATTTCCCAAATTCTGGGATGCCGCTAAAAAAATCTTAAACAAAATAGAAAAGAAGATAAGCGAACTGAACATACATTTTTTGAAAAAGAGATTGTCAACAAATAAATCTAAACAAACACAAAAGAGATTTGAAAAGCAGAGGAGAAATTAATTAATAATTTGGACTCCTTTTCCATCCTTCTCTGTTCTAATTGTAGGTACCATTGTGTATTGACTCTTCCAACTTTGCTGTGATAGAGGCTGGGTTAAAATGCTGCCAAGGAAAGTGTGTTGTCAACAGCATTAGTCTGAAGGAAGGTGAGGATGACTTCCTGGAGAAGGCTAGAAAGATCAAGAAGTATGGAGCTGCTGTGGTGGTCATGGCATTTGATGAAGTGGGTCAAGTAAGTGATTTCTTTTCTTCAGTTCCTCCTTTTTTCTTGATTTTTATGCACCTTTTCATTATTTGAAACCTTTAAATGTAGTGTCAGACACATCCTCTGAAACCTCATTTTCTTTAAAATGCTTTTAAAAATAATTTTTTATTGCCATTTAGTGTTCTTACTAAAAAAAGAGGTGAAAAAACAGTTTTTCAGCAAAACTAATTAATTCAGAATTCCAAAACTTTTTAAACACTCTATCTGCCATCCTGGGGTGCTTACCTGGAAGTTTTCCAAGCTAATTGGTTGGTTAAAAAAAAAAAAGCAGCCATTACTGATCCCCTTCCCCAGCAAAAGCCTGTTTTTGATTGATGTACCCTTTTAGAAAACATCACTAGCCTATCACAATGTCTAATGGCTGTCCCCCACCCCCACCTCCAGTCTGATATTCTATGTAGTGTTCCATATCTCTCATCCCCCTCCTCAGTAAAAAACATGAAACCCTATTTTTTTAATTAAAAAAATTATTGATATCTTCAAAACTCATTATTTGAATATGAATTTGACAAGTGTCAGCAAATATGAAGCTTCCATATGCAAAGGAGAAAAGAAAGAGATCATGTCTACAAGATCATGCATCTCTGTTAATGTACAGTTTGTTTTTAAAAATCTGTATTAAATTTGACATGGAAGTACTAATACTTCCCTGTTCATCTATATCATTTTGGGTCATTTTTTTATGATGCAATAGTATTTTATTACATTCATATAATTTATTCAGCCTTTCTTGACTTAATAGGAGACCACTTGACTTCCAGTTCTTGGCTTCTGATATGTACATGTGTCTATAAATATATGTGTATATGTGTGTGTGTACGTATGTATGTATTATCATTTTTTAAAATTCCGTTTGCAGAGTTATTAGGATTGCAGACATCATGGAAAACTGTCCAATCTCTTCCTTTGACCAGTCACTCAAAATACTTAGTATTCACATGCTTAGTTAATGGAAAGGAGGACTATGCCTTTTGATGGTAATGGTCCTAATAGTGGCTATTGAATTTGGCCAGAATTTTGTTGGAGACGACCAAGTGTTGACCTCATCAATAACCTTCTGTGAACCTGTCCAAGGTATAAATGACATTTACTAAGTCTTACGTAACCTCTCTTCATTTTGGCTTACATGTGGGCCTTACCTAGGGAATGAATTCCTAAGGGCTTTCAGCATTTTTATATGCTCAAATTTTATATGGAAATTGGAGAAGGGAAAATCTTCAGAAAAGCAGACCAGCATGGGTTAGTTATTGGGAGTGATTTAGTAAAGGAAAAGAAATCCAAGTATTTAACTCAGTAAGCTTTTCAGTGTGTTTTTGAACATTTCTTTAAAAAAACTATGGTGAATTGGACTCTACTGGTATGTTTCAAAATCTTATGTGAAAGTTCTCCAGGCTAATTGGTTAGCTTGAAAACAAAGCAAAACAAAAACTCCCTCCAGCAAAAACCTGTTTTTATTTATTCATATCCTTGCAAAACAGTCCAATACCCTGGCCACGTCTGGCAGTATAGGGCTCATTCTGTTCCTATGGTATCTCACCTCTCTGCTGATAGGTGGGAAACGTCCTCCAGTTTTATTTTTGTGTCCCATTCTCCTCCTCTCCTCAATACCTGTTATGCTCTACCTATCTGACCACTAGTTTTCAGTGTTGTTTTGCTGGATCTTCATCCAGGTCACGTCTGCCAATCATAGATGCCCCCCCTGGACTCTGCCTTGGTCCCTCTTCCCTATACTGTTTCATTTGGTGATCTCATCAGCTCCCATAGATGTAATTATAATTTCTATGCTGCTGATTCTCAGATCTCCTAATCCATCTCTAACCTCTCTGTTGACCTCCAGTTCTTATCTCTAGCTGCCTTTTGGACATCTCTTGAAACGTATATCTTGTAGACGTCTTAAACTTAAAACAGGTCCAAAATTAAACTTATTTTCTTTTCTCCACAAACCTTCTCTCCTTCCAGACTTACTTATTATTGTCAAGGGCATCACCATCCTCCCAGTTCCCCAGACTCACAATCTAGGTGTCATCCTCTACTCCTTACTACCTCTCACCTCTTGTATCCAGTCTGTTGCCAATGCCAGTCGTTTCTGCCATCCTAGCATCTCTCATGTATGCTTCCTTCTCTCCTGACATTACCACTGTCCTCGTGCGAGCCCATCCTCATGCCCGCATTGTTGTCCTAGCCTAATGATTTGCCTGCCTGCCACAAGTCTCTTTACACTCCAGTTTATGCTCCACTTGGCTACCAAAATAATAAAATAATTTTTCTAAAGCTCAGATCTGACTGTATCACAGATATATACCCCAATAAACTACTATGGTTCCCTACCTTCTCTAGGATCAAATACAGAACCCTCTATTTGACATTCAAAGCCCTTTATAAGCTACCCTTTCCTCTTCTCCCCCTTCTAGTCTTTCTATACCTCTTCCCTCACCCCACATACTCTTCCTTCCAGTAACACTGGTCTCCTTGCTGTTCCTCATATAAGACTTTCTATTTGCTACCTCTGGACATTTTCTCTGGCTGTCACCCATGCCTGGAATGCTCTCTCACCTCATCTCCGTCTCCTGGCTTCCCTGATTTCCTTCAAGTCCCAGCTAAAGTCCCACCTTCTACAGGAAGCCTTTCCCAATCCCTCTTAATTCTTGTGCCTTCCCTCTATTAGTTATTTGTGTTTATCTTATATATAACTTGTTTGTACATATTTGTTTGCATATTGTCGCTTCCATTAGATTATGAGCTCCTTGAGGGCAGGCCTGCCTTTTGCCTTTCTTTGTATCCTCAGCACTTAGTACAGTGTCTGGCATGTAGAAGGCACTTAATAAATTTTCATTGACTTACTATGAGTGTGATGATGAGCTTTTCATCCCCATCTCTTCCCAATGACCTTGAAGTCAGCATTCATTCCTGCTCAGGGCCCTCCTTGTTATGTGTTGTCCCCCTCATTCTTTCCTTCTCCCCATAGTGATCTCCAGGAAAATGAAAGGTAGCCCTTCTACACAAAAACTTTGAGGGAACCTTCCTTTCCCCTCCCTCTCATTTGCTATTAGTTGTAATTGGCTCTGCCTAGAGAGCCCCTTTTTGAACAAACATATGCAAACTCATGCAGCCAAATGGATGTTGTCCACCCCACCATAGTCATTTCAGGAGACTATAAACAGACTCCGTCAATGCTCTTACTCTTTGAATGACGTAGGGTTGAACTTTTCCTCTCTCTGCTCTTAGAACCAGTAGTACATTCTTTGGTGGTGGCAAATCTTCCTCCTTTGAGGGTAGTTTTGATTTTTGAAATAGATCTAAATCTTGTGAACAAGGTGGGTGATCAAACATTGCTTCCAAAATGTAAATTTGGTAAATGAGGTGGGTCAGGAAAATAGTATTTGGGTTTAAAAAAAAAATGAGATGCATTTATAAAGAAATGGCACTTTTATATCCCAAAGAGATCAAAGAAAGAAGAAAAGGACTCAAGTATAATAATATTTATAGAAGCTTTTTCTGTTATAGCAAAGACCTGGAAAATAATGAAGACAAGGTTGAACGAATTTTGTTATGAATTCAGTAGAATAGTGCTGTAAGAGATGGGTTCGGAAAAACCTGAGAAGACTTGTGGGAATTGATGCAGAGTGAAGTGAGAGAAGATCCAGGAGAACAATTTATACAGTAACAACATTACAGACAATAAGAACTCTGAGAGACTTTAGAACTTTATCAAGCAATAATCAGTCATGATTCCAGAGGACTGATGATGAAGTGTGTTACCAACCTCTTGACAGAGAGGTATAATGCCCTCAGGATACTAAGGCACACATTTACAAACCTAGCAAATACGGCATTTTCTTTTGCTTGACTATAAATATTTATTACAAGAAATTTGTCTTTTTTCTTTTTCTTCCGATTTTGGGGTGGAGTGGGAGAGATTAAGATGGGCTAGGAATAAGACAGTCAGAAAAAGGAAAAAAGAAAAGAAAGGGTCATGGAAGCATTTTTTAAAAAATGCACATAAAGAGAACAGAAGGCCAGAAAGAATCTCAGACAAGCAGCACAGCTTTGAAAGTTGCATGTTAAATTTATTAAATCTTTAAAAGGAAAAGCAGACTGTTCATAATACAGATAGGCAATTTCTTGAATAATCCATCTTGTTTTGTTTTATGTACATGGAAATACCCATTTTTTGGGTGTTTCAAGTTCAGAATAACTCGTATGGCATGTAAGCTCTGAAAGCAAATGCAGTGACAGCATAACGGAAGAAGAAGGTTGTGCTTGCAAAGTAAACTCTCTGATGGATAGTCCACATTTTTGTATTTGAGTTCTGGAGTGTTTGTGGGGGAAAAAAAGCAACCATATGAAAACTCATTGCCCTCGTGTGTGTGTGTGTGTGTGTGTGTGTGTGTGTGTGTGTGTGTGTGTG